>NC_045757.1:20563086-21203086 GCF_009193385.2 Nasonia vitripennis | reverse complement strand
ACTCTTAACCTCTTAGCAAGTAAAATAAATCAATCAAAAAGTATAAATAAACTCATTTGTGCTTTTTACAATTTACTTTCAGGCAGTTATTTTTTCATGCTACCAGTTGGTTCTTTACTTGGAGGTTTTCTGGCTCAACGCATAGGCAGCCGTATAATGTTTATGTTTTCATCTATTACATTTATTTTGGCTTGGCTTTTGTATTATTGGGCAAAACATTCAGACATGATTTTAGTTGCTCAAGCACTTAGTGGTCTGGAAATTGGACTATTAAAAGGACCTGGTTTAACTTTTGTAGCCCAAATATCACAACCGAATTTAAGGAGTATTTTTATGACCAGCTGTACGGTGTCATACTTTTATGGACAATTTTTTCCGATACTCTTAAAACAATTCCTATATTGGAGGACAATCGTACTTATTAACCTCGTTTTTCCAGTTATTGGATTAGTGATGTGCTTTTTCATACCAAACAGTCCATATTGGCTTGCAAGTAAGCGATTTAAATAAGAATTAATGATAAATAACAATTTGATATAATGATACTATAATATATAAAACGAAAATTGCAAAATACCATAAAATTTTTAGTTGAGTAAAGATTACGAATACTTTGTTGTCAATGGAAGTAGTACCGTCGGTACGTTCCTAGTCAAAATCTGCGCACTTTCTTATTAATTTTGTCATTTAATTTTCGAAATAAGTCGCATACATAATAATTATATTCATATAACTTTTTTCGTTTAATCAGTTCTGTTTAATACTTGTATCTATTTCTAATAATTATATCTACCTAATTATAATTTTCAAAAATGAATTTCGATGCAAACTGAGTAGTAATCTTTACAAAACATATTGAAACTACATATAAATAGCAATTTCTGATAAAAATATTAAGGTCCCTCCCCACACTCGATATAGTACTACTGATATACATACCCATTGCTCCATTAAATCTCGGCGAGAAAATGATATTTCGGACTAAAAAAATTACGAATGGTAGCTTATTATGCGTAGATACCGGTCATCCGAGTTCACGATGTAATTCTTTAGCAATTTAATAGGAAAAATGGTTAAATTATGCATCTTGATCGAGCAGTCAGCTTAGCTGTCGTCAACACTAAAACAAATAAACAACGGAAAAATGTTTTGAAAAGCTAATCTGAATAATCAGACAAGAAGCCCATTCTAATGTTTTTTCCTGATGAATTCACGGAGAGCCGAAACTTGAAGTAAGCATTCGCGGAATCTGTCTATTGTAATCTATTACAAGTTATGTGTTTAGACCGAAATATTATATCCTTATCGAGATTTAATGGAGCAACGGACTCACAGTTTTTCCCCATTTACTATATACATCAGTAGTGTACTATATCGAGTGTTGAGATCAGGGACCTTAATAATAATCTTGAACAATACTTACTAATATATTTTTTTTTTTTTACGTGGCATTTGGAACTCCAAAGTTCATCTCCTCATCTACGCGAGCCTTCCACGCTGCCCTATCTTGTGTCAACCCCACCCAAGATACACCTCTCCGATCGACACCCACCCGTCCTATTTCTACTAGATCCGCTTTTACGTTGTCCTCCCATCTACGTCTAGGTCTACCTAGAGGTCGCGTTACCATCGGCCTGCCCTTCATGACACGCGCTGCCGTACGGTCGTCTCCCATTCTCGCTACGTGCCCTGCCCATCCCAATCTGCGCGATTTTATTATTCTGTTAATATTTGGTGACGCGTACAGATTGTGTAACTCATCATTGTGTAGTCTCCTCCAGTCCCTGGTTTCCTCATCTTTCTTCGGCCTGTATATTTCTCGCAAGACTTTATTT
Source organism: Nasonia vitripennis (assembly GCF_009193385.2). Taxonomy (NCBI): domain Eukaryota; kingdom Metazoa; phylum Arthropoda; class Insecta; order Hymenoptera; family Pteromalidae; genus Nasonia; species Nasonia vitripennis. The sequence goes on along the minus strand of NC_045757.1, from coordinate 21,201,251 downwards.
TCAAATACTCCAAAATGGTTGTCCGCCTGCTTAGTGAGAGCCCACGTTTCGCACCTGTATAGAACCACCGGCAGTATTATTGTCCTGTATATTCTTATTTTAACGTTTTTAGACAACAGCCTCGACTTAAGTAAATTACTCACAGCGTAGAAGCAAGCATTACCCGAATGGAGTCTCTTATTTATTTCGACATTAATCTCGTTTCTATCATTTATGGTCGTACCCAGATACCTGAATTCGCTAACCTTTTCAAAAGTAAAATTCCCAACTCTGAGATCTTCCTCCCCTCTGCAGATGCCTAGCTTATCCACAATCATGACTTTGTTTTTGATTCACTCACTTCTAACCCTGTATACTCAACCGCTTTTTCTTGCTACCGTTTCCCTACAATCCCCCAGTATATCCAAATCATCTGCGTAGCCTAGTATCTGCGTTGTTCCATTAAGCGTTGCGCCCAGCTGGCTAACCTGCATTTTTCTAACGGCATACTCTAACGTTAAGTTGAACAGCACCGTAGAGAGCCCATCCCCTTGTTTTAAACCATCGCGTATCATGAAGGGTTCTGATACATTACCGCCTACTCGGACCTTTCCCGTGCTTCCATTCAGACATATTTGAATTAATCTCACGAGTTTTTTTCGGTACACCGAGAAGTACTAGAATTTGATACATTTTGCTTCGCTTAATAGAGTCGTACGCTTTTTTAAAATCTATAAATAGTTGGTGTATGGTTTCGCAAAATTCCCACTTTTTCTCTAACAACTGTCTTATGGTAAACATTTGATCGCTCGTTGATCTGTTGCGCCGAAATCCGCACTGATAATCTCGTACTATATCTTCCGCAAATGGAGTGAGTTTAGCTTGTATTACGTTTGACAGAACTTTGTAGCACGTTGCTAAAAGTGAGATACCCCTATAGTTATTGCAGTCTGTCTTATCCTCCTTTTTAAAAATCGGTATAATGATAGATTCCTTCCAATTTTCGGGTATTGTTTCATTTTTCCAGATGGCATATACTAGTTTATAGATTTTGAAAGTGAGCTCGACGCCCCCATATTTGAGTAACTCAGCTGGTATAGAGTCATTTCCCGCGGCTTTGTTGTTTTTTAGTTTTTTAATCGCAGCCTCTACTTCTTGGTAGCTCGGTTCCTCCACGTGGGGTTCAGCAGTGTGAATTTCGTCCCCTAATTCTTCGCTATTTTCGTGCACGTTTAATAATTTATCGAAATAATTTTTCCACAGCGACAGTAATTCGTTGTCATTTGTTACAAGGTCCCCGTTTTCGTCCTTCATCAATTGCGCTCTACTCCTAAAACCCTTTCTGATGGCGTTAATCCCTCTGTACATTTCGCGGGGGTTATTTTCCTTACTGTTAGTTTCTATTCTCCTAATAAGATTCTTTTGATACTCCCGCTTCTTATTTCTGTAGATCGCGCTCGTCTGTTTCCTTACGTTAGAATACTCTTCTACGGTCCTATCGCTTTTATTTTGTAAGCTATCTAATTTAGCCTTTTTGCGCCTTTCAAACCAGAGTTCGCACTCTTCGTCAAACCATGGTTTGCTCTTTGGCTTTTTCTTTTTACCCAGTACTTTGTTCGCGGCCTCTTTTACCGTTTTTTCGATGTCCCTCCATAAGTTATTCGGTTCGTCATTCCCCTCCGGCGATGTGTTTGCTTCTTCAAGTGCCTGAAACCTGTTATTAATTTCTATCTGGTACCTAATTTGCTCTGTTCTATCTCGTAGCTTCTTAATATCGAAGCTTTCTACCTTGTTTGCTCGCTTACTATTTTGATTCGCTACTAGTCTAGCTCTTAATTTGGCTACTACTAGGAAGTGGTCCGAGTCGCTATCTGCCCCTCTGTAAGCCCTTACGTCGAGAACGTTAGTATGGCGTCTTTTTTCAATGAGGAAATGATCAGTTTGGTTCTGTGTGGCCCCGTCCGGCGATGTCCTCGTTGCTTTGTGTATGTCCTTGTGTCCGTGCATATACTTACTAATATAGTGAGTTTTATTAAGACCTGGACGTTATATTTCTTGTACCACTTGAATCTATAAATCTTTTCACCATTGTTGCAATGAAATGGGATATTTATTTAATTGATTAGTGTGTAATGATCAAGAACGTGTTTATAAGTATCTGTTTGGATGATATTATTAAACATAACGAAATTTCTCAACAATTTTTTGCAGGTAAAAATCGCTTTGACGATGCCCGAAATTCTCTAGCTTGGTATCGTGGTTGGGCGACCCCAAACGACATTAAATCTGAACTACAAACTTTAGAAAGTACTTGGAATGTTTCACTTGATTTTTCAACGAATACTTCAGACACTGAAAACGTTGAAAACTCGAAAATGACGAATAGATTTAAAAATGTGTTAAAATCATATCTGCATCGAAGATTTTACATTCCTCTTGCAACTTCATGTTTTGTTTTTTTTTGTTAGTGCCCTTGGCGGAACTTATTCTTTACAAGTTTTTTCTGAACTGCTGTTCAAAAAAATTAAGTCCCCTATATCTAGTAGTACTACTACAGTAATTTTATATGCGATTCGGTCAGTAGGTTCTTTATCAGTTTTTTGTACAATCCGCTTTACTGGAAAGAGAAAACTTTTATTTGCTTCCGTTATTGGTTGTGGAATCTCATTTGCTACTGCTGCAATATTTAATTACTTGATAGATTCAAATAATCTTGTTTCTAGGGAGTATTTTTGGATGCCAAAGATTAGTATTGCATTAGCTGTATTCATGAGTGCTGCAGGTATTGAAAAAATTATGTATTTCATTAATTCTGAGATATTTCCATTATCACATCGGCTAGTCGGTGCCGGGTTTGGTGAAACATTCTATAATTTAATCACATCTGTATTGAACAAAATTTTCCTTTATCTAATTGATTATTTAACGGTGTCAGGCATTTTTACACTTTTTGCTGCGACTAATATAATAGGATTCATTACGTTTTATTTTGTACTTCCTGAAACTGAAGGTAAGAGTCTGAATGAAATCGAAGAACATTATGACGCTGGCACGTAATATGGAAAATAAGCAGAAAATCTCGAAAATATGAAAGTAACAAACAACGTCTAAAATGCTTTAATAAATCTAATTCTAAAAATTTACTATGATGCCGAACGAAATCAATATCGCTTTTCGATATTTTTATCATTTTTTCTTCATGATTCAGTGAATTTAATAAAGTACGTCTTGCTTGCTATCAAGTGGTGCGGCAGCGCCACGAAGGCGAGTTTGAGAAGCAGACGAAGCCGCGGCGCCCGTGACACTATTTACTTCTATATTGGTGTTCGGATTTTTCATGATACAGAAAAAAATGCTTATTGTTACTGTTCGTAAGATTTTTTGGCTTATTAGTATGTTTTCTGAGCTAAATTTACTATGATTTCCAATAAAAATATTAGTGAAAAGGCTGCTTATTTTTATAATATGTGAGTGTATAATCCAGAAATGCTAAAATTACGATTTTCTTCTTCATCCCGAAATGTGAAAGGACCGTTAAGTTAGCCGGAAGAAGTGTTAGGACCGTGAAGTTGGCAGCAAAGCTATATACAGATGAGAATTGCTTTCTCAAGAGAATATAATAATTTATTACGATATTTTGAATTAAGAGGTTGCCAGTGCATACCTTGCATTCCGGAGCTGTAACAGTAACTAGCTTGCCAGGGTAGCCGATGACAAGGTCTAGGTGGCGCGCTCCGTGGTTTTTGGTGTCTAGGTGTAAAAATCATTTAAGGGCGGCGTCTAGGTGTACAGGGTGGCCGATGACAAGGTCTGGGTAGTTCACACCGTGGTTTTTGGTGTCTAGGTGTAGAAATAATTCGAGGGTGATTTATATTAGAACAATCAGTGATCTCATCTTAGTAATAAAAATGTTACAAAAAAGCTGTGGTCGAATGGTGCTAAAGATGCTTATATTTTATTTTTACGACTTTGAATATGAAATACTCTAAACAATTTAAAAAAAAGGATTGAAATCTCTAAAAAAAAATTAACTCTTAAAAAAGTAAAAGGTTAGGCGAGTTTGATATATTCCGCAACAAAATTACAGATAGAAAAGAACTGAGATCAATCAAACAAAGTCAAGTTTATTATATTTAATCGTAATGAAGCAAAGAACAACTCTCAAGATAATTATTACGTCATTTGCCATGCCCGTTTTTACAATTCGATTACTTATTATACTTGAAGGACTGGATCGATGGTCATAAGGAAAAATACACAAAAAATACAGCCATGGTGAAAACGTTAGTTAACTGGTCATGAAAGTAGCTTATGTATGCTAATTTCGTCACCAATTTGCTAACTTTTCAACTAGAGAGTAAATGAACGAAGAGATATCACGATACAGCAATATTAGGTGTTGGTGATTATATAAGAAAATTGTTCATAACAGGACAAATAAGATATTCTTTTACTTGACAACAAATAAATCATATAACATTTGTAACGAAACATCTTCAAAATTATTTGGCAATAAAAAAATTAATTTTTGTAAAAGAGATGTCTGATTATATTCCTACGTCTTATTATTATGCTTTTGAAAAACGCTGAACATTTTACATTATTTATAAAATTACAATAAGAAAAATTTGTTAGAATAAATTGACCAATATTTTTTAGTTTGAAGAAAAATAAAAATAGTATGTTGTGTACTAAAGGTGCGAAGTGGTCATTTTAGACCAAGTGTGGAATTTGAAGTACGAGCCGAAAGCCCACTTAGCCCGTGATGCACACCATATTTTATTTCGACGTCGGTTTGTAGCGTATGAAATTAGATGAATAAGGTCCAGAAGCCGAAGATGAAAAATAATTTTTCGTGATACTAAAACTGTTAAAAGTATTTTTTATTGCTCAATATCGTCATATATTCACCTATATTTGTTGCCGCAATAATAAAAATCTAAATCTTGGATATTTAACGCCTTGAAGATGAGAATATTTTCGGTAAAAACATCTGAAAATGAAGTACATATAGGGAAAGTGCGCGACAATCTAAGCCAGCTATTCTCTTCCTCTTCCTCTCGCGGTCTAAATTGAGAGTCCCTAATAAAGACCGGACAACCATCAACGAAAGCCACTTGATGGATGCTAATGGATCATTACCGCTAATGTAATGATGATTGAGAGGATGTCGTCCAGTTTTCGATTGATAGCGGATATGCCGACGTAAAGGGAAAAAATTCCGTCAAATTGTCGCTGGACACGTCTCTCTCTCTCTCTCTCTCTATCTCTCTCTCTCTCTCTCTCTCTCTCTATCTCTCTCTCTCTCTCTCTCTCTCTCTCAGACTCTAAACTCTGCGCTTATAAGATGTATGTAGATAAGACTGCATCGATTTTAAATTGTAAATTATATCTTTTAAGTCGGTCAAATATCATATTACTTATGTTTCAAAATAAAACGTTAAATTTCATTAGTATTCGCCGAAGCATGACCAAAAAAATTAAAAATTTAATTTATCTTAAACAAGTATATTATTGAATGTTAATTCATTTTTCAAACAATATAGTGTAGGAGTATAATTACTCAGATTGCTGCTATCAAAAGAGCTTTGACGGGACAACAGATAAAAGAAGTTGTTTTCTGTACAGTAGTTTTGCATATGAAAATTCCATCAACGAAGCATATAACATGGTCAAAACGGATCATAAGCTGCTTATATAATTATACTCTATTCTGTATTGAGCACTCGGGCTGTCGAAGCCAGGGCATTACTGGAGCTTTGCTTTTCACGTAGTGTGTATTATATAAGGCATTACACGTTGCGCATTTATGAATAGAGGATGAAATATTTGGATATTCCAAAAGGCTGTTTTACTTCTAAAGAGAATGAATCAGATGCAATTTAGTTATGTGAAAAACTCATATTCGGTTAAAAGTATACTGTCTGCAATTAAAATAATGCGTTAGAAGTAAAAATACAGATAATTAACTGCTTATAAATTACAATTCCTTGTATAGTAGAATTAGCAAGATTAAAAATCGTTCTTATCTTCAAAAATGTTAATTAATAAATAGAGTACAAGGATTTAAGATTTTGATAATATTTTTGGTTATTTTGTTATTTAAAATTTAGCATTACATATGGATTTTATAGGCAGATTTCATTTGAGAAAACATTCACCCTCTGCACTTTTGTCGCGTCTCAGTATCCTCATGCATATACGATGCGCTTGGGGTACTTCATTTTACGGTTATTCGTCGCCTTTATGTTATGTTTTTTTTCAGGTCAATCTTTTCCTAAGCTCTTTTAAAGCTCCGAAAACAGCACGCCACGACTTTTCTTTCTCTTTTTCGCTCACACTTGCACTTGCTCTTCTTCCCCCTCGCTTTCTCTCTGTTGCCCTCTCCTTCTAACGGACTCTCTTTTTATTTTTGCGTTGCTGAAAATAGAATGAACAGCACTAAGGGAAACGACCAAACGATTCTTCTCTTTATCGCAGAAAAAAATAAGATAGCGCTCCGCTAGAGCCCGACTAGCTATATACGTTGGCAGTTTGGTTAGTGGGTTTACCAGTGATGGCACTGAACTTTTTGGAGAATAGGCGCATGGACGGAAATGGAGAGAAGGGGATGATAGTAGAGGAAAATATGAAGAAGAGCACAACGAATCAATAAAAAAAGAATAAAAAAACAAAGTCAAAGATAAGCGAAGTAGTACAAAATAGAATTACAGATGTGCGATGACCTAATGCAGTTATAACTTCAAAATATACAATTAAATACTCAATAACTAGAAGTTGTAACTTTGAAATAATTAACATTAAATGGGGTCTAGTATGGTTACATTTTTTCATTCTGACCCTATTCAAATTAAGACTTTATTTCACATGTAACTGAAGCCATGATATTGAAGTTTGGAAGAACTAAAATGAAATATATCAGTCTCAAAATAAAGGCATCAAAATAGATCGCAAGAATCCCACGATTCGAAGAGAATGATGTCATTTGAAGAAATGTTCCTTCTGAGAAGTTGGAAATAAAGCTTCGGGCGTACTTGACTGAACCGGAAAGCACCGCAAATAAAAATGACTGCAGGCAGTACACACGAACGAGAGATCAACACTTTCTGATAAAAGAACGGACCGCAACGTCCCGTTCTTTGCATGCACAAAGCCAAGTCGGCTACCGACGCGATGGAGATGAGCTCAGTAATTAATAGCCAGTGCTTTGCATAATTTTACGCCTAGCGGTTGAAAAATAGAACAAAAGCATGTCGCAAGCTATCGCTCGACTTTGGTCAATGGGACAAGGATGGCTACGGCAGCCACACGTCTCGTATCCAGCTTTACGAGAGTTGTATGGGCCCTCCAGCGCCAGATATCGAGGGGAAGAAAAAGGCACCGCACGAACCGGTCTTACATTAATTTTCAACGTTGCACTCACGCAGGACCCGTTAGGTTCGTATACCCGAGCACACGCTTAAATCCCAAAAAGCGCTGCGCTGAGCTACGACGAGAAGAGAGACATTTTACGACTTACGCGTACGCCGCTCTCTCCGCCTCGGCTACTGCCATTGCCGATCATTGTCGGTATTCGGGATCTAGCGGCTTTTCCACTGCTTCGGTCGCAGTAGAGGCTACTTCTCTTCTCAGCTCCGCCACGATTGCACCCTGCTGTTTTATTTCCAGAAGGTAATCCAGCAGCTCCGCGGCGATTGTGCCGCGCGGCCTTCCGAAATATGCAGCGCAGAGCTCCTGCACTTCCTCGCCTCTTGATGGTTTTTTCTCCAGAAAGTGCCTGTGACGGCGCGAGATTTTATTACGTCTGAAGTTTATACCTTAATTCGATTTTTAATTTGATTTATACGATGGTTATAAATAATGCATTAGCAACGGAATTATTGTAAATTATCTTTTGTAGTGTGAAAATAGAATGTAAAAGGGTACAGAATAAATATGAAGAAATGTCTTTGCCCGTAAAACTGTAAGCCTGTTCACACGTAAGTGATAGAGGTTACTTTATATTCGTAATAATCATGATAAGTCACGATGAAATTAAAGTGTAATGTGTGATGTATAAAAATCACCTTAGCATTATTGATACGAGTCCTCTAATTTCCGGATGATTGTGCATGTACGCTTCATTCTCAAGCCTCAAAACGATTTTGTATTGGTTAAATTTTTCTTTCTGTTCGGGATGCAGGACGCCTGGGTCATAGTTTCTTGAACCATACGACGAATCTGATGGGACAAATGCTCGATTTTTGCACTGTTCCGTTAAGATATTTTTCATATTCATATTTTTATTTTTCCGTCAAAAGTTATGATCTGTTAGAAAGATTGAAAATTGAAATCAAAGAGTAAACGCACTTATTAAATTTGGTAACCACGGATAAAAACAATTGAGGTCTTTCAAAAATTGGAATGAACAAAACCGGTGCTATTATATTACACAAAATGAATAATACGCGAGCTTCTTGTGCTTAAACGCACTTTACTAGTTGTAGTATACTATACGATATAGAGGACTTGTAGTGTTCTGTGTTAACAAGTGATGTAAACAGAATCAAGCAGCAGGGGGTGCACAAAGTTTACGGTGTAACTTGGGCAGGATCTCGAGATTCTCGAGAAGCTTTTCCCACGAGGTTATCCACTCAGTAGGAGGAAAAGCGAAAAAACTTTTGAAAATTGTGGTTATAAAAGTGTAAGCGAATATTTCAAAGCGTATAATGTGAGATTTTAACATTCACCGACCTAAACTCTTTGAATATTGATAACAACGAGTAAACAGTAAAAATCAGAATATCACGAATAAAACTTTTCCTGATTTGTTATTAGTTTTATTAATTTAAAATTTGATAAACTCCCTTAGAATGCGAAACGAACAGAAATCATCAGGATAAAATATAACGAATACAGAGCGAGCGGAAACGTAGAGAGCCATTCATGCAAGAAGTCGTAGAACATTAATCTTTGCATACACCCGCACGGAAAATCCACAAGCTCCTGGCAGAGCAGCATTAATGGCTCCTGTGGCTTTAAACAATATTTAAGCAGCTTAAACTCTCCCTCCTGTACTCGCGCGCGGCGCGCTACTCTAAAACAGCCGAAATTTCGCGAACCAATAAAAATCTGAATCCTATGCAATACACTGCAGGAAAAGCGACGCGCGCAGTAGCGTCATTATACACATGCGAGCGCAATAATATTACAGGCGAAGAGCGTTAAAACTTTTAAAGCCGCGAGAGCACGTTTTGATGAAGCGAATAGCGAAAAACGAGAGCAACCGTAGGTTGAAAATGATGATCGGCGGAGAAGAACGTACAGCGTGGTGCGAGTCTGGGAGTGCGATTCGCAGAAATGTCACGTATTTGCGGTGAAATTTGCGGATACCGAAGGGTGGCTCCGACGCCTGGAAATATTCACGATTCTCTGGGCTGCGATATAATTCGCCGTGCGAGTCTGCGGTGCGGTGACGGTTTTCCCAATTTTTTATTTTTTTCACAAGTGCGATGTGTATTTCAAGTTTCTCTAGAATTTAATAGGAGACTGTAATGTGATTTTGATTTTTTGCTAAATTGAGTCCGCATATAAGTACCTATTCTACCCGCTCTAATCTAAATAGGCCTCTCATGTACACGTATACGTTATGACCGGTAAAATTTAATCCCCTATGCTCAGCACACGTACCAGGCGAAACACGATACAGTTGCGCACATCGTAAAATAAAAAAGATCTAACATAGGCGTATAAAGACATAAGTATAAATCAAAGGTGTGAAGTTTTATAATTAAAATGTACAATGCCATAGTGTAGAGCGAGGCGCGTATAACCCTAAATTTACGAGGGTACACAAATTTTGCACAAGCAGACATAATTCTGCGCGGCGTGTAGTCGCTCTCCGAAACGCAGACACGTATAGAGACAACAGACTATCGCGCATATGCATGTATACTGCACCTTTATAACACGATTCGTCGGGCTGCGTCAAGCTGGATCGAAAAATTCGAACAAAAACAAGAGTTTGCGCACCCACTTGCACCATCATCAGTCACGATTAGAAGTCGAAATAAATCTTGTCAACGCGTTGCGCGTATATAGGGACGAAAAAGTCGCGGGTTTGAATAAAGAGCGCGAAAATCGCTGTGTGCGAATGTAATATCGAGTAGACGCGTGTGGGCCTACTTATACGCTCGACTTTGCACACTGTAAGCGCTCGCAGAAAGACAATTTCTGGAGCGTCGACTGATAAATCACGTGGATAATTAAAGATGTGTTAAGATAGCGAGGCGCCGCGAGCGTGGAGATGCTGGATACCACCTTGTGCGCTCAAGATCATGTATTATACGCGGTCTAGTAGGCTGCCTCGAGTCTGAATCGCATCGTGAAACCGAGAAAACGCAGCGCTGTGGGTTATCGAACTTGAGAATTCTGATTTTTCTCGGTAAGAAGTTTTTTTTTACGGTTGTAAAGTTTATCGCAAGGCAATTCTTGTTCCCTTCATATAATATAGGCGCGGTTGTTATATGTGCTGTTCGTTAAATATGTCTAGAGATAGTTAAACGCAATAAGACGGATTAAGATTTTTTACCGATCATAATTCTTTGATTTTTTGTAAATCCTAAGGTATCTAAGAAGCAAGTTTAATATCAACAGCAGTGTTAACATTCATTTTTTAATATATTTTTATTTTTGCTTAGAAATGTTTCTGGATACTACTGACAGCTCACTTATTCAATATCGGCATAAAAGAATGCAGAAACTGTCGTATCTCCGAGGCCCCTTCTTTTACCTACAGACATGGACATCTTTGCTATAAACGCGAACTGATGTCTCCTTGATAATTTTCCTCTTCTTCTGGCATCCTCTTTGATTCTTTGTCGACGAAGAAACTCTGTTTCTGTCTCTATGCTGCCGTGGCGCTATTGGTCTTACCGCCGAAGCTTTCTGTAGGACCATACAAGCGATAGGAGCGCAACGTCCAGTAGTGGTTTGCCCAAAAGTACTGACTGAAACAACTAGGTACTCAAGGATGTACTGTGATTCGCCGATGTTAGTCACCAGTTTGACTAGGTATAGTACAGCTTTATGCTAGTTCCTCCGAAACCTGCGAGTTTCCTGTTGCCATTTCTCGTCTGCTATGACTTTTTTGAAGGTTTTGTAAGTTCATTCGTATCCCCCATCAGAATTAAAAGCGAGCTGTAGTCGCTGCATGCGTCAAACATCAATTTGTAAAAGAGGTCTCCGAGCAGTCTATCAATGATGTACTTGGTAATGATGAGTGAATCCAAAAGCCTTCCTTGCAGAGCTAGCCGTCTCATTCGGAAAGCAAGTATCTCACCCAAGGCTTGTCACATTCTGGCCGGTTTTTCGCCAACGTTTCAAATGTTTTTCATGGAGGTATCTTTGTTTGTGTCTGCTGCTTTCCGCTAGGTCGACTTTTCCTTTGTGGTCTGTCAGCCCTCTGTACAGACTCATGCCTTTGATCCTCTGTTTCTATCTCATTAATTCAGCATAACTCCAAAATCACTCTTAGTATGCCAGTACGAGGCCTGGATTTAATAGTGAATAAAAAGCTCTTCAAAGTTAATCCACACACCGTCGGTCCCTACGAAGAGTAGTGCATTTCAGACCTCGCATCGAAAACTAGTACATTCGGTTATTCGCCGCGAAGACTAGCACTTTTCACTTTTCGCCGCGAAGAGTAGTACATTTCACGACTCAAACTAATGCTTTTTGTAGTATCAGAAACGTACGATAATTTAATAATTTTTGTACTAGCCGTCTCTTTGCATGTGAGTGTTACTATGTACCACTTTGGCGTTCATAAATATCATCAATTGTTTAAGCATAAAGTCCCGAAACCGCAAGTGTTTAAAAATGCCAGTCTCCGCGGCAAAAACTTGACCTGTGCTACTCTTTGCGACCAAAAATGAAAGGCAAAGTTATGAAAAATGCTAGTCTTTGCGGCAAAAACTTGACCTGTACTACTCTTCGCGGCCAAAAATGAAAAGTAATACTCTTCCAGAGGGATTTGAAACGTGCTAGTCTTCGTAGAGACCGACGATACGTTTACGTTATTACCTCGTGTAAATAATCTGTAGAACAAGTCCAGAAAAGAATGCTCAAAGTAACAAAAGCACATAGTGTCAAAGTTATCAAAGCCCATATTTAATGCTCATTGCTTGAGAGTAGCTCATAAATACACAAACCTCTTACTATAAGTAAAATATACGTATGGTTTGCCGATAAACTTCTCGTGCGCGCGAAGCTAGCGATAGTGAAAAATGAACCTGGAAGACGTGCGAGCAGACTCGCGCGGCCCGCCCCACGTTATTAATACGCTAATTAAGCTAGGGTCCGGTACCGAGGATCAAAGCGCTGCAACCAGCAGTGTAAAAAAGGAAAGCCACGAGCGCTGCACTGACCGACTCGAAGAAGAAGAAGGAGAATAAGAAGAGAGAGAGAGAGAGAGAGAGAGAGAGAGAGAGATCGCTTGCTTTATTCGTACATTGACAAAATATTAAATACAATATATATACACATCTGAAAACAGTCAATAGATAACAATAAATACATTCAAATAAGTAATGGTTGACAAGTCCTATTATAAACATATAAAAATAAATTCTTTAAAACTCAGTATATCACGGTTCGCGGTGAGATCACGTAAAAATAAAATATCACAATTCTTTTTCGTTTATAACTAGCTCTATAGTTAACTAACGTGGAGAGCAGAGTAGAGTAGTGTATTTATTGGCTAAGGACTCAGAGGTCCTTGATAGCCCAAGCAAAAATATAATAGTTACAATACGATAGAGTGTCGGTGTTATAGGGCGCAGTCGTCCCTTTACAGAAAAGGTTTACAACAAAAAGTAACATGAAATAAAAATTTAAAAACCGCAATAACAAATAAAAACTAAACTGAAATTTAAAATAAAATAACAAAGATCGAAATGGTACAATTCGAGTCTAAAAATTGCGGTCCGTATCCAAGTACGAAAAAGCGTCATCACTAGGAGTAATATACATGATACACGTTACAATTAAAATAAATTAACATTTAAGCTCGTTAGCAAGTAGATACTTATACAGATTAGACTTAAAGCTATTCGGTTTACGGTACAACAGTCGGAGATCATGAGGCAGACAATTCCAGAGATAAGCAGCTCCAATGCGAAAGGAGTTTCTAAAATATTCGCAGTCAAACGGTTTGATATGCAGGTCTAGGTGCGAGCGCCGTTTACTATCTAGGCCATCGGACTGTATAAACTCTACGTGTTCAAACAGATACTCAGGCGATTCAGTGAGCAGGGTCGATGCAAGAAGGCAGATTGTCAGGAAATTTTTTCTTGCTTCAAATGTCAGAATCTCGTGGAGAGGGAGAAAGAGAGAGAGAGAGAGAGAGAGAGAGAGAGAGAGAGAGAGAGAGAGAGAGAGAGAGAGAGAGAGAGAGTCTTCAGCTAAAGTCAGCCTCGCTTAACGCCGGAATCGACATTAATAAACCGCCAAGTGCGCGTGAACTTTTGCTTGCTCCAAGGGACGCCAGCTAGCGCACACAACGTTGAGGTGCAAGCGTTTGTTGACTCAGCGCCTGATCAAAGGCTCCCGCTGTTGCATCGAGCGGTAGCACTATTTGTCAACGACATTTTGGCACAAAAGTAATCTTACTGAATGAATACGCACGCGTAAGTAGCGCTTGAGACAAAGCGATCTCATTGTCCGTTCCATTCACAAAGCAGACATTAATATAGAGAATAATCAAGCATCAAGGGGCACGGTATACTAAGGAAAAAACCTCTGCCAATTCTTTAGAAGGTAGCTTTCTTCGACATTATGCATTACTTTAATTTCAAAATTGTTTTTACTTCATACATAGTTCTATAAAGTTTTCTTCCTTTTTCGTTTGATAGATATAGTGCCAGAGAGAGGGATGTAGGCGAGGTCTCCGAATTTGTAACGGAGCTTCGTATTGGGAAATCGAACTTATAGGTGTGACTGGAAAGGGAGTTGGAAGGGCTTGGAGGTGGCAGGTATTTTCAGGAAAAGAGCGGCCAGGTATAGCGCCATAAAGGTATTAGCGTAATATTCGGGCCGGTCGGGGGTGTAGTTGCTGCGTCACTTCGCCGGGCCTGCTTTGGGAAAACCCAAGGGCCGTTGTCTGCTCTACAGATGGACTGTTTTATTGCCGGATCGGGAAACGTGCCTGTGCCAGGCATGAAGGGAATTAAAAGACTAGTACGGCTCTTTCAGCTATGATGATGCCATTCATGGCGATCTTCCTATTCGAGCCGCACTTTCTACGTAGGTAAAATTACATCACGCATTTGCTCCAATCACAATAATCGAACTTATAAACTACGCGGCGCGACACGTCGTCAACTTCGCAATTTGGCGCGGACTTAAAATAACACGCGGCCTGTCCAGGACCGCGAAGGGCCTGCTCTCTTCAGAGGCGACCACAATCCGAGCCAGCCCGCTCCGAGGCGATCAGGTCACGAAGCAAGATTTATCTTGCTTCTCCCTGGGCCTCACCTTTTACCAGTCCGCTCGACTGAGGGTGAGAAAAAGTCGACCGCGAAACGATTCTCTCAATCGCCGCGTCGCAGCCATACGTAGCAGCTTTTGATAGGTGCTACGTTGGAGCGTCTGACTATCAGAGCCTCGCGGCCGTGGACAAGTCTCCGCGTGTGTCGGTAACCAGCTCCATCTATGATCTTGCACTTTTGCGCTTATTGCAATCTGCTGAACTAAGCGAAGGTTGTTGGACATATTGTCAACTTTATAAATGATTCAATGTTATAACATATTATTCTTATATTTTTCTTTTTAATCTTAGCAAAACAGGATTTCGTCGCGTTATACTTATTACCGTATCTGATACCACCCAAACGTAAATCGTTATAACCATAACGTTCCTCCGGAACTGAGCATCCCTACCGTGAGCACTGAAACCGGGGCTAAGGCCTTCTAGGTTCAGGGTGCTCGGTTCTGGAACTCTCTCCCTTCTACCCTGCGTAACCTGCCATCACTCGCCTCCTTCAAGAGGGCAATGCGACGGCACATTGAGAGAAAAGAATCCTTGACACAAAGAAGAATTCTTAACTGTTAAGAAAATTGGATTAAAATATGGAGAAATCCAAGCGTCTTAACAGTTAGGTTTTCAGATTTTTAAATTTTTATAACTTTCTTTCCATTGACGTAAAATCACTAGCACTTTATAATTACTTGTTTTCACTTCTTATTATCATTTAGTATCGCTCTGAGACTATTCGATGTTGAAAGATTCTTTGTTTTTGCAAAATATATTCGAATGATAGCTCGATAGGTATCATACGAATATAACCTTACACATAACCCCGATGGCTCATAAACATCAACGAGCTGCTCCCCTCAGACGTTCATAAGGTGCGTACAAGGGCTAGGCTGGAGGCCAAGAGGAGGCAGGGCTGCCGCACTTTCGTCAGAGATGGGAGACTTTACATGTGCTGCAACGATGACAGCGAGCGTGCTACCATCATCACCACCGACGCCGAGCTGGAGACTTTGTTAGCCCGGTTTCCGCCCGCTGCCAACATCATCCAACACTGAGGCTACAACACACACATCATTCCACCACACCCACCATCAAGCTCAACTGCCACGTCTTCATCCGGTTCTAAGGATATCTGTCTAAAGGTCTACGAGTCTGTCATTTTAATGCGAACTCGCTTACGGGTCACATTGAGATGATTAGGCTTTTCTTATCCACTCGCTCTCCATTCCACGTAATAGCTGTTACTGAGACCTGGTTGAGCGACAAGGTAACGTCCATCCCTTCACTGGACGACTACCTACTGTACAGACGAGACAGAAACAGAAACGGAGGAGGTGTGGCCCTCTACATACATAAATCACTGACAGTTAGCGTTATTTCATCATCTTACGGTGAATGGTCTGGCAAGCGAGGCAAGCCTGAATATCTCTTCTGTGAGGTATCGGCAAAGGGAGTCTCTCCTATCTTCGTGGGGGTTGTATATCGTCCACCTCATGCTCCATTCTTCCAAGGCTCTAACTTCATAGACCAACTAACAACCCACATGCACAACTATTCCACGAAGATCATAATGGGAGACTTCAACTCTGACCAACTTTCTTCATCTGAAGATGCCAAGTTCATCAAGGCCTTTATTGATGAAAACTCCCTTTCATCTGTTCCCTATAGTGCCACGCACCACAAACAGGGTTCTGATACCTGGCTTGACTTGTGTCTAATCGACGAGCAGGATCGCCTGCTGTCATACTGGAAAACAAACTCACCTTTCATCAACGGACATGACCTTATCACGGCCACTCTCGACGTACAGATTCCACGTTACGTACCTAACACATACTCTTACAAAAACTTTAAATGAATCAGCGCCGATAAGCTAAGGAACTTTCTTAGCGCATGTGACTGGTCATCTCTCACCTCTTCATCACTCGACGAATGCATATCTACACTTAACGCTAACCTCACTAACGCCATCAATCATCTCGCCCCATTACGGACTGTGACACCAAGAAGACGGCATCACCCGTGGTTCACCACGGCTCTTCGTGACCTGGTATCTGAGAGAGATAGACTTTACAGACGTTTCAGGGACTCCAGGCTTGATTCGGATCTCCGCATATATATACTAGCTAGAGACAATGCTCACAAACAAGTCGATCAAGCCAGGCTGAATTATTATTATTCGCGCCTGTCAACCTTGACTGATGTTGCCGAGATCTGGAGAGAGCTGGAGACACTTGGAATTTCTGCCACCAAGGCCCCTTCATCATCTCACTTTAGCACAGATGAACTCAACAAGCATTTCAGCTCGATCTCCAATAATCCGTTAGCTCCTGCTGTTGAGGATTATCATCTCACCCTGGAAAGTCTTGACCTCCCGGAGCATTTCGAGTTCAGTACCATAACGGAATCGGATGTGTTGGCTGCAGTATCGCACTTCGACACTCAGGCCAGGGGAAGCAATGGAATCCCTCAGGTTGTCATCTCAAAAGCATTGCCAGTTCTCGCTCCCCTACTAAGTCATATTTTCAACCTGTCTCTGAGCGAACCCTGTTTCCCATCTGCCTGGAAATTGTCGCTTGTGCGTGCACTCAACAAAGTCAGTTCACCAACAGCCTTAACTGACTACCGCCCGATTTCACTTCTCTGCTTTCTCTCCAAGGCCCTGGAGTGACTGGTGCACAGGCAAGTCTCACAATACCTTGAATCAAGGCTCTTACTAGACAACTTTCAAACAGGCTTCCGCACTGGCCACAGCAGTCAGTCTGGCCTAATTAAGCTAACTGATGATGTCAGGGTCGGGATAAACAAAAAGAAAATGACACTTCTCCTTCTCTTTGACTTTAGCAAGGCGTTTGACACTGTATGTCACGTCCGGCTCCTGAGAAAGCTATCCACCTTCGGCTTCTCTAAGCAGGTCATCCGCTGGTTTGCCTCCTATCTCACTAGGAGAGAGCAGGCCGTCGTCGGTGACAATAGCGAGCGTTCCTCTCCGCGGCGTCTTAACATCGGCGTCCCGCAGGGCTCCGTCTTAGGTCCCTTGCTGTTCGCATTGTACATCAACGACATCGGTTTCTGCCTTTATTCCGATGTTTCCCATCTTATCTATGCGGATGACTTGTAAATTTACAGTCAATGCCACCTCGAGGAGCTCGATTCTTTATCAAACAAGATAAGTGCTAATTCTGAGAGGATAATGGGCTGGGCTGCGCAAAACAGGCTTAAACTCAATGTTAATAAAACCAAAGCAATTGTCCTGGGCTCCCCTTACTACATAAATTTACTTCCCTTAATAGCTAACACTTTCATTAATATCGGGGGTGTCCAGGTCAGCTTTGAATCCTATGTGTGTAATCTAGGATTGGTGCTTGACTCTAAACTCACGTGGAAGGAGCACGTTACACAAGTTTGTAAGCGTGCTCACTCGCTAATGTACAGGCTCTACTTTTTCAGAAAGAGTACCAATCTCAGGTTGTGCAAGCGCTCCTATTTCGAATCATCGACTACTGTTCTCTTGTATACTGTGACCTGACGCAGGAACTCGACTTAAAACTACAAAGGCTCGTGAATACAGGAATTCGGTACATCTATGGTGTAAGGAGAGATGATCTCCCCGTACACGCGGGAGCCTAACCACTGCCGGACGCAGGAAATACTTCACAGCTTGTTTACTACGTAAAATGTTTAATTTGGTCGTACCATCATACCTACTGGCTTTTTTGACTTCCACGTCAGACTACGGCCTGTGAGGGGCGAGGTGACATCTCTGGAAATTCCTGCTTTCGCGACGGAGACGCTGAGGAACTCGTTCCATATCAGCACTTCATACTTATGGAATAACCATCACACATCAGAAACACTTCTTCCACCGTCACTTTCAGAAAACTTGCTAAGGAACACTTTTTTCAACTCGAAAACACATAACTGATACTCTCTCTCTCTTTCTCTCTATCTCTCTCTTCTCAACTTCTTTCAACGCTATTATTTTGCTTTACCATCTTTCGCTGTAACCTAACCTACAAACTCACACGGCTTTTCTCCTCGCTGCACGGCTTCTCTTTTTCCTCAAAGTGATCCACGTGGAGCCACCTGTTAGATCGACGGAACACCACCAGCAACGTCTCCATAATCAATCGCAGTAAGTTGTCGACGGAGACACAACATCATCGTCGAAAATGAGCGGAATCGGTGGGAAAAAAGCCGAGTCGCTAGTCATGTGTGCTCACTGCAGAAAAACATCTAGAGGAAAAATGAAGACTTGCGAGTTTTGTAACCAGTATTTCCACATCATGTGTGTCGCCTTCAGGTCTATAATGGTGAGGGATGCTGTAACACTCGCCTGTGCTGCTTGTGCGGATAAGTACGTCACCGACACGCCCAAGACCACGCAGACGAGGGCAAAATCGGCGGCAGGGGCAGCAGCAGCGGCAAATACATCTACCAAGGGCACGCCTACAACGGGTGTGCTCAGAAAGAATAAATCGGCACCCGCATCGCTTACAGGCTGCAAGAATCAATCGCCTGCGAGGATACAGGCGACGTCTATCGAGACGTCCCCAAAGGATATCTTGGCAGCGCTGGATGATATTCGTAAAATCCAGAACGAGGCCCTTCAGGCACAAAACATTGCGTCTGAAAAGGGTTTTACGAATTGAGAAAAGGCTTGACCCTCTCGAAAGCCGCCTCAAAGCCCTTGACGACTTGCCTGCGCTCAAGACTCGGCTAAACAATGTCGAGTCCTCCATCTCTGAGCTGCAGGCACAATATCAAGAGCTGTCAAGAAGCTCCGCAGAGCAGCAGAACATCAGCATTGCTCCTGCCTCTAGGTCCTAAGGCGGGATGTGACATCCATCAGGACCATGGGAAGACTTGACGCAACCAACACCAACACGCAAGGTGACAGCAGATTTTCACCTCTAGCTATCAATCTCTCTTCCAGTGCGCTGGTCCGCTCCATCATCGTGGCCAAAGCAAGGAAACGCAAGCTTCACACTAGTGAACTGGATGCTGCTCTACTGGAGGAAGCGAGAGCTCTCTGCCCAAACCATCAGGGACTTGTTAACATTAATGAGCTGCTTCCTCCAGACATCCACAAGCTGTGCATCAAGGCCAGGCTGGAGGCAAAGAAAAGAAGGGGATGCCGCTTCTTCATGAGGGACGGGAGGATCTACATCCACTCTGGTGAAGACAGCGAACGGGCCACCATCATCTCTACTGATGCTGACATCACACACTAAGACACACTCCTATCATCCCACCAAAACCACCATCTAAATAATCTAACTCATCCACATTTGCCTCTAAAGCGTCTCTGTCTGAGGGTCTGAGAGTCTGTCATTTCAATGCGAATTCCCTTATGGGTCACATTGAGATGGTCAGGCTTTTCTTGTTCACTCGTTCCCCCTTTCACGTAATAGCTGTAACTGAGGCCTGATAGCATCCATCCCTTCACTGGATAATTACATTTTGTACAGACGGGACAGAAACAGAAACGGTGGAGGTGTGGCCCTCTACATTCATCATTCATTAACAGCCAGCGTTATCTCGTCATCTGACGGCGAACGGTTGGGCAAGCCGGGTAAGCTGGAGTATCTTTTCTGTGAGATCTCAGCTAAGGGAGTATCGCCCATCTTCGTGGGGGTTGTGTATCACCTTCCTTACTCACCCTTTATCCAAGGATCTAATTTCATTGAGCAACTAACAATGCATATGCACAACTACTCCATGAAGGTCGTCATGGATGACTTTAATTCCGATCAATTTTCCTCATCTGAAGTCGCCAACTTCATCAGGGCCTTCATCGATGAGAACTCTCTTACTTCTGTGCCATATGATGCAACCCATCACAGACAAGACTCTGACACCTGGCTTGACCTATGCTTGATTGATGAGCAGGATCGCCTGCTCTCACACTGGAAGATGGATACTCTTTTTATCAACGGACATGACCTTATCACGGCCATACTCGACGTACAGATTCCACGCCACGTACCTGCTACATACTCTTACAGAAACTACAAAGGAATCTGTGCTGAGAAGTTAAGGGACTTCCTTATCGCATGTGACTGGTCATCCCTCACCACATCATCACTTGACGAATGCATTACCATTCTTAACACTAACCTAACGAACACCATAAATCATCTCGCCCCATTAAAGACTGTAACACCAGGACGTAAACGTCACCCGTGGTTCACCGCGGCTCTTTGCGACCTTTTGACTGAAAGGAACAGACTCTACAGGCACTTTCGTAGAAGTCGATTACCTTGGGATCTATACTTCTATAGAATCGCAAGAAAAGATGCTCATAAACAGGTTGAGGAGGCTAGGCTGAATTACTATTATTGTCCACCTTGACCGACGTTACAGAGATCTGGAGAGAGCTTGAAAATCTTGGCATTGCTACCTCTAAACCTCCTTCACCTGCTCGGTTCTCTTCAGATGCTCTAATAACCCTCAAGTTCCATCTGTTGAGGAGTATGCGAACCCTGGAGAGTTTGGACCTCCCTGAACTTCAGGGCTATCACATAGTTAGATGTGTTAGCTGCTGTATCACACTGTTGAAAATACTAATCAAGCAGGGTATAGCTTCTCACGGTGAATATATTTATTAATACAAAAAAAGAACAAGAAATTAATACAAGTATGACAGCGTAGTCAGATGTCAGTAAAGCGTTCGACTGGACAACTGCTCGCTTGCTCGATTTGGTTAGAACTAACTGCTATCCTCCGCTGAGGGTATTACAATACCTCGGTGACGCGGTCCTACGGCTGATCGCAAGAGGGACGCTGCCGAAATCCAGATACGCGACGACGCGGTCGAAGCGTGAACAGACGGACCCTTCTTAATAGCCCCCGCCGCCAACCTGGGTATCATAAAAAGGACGCACTCAGCGAAGTGCGCGCTCCTTCTTAATCCCTAATTGCTGTGTTTGTCGCACGTATTTTTCGTAGGCAACAAACAAACCGCGTCTTCGAGAAGCTTATAATTATAAAACGAGCAGATGCGCTGCCGAGTTCGGCGATGGACTCGGCACGGCTCTGTTCTTGAGTTTTCCCAGCTACAATAAAAAAAAGAACTGAATAATATTTCAAAATACTAAAACTAAGTTTTAACAAAAACTCCAACACACACTTTAACACCCAGGCCAGGGGAAGCGATGGCAGCCCACAGGTTGTAATCTCCAAAATACTGCCAATACTCGCTCCTCTTCTATGTCAAATATTCGACCTGTCTTTGAGCGAGGCACGCTTTTCCTCCGTATGGAAGTTGTCGCCCGTAAGAGCACTAAACAAAGTGAACTCTCCAACAGCTTTGACTGACTACCGTCCGATCTCTCTACTCTGTTTCCTGTTCAAGTCGCTAGAGTGGCTGGTGCACAAGCAAATCTCTGAGTATCTTGAAACAAGACTTTACCTTGACAATTTTCAAACAGGCTTTCGACTAGCTACACCACGCAGTCTGGCTTAATTAAGCTAACTGATGATGTCAGGCTTGGGATAGACAGGAAGAAAGTCACTTTGGTACTTCTTTTTGATTTTAGCAAGGCGTTTGATACTGTGCGTCCCGTCAGACTACTCGGAAAGCTATCCTCTTTCGGCTTTTCCTGTTCTGTCAGGATAAGTGCTAACGCCGAGAGGATAATAGGCTGGGCTGCACTAAATAGACTTAAACTGAATGTCCTCAAGACTAAGGCGTTCCCCCTACTATATAAATGTACTACCTTCTACTGCTAACACCTTTATAAATATAGGGGGATCCCGGGTTGACTATAAATCATCTGTGCGCAATCTAGGGTTGGTGCTAGACCTCAAACTTACGTGAAAAGAGCATGTTACACAAATATGTAAACGTGCTCACTCTCTGATTTACCGGCTCTATTTCTTTCGGAAGAGCACTAACCTCAGATTGCGCCAACACCTAGTACAATCACTCCTATTTCCCATCATCGACTATTGTCCACTGGCTTACTGCGACCTGACGCAAGAACTGGACTTGAAACTACAGAGGCTTGTCAACACGGGTATCCGTTATATCTATGGTGTAAGGAGGGACGAGCACATCTCCCCTTACAGGCGTAAGTTGCAATGGCTTATTACCGCCGGGCGTAGGAAATACTCGATGGCCTGTTTTCTAAGAAAAATCTTCAACACTTCAGTGCTTACCTACATATTAGCCTATTTTGATTTCCACGTCGCGTTCAGGCCTGTGTCAGGCCATATATATATATATATATATATATATATATATATATATATATATATATATATATATATATATATATATATATATATATATATATATATATATATATATATATATATATATATATATATATAGTCAAAAATCGTGACAATCAATAACAATTTATATGATCAACCCTTATGCTTGAGGCAAAAATCTTCATGAACGCCGGAACGTTCAAGTCGACCGTGCTGCCAATGGAGTCGAAGGAGCAGGCCAGAAAGCTGGAAATGATGATCAGGGCAGAGAAATTCTGCCTTCGCCTGCGCCCTTTACGTGACAATATTTACAGGATGTGTAAGTTCTTTTACATTCTAATCCACCATTAAAAATAAGCTCGCGAAGCGCGCTTGAATTTTGCTATTATAACGTAAAACTTATTTAAATTAGAACTAAAACTTAAATTAAAAATTTATACGTTTCAGTTATCTGTATGATCAAACATACTACGATATGAAACATTTTTCTGGAGACAGCAGATGTCTTAAGGCTGTTAGCAGTATAGAAACTATTTAATATTTGATACAAATATAATAATTATTATATAAATTAAAAAAAATATATATTTTTTTTTAGGAATATGATACTGCCCGACAACAGGTGCTGGACGAAGAGGCTGCAAGAAAAGAAGAAAGCGAAAAGTACTTTGCAAAAATCGAGAGACAGAAGAAAGAAATAGATGGGCTGTACAGTGAACTTGATATAATGCAGAAAATACTTTGTTTAAAGAGACACAAGTCTCACTGATGTACTGATCAATAAATGTATACGCCTGTATCTCAGCTTTTACTAAGTGTATTTTAAGCCACCGAGTCTCATTTTGTTGTTACTGTAAAAAGTCTGTTTTTACCTTTATTTAACTCTTTTTTTTATAGCGAGTTCCACTTTTTTCGGATAAAGTTATCGAAAAAATTAATTTAAGTAAATTGCCTAATATACACCTTAACTAGAATAAAATTACTTACGTTTTACCGTTGAAAATTTATATTATCGTTCGTCATTCTATTATTATCCACCATAAAGCACAATTTATTAAAATCTTTTTCACTTAGGGGCAATGTACATAGGAGCTCTGCTATGCTATGCTCTACTATGCTCTGCTATGTTGCTACCATCCGCCTGTTCCAATTCCGTTCGTGTCTTAATAGCTTCAGATTATTGCACACGCAATCACTCACGAATATGATATAATCTGTGGAGGATAGGTTAGGTACACAGCTGGTGAACAGTTTTCGACTGACTTAATGTTTCTAAAAAAGTAGCGAAAATTTACATTAAAATAAATAAATAAATAATTCAGTTATGTCGAGTATTGAACAAAAAATTTGTGCATTAGAAAAATGTATCAATTTAATAGACATTTGCATAAAGTTGAAACTTATTAAAAAAAAAGAAAAAGAATTTAAGGAGAAGGTGGGTTCGACCACATTTGACTGTGCCTATAAGAAATAAATATGGAGCTTTCAGTACATTATTTGAATATTTTGCTTTGACGGACCATAATGAATTTCATAAATTTACAAAAATGACTATAGAGCAATTTATCAATTTGCACACTTTAGTAGAAGAGAGATTAAGAAAAATAAGTTTTAGACCTTCACTTCCACCCATGTTACGGTTAGCAATAATAAAGCAGATTATTCATTTTAATTGTTGAGGTTAGTAAATTAAAATCGTAGCTATGTATTAATTTATAACGTAATTATTTAATACAATCTCGAAATTATTTGATGTAATCTTTTAAAACAATTTTCATCTTGGCGCGCAAGATCATCCAGTAGTGTATGTCATGTATAGATACACAACATAGGGGGCTGTCGGAGGAGCAGCCGAAAAGTGTCACCGCAACGTCCAAGTGGCGCTGCGGTCTGGTGGCCAAATCCCAATTGAACGAAAAATACAAAAAAACCGTGTACTTAAAAAAAATCGCTCTTTACCACCCTTCCTTTTATCCTAAAGTAATAGTAACTCGTGCAAAACATGGTATTAAGTGCATATTTTCGACGCAGTATTAGAAACACGATACGACCTACCTAAGCACGGTGACTGTATATAAATTCAAGATGGCCGCTTGTTCGGCTGCTCTGTTGCTGTAACGTAATTCTAATACTACGTCAAAAATATGCACTTAATACCATGTATTGTACGAGTTACTATTACTATTACTTTAGGATAAAAAGAAGGGCGGTAAAGAGCGACCTTTTTTTCTTAAGTACGCGGTTCTTTTGTATTTGTTGTTCAATTGGGATTTTGCCACCTGACCGCAGCGCCACTTGGACGTTGCGGTGGCACCATTCGGCTGCTCCTCCGACCGCCCCTTAAAAACTGAATGTCAAACCTCTCCAAAAATTAACATAAATATTGAAGATTAGAACTATACACCGCTGTAATTTTGAGTGATTTCATCGGGAAGATACGTAGAAAAAGGCCAAAAACTGAAAAAGTCGTTTTTTTTATGAAATTTGATAACTGGAGTGAAAAGTTCTTAAGATTTACTTAGCATTAGTCAGTACAATGGGCCTTTTCTTTGATCTGTTTACAATACCAGTTAGTTTAGAAGATATTAAGGTTCAAAAATTTGGTTTTTCACCTTGTATACTCTGTTTAACTGTAAACTGCATCATTTCTATCTCAGCTTCTATAGAATAAATTTTAATGTACCTACGCTCGTTTTTTATGTTTCTCTTTTGATTAATTAATGAAAAACAATATTTTCAATCTTGCATGTAAATTTTTTATTGCGTTATTTCGTTTAACAACCATTAATTCATTATGGCTCGGCGAGCAAGAGAGAAAGAATAGAACAAATTTTAAGTAATTTTAAGTGATTTAGTACTTACTTTTAATACTTACATATCAAAAGAGGTTCAAAGTTGTCTTGTACTCGTGATATCCAAGTCAAAGGTTAAGTCGTAGGTGATCTAATCTTTTTTGCATTTTTAAAAGGTAAAAGACAAATAACTAAAAAAGAACGGCTTTCGTCAAAATGGCTTAACATTTTTACAGCAAGTAGATATTTTCTATTTTCTATCATTATAATTTTTTCAAAACTTTTGACTATTTACTTTAAAGAAAAAGCAAAAATATTTTTTCAAAAATCGAAAAATAGACATAAAATTACCATCAATGGTCATACAATAGTTAGAATCTTAAAATAAAACGTATCTACATTCAAAATCAGATATATGAATGTGAAATTGTATTACGATCACTACTGTGGTTCCAGAATCAGAACAGTATACGTACCTACACACACACAGCCATCCGCACTGACATTTTCTAAAAACGCATGATTTGAACTCTAAACACCTCCAAATCCATTTCTACGAACCCTGGTAGAGTGAACCTAAGAACTGGCTAGTAAATGGCCAGTTCTTAGGCTTCAATCTAGTTTCTGTCAAGTAACTGGCCAGTTCTTAGGTTCATTTCTACCAGGGTTGTTTCAGCGAAACTAAAAATTTTATTATTACAAAGCTTCCTCTCGGAGAAAGTAAAACGTGAAATGGCACGTGCAACTGACTCAATTCCGCCATTTTGAAAGCGTTCCGCACCTCGAATTTTAAGCAAATAATAGTTGTAAGTGTGTATTGCATATATAAACAATAATCTGCAGAGAAAAAGTTGTTAAATTAAAAATTACTGAGACGGGAGGGCATATAAGCTGAATTTTATGCGAGACGAACTTCATTCCGCCATTTTAAAAGCGTTGCGCACCCCCAAACTCAACGAAATGATTGGTGTGGATGAGTTTTGCATATCTTAACAATAGTCTGCGGAGAAAAAGCTGTTTAATTTAAAAGTGCCTTTGTGAGAAAGAATTGATGTGGAAATGACTGCGCAAAAGATATTCAAAATTCGCAACCCCTATGTAGGTTTAGGGGTTCTAAAATGGTTAATTTGAATTGCAAACATGTTTTCCTATTGATTACAGGTCTTAACAATTGAATTTGGAACGACTTATGAATTTACGAAATTCGGTGCGTTGCAGCGGTGCAAAATTCAACTTCATTAGGCAGTCCATATCTCGTGTAAATTCTTCGTGGCAAACATGAAATATGGGCTGTCTAATTTTCCTCCCTTGGTGCGTATACTATTTTTCTTCACACCAGTACTGAAAGTACAATTTTCGTCCTAGGCGCCTGGAGAGAAATTTGCATTTTCGGTGCTGGTGTTAAGAAAAATAGTATACGCACCAAGAGAGGAAAATCGGACAGCCAAGTTTTTTCTTCCCTAGGCCCGTAATCTACTAATTTATAGCGGGGAAACTTTGCCCTTTTTCCCCTTAGGGGAAAAATGACCTGTTTTTTCCCCGCTCAAGTTTGAACTTTTTCACACACGCTTGGAATGAACGATTTTCTACGCTACTTTCTAGCGTGAAAAGAGGTTCATTTTATGCCTGAGTTGTGAAATAGTATATTTTGCAACTACGGGGGAAATTTGGCTTTTTCTAACGAGGGCGCTGCAGGCGAAAAGCGCGTTTTCGATGCACGTGTTATGAAAATATTATATACCTTAGGGCGTATCGAATTTTTGTACGCAATTTGGCGGCTTGTAATAGTGCGGAAATTTGAGTACTTATATCAAATAGAACGTCCGTAAAATTTGGGCGCATAAGGTCAATTGCTTCTTGCTACTCTGCTAAGGTCTCCAAGAATGATGGATTTTTCAAAATTACTACATTTACGATTGAAAATTTTTTTTCGATTCTTCATACAAATTTAAGAGAAAAATGTTCTTATACATTTTTTTGTAAAATGCATTCCTTCTTGTTGAAAAATCATTGAAGTGTTGTATTCAATATTTTTAACTTAAATTTCCGAAACTTCAATAATTTATCAACAAGAAGGAATGCACTTTACAAAAAAAATGTATTAGATCATTTTTCTCTTAAATTTGTATGAAGAATCGAAAAAAAATTTTCAAACGTAAATGTAGTAATTTTGAAAAATCCATCATTCTTGGAGACCTTAGCAGAGTAGCAAGAAGCAATTGACGTTATGCTACCAAATTTTACAGACGTTCTAGTTGATATAACTACTCAAATTTCCGCACTATTACGAGTCGCCAAACTGCGTACAAAAATTTGATACACCCTAATATACTTATATTCACCATTACTCATCTCTACTAAATAATGGCTTGTAATGTAAATGATAAAAATACACGTAATTCATTACAGCTTGCTCATGATATTTTTCATACATCAAAATGTCGAAGTTTTCTAATACATTGAACTCAAAGGAACTAGCAGTCAAAGAATATGGAATAAATGGAAATAAAAAGGGAGGTAAATTCAAAATGGCATGTTTGGTTAGGGTACCAAAAGTCATCTCAAGGTTAAAACCCCACTTACGTGATTACTCTATTTCCTTTAAGGAAGCCTTGTAATAGTAATTTTTGGAGATTGTGTAAAAACACGTAGAAAGTGTGTTATGATGCATTTTTAGATGAAAAATAATATTTTTGGAACATGGCCATAAGCGTGTGCGGGTGTGCGTGTGTTCGTGTGTGTGTTCGTTCGTATACGTCTGTATCTCAGCTTCTACTTCGTGGATTTTAACCCACCAAGTCTTATTTTCTTTGTTTTTACTAGTACATAGTGGGAAAACAGTCTGTTTTCACATTTTTTGGATGCGTTTTTGTTTTATGGTGATTTTTTAGTTTTAAGATTTCAGTTTTTTCTAATAAACTTATTGGAAAAGTTAATGAAAATGTATTGCTCAATGTGTACCCAGAAGAGAATAAAATTACCTATCTTTTTACCGCCGAAAATTTATACTATCATTTGTCATTCTTTTGTTATACACCATAAAGCGCAATTTTTTTGAAATCGTGTTTTAACTCGAAAACTAAGTATTGAACCTTTCTACAAAAAAGCATGATTATTGAAGATTATTAGGACACACTGCTTAAATTTAAAGTAATTCCACAAACTGAAAAAAGTCGTTTTTCTATGTGACGCGACAACTGGAGTAAAAAGGCAATAATCAAGGGCTATTTATGAAACCAGTTGGCTTTAAAATTGTGTTTTTACTCTGTATACTCTATATAACTGAAAACTGCATCGTTTAGATCTCAGCTTTTATTTAATGGATTTTAATCTATACCTAGGCTTGCTTTTTCTGATTGTTTAACCAATTCGTGAAAAACAATATTTTCTGATACGCATGTGCATTTTTTTATGGCGATTTTTCGATTACTAGTGATTTTAGACGCGTTCCGCCAACTATCCTAACCATTATAACTCGGACACTAAATGTTTAACTTTTCTTAAAAAATCATGATTATTGAAGGTTATTATAACAATATAGACTGCTTTGATTCTAAGTCATTTTATGAAACAGATCCGGAGTCCTTCTGTTTGTTTCTCTTTGGCAAATGGCGCGCGTTATCGTGACGAATGTCAAAAAGTACAAAAACTTTAAAAAATTACAATGAAGTAACAACAATTCTGATATTAAAGCAATATATAATCTTGAAAGAAGCTACGTGCCATAGAATTGGCAGTGGTTTTTTTATAGCGAATTTTTAGTTTGAATTTCAGTATTTTCTAATAAAGTAATTGAAAAAGTTGATAAAAATAAATTGCTTGGTATGTATTTGAAAGAAAATAAAACTACTTATTTTTTTATCGCGGACAATTCATATTATCATTTGTCGTATTTTTATTGTTCTGAATGTCGAACCTTTCTGAAAAAGTCATTTTTCTACGTGAGGTGATAACTGGAGTAAAAAGACAATAATCAAGTTCAAATTTTAAATTCAGTTAGCATTATATGGCATCTCGATCTCTTCCTTTGGGCTGTTTATAAAACCAAATAGTATATTGTGTACCGAGGGCGTAAAGAGGGATTTTTTATACTGAATGTAGAGTTTGCAATACGAGTTGAGGCAAGCGCGTTTGCGAGCCGGAAACAAGAACTGTTACCACACGAGGTCAGGAGGCCCATACTTAGCCCTTGGTGCACGCCATATTTTTTGTAACATGCGGACGTTCGCCGTGACAAAGTAACCACGCTCTTGTCTGAATATTATAAAAAAGCAAAAATTTGTTTGTAAATAATAAATAAATAATGAAAATATATCATAATAAACGTTTTTATAAACAGCGGGCTCATATACTTGTTGCTGGTGAAAAAAAGTCACATGTGAAAGTATTGTATCGATGCATCTACATTTTATTATTCTTAAACGCATATATATCATATCTCACATATTCTTGAAATGCATTACATAAGGTTTTTTTAGCCTACTTAGTCGTGCACACCATATTTATCCCCTTTTTTCGTACGTGTAAATGCGATGCGTAACATCGAGAAACTATTATCGAGTTGTATTATAAATTCATAGCAATATTCCAAAAATCACGGAGCACGCACAATTGTAATTAGTTCTCTCTGCAGACTCAATATCTATTCACGTAATATCAATAGGACTTATACTCGTGAATATCTGAATGAAAAAAGTATCTATAGAGCCAGATAATGTGTGCACTTCCAAAAAAATGCTCTTAGTTGGTGATGGAGATGTAGCACATTATATCTGTATTACTAAAAGCAGCTTAGACTGCACCTTGTTTTTTTTTTTGGTAAGCTATCACGTGCTGCCGACCGATCGAATGTGGAGCGCGGTTGTGTCATCTAATTTATGAGGCGCGCTCTAGACCGTAACCTGCGCGAGTAAAGTTTTACGACTACTTTATAAGACTTCAGGGTGCTGGGCGCAGGCCTGTCTAAAGTCAACCACCTCATGAGCGAGCTATACGTCGCGCGCGCGGCCTTACGACTATTGCGTCCGCACGCCGGCTTGCGTCAAGCTTCTTGAGTGTCCATCCTCAGGATTTATATTGACAACGTACACCTAGCTTCGTTCTCATTCAGCGTCTTCTCTTTAATGGTCAACTGCGCGTATAGCTCCATAAAGTTGCGACTCTTTCTCTCGGGTATTTTGATATCCTGGCGAGTGTTACAATGAGATATCGCTAAATCACTCGCTGCCAGATACGTGGGCTACGCGCCAGTACCTTTTAAGTGCTCCACCTAAGTTGAAACTGCCCATATAAATTAGAGTCGGCATTTTTCAACGAATCCTTTCCGCGTATTTGAATAAATTTAGCGGGCTTTTCAAATATGCGTCGCTTCATTGCGTATGATAATTTGAACCTATTTGGTGCGACTGCGAGGCAAGTGAGAAGACTGTCCGTTTGAAATTAGACAATAATTTATCCGCGCCCAGATTAAAGGCTTAACTTTCTAATACTGCCTTCCCAACAACCAACTGATGCATCATATGTGTCTCGTGCCGAATAGATTCGCGAAAGGCCCCCTCAGCTGCAGAGGGTGAATAAATAGAGCTCGCACAGCGACGAGAGCGGTTTTCCATTGGAAAATCAACGAAAGCAAATGCTTCGCCTATCAACAAGGAACAAGCGCCAAGTGGAGCAAACTCGTAATTGTAGTGCAAAAACACGCAGGCACGTTGAAAGAATTCTCAACAGCGGCTGCGAGATAGGGGAAACAACAAAAACACAACAGACTGCACGTCACGTGTGAGCGTCAAGTGCGCTCGCGAAACCAATAAAAAAAGTCCCGAATTACAGGGGGTTCGGAGTGAGAGAGCGCAAGTAGTAACCCAATTACGATGCTGTTTGCGCAAGGCTTCTATTCGGCCCGTAATTACGAAGTCCGGGCGTCCTAAGTCAACCTCGGCCCCTTAGTCTGCAGCACACGAAAGAGCTGTACACAGTACGGCCACTATAACGCCGAATCGCTTCACTCTCTCTCTCTCTCTCTCTCTCTCTCTCTCTCTCTCTCTCTCTCTCTCTCTCTCTCTCTCTTGCGGTCTTCGCTCGGCCAGGAAGAAAAAATATTTTTCTAACCGCGCGCACTACAAGAGCGCGAACGTCTTGCTCGCAAGCCGTATAGAGAGCGAAGCAGCCCGCGTGATAAATTCGTTAGCAGCTGTTCGCGCTGTCGAGAGGGGAGCTTTTTCCATTTCTTCGAGGCGGCAGCGCGCGGCATATTTTCCTCTGATACGTAACGACGTTGTACGAGACGCCGGCGAGGTTTACGAGCGGCCGGCGATTTCTTTTTCGGTGGCAGCAGCGAGGGGGAGAGAGAATGTCGCACTGTCGGCTTCTCGCTGCTCTTCGAACTTCGGAAATTATAATCTCCTCTCGAGCAGAAACTTTTCGACGGAAAATATATCGGTGTAATAAATGTTGGGTATTTTATTCTTTTTTTCCTCTCACTCTCTTCTTCGTTCGGGGAGCAGAAGTTGTTAAATTCTTGATGTCCCGTAGCGGGAAAAGTTCACTGAAGTGCTATGTTCTTTAAATGGTTTTCGAGAAAGTCTCCGTGCATAAAGCTGCTCAGACAAATAGGTGTAATATACTTCGATTAAAAACGGAGCAAAGTCCGGCTCTCGGCCTTTTTTTCTCAATTGTCGGGCCTTAATAAAATACGAGCCATCGCAGACTAATGTTACGCGCAACTTGTCAACATTCGTTACAAGAAAGACGGAAGCTAAACTCCCCGATTGGAAGGCAAAGTGTACGGAGGTCGTAGGCTCTTCAAAGCGGATCCGGATTATCGTTGAGCGCGTCTGCGTAAAAGAAGAGATGCGACCTCATTGCGCGCTCGCTTGTATGTGCACAGTGGCTCATTTCGCTGGCGGACCATTTGAGGCGCCGATGTTTGCACAACGTCTATATAGCGGCGCCTTTCTCATTTCCCCATCGCGTACAAGAATAAAGAATGTTGACGGAGGATAATTCAGTTTTAGGTGACGGATATAAACCCCCTCCCCCCCCTGCTTGTGTCTTGATGAATTGTAATGCGAAATAAGTTTAGTGGCTGCCGGATACTGCGGGAAGTACGACAAGAAATGCTGTCAAATTAACAATATGAAACAAAAATCAGACAGAATGACAATCATCGATGCGGCATCGATCGAACACCGCCAAAAATCCATCTCCCGTTAAGGAGGTCGCAATCAGCAAAACACCGTGGTACACAGGCAAGCGAGTGTACGCGCGGACGAGCAGCCACGTTAATAAGCCATTATAAATCAAACCTGGACGGCTGGCTGCACACATCAGATGCATGCGCAGCGTTATACAGTCCCGACGTTCGCTTCCGCGCGGCTAGCAACATTCCAGCATCATGCGCGCCCTTTTCACCGCTTATCACGCCGAGAGATGCAGCGTATGAAGTGCACTGCTAGCGCGAAATAATATACGCGAGATCTGGCCGCGATGGATCCGCGGCCCCCGCGTCATTCGCGGCTGTTTCATTAGTGGCGCGGGCGCGTGCGCGCACACGCAGCTCGCTGCACGCCTGGGTCATGCCGCTGACCGATACGCTACTACTGCGATCGCGTGAGGAGATTCTATACCCGCTGGAACAGTCCGACATTTCCAGATGGAGACGTTTGTGCGTATGACGGTGGCTCGGACTGGAGAGAGCTTGCAGGAATTCGAGAAGGAAGTGCAAGGCGCGGTGTCTCCGATTTCAAAATCATTCGGAATTCGATTCGGATAATATTCGTAGAAATGAAATTTTGGAACAATGAGGGCGAAACTGTCACGAGCGGGCAGGTATCGTCATCCCGTTCGCATGCAGCCTTCCGCTCGACGAGTCAGACGCGAACCCGTCAAAACATTGCGTCGCGTCGCGTCCCCGCGTTCTCGAACAATAAGTCGGGCAAAAAGGGCCCGGGGCCGACTGATTTATGGCGTCGCTCACGGGCCAGGCTTTTTTGCGGACGATTAATTACGCTGAATGGCTTTCGGGAGAGATCAGCGAGGACCGATATAAGTGTATATGCATGCATAGGAGGGCGGTATGGATACGTTTTATATGCATGTGCGTGTGCATGTAAAGCCGCGCGCTTATACACATCGTGTCGCCTTGCCGTTCGCCATTAGTGACTGTCCGCTCGTGCGCGAAGGATGAATAACGACTCGCCGGTCAGCGGCGCATCGGATATCCTGCGTAAGAGGCTCGCGTTCTCTTTTCTCTAAATGCTCGTAAAACGAGACTGCGCGGGCGTTTATAAAACCACCACCGGGAGATATCGTGCTCATCGAAATATGCAACTTTTTAACAGGTGCTGCAATTTTTAACAAAAAAGATAAAGACGTTTCTACAAAATCGGATATTCCGCCCAGCACAGCTTGATTGGAGCATTTTAAAAAACGTTCCAAATGAATATGTCACCGTCGAGTGTACTATACGAAGAAAATCCAGCGATGCTTTCGCCGTTGAAAAATTTGCCCAGCAGCATCGATTCTCAGCCTGCTTTTGAATCTTCCCAATAGAGAGCCGTAGTCGTCAGCCGAGCCGAGTAAAGCCAGTCGAAAAAATACGTTTTATTTATCCCCGAAGCGACGCGGGCTCGCGGGCTGTTTGGACAGGATTAGCATTTTACAGAAAGAGACAGAGGGAGCGAGTGCGCTGGATTCCGCAGGCGAGGCATGCCAAGGATTGGCTCTCCGGAAAATTGCACGTCCGGCCGAGGTATATTTTGCATCCGAGTGCTTCTCTCGCTCTCGTGTCCCTCGTTCTCTCCTCGTGTATACACTACGATTCCTTGACTCGGGAGACGCGACGTCGAGCGCGGCGACGCCGGCATTCACAGGACGAGCTGAAGCCTCTCGTCAACAAAATGCGACGGATCCTCCGCACTACTCTCGTGCGGCTTGCTGCCTCGTCTCTTTTTTCGCTCCGTCTCGATATTGCTCACCATATATAGCCGCTCCTCGTTTCACATTGCCACGTGTTTTTCGACTGTTGTCTTCGCTACCCTCTTCCTCAGCGCCGCGCGCGGCCGTTTGCCTGCGTGTTTGCTGAGACAAACAGAGTAAATCCTACTTTCAGCGGATTCTGCATGAATATGTTTAACGGCCGTCATTTCTTGAGTATTCTCATTTGGCTAGTAAATATTTGGCGATGCCTAAGCATTATTAACGTGTTTTTTTCTCTTCCAAAATACTCGGACGTTTTGAAAAAGCCAAAACAAGAATTACCGCAAAAAGGTGAGGGGAATTCTCAGCTCATTTATTACCCAAGGCTTCCAATATTGAGACTGCCGTCTCGTTGATACCACGGAGTTTGTTGTGCTTATCTCTTTTCAAGAGGCGCGTGTGAGAGCCACGCGCGTTCCATAAATTTTCGAGCCTCGTCAGCTGTTTTCTACGCGTCAAATTCTCACTTTTGCCGGCAGAAGGAGCGGTTGGAAGTAGCAACATCCTACGAATTTCCGACCCTCTCGAGTCTTTTACGGCCAATAATAGACAGATGCCGGATTCTACTTGACGGACGGGGTCACTACTTGGCTAGATGCTGCGACACACACACGCGCGCGCGCAGTACACTTTCTTCCAGAGGACCAGCGACGTGCGTTAACTCGCCATAGACGCGAGGCTCTTCTGAGCCCCTTGTTTCACGGCCAGCTCGTTGAGTTTCCTGAAAATAACACCTCGTAAAATGCGTATACGGGGGAGCTTCTTTTATGCGCAGTTTTAATAACAATAAAGAACTGATGGCTCGGTTAAAAAAATGCTTGCTTGTCTGTAGAAATATTTTTTCTTTTACTTTTTAATGAAATGCAGCGCACTTGAAAACGCCATTTCGCAAAAAAGAGAGAAATTCCCCACGAGTTGGGCAAAAAGTGCGGAAACTCGATGCCACCGCACGCACCAAATCTTTCCTCATGTATATTGAAATTGGGCAAAACCGCGCGCTCCCGGTCGGCGAGCAGAGTGTACATACCTTTGCTCTGAAACGGTCAACCGTAGGTATATGGGGCGTTCACTTTGCGCGCGGCCGAAAACCGCAGAGTCGCTGGAGTACGTTCCCGAGAGATTTTTTACGTACTGCGCCGATCGAGCCCAACGCCGACTGCCACCTATACAATGTACAATAAATCGACGACCGCAGTAGCTTCGTTGCGCGCAGGCAGAACGTGTCGAGCAGTCGTCCTCGTGTGAAAATCCCTTATGCACAACCAAGCGGCTCCGTGTACGGCGCGATTTTTCACATTCTTCGAGGAACCGCGCCGTGTATAGTGCACAGAGCAGTAGCTACGGGTCCTCATCGACGCCGAGAGTAGAAAGTAAAGCGCACTCTCGCGTGCAGAGAAGAGCGCACAGACACTCCCTTATTCCGCCCCATTCACACGCGCGACAAACAAGAGAGAGGCGCGTCCAAACATTTTCGCCGAGCTAAATTATGATCCTCGTTGGAAAAATCTCTTTGTCGCGCAGCAGCAACAGCAGCGCGGTATAGTATCCCCGCGGCGCGAGCTTCCGTGCATGCAATAATGCCACCTGCCTTCGGCTGCTATACCTATACCTGCTATACCGGCCCGTTGTGTTGTCGGTTTGCCTGCCTACACGTGGGGCTACAGGCACACGTGAAAGAAGATTAGCCGTATCTTGCGAGTCTCAGTTTTCGTTACAGAGCGAAGATTATCTCTGCAGAGGACAGGGACTCGAGACAGAGAGTGCGAGTTTTACGCGCGCAAACGGGGGAGAATCGTCGCTTTGTTCGACTTTATTTTGAGAGGACGCGACAGAGCGCGCGGTATCGATCGAGTCGCTCTATTATGGGTTTCGGAGAAAAGTAGTTGGAAAATAGCGTCAAGTTGTTCTGAGGTTTCGGTTACTTTTTGTATTGGAAAGACGATCGCGGCTAATCCCCGATCTTTACAAAAATAACCTTGCAGTGATACTTTTCGATGAATTTATTTTCTCACTTTAGTACGGTGTATTTCATGTTTCATGAGCATTGTTTGAAAAAATTGTGGATTTATAGATTCACAAAATTGAACTTGGAATAACGGACTGTCATGATTAAACAA
Source organism: Nasonia vitripennis (assembly GCF_009193385.2). Taxonomy (NCBI): domain Eukaryota; kingdom Metazoa; phylum Arthropoda; class Insecta; order Hymenoptera; family Pteromalidae; genus Nasonia; species Nasonia vitripennis. The sequence continues at coordinate 21,164,652 of NC_045757.1, read as the reverse complement.
AAATATTATAATTGTTAAACAAGTATTTACATGTGCGCTATAAAAGAGCACAACTATTTACAAATCAGATGTAGGAGTGCCAAGCCAATAGCCGAAAAATAAATCAGTTTATGAGAAATTTGAGCCGTCAATCTAAATAGCGTAATAAATATCTGTACAATTATTCAGCTATGTAGCTTGGATTCAAGCGAGATGCCATAACAATATCATACTCGACGAATATCAATAAAATTACAACATTTCAACAATAATAAGTTGTTTAAATAATTTGATGTATTTATTGAAAACTATAAACAAAGACATTTTTACGGAAATCTTTTACTGCGCTCTCGTGTACAATCCGGGCTTTTCATATAGCAATCAAATTTTTTACCGAGAAGCGAGAAGAAATTTATTTTCTACCATTTGCATTCGGAGAAAGAACCATTAGCGAAATATTGCTTGATTGGCCTTTTGACCGATTTTCCTCCGCTATAGACGGAGTACAAGGGTGAAAATCATTGAATCGAGAGCGATTCGCGGCGTGCGCGCAAATCGCACATCTGTTTGATCGCAACCACCGATGTATATGCCATCACTGCGCACACGCACACGCGCGCATTATGTTCTATACGTATTGGTACATCCTTCCAGAAAGGACCTATCGTCTAATTCGCTCAAAGTGCAGAGGAGCCGCTCTGCGAGCGTGCTCGATTCGACGATAAGCATTTGGTTTTGGATTATCCACAATGCCACACTATGCCAGTCTGTATATATATTCTTTGATCGACGAGTACCGCGGCGGATCAAATTAATGCCATTGTGCTGGATGTAGAGGATTGCATTTTACTCTGAATAATCTTCCTTTCTCTGAATCAAATAAAAATTCAGAAATGTATGTATTGCAAATGGAAATTTATAATTTATGATAAAAGATAAATTAACGTTGAGCAAATCGTTTGTTGTACTGCGCATGTGATAAAGGCACATTCAGCATCGTGAAAAGCCGAGGATGTAACAATTAAAATTTCTTTTTCACAAAAAATCCTCATTTGCTGGGAAACCAGAGATAAACAATCGACCTATAATTGCTTCCCTGCGTTTCAATGGAACGTCACGCATACGTCGTTGTTTCACATTTCATTTATTGGTGTGTACTCGAAGACCAATGTATGCAATTTATAAAACAAGCATTTTTAATAAACGACTAGAATGACTGATTATAACTTTGTCGCACTCGCTCCGAAGGCTTTGATTAAGCTTTAACATTTTTTTTATCAGTTGACCAATTCTATATGCAGTATACATTTACCTTCGAAACGGGATCACTTTTGATGCTAGAAAAAGCTGGGTATCCATTCGGAAAAGTGCTGTCGTTTTTTACGGCGCGTAACTTGCGCGAATGCGAGGAAATTGAAAACGAGAAGAAAGAGAAATAATTACATCGATTAAGATGACCACCCACAAGAAGCGTCGCGACTCAAGTTCCCAGCTTGTATAAGACTTCCCTTGCTCAATCGCTGGCAAGAGTGATGCGACGACGACTGCGGACAAGATCATTTGTTTCCTTTCCCTGTTTTTCGACTCTTTCCGACTCCGACCTAGCCTCGCGTCAGCGATACGCGGTTTTACTTCTAATCTATACGAGACGCAATAACAGATTTTTTAGTTCATTGTTATAAATATTAGAGAGAGAGAGAGAGAGAGAGAGAGAGAGAGAGAGAGAGAGAGAGAGAGAGCATAGCCAGCTTCATAATCAAAACCGATTACTCTTCAAACACTGAGTGATAGAAGTTCAGATATGTTGAATGCAAATACAATGCAATTTATTTTGATCGGAATCAATTGGAGGACAGCCTTTGTACTATATAATAGATCGGAATCACGAGGGAAACAAATGAGAAAGATGAATGAAGAATTTACGTACATACTAGTTGCTCGTTACGATCGTGAAGGAGCTGATCAAATAACACATTACTCTTTGTCGATCGATAAGGTATTAAGAAACAAGGTTTTCGCTTACATTGTCGGCATCGTCAATTCATCAGTGATTTCAAAACAGGAAGTGTGAAGTCTCGGGTTACACGTTCACCTCTGAAACATTTTTCGGGCCGGCTATTGAACATTTTATATTATGCAAATCAATTTGACGAATCCGCTCTAAAATAAACTTTGGAATCCCATTCGAAAAGAAATAATATCCGAGGCTCCGCGTCAACTCGTCCCTAGAGTGCTGTACACCGTCGTAAACGTACGCACACTTTGAAGCTTAAGGAGCCTGCAGCGGTAGGGCTTTAATCTTAAAAAATTATTATTCACTCTGGTGAGTATACGGGAGCAGAGCCAGAAATAGAGCCCGAATCGTGTTTACTCAAGGACGCTCTGCGCGACACGAAACCCACGCTGTGTATACGGTATATAGGTATATAGGCAATGGCTGCATGTCGCTGTTCATGCGTGCTGCCGAACAAATCACTAAATAGGCTCGCCCGGTTGCACCCCTGGGACTTGCGCGTCTCTTTTTCCTGGGGGTGCATTGTGTTACGCGGAAATTGGCTTGCGGTCCCCGTGTATTTTCTGCGGCTCTCGCTTTCGAATTACAATGAGCCACTGCTTTAAAAGCGGCTGTAATGATGTGCCGCGTATACGAAATGCTCTCGACATACATAGTCTCCCGCTTGAAAAGATATGCTATGAATCTATGATTTGGGACAGCGTCGATCCATCCCTTATACAGCGGGCTTACGGTGTATTAGATTAATTTCAATAAATTTCGGTATGCGTGTATCGACATCGCGCGCTTTCAAACTCTGCATACGCAAACCGTTGAAAAGCTATTATATGTATACAACGAGAAAAAAAAATGCGCTAGCCCAGTTCAATCTGATGAATTTGTAATTAAAGTAAACGTTGAAATTAAAGAGCATTCGAAGCTGCAACAAAGCGCGAAAGGGAACAATAAACAATCCAAGCAAAACAAGGCTTCGGTTGCCAACAATCGACCAGCGCAGGCTGCGTTCGACCGCATAACTCGCAAGCTGAAAAGCATTGTCTCGCACGATCGCGTCTTTATAAAAGCCAATCCGCACTGCGCCGCAAAAGTACACGGGGCACGACTGAAGTACGCGCGTCGCGACGGAATCGGGCTACCCTTGGAAGGAACGCTCTCTCCCTCCGCGCCGATCCGAAAAAAGAAAAAAGGCATTTTTGCACGATAACAAGGAAATACGAGAATGGGAGGGAGAAGGATGCGGAGAGCCGCGCGGCGCACGAATTCGTACATGTATACACGCGCTCTCGGCTGCGCTGCGCTGTGTGCATTACGCTGAATTAATGGTCATTGAAGGCCAGTTAAAGAATCTGCTTCGATCCTCACGGCGATAGAGAAACGGCTGCGAGCGTGAGATGAGAAAAAATGAGAATCGTTTGCACTCGCTCGCGCGATAACGAGTGTGCGCTTTATGTATATTGTACTCGCGGTTGCGCGTATTGTTTCGCCTATCGCGCAATCGTGTGCTAACTAATTAACTTTTTCTCGTTCGCTATTCCCGCATGCGGATTTCGCGTCTCTAATTCTCCGCGGAATAGCGTAAGGCGCGACATTGTAAACCGAAATTTCGTATGAAAACAGCTTACGGAGCACAGTACAGAGAGCGAGATTATAGCGTCGAGTGGCTGCGCGCACGAAATTCGGAAACGTGATGAGCCGTCCCCGAGAGCTCCGATGTGGATTCAAGCTGATCGGCGCGCGCACGCAGCCCCCGTATTAGATATTTACATATACGAAAATTATGTATGAGGCAGTAGCAGCGAGTGGATCATTGCAAGATTTATGTTTGTACAAAAAATAATGTGTGCTCTCGGTTTTCGAACTCAATGCACACATAACAATAAAGCCGACGCTGTTATATTCTAACGCCTGGATTAACGTGTTTCATGCATTATTTCTAGCGCGGTTCGGCAAATCTAAAATTCTCGGCCCGATGAAGCTCTTATCAACTCGGGCTTTCCTCCCTTTTTTCCTTATTCCGCACACACCTAAAAAGCGCGCCGATAGGAGATTGTGTACACTCACGTATTACGTTTATGCATCCAATCCGCAGTCAAGTTCTACGTGACGGGACTTCATAATATCCGATATTCCGGCAATTTCCTCATCTATAAAACTCACTTCGTGGCGAATCATTTTTATTTTCGTTATTCGTTTTCAGGGAATATTACGCGCCAGGTTTTTCACTGCCTCGGCTCATCAATTATTCATTTTTTCTTCTTTTATTTTTCCAAACGTATAGCACGTGTTTCTATTAACCTGCCGCAAATTAATACATTTCGAGCAATCTGAACATGATCAAGAACTACCGCAAGAAGAGTACTCGATCAATTAGCGATTTAATCCAACAACTTATAGTAAAATTGTTTATTCTAAAAAGAAATGCTATTGCAAACAATGGACTAATTTTGCGGAAACCATACGTGCCCATACAAATTCGCGGCTGCTTTTTTGCACATACGAAAAATTTAACGCGCAACCAACGTACTGTGGAGCAGCAAAATAAAAAAAACACTGAAAGAGAGCATTGATTGGGATATTTTATCGTTCCCACAGTCGACTAACAAACTTTCCTCGCTGCGTTTCGAATTCGTAGAGAAAACAACACTGTATAACGTCGAGAAATTCTTCATAAGCTCCGAATGACTTATCGGGTTTCGCATATGTTGCAGGAAGGATCCTCATCGTCCCCTTGATTAGTATCTCACTTGTCGTTTTTTCGTCAGCGATCCTACTGTCAAGCTCACGAGAGCTCCGCCTCTCCCTCCGAAATTCAGAAGCCCTTCACGATCAGAGCGCGCTGCGCGTATACGCAGCGTACATATCTAGTAGCGCAGCCGCCGCGGCTCCGGATCCGTATGACGCTAATCCGGGCTATCCTGCCAATCAGGCTGAAAAGACCCTCGGAAAACAATGCACGCACCCCGGCATATAGAGCTCCTGCGGCGCGTTATAACTGACCCCTTTGCGCGCGTGTCTCTGCGTTTCCAGCCGCTACTGCTATATGCTGCGGGTCCGGGACGGCATTAGCTCTAATTAAATCTCGAATTGCAGGCGTATTCTCTCGCGAGCTGTACACCGCCTCGACAGTCACACGAGCTCCGCGCACTGCGGCTACTGTCTCTTGGATGCTCGGGATCCTCGGATATCAAAGAAGGCGAAAGGCCCCGGACCGTTTGACACACGAACTGCGTACAGTACGCCGCACGACCTGACCCGATTTAATTATCTTAATGCCTTGCGCATATTGGCCTGGCTGCTGGTTCAACCGGCTGCTGCTACTTATACTGCCGCGGCTGCTTGTGTATGTATACGTGTACGGGCACTGCATGTGCGACTTGCTTTCATTTGCTGTCGAGTTGGATATTAATAGGAAGCTTGAGAGAGAGAGAGAGAGAGAGAGAGAGAGAGAGAGAGAGAGAGAAAGAGAGAGAGAGAGAGAGAGGACGACCGACCCCGGGCGCGGATTGTGCGCGAATGCAGGGCTATTTTGGATTTCCCGCTCGAATTTTGATTATACAAATTAATTTGGCCGGGATACATGAGTGCAGAATGCATTTATTTTGCTGCTTTCCCAAATTAATTCTAGTATACTTAATTACTGTAATCCGATAGGTATCCAGTTCTTGGGATTACGATTAAATTAAAACCAGTGTAACAAAATAATTTCGGTCATGTCCGCTGATTATTCACGTGATTGAATGTACCGCTGAAATTGAATTCTTTTAACATCATCGTGCACAGTAACTGCGTGAAATGTCGTTTGGATAGTCGGGTTATATCTGCGCGACGTCCTGCATCGAACAAAGAAACAGACACAGCTTATGCGATTGTTCGCGCACGCATTAAAGGAGCCTTTTCCCCCCTGAAAGGGCGCAGCGATCCCTGGACTAATAATTTGACCAATTGATTTGTCGGCATCGGAGCGGATATACCGTCTAAACTAGACTCGCCGCATATAGGTATTTATACGGTAACTCGATACTCGCCCGCGCACAGGATACGCCGCGCATACAAATATACGCATTATAGGTATAGCGCGTGCATCATATGGATATGCATCGCCGTTACGCAAGCCGATGGCGGCCTTGTCCAAAAATGAAAGAAAGACACCGGCGCATGTACCTAAAGAAAACAAAGAGAGACACTATATAGCGCGCGTGTGTACACGCGGACGGGCGCAATGCACACGCACCGCCGCCGCGGAGAGACCGAGAAGAGAGAGAGGATAATGCGAGAGATGTACAAGGGAGAGATAGACAGTCTGCGTGCAGCTGCCGCTACAAAAACAGTTGACATCTGTAAATCCGAAGCTATGGGGATGCGCGTGTCTCTTTCTTTTTTCGTCTTTAGCCGGCTTACGCGGCACCGAAACAGAGAGCGAGAGAGAAAGAGCGAACAGAGAGCCGGCAAATCGAGTAAAACGCCGTAAAGAGAAAGAGAGACAGCGAACTCTGTATGCTGCGTCACATGCACACACTGGATGTGTATTTGCGGGATCCCTTACTCAGCATCAGCGAATATTTCGCTATTGCTTGTCCACCCTTGTTTTCTCTCTCTCTCTCTCTCTCTCTCTCTCTCTCTCTCTCTCTCTCTCTCTCTCTCTCCTAAAGGAGGAGTAAAACACACTCACCTTGTGTTGCCGCTACTATTTCTGCCGCTATACTGTTGCTGACGCAAAAACACTCGCTCGCGCGATAGGATGATACGCGCTGCCTCGGAAAAATATCGCTTTACTTTCATTTTATTCATCCACCCCCTGTCGGTCTCGGCGACATCGCATCGGTGTGAGTACCGTCCGATACCCATGCACGTGGTCTCGAGCATTTGCCAAGTGAATTTGACGATCGACGCATTTTTTCGTTCCCCCAGTTCTTTTTAGCATCGGAGGTTGCAGCGTTTCTCTCGGTTTCTCTGCCCTAAACTATGTGCAGGATAATGAGTGATGCATGCAGTATACAATAGCCGTAAAAAGACTGCACCCCAACCCCTGGTAGAATGTTTGAAAAACCATAGAAATAATCGAACAAAAATAACCAATATGTTTTTAGATCTTCAAAAGCCAATCGTGCATAGTTTTCGTTACTCTAACGCTTGAAGCATCTACAGATCGTACATCGTCCAAGCGAACAAAAATCTTCTCTGTCACAAGCACAAAGCAAAGGAGAAAACAAGAGAAAAAAGCAGCTCCAAGATGAATCGAGCACGACGTAACCCCGGAACCTGCTACCTATCATTGAAAGTCGTGCCCACACTGCGCTTGCACGCGGCGAGGAGGTCGTCCATCGCTCGCGTTACACCGCACTAATTCCCCGAATAGCAGCGCGCACATTCAAATTACGCATTATTCAAGCCGATCGTGAGCGAGCCACCGTATAGGTACATCGCATAATGAGATTTATGAAAATGGCTATAACGACTATGCGCATACAGACGCACAGCATAATTGGTACGAGGGTGATGATATCGCGTTAATCGGCACTTTCCAGGAGAAACCGGCTTAGATGGAGAAAATAACGCGCTCGGCACATAGGTAACCCAATACTACGTCGCGAAGGACCTCTGAACTTGCGAACAAAACCAGGAACACCGAGCCGAGCGAGCTGCGCGCGGAGCGCAAGTATAGAGATAGAGAGATAACTGCACAACGCACGGCGCGATTCCTCGAGACAGCGGCGGTCGCGCTCACACACATAGCACATACCCACCCACGAAGCTCGAGAGGGAGATTCGAGAGTAGAAATGAGAGAAGACTAGCCGCGTGTAGGTGTATGGTGCGTCGCGCGGTTAAAAAGCAGCCAAGGCCGTGCACGTTGGCCAGCCTGTTCCCCTCTTTGCGCACACGTCACCGGCAGAAGCTGCTGTGCGGTGTCCGGCAAAAAAGTGAAGAGCGACACTATATCATACATAGTACAGCAACGCATGCGTGCGAACCTCTGGAGGTCCTCCGCGTGTGTTGCGCGTGGCATCTGCGTGCAGCCCGTCGCCTACAGCCGCGCGCGGCTTTCTCTGGCCGCTTTCAAGAATTAAGTTACCTCTCCGCGAGAAAAAGTCGCTGCATCCCTGCGCGTTTTAATTAAACCGAGAGCCTGGCGTCGCGCAGAGCTGTCATTCGGCAGGTGTTGCCCAGAACTGCTTGTGTCGAGCTGAGCGTCGGAATCGCGCCATATGATTTAATTTCTACGTTATTTTTATTTCGTGTTTCTGCAAGCGTACGGCGTGCTTTTACGACTAAATTCAGACTGTAAGACGAATACGAGGAAGGCGAATGTAATTAAAATTTGCTCATTGTTTTTATGCGCATATTTTTGCAAATAACGGGACAAAATAAATGCTACTTGCTCGGCGTCGTCATGCAGAGCTATATTTATGAAATCGCGAGGGTAAAAATTTAATAAAGTGCAAATACTAGCTCTTTTGCGCTCATATTATAATGTTACAGGCGGGCTTGCGAAAAAAACAAATAGCGGGCGATTCTACGATAACTAAATTAAACCGGCTCTCGCAGGGCGGAGTTTTAATAAGCCAGCAATCAGCGAGCATTTTCCGCACAGAATGAAAATATCCCGTACTCGCAGAACAATTATGCGAGGGAATTTTTAATTTGTGAAAATATCATGGCTCTCTGGTTCGCGCGAATGTTAATGAAGTCATTTCAGGATTCTCGGCTGCGCGTCTGAAAATATATGAGATTCTCGATATCGAAATCATAGGACGAACGGATAATTATGTAGTTTCATAATAAGTTGGCCGCAAGATAAATCCAAAAGGACCGAGCGATCTCGTCTACGTATACGCGCCGCAATCATCGCAAGGGCGCAGCTTCCGCGCAAAGACAAATTACAGCGTCCCAAGGGACGCGTCGCACCTGATCATAGTCGGAATCGCTCGCGCGGATATGGAGGCAAATTGACCAAAGCACGAGAGCCACATACGTACAGTGAGCGAACGCGCGGCAATGGTCAAAGTTGAAGGAATAAGCCAGGAGAGGCTGGTCGTCACGGGCGAGCCATACATAGACGTGAACGGCGCGGCAGCGTCGAGCGGGGAAAAGGACATCGGCGCGACGGGCTGTGCAATCGGAATTCCAGCCGATTCGCCACTCGACTCACGTAGATCGTCGTGATTCTCAATTAACGGAGAGACCGGCGCCGGCCAGAGGACCCGAATTCGCCCCGACCGAGACACGTACCCGCTACCCTATAGGTATACAGAGATATGTGTATGAGGGGGAGCTCCGAAGAAGAGACGCGCATGGAGAGGGACGAGAGAAGGGTTTAAGTAAAAAATCAACAGAGCACTTTGCGCTCGCCGGCGCCGCACAGGAACTGTTCTCCTACTCGAACCCTCCTGGTTGCTCGCGCGGACTCTCCCGTGCGTACGTATACTATATATTGACCTTGGAAAATACGCCAAGAGGGATTTCCCCGAGAGGGAAAAAATTCGACCCAAACTTGAAGCTCTCGGCGTCTGACGTTCTGGTAATTTCGTTGTTAGAGCCATACACCGGAGCGTCGAGGACGCAAATTGACGAAAATTGCGTTAGGGCATCTCTCATTTTTCCGAAAAGCTAGAGTGTACTTTACGATCCGGGAAGAAATGCCTGAAATATGCAAGCGAATACAGGGCGGGTTATAGTAGCGGAATCGCGCGGGCGCGTATTATTTCTTCATCTCCATTATCATTTCCAGGCTGCAGCCCCGACATCTCTCGCGTAATAAAATTCGTTCCGAGAAATGTAATTTCAGCGAGGCAATATAAACCTAAGCCGCGCATCACATCCTGAAAAAAGTTATTCAAAGTATTCGCGCATTAAACGTAGCGGCAGTAACGGCTCGCCGAAGTTCCTCGCCAAACAATGGGAGAAAAGCGCGCACAGGTACACCTATTATATACATATAGCTGTAGCCGGCGAGCGCAACAAGCACCGCGAGCGAGAGAGAAAGAGCTCATCGAGTGCGGCGGCAAGCAAACCGTCAGTGTCTACACACTGCAGTGCCGAGAGTTGCAAGTTAATTCCGTATTCACATATTTACCATCGAATTAATCAAGCCGCACAAAAGCGCGAGAGCGCGCGCCGGCCGCCGCTGCCGCAATGCCCCGGTATTCCGGCTCTCTCTTTCTCTCTCTCTCTCTCTCTCTCTCTCTCTCTCTCTCTCTCTCTCTCTCTCTCTTTCTCTATTTCTGTTCGGGCTTCCGGTTATTTACGGAGGGAAGTTTGCAATTGTTTGGTCAGTCGGTCCATTTCCGGCTCGCGCTCGCTCGCTCGCGTCCACTCGATCACCCTACGGCGATGATACGCTCGCCCGCCCACGCCCGCCCTTTCTCGCGCCGCCGCTGTGGCCCTTGCTCTCTGCGTGCACTAAAAGTCTTCTCTTATTTCGCGCTCGCGGCTACCGCTATTTGATTGCCTTACCGCTGAAATGCACTACTCCGTTGCTTCCGTATACTGTAAACGAGGTCGCTTCGTTCGAACTTTGCCCCGAGAACTATAAGAGAAACGTATCGATTTATGCGCAACCTGAAATGTGTATGCTAGTTATGATTTCGTCACAATTGAACTACAACGTTCTCCCTTACGGTTTTATCGATACTCGTGGCACCTTGGCCCTGAAAAGTCATATTATAGCTTCCAATTTGTTCCAATGAATATACAGATATAACCTCGTGCGTGACCGTTCAATGATCCACTTCTGAGTTTTCCCCATTCATATCAAACGAAAATGTGGACTCTCGTGTTACTTATGTTACTTAATCATTCGCAGCAAAAAGTTTAAAGGGTACAGCTTCGAATTAAAAACTGCGATGGTATTTCAACGTGCGTTCCATAATATATTTTCTTAGAAACATAGCCCATCATCATACGGTTGCTATTTATTTTTTATAGAAATCCTCGAAAGCTCGTATTGAACCTATACTTCAAAATATTCAATATAGAATTTTGTTGAAAACTGGAAATTAAAAATTTTAATGTTCAAATATTTTGCTATGCAAAATATATATGTTTACGATAACATTCACTTTCTCGGGAATATTGAAAAAATAAGTTGCGGAAATTGAATGTTTCATGCGTTTTCCATGAATTTTACAATTATTCAATTGTTCATAATTAAGCTGACAAAATTAAATCAAAATATTGTTTCAATTATAATTTTTTTGTATTTTTTCGGGAGGATCTCAAGCACATTTTTTTATATACCCCTAGTGGAAATAATTTTTTACCATGAGAAGGATTTCTACCATAGACGTATACAGGATTGTAATCAAATATTAAGGAATTGAAATATTAATAATAAAAAATAAAATTGTAACAGAAAGAAGAACTTTTTTGAATTGTTTGTTATTTTTAATTTATAAAATTTTACTATATATTTTCATACATGAGCTATTACAGTGGATTAAAATAAGGTACTAAAATGCAGTTATAATAATGATTGAAGCATTTTATTTAGTCCTTTTTTTCGTTTACAAAAGAAACAGAAAATTGAAAAAAAAGTAATTTTTTCATTGCATTTTTTTTTGCTACATCAAATACAAAGTAAAATTGTGATAATTATTATATTTTTGGTCTTCTATATTTAACATTTTACATTGATCGTAAAAGATAAACAATCGTAAGAATTTTCTTCTCTATATACTTAAACGCGTACAAAAATAAAACTTGTACAAACAACTTATTAAACAAAATGCCAGCCTGCAGACTGTTTATTATACATAATCTCTAAAAAAAAAATTAACTCTTAAAAAAGTAAAAGGTTAGGCGAGTTTGATATATTCCGCAACAAAATTACAGATAGAAAAGAACTGAGATCAATCAAACAAAGTCAAGTTTATTATATTTAATCGTAATGAAGCAAAGAACAACTCTCAAGATAATTACTACGTAACTTGCCAAGCCCGTTTCATTGTACTTATAGTCTTTGTATGACGTTCTAATATATATATATAAAAAGAAAATTTAGTTGTTCACCAGTAAACAAAATGAAACGGGCATGGCAACTGACGTAGTAATTATCTTGAGAGTTGTTCTTTGCTTCATTACGATTAAATATAATGAACTTGACTTTGTTTGATTGATCTCAGTTCTTTTCTATCTGTAATTTTGTTGCGGAATATATCAAACTCGCCTAACCTTTTACTTTTTTAAGAGTTAATTTTTTTTAGAGGTTTCAATTCTGTTTTTTAAAATTGTTTAGAGTATTTCATGTTCAATGTCGTAAAAATAAAATATAAGCATCTTTAGCACCATTCGACCACAGCTTTTTTGTAACATTTTTATTACTAAGATGAAATCACTGATTGTTCTAATATACATCACCCTCGAATTATTTCTACACCTAGACACCAAAAACCACGGTGCAAACTACCCAGACCTCGTCATCGGCCACCCTGTACACTTAGACGCCGCGCTTAAATGATGTTTACACCTAGACATCAAAAACCACGGAGCGCACCACCTAGACCTCGCCATCAGCCACCCTGTACCTCTAGACACCTTCCTCGAATGATTTTTACACCTAGACACAAAAAGCCATGCAGCGCCCACCTACACCTTGTCATCGGCTACCCTGGCAAGCTAGTTATTGTTACAGCTCCGGAACGCAGAGTATGCACTGGCAACCTCTTAATCCAAAATATCGTAATATATTATTATATTTTCTTAAGAAAGCAATTCTCATCTGTATATAGCTTTGCGGCCAACTTCACGGTCCTAACACTTCTTGCGGCTAACTTAACGGTCCTTTCACATTTCGGGCTGAAGAAGAAAAACGTAATTTTAGCATTTGTGGATTAAACACTCACATATTATAAAAATAAGCAGCTTTTTCACTAATATTTTTGTTGGAAATCATAGTTTAGCTATGAAAACATACTAATAAGCCAAAAAATCTTACGAACAGTAACAATAAGCATTTTTTTCTGCATCATGAAAAATCCGAACACCAATATAGAAGTAAATAGTGTCACGGGCGCCGCGGCTTCGTCTGCTTCTCAAACTCGCCTTCGTGGCGCTACCGCGCCACTTGATAATACTTTTCTGAAATTATCAACAGTAATAATATAAAAAAAAGAAAGCTTTTTTCAATTACATAGTTAATCACTACTATAACCTAAATTATTTTCTTCATCTAAAAGAGTGTTATTTTAATTCTGCAGAGCTCTGAGAGCATCATCTACTTCTTTCTTTCTATTCGTTTTAATTCTTGCACAAGAAATTGCATTATGGTGATATGCTTTGCACTTCGACATTTCCTTCTGGATTAAATGTAGTGGGTATCTTCCTAATCTGAGATACTTACAAAACTCTCTGGTTATCGACTCTGTGTACTCAGGCACTAATTCTAATTGATGTTCCTTATTCTTTTACTTTCTAACGCATCTGGTAGCCAAATCTTCGTAACCGTATACACCAATATTCAACAGCTTCATAGCTTTAATAGGTTCGGTTGCCTTGAATGCATCTCTGTATGCCTTGGAATTACACAAAACTCCATTCGCAAGTTTTATTTGTCCATTGACAATTTCTTCATCAGCGGATAAACCACTATAAAAGTATATTTTGTCATAATGCTGTAGTAGTTTTTCATCAATAAAAAAAATATTTGTTTATGAATTACAAATATAAATAGTTGTCAACTTAAAGAAACCTCTTACAATTATTATCAATTTACATTTTATATTTAAAAAAATCTAGTGTGAAATGTATGGTATGAAAATTTTAGTTAAAAAATAACTATTTATTTTTACTTTCAAAATGAAAGCAATCATTTAAATTTCAAAAAATAAGTAGTCCGTAGCTAAAATGAGTAATTTCACTAATTATAACAAATTTCCTACTTAACATAAAACAAAATCTGTATGACATCGACAACTGTATCATACATTATAATTGCAGTATTCAAAATAAAAAACCGCTGCCAATTCTTTGGCACGTAGCTTCCTCCAACTGAATTTATAGTTCTAATACATAAAATGTTGTTCAAATATACAGTATTGTCTTGTCTTGAAACTGTGGGAAGATGTTCCCGACGTGTTCCAAGGATCTCATGAATTATTTCAGAATTTTTTCATAAATATTCTTTGAGTTACAGAGGGTCAAATCGTAGGTGATGCATTTTTCAAAGGTAAAAAGTAAATGTCAACTAAAACAGAACGCCTTTCGTCAAAATGGCTTAACACTTTTACAGAAAGTAGATATTATCTATTTTCTATTATAATAATTTTTTCAAAACTCTTGACTATTTAGTTTAAAAAAAAAGCAAAAACAGTTTTTCAAAAATCAAAAAATGGACATAACAATTTTATTATTACAAAGCTTCCTCTAGGAGGAAGCAATATTATTATAATACAGACTAAATTATTCTTTGACGTAAATGTTACCTTCTAGATTATCCTTATTAGATGAAACAACATTAGTATTAACACCATTGTTGGCTTGTAGTTCATCAAAGTTTTTTTCCAACGTTGCGCTGCTTGCTTTGCAATTTTGCATTTATCCTTAAAGTACTCACACTGATTTTTGTAAGCTTGGATTGCCTATAAGAATAAAAATGGTAAAATTTTAATCGATAGTAATTGCATAAGTTAATTTAAAAATATCTTCTTATAGCGTACCTTTTTAAAATGCATGTCTGCTATTGGTGAAGGTGGTGATGTTTGAACAGGAGTTATACTTTCTGGTTCTTGTTCTTCATCAGCAATATTGTTATCGGGATAGTCTTCATTATTATTTACGTATTGATTAAGAATCTGTTACAATGCCGCTACCCTAAGCGGGTCTTGGGCGTTGTCGTCCAGATCGGACGGGTGGGTGCCTATCACCACTACACAGCGCGTCCTTAGGTTGCAGATAGAGGAACAGCCCCTGAGAAAGAGGTTAGCTGCGAATAAATTGAATAAGCAGCCGCGGACAGCCGATAGGAACAGGCGTGGGTGTGATGAGCCCACACTGTCGAACGCATTCATCTAGAAACAATACGCAAGCACCACAACAACAAAAACACATCACATTATCTCTTATCTCTCAATCTATCTCTTTCATCACACATTACAAAAATGGGCCAAAATCCTGCTGCCGAGGAGGATGCGAGAGCGATGACAACTGCCCCGAAAGGGGATGTGTAGAATGATTCCTCACCTGGTCTTACGCGGTAACGATGCCAGCGAAGGCGCGCTGCCTTGTAGGGGGGCTTTAGGATGCGAGAATGAAACCGTAGTGTGTCTGACAACGAATTGACACTGTCCTCGTCAAAGTCGGAAAGCTCTCATACTTAGTTCTAGAGAGGTATGGGGGTTATCACCTCTAGAACGGTGGACTCACCTGCGATCGGAACAGGATCCGAAGCGCGCGGGTTTAACATAACATCATGGCTCAAAAAAATCAAATCCGAACCAAAAGCGACTTCAGGGTCGGAACTTGGAATGTTCGCAGTCTATACAGAGCAGGTGCGTTTAAAGAACTCGTAAAGGAAGCTGATAGGTACAATCTAGATTTGGTAGCAATACAGGAATCGCGGTGGCCAGATGGCGGAGTACTAGCATCGGGTAACTTCACGTACCTGTATGGGGCCGGGAGTGGGGGATCTCTAGGCACCGGATTTCTCGTAAGCAAAAGCATCATACATTCGGTTAAAAGTTTCAAATCCGTCAATGATAGGCTCTCGTACATCATTATCGAAGGTGAATGGTATAGATATGTATTTATTAATGTACACTGTCCTACGGAGGACAAAGAAGAAGAAGCTAAGGATCTCTATTACCAAACTTTAGAGCAGGTAATCGACCAGTTCGCGTCTTACGACACAAGAATAGTATTAGGCGATTTCAATGCTAAAATAGGTAGGGAGGAAATATTTAGGCCTACTATAGGTAAGGAAAGCCTGCACGAAGCCAGCAATGATAACGGTATTAGGGTCATAAATTTCACGGCGGCAAAAGATCATATAATCAAAACTACGTGTTTTAAGCACAAGAACATACACAAGGCAACGTGGACATCGCCGGACGGGGCCACACAGAACCAAACTGATCATTTCCTCATTGAAAAAGACGTCATACTAATATTCTTGACGTAAGGGCTTACAGAGGGGCAGATAGCGACTCGGATCACTTCCTAGTAGTAGCCAAATTAAGAGCTAGACTAGTAGCGAATCAAAATAGTAAGCGAGCAAACAAGGTAGAAAGCTTCGATATTGAGAAGCTACGAGATAGAACAGAGCGAATTAGGTACCAGATAGAAATTAATAACAGGTTTCAGGCACTTGAAGAAGCAAACACATCGCCGGAGGGGAATGACGAACCGAATAACTTATGGGGGGACATCGAAAAAACGGTAAAAGAGGCCGCGAACAAAGTACTGGGTAAAAAGAAAAAGACAAAGAGCAAACCATGGTTTGACGAAGAGTGCGAACTCTGTTTTGAAAGGCGCAAAAAGGCTAAATTAGATAGCTTACAAAATAGAAGCGATAGGACCGTAGAAGAGTATTCAAACGTAAGGAAACAGACGAGCGCGATCTACAGAAATAAGAAGCGGGAGTATCAAAAGAATCTTATTAGGAGAATAGAAATTAACAGTAAGGAAAATAACCCCCGCGAAATGCACAGAGGGATTAACGCCATCAGAAAGGGGTTTAGGAGTAGAGCGCAATTGATGAAGGACGAAAACGGGGACCTCGTAACAAGTGACAACAAAATACTGTCGCTGTGGAAAAATTATTTCGATAAATTATTAAACGTGCACGAAAATAGCGAAGAATTAGGGGACGAAATTCACACTGCTGAACCCCACGTGGAGGAACCGAGCTACCAAGAAGTAGAGGCCGCGATTAAAAAACTAAAAAACAACAAAGCCGCGGGAAATAACTCTATACCAGCTCAGTTACTTAAATATGGGGGCGTCGAGCTCACTTTCAAAATCTATAAACTAGTATATGCTATCTGGAAAAATGAAACAATACCCGAAAATTGGAAGAAGTCTATCATTATACCGATTTTTAAAAAGGGGGATAAGACAGACTGCAATAACTATAGGGGTATTTCACTTTTAGCCACGTACTACAAAGTTCTGTCAAACGTAATACAAGCTAGACTCACTCCATTCGCGGAAGATATAGTAGGAGATTATCAGTGCGGATTTCGGCGCAACAGATAGATGAGCGATCAAATGTTTACCATAAGACAGTTGTTAGAGAAAAAATGTGAATTTTGCGAAACCATACACCAACTATTTATAGATTTTAAAAAAGCGTACGACTCTGTTAAGCGAAGCGGAATGTATCAAATTCTAGTCTAGTACTTCTCGGTGTACCGAAAAAACTCGTGAGATTAATTCAAATATGTCTGAACGGAAGCACGGGAAAGGTCCGAGTAGGCGGTATTGTATCAGAACCCTTCATGATACGCGATGGTTTAAAACAAGGGGATGGACTCTCTATGGTGCTGTTCAACTTAACGTTAGAGTGTGCCGTTAGAAAAATGCAGGTTAGCCAGATGGGCGCAACGCTTAATGGAACAACGCAGATACTAGGCTACGCAGATGATTTGGATATACTGGGGGATTGTAGGGAAACGGTAGCAAGAAACGCGGAAATCCTCATAAAAGCGGTGGAGTATACAGGGTTAGAAGTGAGTGAATCAAAAACAAAGTACATGATTGTGGATAAGCTAGGGATCTGCAGAGGGGAGGAAGATCTCAGAGTTGGGAATTTTACTTTTGAAAAGGTTAGCGAATTCAGGTATCTGGGTACGACCATAAATGATAGAAACGAGATTAATGTCGAAATAAATAAGAGACTCCATTCGGGTAATGCTTGCTTCTACGCCGTGAGTAATTTACTTAAGTCGAGGCTGTTGTCTAAAAACGTTAAAATAAGAATATACAGGACAATAATACTGCCGGTGGTTCTGTACGGGTGCGAAACGTGGACTCTCACTAAGCAGGCGGACAACCGTTTTAGGGTATTTGAAAATAAAGTCTTGCGAAAAATATGCGGGCCGAAGAAAAAGATGAGGAAACCGGGGAATGGAGGAGACTACACAATGATGAGTTACACAATCTGTACGCGTCACCAAATATTAACAGAATAATAAAATCGCGCAGATTGGGATGGGCAGGGCACGTAGCGAGAATGGGAGACGACCGTACGGCAGCGCGTGTCATGAAGGGCAGACCGATGGTAGCGCGACCTCTAGGTAGACCTAGACGTAGATGGGAGGACAACGTAAAAGCGGATCTAGTAGAAATAGGACGGGTGGGTGTCGATCGGAGAGGTGCATCTTGGGTGGGGTTGACACAAGATAGGGCAGCGTGGAAGGCTTGCGTAGATGAGGCGATGAACTTTCGAGTTCCAAATGCCACGTAAAAAAAAAATATAAGTATACTGGGCTTGTTAGAAAATATAATATGAAAGAGCTGCGGAAGATTCTGAAAGTATTTGAGTTAAATATTATAAGTTATAATATAACATAATTATAATTACAAAATATTTTACAAGTGTATATATTTTGAAAATAACTTATAAACGTATAATATTCATACCTGCTGCTTGTAGAACAACACATTTATATTTTAATCCGTCTTCTTTCACATACGTGATTATTTTATCTCTGTATGTTCTCTCAAATAATAACGACTTTTTATCTGGATTTGATTTATTAAGTCAACTTTTACAACGGTTAGGTATAGGTCTGATCGCTTCGAAGTTTTTTTTTAAATCAATCCGCCGAAAAAAAACGAAAAACTAAACTTTGCCGTTATTGCCATAGTAACCAGACGATCAAATTTTGGAATGATTCTCTCGCATGGTCCTACGTCCACGTGAGTATTTTCTACTCAATTAGTAAAATCAAAATTCGTCCCCGATAAAACAAGATTCTCGTGCTCGCGACCATCAAAACACCGAGACCAAGACTAATTTTCTTTGCTCCATCTTTTTGGGAGAAAATCGTTCTTGAAATTATAAATTTGCAAGAAACGAGTAGATTCACAATTTTATTAACATATAACACGGAACACTGTAGTTTTCCTCATTTTTCAAAAAAGAATCATAACTGAACTTTTTTAAAGTTGTAGCAGGAACTTTTAAACGTTCAGATTTCTCTCCCGTTTTTTTCGGGTGTATGTGTATGTAAATATACCGGACATTGTTGTCATTACTTCTGCCTTCATCTTCTGACATTGTAAACAATTTTGTTAAGCATCTTTTTATTCAGAAATTTTTTTAAATAACGACGCGATAGTCTTTAACTAAGACCGCATATGACTATGCACTTCACATTACCTTGGTAGATACAAAGTCAAGTCACAGACACTGCAGTACTAATTGTAAGTTCTACGACCATGACTAAGATTATACACATATAGGTATAAAATTTGTCCAACTTTCCAATTTTTCCAGTGTCCACGGATAAGCGTGACCTAAGTGCGGGTTTAGGTCACACAGTACTATAATAGTACATTACGATACGTGTGACTTAAATGGTTCTTTTTTACACGGCGCAGTTAGCACCCCAGCGCAGCGAGGGCGCTAAGCGCCGTGTAAAACTGAACCATTTAAGTCAAGAGTATCGTATAAAATTTTATAGTACATACTGCTAAAATCCGCAAGTCTCGCCTATTCGTGACTTAACAGCGGATTTTAGCCACACTGTTCTATAAAAATAATTTTTACTTGCATATACACATGAGATTTTGCAGTAGCGTAATAAATAAAAGTCTAGTTATAATTCTTGACCACACCTCTTATCCTTTTGCTTGACTTCGACAAAGTCTAAGTTATTCGGCTCGTGCATCAACCGCGTAACTTAACATTAGCTTCGAGCTCATATAGATAATACCGATAAAAGAAATAGAACAGCATCTATGCTCCACCTATTTTCGCTGACTACAGACACAGACGGTTAAAGTGATGGGATAAAGACCAGCACAAAAGGACTCGTTTCGTTTATCGCGGATCACAAGATTCATAAGTATGCTGAAATCGAAACAAGCATGCAGTTGCTCGTAAAAATTATTATCATGAAAAAAAAAAAACCAACGTACCTGAACAACGACACAGGTCATACAAATGACGATTGGTTTCTCTCACAGGGTCGGAATTGTCCAGAGCGCCAACGGAACTGTTCAAACTCGCGCGTCGATCGAATGCAGCCGCGGTCACCAAAGTATCGCGACAACAGTTTCGCCGTAAATCAGTGAGCAAATTGACTCGATTCTATGGCCACTGCACTCGCGCATACTTTCATCCCGTATGCGAAAGTCCCATGCTTTTCAACTGTTGGAAAAATAGTCTCACGGCGGGAGAGGTCAGCGAATGAACGATTCCTCGTTCGCCTATCTGTTCACGGCTCGGGTATAGAAAGCCCTGTACGAGCGTATTTTACAGGTGCTAGCTCATAATGTATGTATACGAGATCGAGCTGGCGCCGAGACTGCGGCGGGACCCTCGACGCGACAAGCCAATTTGTCGCTGTCACTAGACGATCGTCAGTCGAGCAGTCTACGGCCGTTGCGTGCAGTCGAAGCAGCAACGCATAAATTTATAACCTTTTGTTCATTTTTCGTTTCACCTTGCGCAAGCGCATCGCTAATTCCTTTTTCGTTCAAATTTTTCTCGGTTTCTCGCCTCGAAATAACACGCCTAATGCTTCCCGATCGACCAAGTCCCATCATCGAGTTGCCGCGACAACACTAGCTCACCTCTAATCACTGACTGTCCCCGCGATGGAGCGCGTCCCGAGCGAGACTGCGATATAATGACGCCTATTACAGATTCCAGTCCCGCGTTACATGAGCCAGCAGTGCAGCCATCGCGGTCGCGAGTGCGAGAGTCCAGCACGCGCTACCGTAACGCCGTCTCCCTCAGTCAACATCCGCGTCAAATGGGCTCGTGTTCGCGGTCGGGCCGCTGCAGTCCACTCCGGTCCAAACCGATTGCGCGCGAAAAGCGTATAGGTATATAGAGAGCGATCGAGTCGGCTGCGCTGCGATAACTCGCGTTATTTCACGCGCGCGCGCGCGCGCGAGTTTCGAGAGGAGAGGACTTATCCGTCGAGTGCCTGTCGAGGCTCTCTCAGCTCGATCGGCCAGATTCCGATTCGTTGACAGTCCACTTATAGAGTCCGCTCGCGCGCACGCTCTGGAAGCGATGCTTCGCGAGTTGATATTTATCTTGACATTGTTTTCGCCTGTCCTGGTTTTCTCTCTCTCTCTCTCTCTCTCTCTCTCTCGAGAGAGAGAGAGAGAGAGAGAGAGAGAGAGAGCGTTTTAAACATTTCATTGTTTTTCGCCGAGCAGAAAAATCCGACGAAGTAATAAAGATCCGCAAACACGGGCACGACGAGTCGGCGGAACGTTTCAGCGGAGCGAAAGAAATCTCGGAAAATAGAAAGTCAGCAAAGCGGCGGGGATTTGGCAAACAGCTCGTAAAAGCAATCGGCTGTGCGGTCCAAACGCAAAGGTGCAGCTCGTCGCGCGCACGCGTCCTTTGCATAGGTAAAGACAGTGGAGGGTAAATACGGCTTGTTCGCGCAGTCTCTCGAACACACAGAGGGAATCTCGGCGACGGCGGCTGCACTTCGTCGAAACTGCGACCTCTCGGCGACGAGTTATTCCGCCTTGAAACAACAAGCGTACGTGACGCAAAGAAAATCGCGGACTTGTGCGTCTTCTTTCTCCTCTCCGCTTGGCTGCTGCAGCTACTCGTACCTACGCCGCGATGTCATCCCACGCACTCTTTAATATTTTTTCTCGGCGTCTGGTCTTGGATTTTCAAAGGATTCCACGCGCGCTTCCATTCTTTCGAAAAAGAAGTTTCGCGCTCGACTTTTTCCATCTTTTTTCAATCCGACAAACGCAGTATCAGCGTTCTCCTTTGTGTATGCGCAAGGAACACTCGAAGCGCAAAATGAATCGCGCGTAAATCCTCGGGAATCGCGCAGCCATTACGTGGAAAAGAAAAAGCTGCCGTATATTCTCGCGAAATAATTGAACTTCCCGAATAGAGCGAGGCGTTGGGATTTTTCAAGTGGGTCAGCTGCGCAACTCTTGTCGCGAGGGAATTTTTGCAGACCAGCTGGCTCCACGTCTCTCCGACGCGGCAGACTGGAGAATGGATGCCAGACGTTACGGAGAGCGTTTACGGGCGCTCGTCGTCGGAATCCGAGTAATGGAGAGGGTGACGCGTCGGCATGCACGGCGCCCTCCGTCAGCCGGTCGCACGTGTGCCGGCGCGCACACCCGCTCGGGGACGCCGAGACGACGTCCGCGCGGACTATGCCCGGGACTCGGAAAAGCGGAGAGAGCAGGCAGCAGAATCGCTCCCGTCTTGCGCCGGGTATATGAGAGGATTATAACGAGGACGAGCCCGCGTTTCTCCTATCCTACCCATATCTTTCTCTCTCTCCGGTATACTGCAGCGCAAGTGCACACTCGCGAGAGCCGAGTATGCAGCCAGCACAGTATGTAAGCGGCTGCTGCTGCAGCCCGTCCTCGTATACAGTACACCTTCGTTCCGCAGAGGCTCCCGTGCACCACGCGCGGAAGGGGGCATTCGTGATTTGCCGGTAACGGATTGCCATTGCGGGCCTCTGCGCGAGGAATTAACCGGCCTTTCCGCGGAGGGATTGCGCCGCTCGCGAACCTATTCCGCAGCGGCTGCTACCACCACCGTCTTCCTGCGTATACACACGTACGTCCTATACCTGTACATAGTATCCCCGTGTTTATGGCGAGCGCTCGTTCGACAGGAATTTCATACTCAATGCTCGCCGGGAGCGGAGCGGATTTTTGCATACCGGTATGCCGCGCCGCGATGGGAGAGACTCCCCCCGTACACGGGACCGGCGTGTTGCTCGCGAGAGAGTGTATTTAGTATATAGGTGGTGTACGTGTTCTCGACGTGTGCCGCCGAGGAAAACAAGCGCGTGCACGAGCGTATTGTTAATGAAGAGATTTTTTCGCCGGCCGTCGAGGAGACGAGAGGCCTGACGTGTTCGGCGCGAACCGCTCGTTTTATTGCCTCTCTATATACTGGAATCGGATCGCATTTTCGCTCTTCGTGACTCACACGGAAGTTCGGCCTATAAAAAGTGGCGAACGTCGATGAACCGCTCGAGCTGGCGATAAAAACGAATATCTCCGTTCGCTCTTCGAGAGAGAGAGAGAGAGAGAGAGAGAGAGAGAGAGAGAGAGAGAGACAGACAGACAGAGAGAGACAGAGATGGAAATCGTCGCGCGCGTGACTCCAAATTTAGAATTCCCGCGGCGAGCGCGACGTCTCATCCCGCGGTCGGAAGTTGCCTGACGGATGGGAGCAATTGAGAGACGTGCGAGTGCGGCCTTCCAGAGGCTTGTCCGCGTTTAAAAGCCTCCGACTTTGCGTTTTCCCTAAAGCCTCGAATTTGTCCGCGTCCCATTGAGTGCGTCACTCGCGTGTGTATAGGGGCGACGCCGGAGAAAGCGAGAAACTACGCGCGATGAATCCGGCTACTGCGCTTTTTGCTTTGTGTCGCGCGTATTCCAGCACGAAAAGCTTTTAGCGCCTCAAAGCCGGAGCTCGTTTCTTATATTTTCAATTCCTCGCTTTTCGGAACACAACGACGGAAATAAGGCTGATGCGCGCGCTCGTTTCAAGGACGACCTTCAATCCCCGGCTTCCGCCGCGTGAAAGCTTATTTCGTCTCGCGTTATTATACCGATAAAACTTAAACGCGGGCAATCGGCAAACGTCAGAACGGCGCGCCAAAACATCTGTCCTAGACCGAGCACGTGTACTCGCGGCCCGCGCCGCGCGCCATTTGTTAAGTTAAAAGGCAAAAATCAACGTACACAGCGCTCGCATACCTGCATCGCGTGTAAAAGTCGACTCCCACGCGCGGCGCGCACACAGCCGATACTGGCCGACGTTTGCGGGGAAAAATGAGCCGTTTGTATATCGCGCGCCGCGCGTCGTTATTTAGCGATTTCATCGGTGCCGATCGATCATCGGTCAATGAAACCCAAGCGCGAAACGCTCGTATTCATACGCGTTTATCACGTTCGACGCGCCGTGTGTACCTGTATTTTTGACAGATTTCTGCTTCGCAAGGTGAAAATAACCGTTACAATAATCGCCGGGAATAGACTAACATATTGCTTCTAATTAAATACTTTCTTATTAAATAAGCCACCCATAAATAACGCAGATATTTCCTGTTGTGACCAGCGAAGCATAAATATTTCAGAAATTATTAATTATCGGGAGAAAATCTCGTGCTCGCCGCTTATGAAAAAAAAGCAAACGTTAAAGTCAGAGTCCGGTAGACATATATACACGTATAATGAATAAGTGGAGGAGATGCATTATGGACGTCAAGCTGATAAAGGCGCGCGCGCAAGGCAAGAGGGAAAAGAAAAGATACGCCGGGAAAGTCAGAGCGAGCCGCTGCCGCAGCGCCGGGTGATCGATGAACTTCTAAATCCGTTTACACGGCCGCGAGATCGATCGCACTTTAGCGCAATCTACCAATTGGTTTGACGGAAATAATCAAACGAATCGCCGGGACGGGGAGCAAAAAGTGCCGCGCCAGAGTGAATTGATTAAATATGTTAAACGAGCGAAAACAAGTTTCCAGACATAATTGGGGACAGAGGAATGTCGCGGGAGAAAATTATGCGATCACTCGTCGAGGAAAACGTCCAATGACTTTTACGAAACCGTGAGTGCGCCGAGTTCTCTGAACATTTTTATGGTGAAAATTCTTTCTGTTGATTTTTCAGCGGATATAAAAATTGCGCTGAGCGAGTGGCGCCTGATGGAAACCGGATCGGCGCGATAATTGCGACCAGCCGATGCGTTCGAGAACTTCCAGCAGCGGATGGTAAACGCGGCACGGAGTACGTACAGGACAGTTTACTGTAGTAATCTGCGGACGATGAAAATTATCATCTAATTCGAAGCTTCTCTTATTCGCCTTTGACTCGATTGACACGCAGCAAGAGATTAACTTCTTATACAACGCATTAGCGCGTCGGCAAGTTTCGCACTCCGTACGAAAGAGAGAGCCTTGTCTCGCGAAATTGTCGGCGAGGTCAGGAATAATACGTATACAATCTAAACACGCGACGCATTTCAAGCTCATAAAAGCAAATACCCGAGAGCTGGCAGTATAGGTACAGCAGCATTGGCAGGGAGGGAACAATAGCGGCTAAACATGCGGTGGCGCATAGAACATTGGTCAGTAGTCGAAATTGCAAGCTTCTCGAGCTGCTGCTGCTCCGTGTAGTACCAGGAGCTGCAGCGGGCTGCACTGCTCGTCGCCGCATCGACTTGTGTCTGGGCGGTAGCTTTAGTTAACAACGAGCGCGACAGTGTATGCCGACGCGAGCGAGCGTGCAAGCGCAGCCCGCGTATACATCCTGGATGACTAGCTCCGCGCACGTGTGTTCGTGCAGTTGCAAGGCGACACATAGTACATGCCCGGCATTCTCCGAGCTGGCTTTACTCCGACTGGCCCGTGTGTTGCGCTCGTTCTCGGTGCGCGGAGCCGGGATCGTAAAGCGACGCGCCGTTACACTCGTCGCCCCGCGCGAGAAAGACCGCGACGAAAGACCGATGAACAGGCGAATAAAGACCGAACATGGAATGCTGCCTGCCGGCGGGTGACTGAGTGGATGGCCAGATGTACTCGATTCTTCAAACGCTATACTAAGGATTCGTTTATTTTCGCCGAATTTCGCATAGAGTTTTGCGCGAGCACCGAAGAGATTGTTTCCAGCCCTATTAAACGTGTGTCAGTCCAATTAAAGACAGAAGAATCAGAGTGCTGGTCGAAATGCTGGAAAATCCCTCCATTGTACGGAAGAATTTCGAACATCTTCGAAAAGCCAGCTCGGGACGTCCGGCAGGTATCTGCGCGGAACCGCAGCCGGATGCACATGTTTGGCAGTTGCAGTCGTCGCAGCATCCCCCGCGACGCGAGATTAGGTTTTACTGCCACGGGCGAAGAGAATAGGTGTGCTGCAAATCGCATCACACGTTGCGCGAGTCCTCCGGTGCTCATCGCCGCACTCCTACACGCCGGCAGTAACCGGCGGAGATCGTAACGGTTTCGACGTCGACGCCCCCGTTCATTCTGACCGACGACGATTTGCCGACTCGCGCGACGACGACGACGACGACGGCGACGTTATACGCGCGCTCGTCGCTTCGTTAAGGGCCGCGACTCCCATTTGCCGTAAAACCGCGACAAGCTCGAGGAGATAACGTTGATAGTCGCCGCGGCGCTTCGTGTGTGCGGGGGGGATTATATAGCGGGAGGAAATGAACGCCAGTCGTCGGGGGACACGGGATCAATTTCGTGAATTCCTACGGAAGCCCAGCGATGAGCTTGTTATACCTCTGGAGCTTCGCGGTGCTGGATGCTTAAGAATATGCTAATACGGCGTCTTTTCAACTCTTCCGGCGCAATGGACTCGGAAGCTGCGTTAAAGGCGCGACGAATTCGGGACAAGAGCCGAAGCCTCCTGGTTCGCCAGAAGTGTGATTCGGGCAGCTGCGCATCGATCAAAAAAGCTGTCAGCGCGGCGCACGGTATGATTAATCACCGGGAAGAGCAGTCGGCCGTCTAGAGAAACAAAGAAACGTCGCGTTGGCCCTACTAACCCAAAAGCGAATAGATTAAAAAGTTAGCGTGCAGTCTGATGCGTTCGAGGCAAGCAAGAGCAGGGAGTGACGGGATTTATTCAAAAGAGTTTATCAGATCCTCCTCGCGCCGTCAAGTTCGTTTGGTGGCGCGATTTCTCAGGCTTTTCCCTAAAGCAAATACACGGAAAGAGCCTCGTGCCAGCACGTCCGCGCGCGCGCGCGAGAGAGAGAGAGAGAGAGAGAGAGAGAGAGAGAGAGAGAGAGAGAGAGAGAGAAAGTGCGAACGTATATCCGCGCGCGCATATCTTTTACTCTCGACTCTTTCTTCCCGGAGCTCTCGCTCCATACGCTATGTGCTCCGTTGGTCGCGTACGCGCAGATCGGCCCCTGGGCTTCAGCCGACGTCGTAGCTGCTGCCGCTGCTGCACGTGCGCTCTATTAACATCGGGATGAGCGCAGGGGCGGGCGGCCGGCGTATGAAGCGAGAAATTGAGACTAGCTCTCTCTCTCTCTCTCTCTCTCTCTCTCTCTCTCTCTCTCTCTCTCTCTCCCTTTCCTTCTTCTACGTGTGAGAGATAGATTAGCAAAGAGAGATAGTCGATGATAAAGCGAGCCCGGAGGTGAAAATGTAGAAATGTATATGTATGGCCCGCCGTGAAAAAAGGTTCTATGAAAGGTCGAGCGGCCGGAGAGAAGAGCGAGTTATGTACTGCGAATTAAGGGTACTCAAAGTGCGATCTGGATCGTTAATTTTATTTAACGTTGTTTTTCTCTTCAATCGGATTCTCTTGAGTAGGGAGGAAAAATGCTCCGCTGGTACCAGGGCGTTATTCGCCAAGGGGCCCTTTTATTAAAGTTTTATATTAAAATGATTTGTAGCTCGCGCAGATTTATAGAGTGAGCGCCGAGTCTCGAAGCATTCGTTTCAGAAAAGCGCTGAGCACGGTGCTTTAAAACTGCAATTAAAATTTCACAATTTCCAGAAAAAATGCGCTGGAGTACTTTAATTTCCTGGCTAATTGCAAATTTGCATTGTTCCTCCTGGCCGTTGAAATATTAAAAACACGAAATAGCTGTTTGCCTTTCTCGGGTATACATGCATCTAAAATATCCCAGCGCAATATGAATGCGTGAAAGATCGGACTTCAAAGAGGAGCCTAAAAAAATAGTGTTAACCCCAGGGCGCTCAGACGCCTTCCGTTAATTAAAAACACAGACTCGCCTCTCTTGATCGAAAAATAGCCCGGGCGTTCGGGCGCGAACGGAATTCCGCCGAAAATCCCGCGAGCGCTCTAATGCGCGCGCGCGCGATGGAACGCGATAACAGTCAAAGCTCGCCTTGTTCTAGTCTAGCGCTTTTTTGCGCCTTGAGATCAGCCCTCCCCGGCGTTGCAGCGGAAATGATCCCTTTCTTCGCGCGCGTGTAGAGAATCTCTGTGTGCGCGCGTGCTCTTTGAAATCGGAAGCTCCGTGCGCGATGAGTATTTATTTGTGCGACGTACGACGCGTAACTTTCTCCAATGGAAATGTTTGTGGATATTGGGTTCTCGGCTTTGAAGCGATATGCGCTATTTGAATAGCGGAAGACGCGGCTCGTCGGGTTTACAAAAATAAAAGGTGACCGGAAATTTCATTTGAAGCTGATGATAAAGGTATAAAATAAAGTGAAAACTGCGCGTTCTCGTGGTTGTCCAGGAAACGTCTATTCGAGATGCTTATCAATATTTTCTAAAGCCGTGTCCGCTCGAGCTGGATAAATAAAAAGCTCGCGTAGCTAAAATAATTCCGGGAGATAATTAAATTCACTGTATTTCTAAAATTCGACGGTGAGAAAGCTCGGAAAGTCACGAAATGGGTGGCCCAGAGTGAGCGCTTCTCCGCGAGGGAAGTAACTTGTTGGTTTAGGCTCGCGATCGTTTGTAGAAAAATGCGTCCGTACAGCTTTTTTCTCCGCTCCCGTTTTTTCAAGACTGACGAGCGATTGTCAGGCGCCTCGCTTTATCTATATCCACCGTGGAAGAGCGTCGCCGGTGTTGACGTTGGAAACCGACACTTTCCTTGACTTCGGCGCAAGCCCGCGCGCGGCCTTTAATTAACTCTCTGTTTTTACTTGCGCACAAAAAACTCGGCTCTCGCTCGTGCTGCGCATAAAGAGCTAAAACGAAGGAGATGTACGCGAGAAACGGTTTTTTCGGTGCATGAATTGAGAGATGTAAGGTTAATTTGAGTTTCTCGTCCGACCGGTAGTTTTTCACTCCCTTATCCTCGAAATAATAAGGATTTAAAACTAGATACTAGAATGATTGATAATAACGATAACCTGCTTGATAACGATTGAATAATTCACCTCATTTGAGTATAGATTTTAAGAGTAAACCGACGACTCTCGATGCAAATGTAATCAGAAATTGCAACTGAAATTGCAACTACTCTGGAGGCACCACTCTCTCCCGCAATATCTATTCCGAAGCGTTTTCAAAATTCCCTCCGCGATCTCACGCTCCAGCTCTCTAAAAATACCGAGATCTCCCCGCTTCTCCCCGATGCAGTATAACATCCAGCCCCGAGTCGGAAGCGATCTCATTAGAATTTCCGGTCAGGTGCTTTACAAATCAATTCTCCTCATCGCACGTCGCTTTTCTAGCCGCGTTTTTTGCCGCGGCGCCGAGAAAACATTCTCCTGTCGTACAGTCACGGCTCCTGACTTGCCGTACATGCACTGTACCGCCTTGACTCGGATGATAACGCTGCGCGACAGGCCGGTTCCTTGCGCGACCGCAACGATACGTACACCTGCTCTCGCTCTCGGTAAGTCCGGGCTTCGGTTGATTAAACGCTGCCGGGGAACTGCTAAACTCTAATGAAAATATCGAGCAGAGTATTAAGACTGCGCTAGGGTAAACGCTGCGTGGAATTCTGCAGTGTGCATAGCCGAGCAAGCTTGCTTGATTAAAGCGCTCCGTAAATATATGCATACAGATGCTCCCATTCAAAATTGGTTATCCATAAATAGGCGCGTATTGGTATTCGATGTGTGCTTAGAGCGGATAATGTAAACTCATGCGTTCCGAATATGAGATATTCGATCTAATCAGAGTAGCTTTCTGCGGCAGTTGCGCGCGCATTATTCATTCAGTTATACCGCCGACGCTAATTGCGCGTCATAATTGATCGCTCGACGCAACTAATTGTCTTGTCATTAATAATCCGAAAGGTCGGTGCAGGCTAATCAATATAATACCACTCGCAGGAAAAGGTCCAATAAAAGCTAGCCGCTCGCAATATCGCCGCAAACAAATATCGTCATCGTTTTACGCGCGAGTTAACAGCTCGGATCCACACGAGCTGCCCTACGTGTCAACAAGAGAGAACTAAAAGGCCGCAGTCCTCGGGGCGCGCACACACACAGCTCGTTAAAGTGTTTATAACCTCGCGCGTGTATGATTGCGACACGTATACGGCTCGGACTCGCTTACACACGTCCCCGAGTTTCCGGCGTTACATCACGATCCGGAAAAGCGGGAGAGACGGGCGAATTGGAGGGCGGGGGATGCACTGCGGGGTCCGAAAAATTTCCTCGACCGACTGCGACCGAAAAGTCAAGCATTAGGCTCCAGAGCACGTCCGCGTTGCGGCGTCGCGCGCGGAATCAGCGGAGATTCGCCGAGCTTCTCCTCAAACAACTGAGTCACACCTTTTGCGCGACGACCCTAGCTTGACTTCTTTGCTTCGTCTTATTTTTCCTCTTTTTCTCTCCGGACTAGCTGCGGCTAACGTGCCTTGGGTAGAAATTATTCGCGAGTGAGGGATATCGCCGTAAACGAAGTGGTACACACGCAGAGCTGGTTTTGCCGCAAAATCGGCTCATCTCTTCGTAGTTTTACGCACACTCTGTGCGCGCGTGTGTACAGCCGTTAATCGCGCGCGTTAACTGCAAATTATACGCTCGTCCGAGTAGAAAGTGATCGGCTTTGGTCGGACGGGCAATGTTTCGCTAGTTATGCACACACCCGCTCGCACATCGGATCTGTAAACAATAAGGCCAAATCACCATAACCGTGACGGCTGAAGAGGTGCGCGGCTCTAAACAAGGTGTTAATTCGACGTCAAATGGGAACTAGAATAACCCAATCAATCAGAGCCTCGCATCGACGGGTTAATACCCGCCGGAAACTTCGTCGCGTCGCGCAGGCTAACTTTTTAATTAAATTCCCAATAAAATTAAATTTTATCGCGACCATGCGATCCTCTCTCTCTCTCTCTCTCTCTCTCTCTCTCTCTCTCTCTCTCTCTCTCTCCGCGTATAACGGCGGTGCCCTTGGGGAAAGAGCTAAAAATAGCGGAAAGCAATCTTGTCTTCAGATAAGTCTGGCAAACGAACTTTGTAAAGAGCGATAGCGGCGCATGCATGAAATATACCTATACGGGGAGAGAGAAACGGCCGCTTGAGAGAGAGAGAGAGAGAGAGAGAGAGAGAGAGAGAGAGCCAAAAGATAGAGAGGACAGTAGATAAAAGCCCGGCTCGCAAGCAGAGGAGCGGCTATATCAATTCGCTCGGACTTTTGGTAGCAGGTGCTCCGGACTCGTTGAAGCTCCAGCTCGCTCTCTCTCTCTCTCTCTCTCTCTCTCTCTCTCTCGCTCTCTCTCTCTCTCTCTCTCTCGCTCTCTCTCTCTCTCTCTCTCTCTCTCTCTCTCTCTCTCTCTCTCTCTCTCTCTCTCTCTCTCTCACTCTCGGTCTGCTGCAGCCGGCGACGTGCGCGCTCGCAGTGCGTATATTTCAAGTCCCGAGCAGCAGCACTTTGGCCTCGAGTTTGGACCGGAGCCCGCTCGCTTGGCCGTGCTCTCGGACGCACGTCGCCAGCGGCTACCCTGCCGCCCATCATTTTAATACGCGTCCAGCTTTTCGCACCGATCCTCTCCTTGGCTCGCGAATTAAAGTGCTGCGCCAGATTATCCTGCGCTCTCTTCTTTGTGCGCTTCTATTGCTCGCCGGATTTTATCCCGCTGACGTGGACCATGAGTAGGATATGGGAGCACGTTTCGTTGCGGTGATAAACTTCGTTGCTTTCGAATGTTTGGCATCCGGGCAGGAAATTTCGTTTTTTCTCGTGAAATTGATTAAAATTGAGAAGTAGAGGAAACAGCTTGACGTCAGGTCGTGACGAAATAACGCTCATTGACGTCGGATGAATTGTTATCTTCCTTTCCAGCATAGCTGCTGGAATTCGTCGAACTACATCAAGCTTATCTATAACGTCCATTCGTTGTATCTCTTTTTAACGAGGCAGTATACTTAGGAAATTCGTTTCGACGGCGAAGCGGGAAAAGTTCTCGCGCAGTGTAATGCGGCGTGCATAACGCGAGCGAGACGCAGTGCACACTTACGAACGGGCAATAAGTAGATTGGATTCGCATGGTCCAGTCGGCGAAAAGGAGAAGAGAGAGGACGCTTGCCAAATCTGTGTGTAAAGCTTAAAAAGAGCACGCGGATGCAGCATCAAGAGGCTGCCCTTCGCCGCGAGCGAATGTACACACGCAACTTCGAATGGAGGATACACGTCTGGTACGTCCGCACTTGCACATGTGCGCGAGATGAGTTCGAGGTTGGATCTAGTCCAAAAGCAAGCTCTGCCCCCGGAGAGAATCGTAGGAAAAATATTGCTACAGAGGTGCACCGACAAATAGTCACCTAGACGAAAAAAGTCGAGCGCGGTTTGCAGGGGCCGCTTGCTGACGTAATCGAAACATTTTAATCTCTTAATGAATTTTTTAATCGTGTCGAAAAGATTGATGCCATATTGCAATTACCGAAACCACGCGAAGAAAAATATCCAGCGTATCGAAAGCGAAAAAAGGGAGCGAAATAATTGCAGCAGATGCGCTACTTTTTCGACGCGTAAAGTGCAGTGGCCAAAGAAAGTCGCAGCGAAAAACTTTAATAATCCCGGCGGGGTAAAAAAGCAGCAGCCTAGCAAACCCCTTCACTCTCTGCATCCTTTTCCCTGTCGCAGAGGAGCTGGCAGAGCTGGCGAGCCGACGACGCATGCACATACAGGCAGATAAGCACGCTGAAAAGGGGCTTATCCCTCATGTGGAGAGTAGGTTTATGCGTGCGCGCCTCTCGGTGGTCGCGACGGTTCCTGCGCTGCTCTCTCTCTCTCTCTCTCTCTCTCTCTCTCTCTCTCTCTCTTCACTTCCACCCTCCAGCTCCACTCCATCCCTCTCGTCTGTGCGCCTCTTTCTGTCTTTCTCGCGGATGGCGCGGTGCGTGTGTACCTGGATCTGAAGTGGCAGTGCCGCTGCGTTCTAGCGCGTAGTATTAAGCTTTTACAGACAAAGGAGGAGGCAGCGCGAGCGAGTTACGAATTTATGTGCAATTTCGTGCGGAAGAAGAATAAGAGACTACGTTCGGCAACATTACAAGTGGATTTATGTCCCGATGATAAATCGTCTAATATGCGTGCGATGGCATTGGCAAGGAAGCAAACGAGGCAAAGTGAGTTCCGAGCGTATACGTCTCGAATTCTGAAAGGGCTGCTGCAGTGCTCGAGCCTAAAACGTGCGCACACACCAGCGAAAAAGCAAACGAATAAGAAAGCCGCTTTGCGTGCCAGTGCTCGCGCGCCCCTATCTGAAATCTCTACCCCTTTCTCTCGTGATTCGCCATTCCTCATAGTCCTGTTTATTCCGCGTTCTCCTCTCTGCAAATACACACTCCCCCCGAGCGCTCCTTTCTCGGTTCTTTTGTCTCTGCAGCCCCGACTGCTGCCGCTATATCGCCTCGCGCAATGCGACGCCCCCTCGTTTTCCTCTATCCGTCTTTCTTTATCGGCTATCAAAGCGCGGACGCTAAAAAAGCGATCTCTACTCTTAAATCTTGCTGACACCGGGATCGCAGCCTTGCCGCGCCCGCGCGCTGCAATCCCCGTCCACTCGTTTCGAGGGTCCTTTCCTCCTTCCCAGTCGCGATTACTTCGAGCAGTTCTCTTTCCTCTTCTTATCCTTTCCATTCTGTTTCCGTTATTTTGTTACTGGTATCAAGAGGCCGTATATTGCCGATGTTTAAGTTTTTGAAACATATGAATTGTTGGATCCCAAAATACAAAGGCCCCAGCGTAGAGAACTCATCAATTTGAATATTAGTCCGAGGTAAATCTTCTATATTATCAATAAATTCATGCTAAACATTAAAGTCATAATTTATTTTAAAAAATATATAACAATGCATTCAAAAATGAATGCACTAATGACCTAATTAAAATCTTTGATAATAATTTGGCTATCTGACCAGCTAATTAAATACGACACATACTTCAGCTCCTAGATAATGGCTATCGCTTTGAAAAAAAGAGCGAATGAATAATAGTATTCATTAGGTGCCGCAGTGTCGTGACGGTCAGAGGAATGGCAGCTTCCTTGGTATTGTGAGTATACTTTTTGTTCGTTTAGAAACCGTTGACATAACGATTGATGCATGACAAAATTTTACTTTTTACTTTCATTTCTCATTTATGCTAATTACTTAACTTAACTTAACTTATACAAATCTTCGCTCAATCTATGTTATTTACACAGAATCATTCGCTTTTTCATAGGTGTTTGCTTTTAGCAAATGCAGCTTCTTTGCTAGCTGTACCTATACAAAATGTCGACTATATTGATTTTGATGAATTGCTATTAAATTTTTTTAATGAAGACATGAATAAGTTTATTAAAGACAATAATGTTGATGCGTTGAAAAATGTACAAGAAAGTAGTTATGAATGCAAAAATTTGTATTCTCATACATGTGATAAGAAAACGAAGACGAGTATATTTAGCAACCATGAGTTCAAACAAAAAACATCAGAATTTTATTCAACATTTAAACAAAAAATTACAGGTTCGTGAATAGAAAAACAGTATGTTCAATTTAATTTCGATACATATATCTTATTTCATTATATTTTTCAGATTTATTAAGCAATAGAGACAGGAATTCGGGAGCGCCATCGGTGAACCTTGAACGTCAACTGTACCGAAGATGCATGAATCTTGGTACGTATAAGTACATTGTACAAAAAATATCATAACCATACCTATGTAATAAATATTTTCAAAGCATTTTATCACAAGTAAATGTAATAAATGTAGGATCTAATGATGAAGAAAGTACCATAAAATATCACGATGATGACAAGCTTAGTTATGTTACTGATACTGATGAAAATGTTCGGTCTAACGATATCGAAAACGAGCCAGTAAACCAAATATTTTCTAAAATTTTAAAAGCTTTTGGACACAAAAATATATTTACCAAAACCTGGCAACAATTGGATCAAAAGTTGGCTGCAATTGGTTTTGGACACGCTTTCTACGATATTAGTGTTATGGCCGATCCTTATATTCCAAATAAAAATATCATCCTTGTAAGTTGTCAAACTAGTTTTAAAAGAGATCAAATTAATTTAATCATATTTGAGATGCTTGACTAATTTCTTATTAAATAATTGATTAATTTTATTTTGCAGCTACAGCCACCTTCCATAAAAAAATGGAATTCTATTAAATTTATCGACACACTTTCCGATATATATGTTCACTTTCAAATTCAACTTTATGAGCAGTGTACAGAAAACTCTTCTAAAACTTCAGGTGCAGAGTCCAACGAATCAAATTTGAATGACTCAGATCATGAGTCTGAAGATGAGTCTGAAGAATCAAGTTCTGAAACAAAGGCAAATTTTAATTCCGATGAAGGACCGGCATTCTTAGAGTCGGATGAAACTAAAGACATGGCTTTAGCATCAAAATCTTATGAAGTAAATTCATTGTGTAAGCCTTATCAATCTTTGTCACGAAGAGATGTATTTGAAAAAATTATAAATATAGAGGACGAGATGATTTTAGTTTTTTTCAACAGATTACTAAAGGTACGCTTAGGTCTTATTATACTATTTCCGAACATTCATTGCGGGATTAACTCTAGTAAAATTAATTTATCCACTACTTTTAGGCTATGTTCGATTCTATTAGTGCTACAAACAAAGAAGATTTCTACGCCAAATTAACAATAAAAGAATGGAATAAAAAATATAATAGTATAAATCAACGAGCAACTTCAAAGGTATATTTTAATCATTAATTTATGACGTATAGCTCTTGCATTAATCTATGCTTGTTTTACTTAGATTGATTGGTTTGAAGTGATCAAAAGTGAATTTGAGCAAGTTGGCATTACAATTGATGATACTGAAAGTATATTTATTAAAAATGTGCCATACTTTTATAAACTTGCAAAATATTTAAAGTACCACAGCAATCAAATTTTTGGTAGTTATTCTAATACTTATAAGAAAGCTAATCATTGTTTCTAATGCCAGGTAACTATAATTAATTGTCTTTTATTTAGATAAAGGAGTCCGCTCCAAATTTATAGCAGAAAATGCACGGTACATTGACTGGGATTGGATGGAAAGTGTGAATCCAATTGATCAGTAAATATCTTTCATAAACTAATTAAATAATTGCTATATATTATTAATATTTAAATAGTATACGTGGCATTTTAAAAATTAATTAAATACATCCATTTGCAGATCAAACTTTTGCTTTGAGCAAACGCAACTTTACGGAGTTTCACAAGAAGCATTGAAATCTATGAAGAACGATTTTTCAGTAATTTATCATGCGCGTATACATAGATATTATAGAAATGCAGAAAATGTTAACAAGTTTTTTCCCTTACAGAATCCTCATGTTCAGATAGTGGCAACCATCATGAATAACATAGCACATATTTTGTATCGTAATATTTCTGAAAATGTAAATCTTAGTGACGTGCAAAAGACTTATATGAAAGCCCAGTTATCGGCTATGACTAACCACTTATTATCAAATAATTATGACACATCGGATGATCATGATTCAATTTTTGATGATTATTATGCTAACGTAAGTTACTTTTTAAAATATAAATATGTATAAAATAATGTTCATATGTGATATTTATAATTGATTTATTCATTTTATAGTTCAAAGCTACAAACGACTATTTTGTCGATATTAACATGTATCGCAGAACGATAAAGAATAGCATTTTAAAAAAATTACGAGACAACACGCCGTATGTACATGCACAATCTACTGCTTAACACAAATGAATAATCTAAATAACTATATACAACTAATTCAATTCATTCATTATTCTGTTTAGGTTATCTTATGAATATTTGCCTTTCGATATTAACGAAATCGAAAATCCACGCAATCGACTAGGTAAGTTTGACACATTTTGATGCTAAAAAATTAAATACAAAAGATATTGAAGCATATTATATATTACTCGCGATTTTTCATTTCAGTATTATATGCACTATCAAACGTATACATTGATAGTTCAAAATCTCCAGAGTTTTTCAACTCATCGTAAGTATTCAACACAGAATATATCCGTGTACGTGAGACTCCAATATTTGTATTAGGCATCATAAAATAACATTATTTGATTTTTATAACATAGAGAGAAGTATTATGGAACTTTTGGAGTAAAATTGGCAGGATTTTTGTATTCGTTAATCGTTGAGGACAAATTCCAAACTGGTAATAGCCCGATTATTTCAGCGTTATTATTTGCTATTCGTAAGTTAAAGAAAAAAATAATCTTGTAAAGCAATTTATTAATCCTAGATGTGCATGATCTTCATGGTAGTCAGTGGTTAAATGCACATATGACTTATTCGCCCAGAGTAGTGAAATGTTTCGTACCTGAAAACATCGTCGCGTATGGTGTAAGTATTTGACCATAGTTAACTTTATCAATTTCAAAACTGCATACTTTATCTTTGAAGTATTTACAGTTGTCTTCGGTGATTAAAATGTCGTTGTGATCAAATACTAACATTTCACAGTAATTAAGCACTTGATTTGTTTCAGTATCCGTTAGCCTATTCAACAATTACGGAAATATTCAGTGTGCGCATAGCCTTGGAAGCCATGTTGAATGATTCCAAGGTTGATTCAGTACATGACTTCTACAAGGCATACATAGAGGTGAGATTCTATTGATGCGATAAAAAAAGCAAAATTATGCTACGCACACGACCTATAATTGATTGAAATTTAAATTTTAGAGCCATTGTAGTGCAAAGGAGCAGAAAATGATGCACAAAGTTTTGTCGAATCTTGCGCATGTATCGACAGTTTTTGATTGCTCAGATAAAAGTGTCGAACCAAAATGTGATATGTCCATTTTTCAATCTTAGATAAGAAATAGTGAACTTTTAAATCTGTACCCATGTATGTATTATGTAAACACGTTTCTATGATGTACAATAAAATCTAAGTGAATGGAAAATAAAGAAATAAAACAAACTAAATTATGTCGAGACGCTTTACTATCATTAAATTTATTCAATCAACGTAAAGGACACGCAGAATTTTGTACAAAATAGAGTTTTGAGTTTTTAATACGATGTCAAATCACTAATATTACCAAGAACAGATCCAAGGCATTGTTTCCATTAATACATATACATGGAAATCTTGAAGTGATTATAAAATCGAAATAAATAAAAATCGATATTTATAGCAAATAAACGAAAGTCATTAGAACGAGACGGCTGACGCGATGAAGAGCAGAACCACTGAAGTGTTAAACTGTAGGCAACTCGCGAGGGAGAGAAGGCGAGAAAGAGCGAGAGGGAGCGAGAGAAAGATAGTTCGGAGCAGGCGTGCGCTCGACTTGCGCGGGAGTTTGAAGACTGCAGGACAAAGTTCACGTGTTGACTGATCTATGACGTTATTAGGCGTAACATGTGGCGACCCGTCGGGGGACCTGCTGCTGGCAACATATTGAAGTATCCCCCGTTCAAACTATATTGAATTGCCGAAGCTCGGCTGTGCGCGACGCGCGACCGGCAACCCAAGAAATAAAGGCAAAATCTTTGCGCTTGCTACACCGAACGACAACCGATTTTTCCCCTGACTTTTGAAGCGTATGACGAACGTCCCTTTCCTTTCCAATTTCAGCAAATTCACCCTACGATTTTTCTTTCTTTCAGCGAACATCTAATTTTAACGAGGGCGCGTTTGATTGAATAGCCAAGCAAGTTGATGAGATTATTGTTTTAATATAACCATCATCAGTTGAATTATTTACATCAACATACCAGCGAATCGCACATTCGCGTACAACTTTTGGCGAAAAACAATTTCGGCCCAGAGGCGCGTCAGTCAAGCTGGAAAAGAAAATAGAAAGTCGTGGCATAGAGTTAATCCGAAAAATAAGAAAGAAAACGATATATCCAAGTGACATGACCCATCGGCCCACTTTCTCGGCACAGCTCGGGTTCGAGGGTTCGGGTAACAGCCGGCACATCCATTTATCCTGGACGGAAGCCGTAAAATCCAGGGTAGTTACTTATACGTACGTGTATGTGTATGTACTGCGAGACTCGTGTCGAATTCAAAAGCTGCACGTCTCGTAGGCGCGCAATATCGCATGGAGCCGGCGGGAATATGCGCTCGCCTGCGCGGGATACTTAAAATTTTGCTTATATCGGCGACACGCTCGCGCGCGCGCGGCGGTGGAATCTCCATACTCCTCGGCTTGGAAAGCACGCGACGGGCGCATAACCAAACGCAAAGTTTCGATCGCATCCGAGGAGGCTCGCTCGGCTGACCCACATATCTGGCTGCTCCTGATCCGCGGGACTGCGTTG
Organism: Nasonia vitripennis; assembly: GCF_009193385.2. NCBI lineage: Eukaryota > Metazoa > Arthropoda > Insecta > Hymenoptera > Pteromalidae > Nasonia > Nasonia vitripennis. Next base: position 21,125,299 of record NC_045757.1, on the reverse strand, counting down.
TAAAAAAGTGCAGAAGACGCTGTAAATCTTCCAGCTGCGCGACGACGCGGCGTTGGTGAAAAGTTTCGGCTGCTGCTCGGTATACTTCCCCAGCAAAATGAAATTTCGGAACGACGCGAGCTCGCGGGATATTAAATTTTAAACGGTGCGAAAATTCGGAGATTGTGGAAGCCTAAATTAAAAAAAGAACGGAGGAAATATGAGCGGAGGCTTTTCATTTCCTCGATGGAACAGCCTTGCATCATGAGCCGCTTGGAAAATACAGCACTGGATGAAATCGTTCGACTTTCTTCTGGACCTCTCGCGCACTGTTCAGTATACAATGCGTTCGCGGCGGAAGTGTTTCGCCTATTCCTGAGTAAAGTGCAATATAATTCGAGTTTGGGGTGTAGTAGACCATAACACTTATCAAAATGACTGGGACTCTACAGGGGAGAGACGGATTGTATCGAGGCGGAGTAGAAAGAAGAAAAGGAGAGCGAGGGAATAGCGGAGAGAGAAAAAACGAGCGAGCCGAATCAAAGAAGTTTAAAATGAAAAATAACGGAAACGAGAAGCCATTTGAGGATCTGGGTCAAGCGTCTACTCGATCCGAAGCGAAACGTACATAAGGGAGAGATATCCCGGATGGAATTGGAAGAGGAGTATTATTCGGCTTTACTCGTCGCAGCGCCGACGATAGATAAGTTCGATTTCTAGGTAAATGAAATCTGCCCCGGTGGAAGAAGGTAACGTTGCGCGGAGTCGCATAATGCAACGCGGAAATGGGAAATAAATGCGAGACTCAAAGGGATGCGGGGAATTAGGTCGAGCTGCAGCGACTCCGCTTATTCGCTAAAAGAAATTTGAGGAATCCGGCCTTTATCCACTTTTATCACTCCGCACGCGCGCGTCTGATAGAAATTTGACGACTGGAAGGAAGCCAAATCCGTGCAGGTGAACTCCGACGCTGCTCCGAGTCTGATCGGTTTTATAATTTCCACTTTTCCGACTTCAAACAGGCCAATCGAAGCAAATACCAAACTCAAGGTTGATTGGAGAACGGGATTTACCTTATACTCCTTCGGCTGCGATTCGCGCGATCGGATCGGTCAATTAATCGCATCCATACAGTCTGAAAGCTTTTTCGAAAAGGAGTGTGTATCGATGAGCAAGACTGACGCAACAGAGGGGAACATTTTTCCTAGTCCTGTTATAGCGGCGCCGGTCGCATTATTCTGATGGATCGTCGCAGCTCGTTCCATAACTCTAGCTCGGCGCGCGGACACATAAAGCACTCGAAGTTTATCAACGCATAACTCGGCAGCGCGCAGTGTGAGGACGAGGGAGCGAAGAATCGGCTGAAAATTCAAGCCCCATATAATCCGACAGGGGCAGCGCTATATAACGTCGTAATTTTTACCTAACGATATTCAGTGGCGCGTCGGGCGCGACAATGTAACGAAGTATTTCCATCTGAATTTAAAGGCCATCGTGTCGGCGGCGGCAGCGGCGAGTGAGTAGCTACCTGCTAGCTCGAGTGCGCTTCCGCGCGCGTTCATAATAATAAGCTTGTTATATTCGTGGGGGAATAATCCGCGGGCGCACGGGTAGGCTGCACTTTACTCTCCGGTCGAGTGGCATTGCATTTAAATATGAATGGCGGGCCACCTAGTCACCGCGCGCGAGGCTGCTGCTGTACTTGCTCTTTCTTGCGGCTGCGCTATAAGCGCGTCTATGGCTCATTTGAACGAACGCCATTACTCTAGATTATCTAGTAAATAGCTTCGAATTTATGCTCTCGTCGCGCATAAACTTAGCTGCGCGCTCTAGCTGCGCGGCTGCTGCTCTGCGGTGACACCCTCGCGAACTGACCTTAATTTTCTTTTATCGCCCTGTTAAATTTATTTATTTATGTAACGTCGCATGACTACTTACGAAAGCGATCAAATCAAGCGAGACGAGAGCTAAAGTCTTTATCTTCGTTAATTATATATTGTGCTGATGTAAACAACATTCCACAGATTACTCAAGATGAAGCAGCGGTGTACTGCACTAGTGGACTGAGCGTCGTATAAAAGTTTCGAGAAGAAATTGCCGCGACTCGGGGGAGGGACCGGAAAAGTATAGAAGGTCCAAACGGGGCAAACGGAAGGAGTAATAAAGAAAAGAGCAGGAGTGGGCAAACCCCCTTTCCGCACACGCAATTAAAGCAAGTACTTTTCGCGCCGGTGGAAAGGTTAAAAGGTTCTGGACGTAGGTGCTAAATCCTCGCCTAAAACGGTGGCCGTTTCGAAAACCGGAATAACGCGCCGCGGTGTCAAGAAGCGTAATTGAATAAATTTCCGCGAGCGTGTAATAACTGCCGCTGTTTCAAGCTACTCCTCCGCGTGATTTATCCGCGCATAATAGTACCTCCAGATCCAAGTCAGCATATAATGGATCGCCGCTGCCGAGAAATCTACCAGCCGAAAAATATTTTCGAAATAATTCAATTTCTCTCGGCCGACGTAAACAGTGAGAGAAGCTGGGAAGCGCATTTCTTAACGTGAGAGAGCGCGGGCTTTCTCCGCGGACTCCTCTCTCGCGGGCGAGAGGCACGTCCGCGCTCACGCGCGCTCGGTTTAATAATACGCGCCATAATTCACAATGCGTGACAGTGGGTGCTGCTCCGCTCAGCAGGCATTGTGTCCGATGCCGGTCGGCAGGAGCGGGACCAGGAACGCCGCCGTGGGCGTCTATCCGGGAGTTCACCTCCTCCACCTCCGCGCGCGCGAGGCTTGACTTACCTTTGTGCGCGTCGCAGGTGAGCCGCGGCCGGAAAATCGCTCGAGGAGTGAGAGAGAGAGAGAGAGAAAGAGAGAGAGAGAGAGAGTTTGTTCTTTTGCTCGCCGCCCTTTTTCTCCCCAGGTTTTCCAATTTTACGCGGCGCGCCGCTCGTAATTCTTCCTCGGCGTCTTTATGTACCGGTTTGCTCGACCCGGACTGCTGCGAGGAACTCGTTCGCGATGGCCGCGGCGCTCCGTGTGTGTCTACGTGTGCATGTGTGCGGACGGAGAGATCGAACGTACGGGGCAAGCGCGCGCGCCGGTAAATAATGACGTTTCTCGATGTCAAAAGAGATTATCCCCACAATTCATAACGGGAGGTGCCTGGGATTCCCTTTTTTCTCGAGAGGCAGAGCGCATCTCTCTGAATACTTACCATTCAGTCGTGAATGAAGTAGGATTTATGTTTTCGGAAAAAGAAGCTCGTATCGTGCTTCGACGAGAGCGAATCGATATATCAGGAGCGAAGTTCACCAAGCATCATAGTATTCGGGACGAAAAATCGGCAATTGAGTGTGCTCTCTTGCGAATAATTTCGTGCGCCTAATGGACGCGGTCACCTAGAGCAACTTGTGGGGATCTTAAAAGGCACTTTGAATTTTGAAATGCGAGCAAAAGAGCATCCGTTAAAGCTTGAACTTCCAAACCCATCTCGTCCAGTTTAAATTCTGTTGCACGGATTACAAAGGTCGTCCGACTTGAAGCAACAAGTTTGCGGACAATTCTGAGCGAGCCGAATGAATTATCGACGTCTTCGAAACTGCTCCTCATAAAACAGACTGCAGTACGTTTGTGTCATATACCGCGACGGAGATTGCAAAAAAAACGCGCCTGGAATTGTGCAGCCGGGAAGATAAGCATAATTGAAAAGCGACGATCTAATAAATTTCATTGTGCAATGAACGTGCATAATAACAGCGCTCGCTACGAAACAAAAGAGGCTTTCCGTGTTCCCGAGAGCGAGCGAGCGATTTGACGCGGTAAATCGAGGCTGCTATGCGCGCGACTCTTCAGGATCTAATCAGACATCGCTCAGGAGCAGAGAGACTCCTTTGTGTTTTCCTTGAGCCGCCGGAGGCAACTGCAGCGGTTCCATTTCTCGCTCGACTCTCTCTCTCTCTCTCTCTCTCTCTCTCTCTCTCTCTCTCTCTCTCTCTCTCTCCGCTATATACTCTGCAGCAGCAACAGCGCTCGGCTGCCGCGACCTCCTGATGCGGGAAAAACGAATATTTATCCCCGAGAGCGCGTGACATTGTTACGAGCTCGCGGATGCATAATGGGACGACGTCGCGTGGGATACGGATTATGTGCGGGGAGGGGGCAAAAAATACATCAGGGCGCCGCGCAGGGTAAAAAGTTTAATCGAAACCGGTTAGCTCTTTCTCCTACTTTAATTCGCTGTCTGCCACGCGCGCGAGCGCGAGCTTTTTCTCTCCGCTGCTGCGGAGCGTCGGAAAAGCGGCGGCGCTTATCGCGATTGCCACGGCTCCCGGAATTTAGAGCATAAAATTTCACGTGTAATATCCATTCTGCCTCTCTCCCTCTCGCTGTACTCGAAATCCGTATACCTACACGCTCTCTTAGGAAAAGGCCGCGAGGCAAGTATGTGTGCGCGTGCGAGCTCGGCGGGATAGCCGCGCCATAAATAATCCGAAGATAACATTACGGAGCGTGTGAATTATGCCCTATGTATATTACGCTAGAACACAGGAGGCGAGAGAGCGCGAGAGAGGGAGGACGGGAAGCTGCTTCTGCGGATGCTCAAAGTGCGCCGTACGACTTTCAGCGGCAGTTTGCACACGGCAACTTGCTCCGCGATTCCTGCAATATGTGGCGCAGACGCGACTGCCGGCGCGTAATTAAAAAAGCTGTGAATAAGGCTGTTTATATACAGCCCCGTCGAGCTCTCTATTTTTTTCCTCGATACGGGTACGCCTCGCGATGCGGGCTTTATTAAAAGATATTGCTAGAAAAATGTTTTGTGTACAAAATTAATTTAAACCTCTGTGCGCCGGCACAAAGCAAAAGCAAATAGAAACACGGATAGCGTGAAGCAAAAAGTTTCAGTCTAATTGCAGCAGCCGAATGATAAAACCCTGCATGCGTCTGTGCATACAAGGCGAAGTTTTACCTAGAGAGGGAGAGAAAGAGAGAGAGAGAGAGAGAGAGAGAGAGAGAGAGAGAGAGAGAGAGAGAGAGAGAACTAGACACGTAATGAAAGCTCGCGTTTTCCCGGTAAACAGTCAGCGGCCGCCGCTGCGGGCAGCATTGGTTCCAATCGCGCAAGGTGCGTGCATGGGGAGTACAGCAAGGGGCTTCGAGATAATTCGCGTGACCGGGGCGAACAAAGGTGGAAAATACCGCGGAACTTATCGGCGCGCTCGCTGCGCCTCAGAGTTGGGGCGGGAAGTTTGCAAATTGCCGGCTCCCCGCGCGCGGCAAAGCTCTGCTCCCACAGACGCACAGCGGAGGCTTATACCTGGCCAGCTTGTGTTATCAGGCCTACGTGTGGCACGCGATAATTGAAATAATACTAAATAACCCCTTAATTATAGCCCTCGAGAAGTCGCGCGCGCGCAAGCTGCTACTACGTGAGCAGCGTCGAGGGAGCGCGAGAGAACCCACGGCCAGACGTAGGACGCTGCGTGCGCGCTGACGTTTCGCTTTATCGAGGACCTTTTTCTTATTATCCTGCTACATTGTTATACGAGATTGTCGCGAGGAAAAGGCGTATTATGAGAGTGTTCGATCCGTGTATTTATCGCAGGTGGATTGCACTTTTGTCTAGAACGAGGTTTGGTTTACGTTTTCGTGTACGCGATTGTCATATCCTATAACAATGCTTTGATAATCCATTAGAATTTTTCGGTTCAAAATTCAGATAATGGGGAAAATTCAAGCTTCACTTCGTTTCGCACATTTTATTCGTCGTCTGATTGGCTGTACGTTTTTCCGCGCAATGTCTGCGTATGTTTGAATTTCTAACTTAAAAAATGGAAAATTAACAAAATATGATGATACGAGATGTATTTTATCATCATTTGTTCTAATCGAACTAATTCGAGTTTAACCAAGGGTACCAAGGGCTAAGCGGACTTTTTGGCCTCGTGTGGTTGCGGTTTCGGCTCGGGCCGAACTTCAAAATTAACAAAATATGATGATAAGAGATGTATTTTATCATCATTTCTTTTAATCGAAATAACCCAAAAACTCTTGGTCTAACCATATGTTCATACACAAATACGTACGTAATGTAACGTTTCTAAAACATTTCTAATACATTTCATCTAAAACTTTAAAACGTTTTTTTAAAGTTCCAAACGTTTCAAAAACATGAAAACGTTTGCTTTAATGTTTCTTAAGCAACGTGTTAAAAACGTTTCAGAATCTTTGCAGCCAGCACGTGTTCAAATACAAGGTTAAAACTCTTCTATAAGAATGGTTTGAACACTCAGGAACTAAAATAAGGTTCCCCAATAACATAGAAACTTTGTAGAAACGTTGCAAAACCAATAAACTAGTAGCTTTCATTTGCACGTATTCGCGTTGTTGAGGAATATCGAAATCGAAATTGAGCGCTACAAGCCAGCACCCAAAAATGAAATCCGCTTTTCGCTCAAAAAAGGCAGAATCCAATATGTTTATTTATTCTCAAATGACACTTAAAAAGCTTATTCAAATAATTTATCTCTGTAAACAAATAAATAATATGTTACAATGCCGCTACCCCAAGCGGGTCTTGGGCGTTGTCGTCCAGAGCGGACGGGTGGGTGCCTATCACCACTACACAGCGCGTCCTTAAGTTGCGGATAGAGGAATAGCTCCTGAGAAAGAGGTTAGCTGCGAATAAATTGAATAAGCAGCCGCGGACAGCCGATAGGAACAGGCGTGGGTGTGATGAGCCCACACTGTCGAACGCATTCATCTAGAAACGCTACGCAAGCACCACAAAAAAAACACTTCACATTATCTCTTATCTCTCAATCTATCTCTTTCATCACACATTACAAAAATGGGCAAAAATCCTGCTGCCGAGGAGGATGCGGGAGGGATGACAACTGCCCCGAAAGGGGATGTGTAGAATGATTCGTCACCTGGCCTTACGCGGTAACGATGCCAGCGAAGGCGCGCTACCTTGCAGGGGGGCGTTAGGATGCGAGAATGAAACCGTAGTGTGTCTGACGACGAGTTGACACGGTCCTCGTCAAAGTCAGAAAGCTCTCATTCTTAGTTTTAGAGAGGTATGGGGGTTATCACCTCTAGAACGGTGGACTCACCTGCGATCGGAACAGGATCCGAAGCGCGCGGGTTTAACATACTATCATGGCTCAAAAAAATCAAAACCAAACCAAAAGGGACTTAAGGGTTGGAACCTGGAATGTTCGCAGTCTATACAGAGCAGGCGCGTTTAAAGAACTCGTAAAGGAAGCTGATAGGTACAATCTAGATTTGGTAGCAATACAGGAATCGCGGTGGCCAGATGGCGGAGTACTAGCATCGGGTAACTTCACGTACCTGTATATGGGACCGGGATTGGGGGATCTCTAGGCACCGGATTTCTCGTAAGCAAAAGCATCATACATTCGGTTAAAAGTTTCAAATCCGTCAATGATAGGCTCTCGTACATCATCATCGAAGGTGAATGGTATAGATAAGTATTTATTAATGCACACTGTCCTAAAGAGGACAAAGAAGAAGAAGCTAAGGATCTCTATTACGAAACTTTAGAGCAGGTAATCGATCAGTTCGCCTCTTACGACACAAGAATAGTATTAGGCGATTTCAATCCTAAAATAGGTAGGGAGGAAATGTTTCGGCCTACTATAAGGAAGGAAAGCCTGCACGAAGCCAGCAATGATGACGGTATTAGGGTCATAAATTTCGCGGCAGCAAAAGATCTGATAATCAAAACCACGTGTTTTAAGCACAAGGACATACACAAAGCAACGTGGACATCGCCGGACGGGGCCACACAGAACCAAATTGATCATTTTCTCATTGAAAAAAGACGTCATACTAACGTTCTCGACGTAAGGGCTTATAGAGGGGCAGATAGCGACTCCGACCACTTCCTAGTAGTAGCCGAATTAAGAGCTAGATTAGTAGCGAATCAAAATAGTAAGCGAGCAAACAAGGTAGAAAGCTTCGATATTAAAAAGCTACGAGATAGAACAGAGTGAATTAGGTACCAGATAGAAATTAATAACTGGTTTCAGGCACTTGAAGAAGCAAACACATATCCGAAGGGGAATGACGAACCGAATATCTTATGGGGGGACATCGAAAAAACGGTAAAAGAGGCCGCGAACAAAGTACTGGGTAAAAAGAAAAAGCCAAAGAGCAAACCATGGTTTGACGAAGAGTGCGAACTCTGGTTTGAAAGGTGCAAAAAGGCTAAATTAGATAGCTTACAAAATAGAAGCGATAGGACCGTAGAAGAGTATTCTAACGTAAGGAAACAGACGAGCGCGATATACAGAAATAAGAAGAAATAAGAATCTTATTAGGACAATAGAAACTAACAGTAAGGAAAATAACCCCCGCGAAATGCACAGAGGGATTAACGCCATCAGAAAGGGGTTTAGGAGTAGAGCGCAATTGATGAAGGACGAAAACGGGGACCTCGTAACAAATGACAACAAAATACTGTCGCTGTGGAAAAATTATTTCGATAAATTATTAAACGTGCACGAAAATAGCGAAGAATTAGGGGACGAAATTCACACTGCTGAACCCCACGTGGAGGAACCGAGCTACCAAGAAGTAGAGGCCGCGATTAAAAAACTATAAAACAACAAAGCCGCGGGAAATGACTCTATACCAGCTGAGTTACTCAATATGGGGGCGTCGAGCTCACTTTCAAAATCTATAAACTAGTATATGCTATCTGGAAAAATGAAACAATACCCGAAAATTGGAAGAAGTCTATCATTATACAGATTTTTAAAAAGGGGGATAAGACAGACTGCAATAACTATAGGGGTATTTCACTTTTAGCAACGTGCTACAAAGTTCTGTCAAACGTAATACAAGCTAGACTCACTCCATTCGCGGAAGATATAGTAGGAGATTATCAGTGCGGATTTCGGTGCAACAGATAGATGAGCGATCAAATGTTTACCATAAGACATTTGTTAGAGAAAAAGTGTGAATTTTGCGAAACCATACACCAACTATTTATAGATTTTAAAAAAGCGTACGACTCTGTTAAGCGAAGCGGAATGTATCAAATTCTAGTACTTCTCGGTGTACCGAAAAAACTCGTGAGATTAATTCAAATATGTCTGAACGGAAGCACGGGAAAGGTCCGAGTAGGCGGTAATGTATCCCTTCATGATACGCGATGGTTTAAAACAAGGGGATGGGCTCTCTACGATGCTGTTCAACTTAACGTTAGAGTATGCCGTTAGAAAAATGCAGGTTAGCCAGATGGGCGCAACGCTTAATGGAACAACGCAGATACTAGGCTACGCAGATGATTTGGATATACTGGGGGATTGTAGGGAAACGGTAGCAAGAAACGCGGAAATCCTCATAAAAGCGGTGGAGTATACAGGGTTAGAAGTGAGTGAATCAAAAACAAAGTACATGATTGTGGATAAGCTAGGGATCTGCAGAGGGGAGGAAGATCTCAGAGTTGGGAATTTTACTTTTGAAAAGGTTAGCGAATTCAGGTATCTGGGTACGACCATAAATGATAGAAACGAGATTAATGTCGAAATAAATAAGAGACTCCATTCGGGTAATGCTTGCTTCTACGCCGTGAGTAATTTACTTAAGTCGAGGCTGTTGTCTAAAAACGTTAAAATAAGAATATACAGGACAATAATACTGCCGGTGGTTCTGTACGGGTGCGAAACGTGGGCTCTCACTAAGCAGGCGGACAACCGTTTTAGGGTATTTGAAAATAAAGTCTTGCGAAAAATATACGGGCCGAAGAAAGATGAGGAAACTGGGGAATGGAGGAGACTACACAATGATGAGTTACACAATCTGTACGCGTCACCAAATATTAACAGAATAATAAAATCGCGCAGATTGGGATGGGCAGGGCACGTAGCGAGAATGGGAGACGACCGTACGGCAGCGCGTGTCATGAAGGGCAGACCGATGGTAGCGCGACCTCTAGGTAGACCTAGACGTAGATAGGAGGACAACGTAAAAGCGGATCTAGTAGAAATCGGACGGGTGGGTGTCGATCGGAGAGGTGCATCTTGGGTAGGGTTGACACAAGATAGGGCAGCGTGGAAGGCTTGCGTAGATGAGGCGATGAACTTTCGAGTTCCAAATGCCACGTAAAAAAAAAACAAATAAATAATGTTTTTCTGTTTTAGTTTCCCGGGCGCTGAATGACGTTCAGATTCAACGTTTGGCCATTTCCCTAGAGTACGTTTGCGAAGAGTGTGCCTGAGTGGGTGATTGCTTTAGCACATCTAAGTGAAAAGATCGATATGCTAAAGCAGCAGTACACAGATTTACTCTTTGCAAAAGAACAGAAAATTACAAGTCACTGATTAATTGATTTTCTCAATGAACTTCAGGTAAATAATAATATTTAATCGTACACTTTCTAATTAACTTCACGTAAATAACATTCGTAATAATAGTATATTGTGTACCAAGGACGTAAAGTGGGCTTTTTTAGTCCGAGTGTGGAGTTTCAGTACGAGTCAAGGCGAGTTAGCCCGAGCCGAAGGCGAGGGCGTTTATGAGCCGCAAACGAGTACCGCAACCACACGAGGCCAAAAAGTCCGCTTAGCCCTTGGTACCCTTGGTTAAACTCGAATTAGTTCGATTAGAACAAATGATGATAAAATACATCTCGTATCATCATATTTTGTTAATTTTCCATATTTTAAGTTAGAAATTCAAAATTTTCCCCAAGTTCAAAAGAGTTGGTAAAAATTCATGAATCTCGCACCCATATGTGCAAATCCAGAAGAAAAACGGGCACTTCAGGGGTTCTGAGTGAACAAATTTGAAATTTGGGAGCACACCTACCCGACCACTTTTCTTTCGTTCCTTAGGTGATATAGAACCCGAAAAACCTTGGGTTCCCAAGATTAAAAATAACTATTTTTTTGCCGGGCAGTTTAAATTCTCTTATGGGAATTTAACACGGGGAAAATTATCGAAAACAAGCCACGATTCAACTTTACTCATTCAGTGTATGAAGGTGCAATCCAAAAATGTGTATTGCTAGGATCGAAGTATCAGAAGAGAGCTTCAATTTAAAGGCTGGTGAGTTAAAAATGGTTGCCTGGGCAAAAAGTTGTCTTGGCTTGAAAATAGTAAATAGTCACGAAGAGTAAGATGTTTTACGAAAATCAGCGATCTTTCTCTTATTCTTAAAACTCCTATAACTTTTTATCCAAACGGCCAATTTTAATCATCCAGGGCTCAAATTAAATCTCTTCTTTTATTTCCGTTTAAAAAAATTGGATCAACATTTTAATTTTACGATCAGCTATGTATATGCCTATCAATTATGGCCGTTTTTGGCCGTTTTTGGCCGTTTTCATCGATATATATATATATATATATATATATATATATATATAGCTGATCGTAAAATGAAAATGTTAATCTAAATTTTCAAACCGAAAACGGAAGACAAGAGCTACAATTTGAGCCCCTGATGGTCGGAATTGACCGCTCGGATCAAAAGTTATAAGGATTATAAAAATAAGAAAAATCGCTGATTTTCGTAAAAAATCGAAATATTGGTGATTTTTTGCCATTTTCAAGCCTAGACAACTTTTGACCTAAGCAGCCATTTTTAACCCACCAGCCCTCAAATTAATTCTTTTTTTTTTCAATACTTCGATTGTATTAAAACACATTTTTGGATTGCGCAAAAAGTGGCAATTTTCTGTTATTTTCCCGTGTTAAATTCCCATAAGAGAATTTAAACTGCCCGGCAAAAAAATAGGTATTTTTTAATGTTGGTAACCCAAGGTTTTTCGAGTTCTACATGACCTAAAGAACGAAAAAAAAGTGGTCGGGTAGGGGTGCTCCAAAATTTCAAATTTGTTCACTCAGACCCCCTGAAGTGTCCGGTTTTTTCTGGATTTGCACATATGTAGAAAAAGATTAGCTGATCAGAGCAAAACAGCGCGTACAAGCCCGAAAAATCAAGCGAGAGCCAACTGCCCTTATAACGAGGCGGTTGATGGAGCGCAAACAAACGGGTGTGCCACGCACTCATGCAAACGGCAGGCATAAACGCACGGTATAAGAGTATATAGCGTAGAGCCTAGCTTGGTCGCTCCGTCCCTCCCTCGCTGTTGCTGCAGCTACTACACCGCTACGAGAACGTCAGGTACGTGACGTATGACTAGTGACTTCGAAATGCCGACTGATGTGTGTAATTATTTACACAGGACCGACTCTCTCTTCTTCTCTCTTTCGCTCTCCCGCGGCAGCCGGGACGCGGCGGACACGTGGATTAGATAAACGACCACGCGCGCGAGCGAGCTGTATACGCAACTCCCGCCCCGCGCGTACAGCCTGCAGTCGTGAGGACAGGGAGGGAGGCTTGGGTCTAAGATAACTCGAGAGGGAGAGAGAAGGCAGGAGGAAGCCGGGCAACGGGGATATTGATATATATAGAAAGTTGCTTGGATCTAGATGAATCGCCGCTACGCTTGCTAGTCCTTTTAAGCACACCGAAACGTTTGTTTTCAAGTAAGGAGGAACAGCCAAAGCTGCTTGTCTTATATTCTAGAGAATATTTTTCTCCTATAAGTTTTACCGGATTCGAGAATAGCATTGAAGCTTAACCAAAGAGCTAAATAAAACTGTTGGCAAATATCAATCTTAATAATGGCTATGATCTAAATCAATCTGGAAAAAATAAAAGCAAATCAAATGTGGCAAAAGACGATCGAGTTTATCGCGAGAAAGGCGAGGACAAACAATTGCGTCAAAGCAAAAGGCGAAGAAATAAAGAGAGACTGCGTGGAGAGCAGACAATGATACATATATGAAAATAGAGCGAGAGAGAGAAAGTAAAAGGAGAATAATGGCGTAAGAGGGAGAGTGAGGAAGCGAGCAAGAGGGATTGAGTCCGTCATAAGCGCAGCTACCCGTAAAGCACCGCGTAATAATGAGATCACAAAACAAAGCGGCTGAACACCCGCTGCGCGCCCTGCATTTCATTATCCTCGCTTTAAGGCACGCGCCCACCTAGATGACTAAAAAAAGGATTAATTTTTTAATTAACTCCCACTCCCGCTCTCTATAGTTATCCGCTCTCGACAACAAGCAACAAGAGAGACGAGCGGCCCTCTCGCGTTTACGATGGCGCCGGGCAATTATCGTGGCTTTAGGTATTCGTTACCAGAGGATGCAGCTCATTTGATTTATTATTTCTAATTCGTTCTTCTTCGCATTAAACCGAATTAACCGCTCGCGTTCCCCCGCTTTTAAACGCGAAAATTCTCGAGCAAGTGTATTATACGCGCGAGGCTGAAAAAATGAAAAATTCATTTGATAAAATGTCCAGAATTTTAATTTACTTCCCGGGGCGGTCTGCTTCATTTTTATGAAAATTTACTTTACAAAAATTTTCTCTAAAATTGTTCATCAAATTTCATCTCCAGCATAATTTAACTTCACGTGCATGTCATGAATAAGTGAACTATCTAGTCTGTTATATGCAGGTAGCACCACGCACAATGCACTGTTCCTCGCTATTCCTCGCTGTTCCCATGCTTTTCTTCTAAGTATTTTTTTCTTACATGTGCAACAATTTTTATAATTACTTTAAATTATTATAATATTATAATATTAAAATATTACTTCAATTAAATGGTCTTAAGAAAATATTCCGCCTCATTAATTTTGCCATAACGGATCGCGCTATTAATTTTAATAGAAACAAACCACAAATCGACAGCTATAAAGTAAGTATTCCAAGCCGAAAAGGTCATTAATTTACAAGATGCAGTGTAAAAAAGCGCTGATGTTAACATACAGCTCGATCTCCAAAACAACGATTCGCGTTATTAATTAATTCATATACCCACGTATAGTTAATACGCCGTCGGGTATACAAAATGGTTGATAATCATCCATTATGAAACTAATTGTGCGAACAAGAGAAAGAGAGTGAGAGAGAGAAGAAATTGACATCAACCCGCGAATGACGTTTTAATATGAACTATGCAATAACCGCTATTTCAATTAATCCGCCTATAAAGCCGCGAGCTTAATTATTTGGGCAGACACCCGACACTTAATTATTAATTTCACTTTTTCCAAAAGTTTTACTTTGCATTAAATTCCAAAATTATCCATTATTGTGGTTGTTAATTATAGATGATGAACGAAGATTAATTGAAAATTCAATATTACCGTAATTACGCGAGCTTCGCGAATAAAGTGTCAAAATAATATTACGTCAGGAATTTCTTTTACAGGGCTGAGCCGTTCGAAAATAAATGTTAATAAGTCTCCACCAGAATCAAAGCCCGCATGATCATCATTAAATTCATGCGCTCAACTGTTCCAGCCCGGAGGATCGGCTAATATTTGCGATAGTCCAAAAATATACAAACCACCGGGTAAAACGCTTCCCTCGCATCCTCATCAAAAGGCAAAAATAACGGAGCTCGCACGGCGTGGCGCGCATTAAAAATAAACGGTGGAAAAATCGCGCGTGCAGGTGTAGCGGCGCGACACGGGCCTTGTTGCAGTGCATAGAGATTTCGCCGAATATACGCGCGTCTGGCATCAGCGCCGATCAATATTTGTGCTTCATCCTCTCCGATCGTAGCTGACTGTATGGACAGTCAAAACAATAACTTTGCACGAGCAGTCGAAGTAATAGCGCGAGCGAACTGTAATCATAGCGACCACCCCGAGTGATGGGAATCCGTTATCACCGGATATCACAATGCAGACAAAAATGCAAGAGCCGCGCCGCTGCTGCCGCCGCTATACTGCTGCACCCGAACCAAAACAATACGCGGATGCCGATGCTAATGCCTCCGTTATGCAAGTATGCGCATAGTAGCTCGCACCCTGGATAGCACTTGGCCGGCACAGGCGGTGGCTTTGTGTTTTCACGCGAATATGTGTCAAGTTGCACGCCACATCTCGGCTAGCATATTTTAATTAATTTGCATTTTTATGATTTATGCATGGACCTGATGCTACTGCTTCTGTCCTGCCAATGTATTATGCAATCGACACTTTTCATTCGATGCTGAGAGTTGGCATAGTCTTATCTAGGGGTAATAATTATATGCAGACGATGAAATTATTATTTTCATTACTGAAAAGTCCTCAAATTATAAGAGTCATCGAACAAAAAATTCATTTTCTACATTTTTATAGCCGTATTCGTAATTTATAAATATATACACAAAAAGTTTGTTCTCGTTAAATGCATATAGAACCCTAAAAAGGGCTGGTTTATGTGTAAAATATTTTATATGTATTATAATTTATTGATCAGCTCTCTCAGCTGCACTTCCAATCATCATCAGAGCTACAGCTCATATTTCTATTTGAACTGTGTTGATCCCGTAAGCCATTCTCTAAAAAATCTCTTAGGGATTGATCAAAAGAAGTTTAATTTAAAAAATTTGCTGCATCCAAAGTTTTCGCAAACTCTTCGACAAAGTGCTTTATAAAATTCGCTTGTAGCACCGATCGCCGCAAGTCATAGCCCATGTACACTTCACACATATCGACTTATGATCTTGACAATAGGAACTGTCTTCTGCGGCGTCCGCCAGGGGGCGTTGGGAACGAGTTTTCTATGTGAGCTACGTAAAGACAAGTATGCACGTGCGATTCAAATAAATTAATTTAGAACTAATATTAGTCAGCAATGATTGTTTTTTTTAGACGCAGACTGTATAAGCTTACGATCTCAATATCGGTCTAAAAAATCATGAGTGCATCTTCTAAATGAGTGTTAGCGCACCAGAAACTGCATATAATACGCTTATTTGAACTAGCGAATCGCGGACCTCTAAGAGAAACCTAATTCTACAGTAGTCAAGGCACAAAGGACCAGAAAGAGCGTATAAATTACAACATAAGTAAATGTATTATCCAGTTATCCCATATTCATTCATGTAGTTGATCACCTAGTCAACTCTTCAATATCTTTATTTCTACATATCAGTTTGTTTATATTTTGCACTGCTGCTTTATTCGGCAATATGTAAATAGTGTACATAATATTTAACGATTTATGATAATTAATGACGATGAAGTTCGCATCTCAAATCGTATGCGTCATATGCTATTAATCTACTTATATATACTTATATATATAACTCCAAAAAAATTTGTCACTTACAAAAAAAATTATATTAATATTGCCTATACACCTTTTGATCAACTAAGTAACATAAACTCATATTTAGATATATAGTAATACAGTACCGTCTCGGTAAAATTTTCACTATAACAAGATGTACAGGTATTCTGTACCGTATATTAATAGAAGACTGGAAAAAGAGAAAAGACGTCTTCAGCAGTTGGCAAATATGGATCCAGCTTTGGATCCAGCAAACAACCGTAGTTCCTCATCCAAGCAAAGTTCCGGGGAAACTGCACAAAACAGCGGCCAGGATCAGGATGGACCAAAAATAGTTCTGGGAGCTGCTACATAAATTTATTAAATATTTATACATAATATATTTCACACATTCGAACCAGTCCTTTTCAGGGCTACAAATTAATATAACGAGGACAAACGTTTTGTAAATACTTATAATTATTTAATCTTATTTTATAAAAGCGATTTTAATAAACTCCTACCTATTTCCTTCAAATAGTATATTACAACACAAGGCTAGAAAATTGGTTCGCCTAGCGTGCGTGAAATGACGCCTAGGCAAAGTCGAGGGCGTCATACCGCATGCCAGGGCATTCAACATTCTGTCTGCGTGTCGTATACTATTTGCCTTTATCTTCGCCTACAACTACGCTTAATAATTAAAATTAATTAATAGAGTAGCATTGTCGACTGCTAGCTCGCACAGGCTATGTTCTTTTTGTTAGTCTGCGTTACGCGCTTTCACGGTCACTCTAAACAACGTGGCATAAAAAGCCTGTCCGACTTTGGCAAAACCGAGGCGAAGCTGAGGATTTTGCTGGTCGGGGCTAGCGTGTAACCAAAAATATGCGAAAACTTATGCAATACTCAGGATTTGAACCATCAATATTCATAAAATTTTAATTAAAACTATGATGTACAGGTATACTGTACAGTATATTAATAAAAGTATATTCTAATCTGGAAAAACTAATCTTATTTATTAGCAAAAGCTCATAAATGTCAAGGATTTAATCCATTAATAGTGAAATCGCAATGATGTAAGACTATCTTGTGACGCGGTCGTGCCTAAAAACATGATATAACTTTTGATAACTCTACTTTTTAATATTACTTATTCTAGATATTGTGACGAAGAAAATCACTTGTTAAACAAGAAAAATAAAAGTAAATGTGTGTGTATGTGGGTCTTTTTATCAACTACTTATACACTCTTCTTTTTATTATCTTTTGCATGTAATGTGTTATTCATATAAACTTGAACTATTCAGTTTTAAGGTTAGGTTATAGAAATAGGTGCTGAAACGAGTGCCTCTATGCAGTGAGCTACGAAAATCTTGCAGCTAATCAGAGCACGCGGTTCGCTCAGCAAGCTACAAAAGTTGCTTTTTTCGAAGCGAAATCGATTAGGGATCTGCGTACTTTTGGTCGAGGGATGAAGAAAATAGTTTTGATTGCCATTTATTGAAAATAAAACCTATCTTACACGGCGTATATGTATCTCTAACGCTTTCTCTGATCCTCTTTGTCTCGACTACTGGTGTAATAGGTCCCTTTGATGGTAGGACTATAAAAGGAATTTTTACTAACAATTAATTTACTATACGTTTTTCGAACTTTATACTGAAGGGTTTTAGGTTAGCTATATAAGGTCTGGAAAAAATTTCAGAGCACAGAGTCGAATACAGGTAATTTAATAAGGACATCGTTAGCATCGAACAATCATGCACGCTATCAATAAATTGATATGCACTAAGTGAACCTCTTATTATTAACTACTGTCACATTTTGTTGTCTATTTTTTGTCTGATATTGAAAACAATTTTTTAATCCAATATATTACAATCTTTCCTATATTCTCAGCGTAGCAGTCAATCCGATGCAGCTAGATCAGTCAACGTTTTCTTTGACATTTCGATTTTGCCGTTTCTATTGTCTGGATAAATTTCGTACCCGCGGCCATGAAAATAACTCGTGAATTCGCCAAAATCGGCTTCTGACCGTCAAAACGTCACCCATGTTCAGAAGATATTTACGTTGGATGTACCTGTCTCGCATTTCTTGACCATCTATCTTCGGTTCGGCATAAATCGGCAGTTACTTTCTAAAAACAATTAAGAATAGTCGATCCAAGAACTACCAAAGAAATTGGATAAAAAGCGTTGCATCTTGTGGCAAAGAAAACTACTAAGTTTTAAGATTGAGAGCCCAAAAACTTGCCAGTCACTGGGGTTCCTTTTCTACCATGTTAGTGAATCATTTTTAACGGAAAAAATTTGTTCATACTTACGAAAATCTTTTTTATAATTGGGTATAATATATTTTTATATAAAATAAAGGCACATACTATACTTAGGTAGGTACACGAGAATACATGAATTTCGGACATGCGATCCCTTTTTATAATGAATAATAGTGGATATCCCGAGCTGCAATCATCATTAATGACAGTTAATTTCAGACTGGTACTTCCTCGAATTTCCGGCTGAATTCGCTATTGTTGGAGCGTACCGGTTGATATTTCATTTAATGACGTCGTTATATGTGAAATCAGCATATATCGACGAAATTATGCGGAAAATCTTGTATTCGTTCGACGAACATATGATCGATTAGATTCCATTAACAATCCATTAAAGGTTTGAAATTGCAATCTTTCAATTATACCGCGCTGTATAGGTGATAAAGGATTACATATTTTTATAAATAAACAAAAAATGTTACACTCAATCAAGGTTTACAAAATGACTGTGTCACGTAGTAATAGGTATATACATTAAGTGCAATAAATCAGCAACATTACCATGTTAATTTATTTAGTAATCTAAAAGAATACAGTCTAAATGTGCCCTGCATATCAAAGCATTTTAAAGCCATGTAAGTAATTAATGATATGGTTACTAATTGTTTTTATTTTATTGGTCTGCAAAAATACCTAAACACATCCTCTTTTTCGTCGCCACCACAATGCAACATTGCATAGATCAGCTTCTTTTTAACGGATGCATCCATATCGTCACTGCGAAATTCCTCTTCATAATGGTTGCAATTCAATACGTGTATAACCTCTGTTTGTTCCACGGTGCGCTTCTTATTTTTCTTCCTATTTCTATATCGAAATTCACGTTTAATTAGAAACTTTTTTCCGCGAAGCAAAATAGCAGTCGCAAGTTATGGAAGCTTGGCAGGAGCGAGCGAGAGAGACTGTGAGCGAAGATCCCCTTTAATTGGAAACATAATCTTTATCGCACAATAGAAGAGAAAACGGCCCAGTTTTAGTTTAAAAGCGCGCGCTCACGAAACTTTAATCCGATCCACGATACGAGTCGCTTTCGAAGGATAACGAAGGTCGTATTTTCATTATGCCCGCGCGCTCGCGTATTTTCCGTCTCGCTTCCCTGATCTACTCGGCTGGGCTATAGCGACTCTGCACAAACGCAAGGACGAAAATGTAATAGAGTGGTAATTGAAAATTCGCTCTTTGCTGCCGTAATTAGAGCGTTTTCTAGTCGAGATCCCCGTCCTTATTGTAGACTTTACGTTCTGTGTAATATTTTTTCGCCCCTCCATTTTTTGTATTTTCCGTGGATATATATCTATTCATACTAATCTGCATCTTGGTATTATGATTTCAATTATTTTTCTTAATAAAAATATGAAACAGTTCAAAAAAATTGTTTGAAGAATTTTGTATTTTAGGTGAACTTTAAGAGTATTTTTCTATACTACCAATTAAAACACATATGAATCGGTTTTTTTTCAATTTAAATTTAAAACAAGTTTAAATGATTTAAAAAACCGCTGCCAATTCTTAGGCACGTAGCTTCCTCCAACAAAATTTATAGTTTCAGTAGATTAAATATTGTTCAAATACACAGTATATTGATAATTCTCAAAATACTTTCAATTACCGAAGGAGCACCCGTCACAAATCAAATCATATAATTTTCATGGAAAACTTTAAACCTTAATATTTTAAATACCATAGGGTTCTCATAACCTCATAAAATCATGAATTTTCTCAAAACATTTTGAACTTTAGTTAGCGAGTTATAAGGTTTAACAAAAATAGTAATCTTCAGTTGTACAGTGTATACAGGGTGAGAGACAAAGAATTTGAATCCTAATATCTTTTAAACTAAACAGTTTTATAAGCTGCAAAAAGAACCTGTCCGAGGTAATGTACAGATCGATATTTTTCCAAAATTTCAACTTAAAGCCTTTTTACTCCCATAATCGTACGATATAAAAAAACCATTATTTTAGTTTTTGATTTTTAGCTCGAAAACTAGTCATCAAAATGGTTTAAAATTCTTACAGCAAATAGATATTATCGTTTTTATCGCCATACATTTTTAAAAACGTTTGACAATTTAGTTTTGAAAATATTATTTTTTTTTTAAATCACCTTTTTTTCATAAAAATTGAACGGAACGGTCAATCTAGAAAATCTTGCGAGAAAAAGTAGGCAATTCCATGCTCTTTTAGATGCACTGTTATTAAATATTTTTATATATTATTTCACCAAAAAAAAAACAAAAATATTTTTTTCAACAATCGAAAAATGGATATAATATGGTCATGAAATCGCCAGAATCGTAAAAAAAAATTTCCCCGAATTCAGAATTAGAATAGTACATTACACAACTAGGCGCGAAAGTTGACTTTTTCAAGCGAGGATGATGATCGAGCACGAGTGGGAGTCGAGGACGCCGCAGGCGCCCGAGACGGATACGAGTGCTCAATCATCATCCTCGCTTAAAAAAGCCAATTTGCCCCTTGTTGTGTACCGTGCTTGTTATAATCAGGGCATCAATAGCGCTCTTTCTAGCTTGCCTAAAAAAGCAGAATTTTGAAAACTTAAAAAATTTTTTAAATTCTTAAAATTTTCAAAATTTTGGAGGCGAAAGTGCTGTATACTTTCGCCCCTAGGGAAAAAACACTTTCGCCTCAAGATATCAAGGGGCGCCGTAGCGCCCCCGATGGCAAGTATAAGTATAGAGTACTATACGGGCCGTCGGGCGCACCGCAACCTTATATTCTTTGAAATGGAGTTTTCTAACCTCTACAAAATTCTTAAACATTTATATCTTATCTAAATACCTTGCTTTATCAGGCGAATCAATGTTACTTTCAAAGATATTTATTTAAAAAAAGTTTCGTAAAAAATGAACGATCTGTTATTATTCTAAAGCTGACCAAAATGTTGTGTTGTGTTTTTCTTTTAATTTTTTTTTCTCCCAACTTCTGATGTTCTTATCCTCAAAACTTCCGTGGCGCGAAAAATCAAATCGAATTAGAAAAAAAAGGTATATCCTACTCTAAAAAAGAGAGGAATCATCATTCTATTCGTTATCTGATTGGTCGCTGATTGGTCAATAAGATTACGAGATAGATAGCGGGACGCACGTGATAGTTTGTTTCTAAACTATAAAAATGTTTAATATAAAGCAGAGCGCGCGGAGCGCTTTGATCTTGCTAGTATAATAAGAAAACGCATTCGGTGCATAGTATTTATTAAAATGAGTCCAGCTTTGCTATTTGTGGATTTCGAGAGTCGATGAACACGAATATCATGACGGCAACCGCCTCCGAGGTATCTGGTGCCCGAGGTGGACAGGATCAACGTCGTCTTCAAGAGTTTCAGGGGAATTTGTAACATAATAAGTCGAAACTCGTTACTTGGGGGTTTTTGAGGTTGCTGAACACGAATATCGGGACGCCAACAGCCTCCGAGGTACCTAGTGCCCAGGGTGGACAGTACGAACGTTGTCTTTAAGAGTTTTATGGGAATTCGTAGCATAATTAGTCGAAACTCGTTACTCAAGGGTTTCGGGAGTCACTTATCACTCCGTAGTTTATGAGGTATGTGTGGATACTGGTTGTAGGTTGTAGGTATTGCTGTGGAGATTCTAGCGTGTATATCTATTAATTTTACAAATCTTATTTGGCGGTTGCTTTTAAACTAAAACTAATACTCACTATTTTAACAACGGTTTGATGATTCTCTTTCGTAATTTCATTGTTTTCCTAACGTCATTGTTAATTCACTGGCGGTATTCTACACTACTACCAACATACTTGATAAACCCGTCAATAGTTCCTAATGTTAAATGTTTGATTAGATAAAAATTAATAACATTGTCAAATAAACTTATAACAACTTTCAAATTTAGTGAAACAAAACATCATTAATAATAAAGCAGATATTGAAAAATGAAAAATTATTCGTTTTATACCACCGTAAAATTATTAAGCGACCGGTTTATCAAGTATGTTCATAGTAGTGTATAATACCGCCAATGAATTAACAATGACGTTAGGAAAACAATGAAATTATAAATCGTATTAAAGAATAATTTGATAAATTTATTCCATTGTAATTGCCATCCAAGTAATTGCCATTTAACTATTTGATTTCATCTATTTTTTTACCATAGATTGTCACTTATGTAAGTAATTATTTGAATAAATTATATCATCATCAAATAAAAATAATTAGTGAATAAAATCCAGTTTATACTTTTACCTTTTACCTACCTTTTACCTTTTGAGAATAAGGTTTTATTTTAATATTTATATTTGTGTGTTTGGGTGTGTTTATATGTACATATACACACAAAAACTCCTGCAATTTTGAGGGCACACTGACCAGACCAAGTTTTTTACATGCACTTGAACATACAATTGTAAAAAACACGGGCACCACCTCCAAACCCTATGCTAATAAAAAGGCCTATTACTAACTGCCAAAAAACTGTCTTTATTGCGCCTCGGGTAATTAATTACCTGACCGAGTAATCATTATTTTTTTTTATTTATAGTTATAGTTATTTTATTAATGAACAGAGGACGAAAAACCAGAATTTTCACTTTTTTTTCTTCAATTTCCGTATTTTCGACGATTTTTACCTATTTTTACCGATTTTTACCCTACTCACAATTGCTTGCAACTTTCGATATAGACGGTCGTTTTCAACGATTTTTTTTTAAATTCAACATCTCGGACCGTGCTGTCTATTAAGACCGGAAAAAATAATGATTGCTCGGCTGGATAATAAATTACCTGGGGCGCAATAAAGGCTATTTTTTGGCAATTAGTAATTGGCCCGTAACTTTTTGTTGGCATAGGGTTTGGAGGTGACACCCATGTTTTTTACATATTGTATGTTCAAACGCATTTAAAAAACTTGGTCTGGTTAGTGTGCCCTCAAAATTGCAAGAGCTCGATTTTTCGACCGCAAAGTATCCGACTTCTCGTAGAATGCCTCATAGGGATGTCAAATTTTATTACGATCGGTCGCGTGGTTCCAGAATCATAAAGGTATACGTACACACACACATACACACACATTCATCTCGCGATCTTCTTTTGCAAGGGTCCCTGTATTCTTCACCCTTACTCAGAGGTTGGTCATGACCGCTGTCGCATGATCTGATCTTCTGCAGGCTCAAGCACAACTGGCCCAGCGTTCTGTAGTATTCCTCGTCGCCCTTGTCATACATTTCATCCTCTTCAAACACCAGTTGAAGAAGATCGGTTGCTTACACTCGGTAGGTCAGTAGTTTTTAACGTTTTGAGAGTCATACTTCGAGGTCGTATTGGTGAGCAAAAAGAGAAAACGTTAAATTAAAATATTTGATTTTCACATTTTTCGTTGCCGTCGAAAGTTAATTCTTCCGATCTCCCCTATAATCCCTCTAAAGCGTCTACCCTATAATCCGATCTCTTCGATACATCCCATAATATAGACTATCGGCCGTAAGTCGTTTAATAGCTACAAAGTAATTCAAACAGTTATTAAATTAAATTTCTCGCACAATAACAAAGACCGCCGCTTCTGTCAAACGTTTTCTCTCGCTAATTCATGCGTGTGAGAATTTCCTGGTTGGATGACACACACACACACACACACACACACACACACACACACACACAAACCAGCTCGGCCCGAAAAAGCTGAACACATGGACGCACAATAAACTTAATAGCGCAGCAGCACGGTCGACTATAGAAGTGAAAAAAAGCAAAGAATGGCTCACTCGCTCGCATACGGTTCATATCCGCAATATTTGCCGAGGCACGTTTTTCACTCGCGCGAGCGTGTTTATAGATTTTTAATTCTAACAAACGCCGCTCGCACACCGGCCTTCTATCTCGCGGATTAAACAATGGACATCGGCACGCGATCCCGCTCCAGCAGTGCGAAATTTCTGCCTACCACCTACGCATATTCAACATGCCTGTACGCGGCGTATACGGTGTCATGTGCCGCCGCCGCCGCCGCGTATACCTTGACTGCGAATTTTCGATCCCCTGAAATGCCACGCTCTATTCAATTTCCCGCGAAAATCGTGAATAGAGTTTTCAAAAAACATTCTCGCGACCACTTTTATCGCTCGAAGCCAAGCCTCAATATGATTCATTTATTTTTCACGCTGTACAGCAGCGAGACGACTCCGAATCCAAAGCCGCGCTTATGCGCGATTTAGAATTATAGAATATACAGCACAAGCACGCAGGCGTGCGGTATTCCCAGGTATTTAGCCAAATTTAGCGTAAATCTTCGTGGAGCACAAGCGAGTGTAGTGCAATTCGGCTAGCAAAACTCTCTCCGCGCTCTCGCATCCATCCTATTAATTAGCGGATGATTTTATCGGCTGCGCGGGGAGAGCGTCGATGCGCGCCCATATGGACTAATAGCGAGTCCGGCATCGGTATTAATATACCTGCAGACCGCGTGGCTTTTCCCGCGCCTATTCATCCGGCTTTGGTCCCTTTATGCCTCGCTATAAAGCAAGAAAAAGCTCCGCGCCCGTTTTTTTTCACCGAGGCTTTCCTCCCTCCCTCGTTTTTTAATGCGCGTATACAAATGGCGCGCCGCGGCGCCCCCCAGTTCGGTTATTTCTCTTTCCATTTGCCCGATGCATTTTTGCGCGGCGGGAATTTCATCCGGGCCTTGCGCGATTGGAATTATGAAAAACGCGAGGCACCCACAAAGTGGCGACGGCGGCGGCCAGTAGCGCCGCGCAATGCGTTTGATAAGTTTTAATACGCGCGCTCGCAGAGGAGCGGATATGAGCCGGCATTGAAAAGTGAATGTTTATCGTGGGTGAGTTATTGCGTGTGTACATTTTTCATTCGGCAAAGCGGATCGGGAGAGTGCATTAAAAAATACGCCGAAATTATCGTTGATTAAATCGTATTATCTCTGCCTCGTGAACACATCAGAGAGATGATTCGGAGGCCGCGCATTTATCATCCGCCGCGCGAACGACACGCTCATCCCGCGATTTTATCGAAAAAAAAAATGACTGCCGATGATGATTTGGTTTGCATGTATTTTTAACGGCGCGATCCCGGAGGAATCCCGCGTCCATTCCGGGAGCTATGCAGAAAAGAGTCTAACCATATTAACCCAATTACGTAGTTGTTATATTCGCGGGGGGGGGGGGGGGGCGGAGGGATACGCAGTCTTGGTTCATCGGGCAAGGCGACTTGCCTCCGTCGGCCTCGTATGGTTTAGCGTTACGGTAATTCTCGCGGAAAGCCCTGAGGGGACAAGGTACTCGTAGCTAACTAACCTACGAGCTGGCGGGCAGGAGCAGCACGGAAGGGTCAAGCATTCTGGCTTCTAGCCAAGCCCATCGTCGTCGTTCGCCTGCTCACATCGGGTTATTCGAGCTCGATATCTTCTTCTCGTTCTTACGCCCACCCCCGGCATCTCCTCTTCTCGCCTTTCCACCTCCCTTTGTCTTCGCCCGGTGCCCTGCATGAGTGGTTTGTCTCATTCGTCGTCGGCTTTATCTCTCTGCATGGTCCTCTCTATGAAGCTTCTTACTGCTCGCCCTCCTCGGCGCAGCAAGTGTTAAATGAACCTCGTCTTCGAAACTCGACGTCCTGGAGTGTGTGTGTGTGTGTCTTCCCCCTTCGCAAACTATCCATTTCCGCTCGATTCCGAAAATTCGAACGTTAGTTCCCTCAAGCTCCCGGACAAGTTTAATGGATCGGCCTTATCGGTGCTCGATCTCGCAATATCGCGACGAATCATAAATACAGCAACAGTCTGTTCGGCCAAGGCGGAACATCTGTAGCCAGTATCCTGCGTACAGCTCGTACAGCGGCGAGAGGACGAGGTGGAACTATAGCCGCGCGGAAAAGCTGCCTCCACCCTCTTCCTGAACGGAGTAATTTTACAAGCGGCATAACCATGCGGTTTAGCCGGTATAGCCTGCAACTGGTCTCGCCCCGTGCCAGCCGGGTAAACCACTAACGAGTACCTATAAGTATAAGGTCAAAGGCGCAAGACACGAGTCAAGTTCGGCGCTTAGCTTAAACTCCGGCGTGTAGAGTCGGCTACGGCGGCCATCTGGACCGTCGTCGTCGTCGTCGTGGCGTCGAAGTCGTTGAGAGCTGCTGGCGTGTTGTGACCGCTTGTTCGATATTGACCATCGAAACTTGGACGCGAGGCGCGTCATCGTATACGCGACTGATAACGACACTTGGCTCGCCTCGTAATCGACGACGCGGACGCCGCAAGATTTTTCAACGATGCGCAGCTGATGCGCTTCCCATACGCTCCAGGGCTCGCAGGCGCAGGGGCGATCGAACAGCCGGAAAATTGCATCATTGAATACACCCGCCGAGTCTCGCTCGTCGGAAAGCTTTGTCGTATCGAGGATCTCGAACTGTTTTCAAATATTCCGCGAGGGACCATTGGAACGTGAAATTTCATCTGACAAGGCTTCCCACGGATAAAATTTGGAATGTCAAACTCGCTCGCTGTTCAATCCTTTCGTTACGGAACCGTGAATGATAGGTATGCGTTTTCTCGAGACGTGTCATGATTAAATTTCACTTCGCTAAAGAGTCATTAAATTGAAAACGCGAATGTACCGCTGTATCGCACTGTTGTATACGCGTACGCAAGTGCTTGATCATGACAATGACAGTTCCTCTATCCATAACTCATCGGTGCCTACGCCTACGGAGAGGCGCGTATCGCTCGCGTGTGGCTTAATGCTTACAACTGAAATTTGATCATTGGATATTTAATTACGAGGAGTAAAATGTTCGGTAAATATATATGAGCAATTCTATCTAAAAAAGTACGACAAGTCGTTTTTTGTTGTAATTTATTTTAATATAATACAAATTAAGCTTTTGCTCTGTCCTAAATTGGTTTTCATCAAATTATTTCTCAATTATAGTGGCCATGAAAACATATACTTATCACGGTTATCTTTTGCCCTTTACCAACAAACAATAATATGTTCACTATAATAAGATACAATCTGAAATGTCCTCTCTTAAAAAAATGATGGCCTTTGTTGTGAAGCATTTAATACGTGATTCTGATTGGTTGCTGGTTGGTTGCCTAGGCAACGTGATCAGAACCGCGCTTTAAATTCATAACCCTCAAAACAGTCATAACTCATAACCCTGGTAGAAATGTTTGAGGTGTTTAAAATGAAATGTGGAAACCTTGATAACAGATAAAATATATGTAATATAACTAGCAAGAAATTTTAGTAAAAATTAATCATTACCAAGAGTGTGTAGTATTACAACATGTGTATTGAAAAGTGGCACCCTAACCCTATTTGAAGTAGTAATAGTGTGTGAATATTATTTAGTTTTTTTTTAATGTCAGTGAGAAGTTCAATTAAAAGAATAAAGAGTTTGAAGATATACTGTGTCTCTGTGCCCAAAGTCGCCCTCGGTGAGGTTTGAGAGGTGAATTTAAAGAAAAGTTCAGTATCCGAGTCAGTAAGTTTAAGTCTATCATTATACAATGCTCTTTGAATTGTAAAAAGGCTACTAGACAACTAAAATATGACACTGCCACTTCCTATGTTACCTAGAAATATGTAACCTAGATGATTCTGATTTAACTGTTTTCGTTCATATTTTCACATCAAGGCTCATACGAATTTTTTAATTGAGTAGGTCGAATTTTACTTGTAGCCAGTTACGCAGAAACTACTATCTCTAGCACATTGTATTTCTGGTTTCTAGCATATTTTTTACATGGAGAAAGTGATAAATGTTTTGGCTTTTTTGTCAGGGTTTTAGGTAATTAGAATTTTGACTTTTAATAGTTGTGAGAGATTTTGAGACCGATACCTGTTTTTCCATTATTGCATTTATAAAAATTATCATGGGTATTGTAGTCGAACACAAAAGTATTTCAGTTGACGTTGATTCAACTTTAAATATTTTTTCACAATCACAAAAGAAATCTATATGCAAAATATGAGCACTCTAGACCTGTTAGTTTTTGAATGAAAAAAAAATGCAAAAATGGAGAAACAGGTATCGGTCTCAAAATCTCTCACAACTGTTAAAAGTCAAAATTCTAATTAATGCCTTGACAAAAAAGCTAAAATACTTATCACTTTCTTCATGTAAAAATACACTGGAAACCAGAAATACAATGTGCTAGAGATGGTAGTTTCTGTGTAACTGTCTACAAGCAAAATTTGATACGCTAAATTAAAAAATTCATATGGACCTCGATGTGAACATATGAATGAAAACAGTTAAATCATAATCTTGTAGGTTACACGTTTTCTAGGTAGCATAGTAAGTATCTGTGTAAAATTTCAGTTGTATAACTTTTTTATAATGCAAATAAATGGCATTTTAATGATAGACAAACCCACTGACTCTTATACTGAACTTTTCTTCAAATTCACTATTCAAACCAATGATGACGACATTGAATATTATTAATGTATTTATTAAAAAATAGTTTTGAGGGATTTAGTAACATGTTACATGCTTATAAAATATTAGCAGATTTTAGTGTGCCGCCCAGCACTTATGGTAGATTTTCTACCAGTGTTATTAGACAGAGATAGAATCAAGAGCGCGCGAAGCGCGCCTTTATTCCTAGTAGTCTAAATAGGCGGCAAGATATTGATTCTTTATCAAAAATCTGTGGTCAGTCACAGGGGATACATGGCACGCGCTCCGGCACATATAGACATTTGATTCAAGATATTAGTCGAGAGCTGGTATTTGCTATACGTAATTATAAAGTGAGCTTGAAGTGTGAATCATCAGTTCATTGTCAGCCATCATGTGTCGACGTACCGATTTTTACCGTGATTTCCTATTTTACACCCCTTTTGTTATTTGCCATTGTCGTTGTTGATGCTGTAGCCAGTAACGTACAAAACGACTTTAGCAATATTTCGAAGACTAGGAGTTTCGAAGATAAATTTAATTTTATAGCGATCTACAATTTTACGAAGAATTTCAGGCAAGATAGTGAAGAATTTAAGGAAAATGAGGTAAACAGCACGTGCCATCGGGATCTTGGGTTACTGCAAAAAGCACTGAACAATAAAGAAATATGGGCTTTACAAAGTAAGTACAATATTGAACACCGAATGAATTCTCTTATTGTCTTTGCGGCATATCGACACGTTCCAAAATGAGCAAGAGACAAGTGGGATTGAACCTTTGAAGATCGAAATTTTAATTTATGAAATACTTCAGGGTTCTATCTAAGCTTAAATTGAATTATTGTAAAATAGAGCAGTTTTGGACTAACTTTCCCTCCGCCACCGGAACTCTCCGGCTCTCCAGTTTCAGGCTGAAGAAGATAGGCGCAATTTGCTCGTAGAATGTAGATTTTAGATATAAAGGTGTGCCCCCTATGCCAACACTATCTTTTTGGGCCTGCTACTTAGACCACTTAAATATAACTTACTCTAACTTATTAATTTTGTAGTGTTCGATGCCTCATCAAAGATCCCATCCGGTTTACTGGCCGGTAATATGTTCGACTTGGGCATGTATGATGAGTGCCTCGCAGCTAAGGGCATCTCGGAAGGCGTCGAAATTCGCGGTCGTCATTGCAAGTGCGAAAGTCTTCCATTCAGCCCAAGCCTATCGATTTGCATGCCAGACAGTTGTAATGAAGATGACGTTACCAACCTCTTCGAAAGCTTTACTAGCACAAACAGCAACCAGTTACCGGGTTTTGGTCTTAAGGTTACCTCTGCCACTTGCTCATCCATTGATCAACAAGTCTGGGATCCAGAATTCATCGTTTGCTTGTTCGTTCACGTTTGCATAAACTATTTTTAAATATACATCATTAATTATTAAGCGATTTTTTCAAAATTTTCTAATGACATACTCGGAACATTGCAGCTCCATTCTCGTCACTTTTATATTATTCTTAATGATATGTACCCTGTGCGATGTAATTAATAGTAGATCACACTATGGTATGAGCCTTGTACACCTTATTCATGGACTTTTAAGTCAGTTCTCTTTAGTCAAGAGTGTCCGATCGATTTTGAGTACAAACGTGAAGGACGGAAATCTGCCTGCCATCCACGGCATTCGCTTTCTGGCCATAGCTGGCGTAGTACTGGGCCATGAGTATGGCATGCAGGTGATCGCGGCAAACGTTAATATTTTAGATGGGCATAAGGTAAGAATCGAGTTTGTAATTGTTATGCTTATTGTCACATTCTTCTTATAAACGCGTTATATCAATAAAATATCGTTGTTGATTGATTGGCAGTTTCGACTAAATTGATTTAAATTTAATTCTTATCTATCGCCTTTTAAGACTTGAAGAACACCACTCATGATTCACAGACACATTTACCATGTCATGATTAAAACTATCCTACTGCCATCATGTGCTTAACATTCATAAATATTTGTTACAGTGGTTTTCATCTTGGCGGTCTCTTTACGTCTATATGACTCCATTCGCTATGGACACATTTTTTACTCTGAGCGGCTTTTTAATGACGTACATATTCTTCAAGCAAATGCCAAAACAAAAAAACTTTAATGTTCCCATGTACTTATTACATAGGTATTTAAGGTAAATGACATAAGCAATATAATCTATAGCTAAATTTTTTAAATTTTACTAAATAAAATTAAAATTAAAATTCAAAAAATTGGTTATTTAGATTGACGCCATCAGTAATTGCAATCCTCGTTATTGCTATTGTGTTCCTGCCAAAAGTTGGCTCTGGAGATCATTGGGATATGGCGACAAGTTATTTTGTGAATAGTTGTCGAACAGAATGGTGGTATAATTTATTTTATGTTTAAAACTTCGTAGAAAATCACATGGTAAGTTGATCTTAATAACTAAATCTCGTGTTACAACTAAACGCAGAATGAAAATTACTTACTTTAATCAATATTTTGTCTTTTAGTGCTTAGAACACTTATGGTACTTGGCTGTTGATATGCAACTATTCTGAATATCTCCATTGGTTCTTTACCCTTTTTATAAAAATTCCAAAATAGGATTATTAATCGTTGCGTCACTACTTTTTATTTCAATGAGTTTACAAATAGCTTTTGTTTCAATTTATGAGTATCCAAGTATTACTGATATTAGAAATAAACACAGGTACGTATTCAGCAAAAGTTTTCTGCATTTGATTTATGTACAATACAATTTTTGTACAAACCTTATTTGTCAATTAATACGTAGCCGTAATTAAAAAATAAATTATTAGTCCGACGATAAATGCAAATGCATTTAACAGTATTGTGCAAACGCCGTATTGCCGAGCAACGCCCTGGCTTATTGGTATCTTATTTGGATTTGAAGTGGCTACTAAAAATAGAAACCTCAGCAGGGTAGGTATTTCTCTAATTTATTATCTGATAAATGTTGTCTAACAATCAACTTAGTAAAGCATTAATTAATTTTATTATAGTTAACTTTTTTTCTCGGCTGGTTAAAGACCATTTTGGGCATATTTAATTTGATGGATAATTTACGCCAGTATTCATGATCGTGCAGATAGTACATCATTTTAGGGATGAAATTTTTGTTGTTCACACGGAGAGAAATGTATCACTAAATATTCCTACAATTTTCATCAAAAATTACTATACTGTTTAGTAACGATGAGACAAACTCGACTTATATTAAATTTTAGTATACGGTATAGTAAAATTTACTAAATCTTTTTAAAAATATATTTTTGTCCCTTTCATTCTGTCGTCTGTTAATGTTCTTCTCTTATTTATGTTTGTAGCGTGTTGGAGGGGAGAACTTTCATTATTTATTTGTTACATTCAATCTCGAAGTTTAAGAACGAAAGTCGCATCGCATTAGAATTTCTTATATGATAAACTAATTTACATATATCGCAAGCTAATTATTACAAATTTCACATGTCGCAACCTAACAACGCATCGCTACACTGAGAGAAATGTAGAGTTAAAATAGCCGTACATTTTTCTGTGGTATTAGCCATGGACGACCACAGCTGGTTTAGCGGAAGACTCAGGCAGATTCTACCGGAGTTTGCCAAGCTTGGCTCCTCCCCGCGCTATATCAGCCGCGCCGAACACGTGAGGTTTTACTTATATGTTTATGTTTTTTAGCATATCATATCACAATGAGTGACAAATTCATATCGGACCTATTGGTTTCGTGGAATTTGTAAAAGTTTTGCGAAAGGTTTGAGAATAAGTATTGCAATATGTACAACCTAACCTCTTAACCTCCAAATTTGTATACTCATGTTGAAGCACAACATTTAAATAATTACAAAAGTTAACAAACCCTCAGAGTACAATGTGACATACCTGTAAAGTCTCTTGGCTTATCTCAAAGCCGTAGACCTGCATTGCCCTTAAAACCCGATGTTGCCGTAAGCTCATCAGAGTTAAGCAAACCTTCTGCTTTGGGATCATGAAAATTAACAAATACGATAAACTGTACTCTGAGGACTTGTAAACCAATTTTCATGCCAAAACAATGAATCACTTATTAAATATTCAATTTTTATACTTATGCTTACTGCCAGGTAAAAACAGCGGTAGTGCTAATGCAGATTCAACCTTAAACCATTTGCTTGAGCGCTCCGGTAAAAACTGCCTGAGTTTCCGGTTAATCCAACTCCACATTTTTCTCAGTGTAGACTAATCGCATTTATATTTATATATAATGTTCCGATCTGGAAGTTCCTTATATACTAATCGAACAGTTCTTCGTCACTTGCGAGTGGAGTTTCCGAGACACCTAGCGGCAGTAAGTGAATAGGCGAATTTCTGTCGTCGGGTTAAATTACGACGAATTTTTGAGCTCTGTCGATAACTTTTTACCGACGCAACACAGCGAGTCAGAGCGGAGTGCAATTTTCACTATATTAGTATAGCAATTTTTGATGAATGTATAGTAAAAAATATTCACACAAACATACTATATTTTCTGCATAGGTTGAGTTTGTCTCCCGATTAGGAGAAAATATAGTAATTTTTAGTGATACATTTCTCTCCGTGCACACATATATTTATTTCATCGGATATTTATACATGTTTCTTTTATTTATTAGGGCCAATATCAAGTTTTTTATCTTGCAAACTTTTCTTACCACTTAGCAGAATATCTTACTCTATTTACCTGGTACTCATAATTGTTCAATTGATACAAGTAGGAATACAGCGGACACCTTCGTTTTTTTTCGACTATTTTGTTGTAAGCATTTTACTCTGCGATTACTTATTTAAAATCGAATTCATCAAATATATTTTAAAATTTTACAGTTACACCATTATCTTGGCGATTTGATGATTTCTATCATTTTCGGATTCATAGTTAGTTTATTATTTGAATCACCCATGTTAACTTTGAAGAAAATGATTTTAAAGAGGAAAGGAAGCGAAAAATAAGAACCACCAAAAAAAGATGACTTAATAAATTCAAAAAGCACCACTAGATCTAACCAAAAAAAATTGTTGATTGATATGAGTTTAATTAATTAATTTATTATTATCACTTAAAGAATAATGCAGTTTCTAAAAATTTCTCATTCCATTGAAGCATTATTTAAAACAAAACGTGTACGCATTATGCTGTTGTTTAGATTTCTGCAATGATTCTCTAACAACATGCTGGTATTTCAAAAGACAGAAAGTAAGAACGTGACATGAACACGTGTGAAAGAATGCTCGAATTCAAACTTTTCTATTATAGTATACACATAATATACATCGGATTTCATGGAAAAAGCGCTTGATTTGACTGTTGTGTTACAGCTGTACAAAAAGAATGACGTTTGCCTGTGAATTAAAAATTTTAACCAGGACACTTCGTTTCAGTCATTTAGAAACCTACCAAAAATCGAGGATCTTAGGAAAAGCGAACGTTGATGAAAACTGACTAGTGGTACACAAACACGCGAAATAGATAACGTCAAGTTGTATTAAAATAGCTGCAAGGCAAAACCGTTTTGGACTAGCTCTAGTTTCCGGTTGGTAATGGTATAGGTGGCGCATAGATACTTTCTTGTTTCTTTCATCAAAAATTACGCGCGCACAGCTCGATATATCCAAGTATCGCCTATGCCAAAACTGCTTTCTTGGGCCTGCTGCTTGAGCAACTCTTGCTGTAACTGCCTAAAGTCTGGTTGTATGTCATTTGTCTGTTTAATGTTGAGGATCGGTTACACAGTTTTTCTAATTTGATAGCTACGCTTTACGCAGCAGAAAGGTAAATTATTCCGCAGATTTTTTGAATAAACGCCAGAATTAGGGGAATAGACGGGCTCATTTTTCATCGAGGATTTTTGGCACTCGCTCCTCTCTGACGTACGCTGGCGGCTCGTCGCGGCCATGTGCGCGGAGAAAGCTGCTCCGCCGCCCGCCGCAGAGGATAAGGACCAAAGGGCGCCAAGGCACTTAAGACATGTAGAAAGAATTCGCTCTGCACTTCCAATCCACATAGGCTTTTTACTTTGTTTTCTCTAGCTTCCCTTCTCGAAACCGCCGTCGTATTTTTCATCGAGGCCTCGGCCGCCGCAGCCGCCGCGTCTCCGATCTTCGCCGGCAATTTCTCCGCTCTCTCCGTAGTGTTCTCCTCCGGCGCCTTTTCATATTTTACACGTGTCCGTCGCTGCTCTTGTTTTCTCCTATTATTCTCCACAGCTGTATTTTCACGAGGCCTTTTTTCCTATCGGGCGCCCCCCCCCCCCCCCCGCCGCACATACCCGCGCCATATAGTGCGCGGTGCGCGCAAGCTCTCCTTTATTGATACTTGAATTGCGATTTCGTCACGGGCTCTTGACTTGGTCGAGTGCGCGTATTACATGTGTGCGCGCTCGCCGCGGATAAGAGTGTATAGTAATGGAAAAAAACTTTTGTGCGAGGGGGATTTGGCCTCGGACGAAAATTGAGGATTTCGAGTGTTTTCTCATCGCCGCTGTGTATCTCTCGCATCGTTTGACGCTGGGGATCCGCTCCGCTGACACGCAACGGGTATTGACGAAATCTTCATTGACATGTGAATACGATCATTAACTTTATTCGTGTAAATAAATTTTGAGGAACCCGGCGCACCCACGGGTCCCATCCGTCATGTCGCATACCTGCATACTCCGATTCAACTCGGTGTACGAAATCATAAAGAATCAACAGGCTCGGAAAAAGAGAAACGAAAATAAAGTACAACGCCGAATCCGGGCTTTTCTGGTCAGCGCGGAATCACATCCGTCACTCCGAGGGATCGACAAAGGCGCCCATACGGTCAGGCTTCTACTGCCTATAATACATATCTTCTGGGCAGCGCCCGCTGCTGTACACACCCACACAAAGTTTTCTTTTCGTCGAAAAAGAAGAAGAGAACGAGAGTGGGAGAAGCTTTTATTTTTCTGCGCAGCAGCAGCAGCAGCAGCGAAGAAGAGCTGAGAGAGGAAGAAAAGAGAAAAGAGAAGAAAAGAGAGGCAGAAAGTCCCTTTTCTCGGCAAGTGACGCCGGGGATTACTTGGAGAGGACAATGATGCGAAACCAATAGCCCGAGAGCGAGCGCGGCGCTCGATGTGGGCGGTCAGCAAACAAATTTATTCACCCCTTTAAAGCCAAACTATTAATAAAGGAGCCGCGCGCGTTAACGCGCTGCAAATGTATTGCTGCCGATGTTCTCTGCCGCTGATGCTGCTATACGGCCCCTTCTCTCGCGATGTATACCGGGATGCTGATGCGTATACCCGTATTATATGTACGTATGTAGCTACGTCGTCGCGCAGTTAAAGGCCCAATGTCGTCGATTAATTCGAGTCAATGGACGCTGACCTCGACTTTCCTCCGCCGAGGCGTGTTCCCCGGGCCAGATTATATATGATAGGGTATTAGAGGGATACGGAACCGGGAGATTGGATACACGCGGCAAGACACGCGCGCGGAAACAGAGGGAATGAATGACGCCGCAAGTGCGCCGAGAATAAACAAAGTCTGATCCTCGCACTCTTCAATCTGTTCGCGCATATTATTTCGGTTATCGCTTTCCGATGCATACCACGGACGATCAATTGTTAAATTAACGCGTCTCGCACAGCTCTGAGAGAAGCGAAAAGAATGAGCGGCTATAAAAACGGCTGCACCGAGTTATACGCACGAAGAATTCGGAGAGAACGAGAGACGAGGAAAAAGGAGGAATGGAGCGCGACGAGGCTGTTGATTCACGACGGTATATATATTTTTCCGATATCTATCAGTATCAGCTATTAGGCGAAGACGGGTCGGGATTTTTTTCTCCGGCCCGGTGGCTAAAATGATTAATGACCTGGTAATTGATTCCTTGATTAGCATAATTAAGGCTGTGAACAGACTTCCCAGGAAATAAGAATCGAAGATTATATACGGCAGTCCGCGCTGATTTCGGGGCTATAAATCGACGAGTTCATAGCTACAGGAGCTTCTATTTTCAAAACTACAAAAAGATGTCGTTAATTTTTGTTCCCAAAACGAACAGTTTTTCAGAAACAACTGCGCCCGCGTGCACAATAACGATTTCGTGTATACTTGTGTAATTTTATTAAAATGCAAATTGCACGTTATGAGGAGGTACTTTCCCCATTATCGGCGTAATAGTCCAGGCATAAAACTCTCTCTTTCATCAAAGCAATTTGTATAGAGATCGCGCAACGAAGCTCAATCTACCATGGATATACTATGGATCGAGAGGAGAGTGGATTAAAAAACGCAAGCTAAACGCCCGCGGGACGGGTTTCCGAGAAGCGAGTGGAAAAAGAACGTTAGAAAATTAGCGGTCGGCGTAACGTTTTGGGGTAAGAAGGGTCGAATTAAAAATAAGTGGACTATCGAGCCGTGTATAACAGCGAGTTCGGCAGTCGGTCGCGTACGCTATCATTTACGGAGGAATAACACGTTATTGATTTATCGATATTAATTGCGACGGTCGCGCGCGGCCTGTAGGTAGTCCAGCTCGTCTAGATGAGATCAGAGGCGCGGCGCGCGCACACTATGCGCACGCTCTCTCTCTCTCTCTCTCTCTCTCTCTCTCTCTCTCTCTCTCTCTCTCTCTCTCGGCGTCGTCGGCGCGCGAGATCGATGAAGCGTATAGGCTGACCCTTGGCGCTCGCGCGGCCAACGGGACGTCGCTTTTTGTTTTACTTTGTCAAAGGCCCTCGCTTACGCAGAGGCTCGCGCATTTGTCTCCTGAAATCGAGTGCATTTTCATACGCGAGCTCGTTTAGTAGCCTCTTACGCGGCGAGTAAACGTTTAATCATGCGCCGCGGAGAGACGCATAAAGTCGACGCGTGTATTTTCGTTATTAATGACTATATTTTTCCCGCTCGTCCGGAAGATTGGAATAAAAATAGACCATGGCAAAAGTCGAACGGGGGCGAAATATCGAAAAATTCAATTCTCAATCACAAGAGTAGCGGCGAATTCGAAAAGTTCTTTGCGCCGCGCATGAAAATACGTCGAAATGAACGCGCGTATCGAAATCGTTAGATTGGAGCTGGAAAAAATATATAGCCAAGGTATGCGCACAAAGCAAACATGCGTGTTTCTCTCTTTCTATATATCCATCACGTAATCCTGCCACTCTAAGCTCACGCGAGAATTGCAGCGGTCAGAGCCGTAAAAAACACATATCCGAAGAGAGCAAAAGGAAGCTCGGCTCAGCGGATAAATAGGGAAAAAATACAAACGACTGTAGATTAAAAGAGGAGGACGGAATACGCATGCGTTTGGGAACTAGCGTGAACTAAACAATTCTTTGACTGTAGACAGATTGTCTGGAATATAAAAATGGCAAATTAGCGTATTCAGCGCGATGCAGAAGTAAACAACAACTTGGACGATAGTAGACATTCGCCTACTATCAGTGTTATCGAAATCATATGCATAAGAGTTTCTTCTCTGAGTACGCTGTTATAGGCGTGTACTGCAAACAGACAAATGCATTTGATGCGCAAACTACTGATTTCGTTATCATTTTAGCGCAGTATTCGTGTTGCAGGAAAATCAGGTCTGCTCTTTCGACGAGCGCATCAGAAAATGTCCAAAGGCGTCGAGCGCTCGCACCAGCTTTGCACACCGAGCCAGCAAGTAGCGCTGCCTGTTGGCGGAGCTCGGCACTCGTACACAGCTCGCATAAAAAGAAATCCATGCGTTGTAAGTTCAAAGTTGTAACTTATGTTGTATACTCGGCATGAAAGTACAAATTGTAGCTTTAACAACATCCAACATGATATAATTTTGCCAAACCAAGTGTGCTTATTGCTTTCGTGTAAAACTATTGTGAGTGCACTCGAAACATTTAAATGGCTCCGCTTCGTTTGGAGGGTCGCCCAACAACAAAGAGTTGCAAAAACGCTCGTTGGCTGGCCGTTACAATACAACATCGAGATTCAGTGGTAGATAAACAAACCGAGTATAAAACTCCGGCTTCTTTGGGCTCTCTGCGAAACTGCGCATTTAACAAGGTCTCCGTGACGTCTGCAGCCGGATAAAAAGAAGACACGGGCGAGCAAACAATTTCATCGTCTGAAAAAAGAAAATTCGAAAAAATTAAGCAGCAAGCGCACCACTAGTGACTCAGAGTGCAGCGCGCCCGAGGAAAAAGAACCAACTGCTCTTCTCTCCCGAATAATACTCCCGCCGCTTATACGCGTATACATATAGCCTATATACCCGCACACGCATCCAGTCAGACTCGGCTGTGTGTAGTGCACGCATATAGGTATACACGAGCGCAAAGGTGTACAAAGGGGGATGGCGTGTGCGCTAGAGAGAGAGAGAGAGAGAGAGAGAGAGAGAGAGAGAGAGAAAGAGAGAGAGAGAGAGAGAGAGAGAGAGAGAGAGAGAGAGAGAAAGCGAGCAGGAGCTGCGCACGGGGGTGTCGGAGTGTAGCCGGCGAGCCGCGAGCGGCGGCGGCCGAGCTGCCACGGAAACGGCCGAGGCGGCGCGTGGCGCCGAGAGGGAATCTCTGCGCTCTGCTCCGGCAGTCGCGAGTCGGCCGCCGCGTTGTATGTTTGCCGGGACGTGCGTCGCTCCGGCCGGGTTTGTTTGTGTACCTCGGAAGAATCCACGAGTCGTCGATCCGACGCAACAGTGCTTACGCTCTGAAAGCTGTATCTTACTCGAAGAGATTCTCCGTGCGCATAGTGTCGGATTTTAGCGGAAAAAAAGAAACTAGTGCAACGCAGTGCTGGTGTGTGATGACTGAGCAGCGACTTTGCGTTGCCGGTTGAGTATTGAAAAAAAATATTGCAGTGATCGGATGCACAAAGTGATCGACGCGAGGATTGTCGATTGAGAAAAGAGTGGGTGTGTGTTTGTGCGCCGGCAAATCCGTCTCGCTGTCCCTAACTCCCTGCGCGAGCAGAACAGAGCAGGACTTTTGACTGTGGGGGCCGCGAGTTTGCTGTTATCGGCGTCGGTATGGCGACAGGGCCCCGCAGCGTGATATCGCGCGGCGCCGCTGGTCGACTGCAGCCCGCGATTATCTTTTAATCCGTTTTCGAGGATTATCGAAAAACTCGCTCCTGCATCTCTCCGCGCTACAATCAACGACACCGAGCAGCGAGTAATGTGTGTGTGTTGCAACTGAGTGTTATTATTGTTGCTTGCTGGTGATAAGCAAACGGTTCTACCCGCAAGTGTTCTCCCACTGCACAGCATCATGTCCGCAGCGAAGATGCAGCGCCGACTCGGCTTGGAGCTCCTGGTCCTGCTGGCCGTCTTCGCATCTGTCGCCAAAGGTAAGCCGCGCGTCTTGCCCTATTTCCCGTTTTATAGGTTACACGCAGTGTAGAAGTGCGCGTCGATCAGTGCGAAAGTGCGAAGGTCTCCTTGAATCGGCAAAATGTGCGAGCATAGTGAGGAATTCGAAAGAGGCAAAGTATGAGCGAGTCGGGCCTCGCGTGTATGTATAAGATTGTACACTATTCGTGTACACAGAGAGCCAGCGCGAGATTCCGCGAATTTTCATCGCGCGCGGCTGTAATACATCGAGATGGTCACGACGCCGAGGACGACTATGTCTCTCGAGGGCTCGCGCTCTATTATATGATCGAGGCTCGGCCCGTGAGAAATTTCCTGGAAGAGCCGCGCGCGTGAAAAGGACGAGGGGAGAAGGAGTGAAAATTGTTTTCCCGGGCTTTCTCGTAACACTTTGCACGAGCGACTGAAAGCAGCTCGGAAAATACTTAGCTGGTGCAGAAAGACTCGGAGATGTTAAAATTTTACAGCGCTCCGCGTGCAGTTTATTCGATTAGCCGAGCTCTTTCGGAGCGGAAGACTTTCTCTCTCCGGTGCTGCTGTGCGCGGGTTACAAGTGCATTTCGAGTTCATCTTCTTTCAGTCATAAGTAGTCGAGTGTATTTCTGTTCGCGCAGTTGTTGCTTGAAACTTTCGGCGCGAAAAATGAAGTGGGACGAAAGGTCGCTGGAAACTCGCGCGCCGGCGGACCGCGGTTAGCTCTCCCGTTTCTATTTTCGACGTCGATTTTCAGCTAGTGCAAATTGAACATTCCAACGAGCCGGTCACTCCGCGGCACTCTTTACGGGGGTCGGACATTTCAATGAATAATTTTCGGAATTAAAAGACTGATCAAAGCCGAGTGCAGCGCGGAAAGTGTCAATTAAAGAGCCGAAGGAATTTTTAATCCGGAAGAAGCGAATAAAGTACGAATCGGCAAAGTAAAGTCTCTCTCTCTCTCTCTCTCTCTCTCTCTCTCTCTCTCTCTCTCTCTCTCTCTCTCTCGCTTAATTAGTTAGAAAGCTTTTTTTAAAGTTTTCCTTGCCGCCGCTGTCGCTCTCCTCCCTCCCCCTCTCTCCAGCTCTCTATATCGAGTTAATTTCTTTCATTGTGGAAAAGTCTAGAGAGGAGTATAAAAAAAGGACGGGCCGCAAGAAGCAGAAGAAGAGAAGGAGCGCACAAAGAGATTAAGAGATTTCTTTCGGAGTTTCGAGATCCGCGGGCAATAGACGGGAGAGAACGAAAGAGAGGGAGAGACAGAGTGCAACGATCGAGACGTCGCGGTAGATTAGCGTCGTTCAGCTTTGAGTTCATCTAGAATTTATGCTCTCGCGAGAGGCTCGATCGAGCCGGGGCTGAACTTTGGCCGCTGCTGCACGTCGAACCTCTCGCTCGCCTTAACTCACTCTGATTTAAGACTGCTACTGCAGCGCTCTCCTCTCCCCGTGTTTACCAAACTTTCTTTCTCTCTCTCTCTCTCTCTCTCTCTCTCTCTCTCTCTCTCTCTCTCTCTCTCTCTCCTAAAATAGACGCGCTTGTCAATTTTAATCGATCCTCTTATTCTTCTAATTAATTGCCTACTGCAGCTCCGGCACAGCGGAGCAATTAATCCGACGCGCCACCGGTGAAATGTGAAATTCGCGAAAACTCGTGACGTTCATTGGTTTTACCCGTTCGGAAAACAGACCGCCTCCCGTCACTCAGTTTAATCGAATCTTTCAATCCCTTCGCTCGCCGCTCTCTTTATTTTGAGTAAATATCAATCCAAACGTTTTTTTAGACGCTCGACTTTCGTTTGGATGTACGTGGTTTATTTTTGATTCAATGAAGAATTACGAGATTTTTTCACTCGCGAGTTCAGCTAAACTTGAATAAAAAGTTCGAGCGGGCTAAATTTACGAACCAGCTCTTTTCTCGCGCACAACAGCGGCTAAAAATGTACATTTCAACCTGAATTCTCCATACGGGGCGGTTTAATTTTACACAAGTTGAGCTCGGGTTTAGCTTGTGAGCGCACCGAGAATGATAATAATAAAAGCGGAGCTCATTTCCGGGGCAGAAATAAAGCTGCAGTCTCGGTCGATCGATGCGCACTCGGTAAGGTCGATCATCGCCCGGCTTAGAGCGCGATTGTACGTGCATCCAGTCCAAAGTTTATTTTCTGCCGACTCCGCGTTTATAATAGACCGCAGACACGTACACGCGCTCGGTCTATAGGAGCTTAGTGCGTTAAAAATGTCCCGACGCGCTCTCTCGGTGTGCAGTGTATTATGGTGTTGGCGTATGAATAAACGCTTGCCGCCGCCGAAGAAAGGAAAAGAGAACTGTTGGCTCGCTCTCCTGCAGACTTGGTCGTACACTGCGGGAATTATTAATTGAAATCTATAGCGCGGGCGCGAGCAGTGTCGAGTGTCCACACACACATGTAGACCCGCTAAAGATAGACTCTTTCCCTCGATGCGCGCCGACGGGCGGACTGACGTGTATATTCTCGCTCGGCTCGCGAGCTCACGATCATTTGCGGAAAAAGAGAGACAACGCCCCATCCTGCATAATCGATTATTCCGCGGCTACATTACGCGTAATACGCGCGTCTCTCGTCTCTGTTTTTCTTCCTTTACGCGAGCGAGTGCGTCGTGGCCGCCGACGCGTACACCTCGTTTATTATTCCCTCTAGTACCTTTATCCGTATAATTTTGCTGCTGTGTTTTTTGCCGCTAATATGAAAATGTAATGTCGCGCAGGCACGACTGCCGCCGTGTATATACGCGGCCGATATTCGCTTTATTAAAAGAGAGCTCATATTTTGTGCAGCTCCGGTAATATTTCTCCGAGAACCATAATTTATCGCGAAAATAAATCTTTGATCGACGCGCGGAATTGTTTATTTCTATACGCGATACTCTCCTCTCTATTCTATATAATAAAGAAATGGCACTTGCCTATTATGCTAAGTATAGCCTGCTTCATGAATACGTATTGCGTATGAATACGCAAGACGTCAAAATGACAGATGAAATGCATGTGCACAGGACGCTATCTTATTTACGATTCTAAAATGCTTAGTAGAACATAAAAAGCGGCGATAACGCGCGAGTTTAACTCGATATTTCTCAAATTTCTCGGTATGAGCTGCGCTGTGCTGTGTGTCCCCCCTTATCGAAAAAAGCGCACGCGAGAAGGCTAATCGCGCGCAGCGGGCGTTCGCTGGGCCCGCTCTGAAATTATAACACATGCTCGTGCTGCGCGCGGCGCGATAACGCTGCATGCAATTTCGAAAAGTTTAGAGTTCAAGGCTCCGCGTATAAGGCATCATCGTGCGGATTCCGGGAAAAGCGTCGACCGCGCGGCGCGAATAATATCGAGTAAACAAGCCGAGCCGTGACGACGAGCGCTTCAAAAAGTGGGTCTGCCCGCGCACAGCACATCGTCTTTCTATTTCTCTTTATCTCGCAGCGATAACGGCATAATTGATTGGTGTTGAACACTCGCTCCTTACTACTTCTCATCTGCTTGTCAGACGCTTATCGCGCTGACTGATACCTCGCGCGCTGCGTTGCGAGCTTCCGTGAAAAAGCCGCTTTAATCGAATCGCGTTAATTATTATTGACCCTATTTTTGCGTCTTTGTTGTCGGGCCTATATTGCGACGGAGCAGAGCGAGGCACGCAAGTGCAGCGCTCGTTAAGGCAATCTTAATCGATGTATTTTCAAGCGCGAAACACGAAATTATTTTCCCTCTGATTGACGGCAATTGTTCATTGTTCGCTCTGCTGTGTGCGTGTCTTTATGCGCGTGCGAGGCGAGGAAAACAATAATATCGTCCCGTTGATGTATCAATCCGTGAGATTTTTCCATTCTCCCCCCGACTGGGATAAAAATAATTAAATTAGACGCTCGCGTTGCTATCGTTGATTCATGTCGTTGTTACGCCACAGCGATTCCATCGCCGAGAGAGAGGAAATTATACCGCGCGCACTGGCTACTCTGTTATTTAATTATAGTTTTCGCCCAGCGCGTGCGAACGAAAATCGAAATGCAGAAATTGTAATGTACCCCGCGACGTACGGTCATTAAACATTAGCCGTGAATTTATTAAAACCGAGGCCGGGAATCAATAGCACTCGTCTCCTCTTACATCCTGACCATTTGCGATTCCCAGAAAATTTTTTAAGAGCCCCGGCATATTTTTTGC
This sequence comes from Nasonia vitripennis, assembly GCF_009193385.2. Lineage (NCBI taxonomy): Eukaryota > Metazoa > Arthropoda > Insecta > Hymenoptera > Pteromalidae > Nasonia > Nasonia vitripennis. The sequence goes on along the minus strand of NC_045757.1, from coordinate 21,080,981 downwards.
CTCTGTCGCCACTCGTGTAAACAGTCTTGAAGCCCTGCGTACTTTCGTCTCCGCAGCTCTCGCTTCTAAAATTGTGCCTCCCAAGATGACTGCCTCCTTTTCATAGAGAGAGAGAGAGAGAGAGAGAGAGAGAGCACGACGACGTTTCATAAACACAGAAGCAGCGAGCGAACATACCGAGCCATATCCGCAAACTTTTTCAGAGGACACGAGACTCGCGCGCGCGATTTCACGGCGCGGCAGTAGCTGAATGTCGAGCAGTTGGAAAACTACTTTGGAAAGATTTCGTCTTTGGGAGAATAGTCGTCGTCGCGCGAGGCGCCGTCAAGCCGCGGAACGAGGGAATCGACACTTCCAATTTAAATATGTAAAATACACCCGTAACTCCCAACTGACGGCAGCACTTCTTTTTCTATCCGGCTCGGCGGGCTCGAATCTTTTTCTTTGCACAGTCTCTCTCACTCCCTATCTCGCTCTAGGCTCTATCAATTAGAGTATCACCGGTAGTAGCTCTCGCTCTCGACTTGACCCGTCGAACGGTCGATCGACTTTTTTTTTATTTATACCACATCATGCCACGTGCGTCTATGGTGTATTCTATATTTGACTCGCGGCTATTAATAACTGGGCCATATGCAACAGAAGTTGTACACGTTATACATCGTTATTCTTGTTCTGCGGCTGAATTATTTAAAAACCGCGCAATACCTCTGCATTTCCACTGTTCGTGTTCCGTATAACTTTCGAAAACGCCACTTCGCCTATCATTCAAAAATCGCGCACAATTTTTCAACCAATGCATAATAAATTAGTTCTCGTTTTCCTAGATACGCTATAGCTCGTGTATACCCGGAGTTGAAAAGTTTTTAAAGTATCACTCGACGTCAGACTCGGCTCGTCACTCAGTAGGTAAATAACAGAGAAAGCAAAGACGATACGTGTAATAATAGTCTTATTTTCCCAAAGTAAACCTCCCCCTGAGCAAACAACTTTCCACGCACAAATACGAGCGACGTATTTATCAAGGGATTCGCACGAGCGGAGGGAAACGCGCGCAGGAAAATTACACGCACACACGCTTATTATATTTACCCTGATTACCATATTACCCCAACTCGGCGCGCAGCAGCGCTAAGTCGCGGTTAACGAGATCGGCCTAAGAAACTTGCGCGGAATAATAAGGTGGAGCGGAAGAGAAAAAAGGGGTCGAGTGCAGTCGCACGTATATTGTACACAAACACACACATACAAGCCACGACGCGGTGTACTGTGCGCTAAACTCTATAGATCATCGGCCCTGTGCGGTGGTCTAGCCCTATCACTTTCTTCCTCGTGCCGGCGCGACCGCCTGCCTAAGAGAGCGAGAGAGACCACTGCGGGATGTATAGACACGGCTGTGTACGGCGAGAGAGCCTCGGGCTCCTCTATTACTATGGACAGCCATAAGCCGTCGATGTAGGTACATGTGTGCTCGCCGGCCGGGAAGAGGGCAGCCGATCGAGTCGCACGAATTGGCATTAATTAGCGAACAAACCAATTAAGTCTTCGGGCTCTAAGAGCTTCGGCGTCTTGCGCTACTCTTTTTCCCCCTCGACTTCCCTCTCCGAGTCTACCTGCAACGGGGGACTAGAGAGAGCCATCGGAAAACTTCGCGGATCGAGAGTGTGCATCGGTAGCAGCGGCGAGGATTCTCTTCCTCGGCCGCGAGCTTGATTAAGTGCATCATCGCGCGGCTTCATCTGCCGCCGCCGTCGTCGTCGTCTCGCGCATACAACGGCCCGACTTAACTAATGGTAATGGGCTGCTATTAAATAAGTCACTGCGAGTTGACAGTTTGGCTATATGTGTCGAGCGATTTCCATTCGACCGGCCGGAGACTCTATAGATAATGGCTTCTGGTCTGCTTCGTCGCTATGTGGAGCGAGCGTCGCTCGTTATAATGCGCTGGAGATTTTATCTTACCTCCACGATGGATTTGAATCGACTCGCCCACGCCGTTGCCCAGCTCTCATCAATAGATTCTCCAAGCTGCGCGCGGCGAATACTGCAGTATTGTGTAAACTCGGAAATTCGTCGAGCGGCAGCGCGACGACTGCAGCGAACGTCATAACAGACACTAGACACTCTCTGTCGAGTGTCTGCTCATGCTCGGGGCGAGAGCTGCACGGCGACGACGATCCGTTCATAATTTTTATCGGAATCGTCCTAGCTCCAACGGCTGCAGGCGACGAAAAACATTCGTCGTAAACGAGGTGTCGCTGCTGCGTCCTCCGCTCGCGATCCCCCCGCGTGTATGGAGCGTCTGGATATTGTCGTCCTCCATCGGCGCCTCGCGACAGCCGAGCCTTGTTACGAGATTCCGTGAATACTATCTTTCCTCTCTCGCTGCGCTCCTTTTCTCGCTCTCGATGGGCGCGCGCGATTCGCGACGGATTTTGATAACCAGCCGAGAAACGCTCGATGTTTTATAGATCGAGTCGTTGAAAAGCGCGGATTTACGAGAGGAAAAAGAGAATGATTTCCTGGTAATCATTTTCGTGTAGGTGCGCGCGCTGCGGTTATTCTAGCGAAGCGAGGTTTCGAAACAACGGCGGCCGATGTCTCCCGTCGATATATTAGCCGTCGCTTACATCACGTTTAGCGCATATTACAAACACAGTGCTACGTGCAGTGGCGTGTGAGTCAGGCATGGAGCTGGCGCGCGCCGATGGAAAACTGCTTTAAAAGACGTTCGATGGGATATTTCTCTCCGCGCTCTCGGCTCGATCGCGTAGGACGATTGGTTCTATTTTAAAGGACATTCCAGGCTCTCACCGCGCGTACCGACACGGCGTCGCTGAGATCTCTCTTTGATTCGCTCGGTTGGAAAAAATCGCCCTCACTCAAAGCGAGCCACATAAATTTCTGCCGCGGACAAGTCGGTGCACGGCGCATACAACAGATCTATCGGGCGCGTGCGCGGACGGAAAAGCGCCGGCCGGGAGAATAACAATAACATACGCGCGCGAGACGAGGGAAAAATGCATCATTAGCAGCCACGCGTACGAATTAATGAAGCTTCGCATTATTGAAATAATAACGCAGTGCCCCAGCGCGAGCCGCAGTAATCTCTTGCGAGCGGTGGCTTTACAACGTTATTTGCGTCAACACACGGACACATGCGAGAGAGAGAGAATAAAAGAGGCAGCTCGGAGTACGGGCCGGACTACGGGCCTCCTCCTCCCGGCGTGTAAAAGAGAGAGAGAGAGAGAGAGAGAGAGAGAGAGAACTTCGCAGAGAGCGGGCGCTCGTTCGCGTCCGGTCACGAGTCGCGGCGGACCCGCGGGATTTATCGTATCGATCGATCCATCGGGACCGTTTCGCTCGCCATTAACCCCGTAATCGTCGGCGCTGCAGTGCGCGAGAGAGCTCTCTTTCTCTCCCGAGAGTGTATGCAGTTCGAACGGACGCTGCCGGCCCCGGCGACTCTCTTTTATATGCATGTATATGCATATGTATATTTGCCACAACGAAATTGCCACAATCCTTTTGGGACTGCGGGGCGGCTCACCTCCCGAAAAGAGACCTCGTTACCGCGCGGCTATCCCTTTTTCGAGAATAAATTTATTAGCCGCCTTTTTTGCCGGGATTATTCAAGCGTCGCGTGCGGGACGCGCTAGAGTGTATTGATTCGGCCTATAGGCGCGACGGTTAAAAATGCAAGCGAATAATATCTGCGCTGTAAGCGAGTCTATTTCTCGAGGCGAAACAGTGCAAGCGATGAGTCGAGAGCTCAAAGCCTCGCGAGTAATTTCGGCCCGCGCGAAAACTCATCGCTCAGCCGCCGCGAGCACTCGAAAGCGCCAAAGTCGGAGAAAGAGCGAGATCAAGCGCGGCTGTTGCTGCAGGCGTCGCCGTCCATTAAACAAACATCATTAAGCGAGAAGCCTTGCCGCTTCCTTGTCGCCGCCAAGTTTCTTGCACCGTCTCGGACCTGTATACTCTTCTCGCCTCGCAACGGCGGCCGCACTTTCTTCCCGCGCGCGACGTGCGTTATCGTCCTTCTTTCGGGCCCCCTATATGCGATCCGTTTGGGCGCAGATGCCACCACTTGCCAAAACACATTCTGCGCCTCCGACGAGGCATTACTACTCTCGCTCACCCCCAGCGCCGCCGCACCGCCGCCGTCAGCGGCTCTTGAATTATCAAGTCGCGCGCGCGACGCCTTTAAGCCGTCCTTGCAGCGCCGCCGCTTGATAAGGAACTGTCTGCAGCCGCCGCCGAGTTTGGAAACTCCGGAGACGACCGCATAGTGCAGTGCGCGGGTCAAGCCCCGGCAAAGTTCCGTGAGAACGATCAATGCTCGCTGCGGCGATCGATGATCCAGGGATTTCACGGCCGGTGCTGCACACTGCTGGAAAGGCCTTGGACTGCGCTCTGTGTTTGGCTCGGCAATTCACACGTTTCCAGCGACAAATCGTTCTCTTTGTTCTGCAATAAACGCGACCGCTTGTGCATAAATTATCCAGTTTCAACTGCCGCGCTGGCGCACAGTCGAATTTTCGCTCGAAGAATTCGGAGGAACGCACAACACGCGCGCGACATTCGCGCTCAATTATCCCGGTTCATTAATTATTAAAGACACATGCAGCAGTCCTGACTGACGCAAGTCAAATTCCACTTTATCAATGCATCATCGGCGCGCGCTACCGTACAAGTCTCGCGCGGAAAACACGCTCGCTATTTCGTGCTCGCGCACACCTCGAACAATAAACCAGTGTGTCCGCGAGAGATAGCATCGATACGAATCGATTTCGATTTCGATTACGCGACCAACGGCATAGAGAAACTCGCCGCGACAAGTTGAATGAGCCGGGTAAATCCTTGCGAAAAGCTCGAACAAACATCGCGGACAAAGCCCTCGAGAAGCGTGTAAAATAACACGCGATGACAATCGCAAGCATTCAGCGGCCATTAGCACGTCGCGGATGGCTTTTCTCTCAAAAATGCGGCCGTTTTTTACACGTCGAGCGCGAGTCGAAAATTCAAATCTAAATACCGCCGCGCGCGCAAACAAACAGCGCCGGAGACTACTACTCGTCGGGAGAGAGGACGAGTGTAGATGGCACTGGTTTAACGGCAAATATTTACCGGAGACCACGGGACGATCCTCTCCTCGACGACGACGACGACCAGGCTCTCTCTCTCTCTCTCTCTCTCTCTCTCTCTCTCTCTCTCTCTCTCTCTCTTTAGCGGGCATACGCTTTTGGTTGCGCGCGTATACGTGCCGGCATGCGTGCGTCCGGCGACTCGAATCCTCTCCCTGGCTGTTTGCTTTGATAATACAAGATCCGCAGCGGCGGCAGCAGCTCCGGCTGGGATTATTAATGCGTCAGCGCGTATGGCCGCTCATGAGCCTCATCGAGACTCTCCTCCTTTTTTGCGCGACTCTGAACGCGGGGAGAGAGAGACGAGCTGGCTTTTAACGCCGACACCCTGTTTATCAACGCGTACACTCTCCGCCGCGCGCGCCGGAAATAGATTTCTGCTGAATCCCGCTAATGACTCTTTTTCAGCGCCGTTGCAGTGCAGACTGCAGAGCGAATTTTCGGCGGCTTCCGTATAAATAATCGCGAATATTATAGCGGCGAATATTATATGTTCCATTATAATAAATGAATATTCAGAGAGTGCCGTTGCGAACGAATTAGCATAAAGCTCGCGGCCGCGAATTATTAATAATCCGGGCGTAAAAGCCGCGAAATGAGGCCTCGTCCGAAATTTCATTGGAGCAAATGACGGGTAAAGCCGGCGTTCAAACAGCAGAGAGCAGGGAGCAAAGCAGCACCGGCCGTGACATTCTCAAAGTTCGCGGGGCAACAACTCGTCGCGAATCGCGGCGCACGACTCGCAAACTTTCTTTCCCCGGCTGGCGCTGCTGCTGCTACTGCACCTGTCGTGTCGTCTAGTCGCGGCGAAACTCCCCGGTGTGTTTGCGTTCTGGACGGCCAACTTTCGGCCGAACGTTGCGGCGCCGATTATTGCCCGGAGCTCCTCCGTTTGTGTTTGGCTTGCGCAAAAGTTTGCGACGCGCGTGTGCGTTTTTCGCCTGTTTGCTCCTCGCATCGACGACTCGCGCATTGTACCACATTTCGGGGCTGAAAATGGAGCGCGCCCAATTTTTCGTCAATGGCGAGAATCTTTTCCTCCCCGCGAACGAGTCCAAGTGTTCGCGCTCGCGCGAGCGAGGAGAGAATAAGAGAGGAACAAAAGTGGCCGTCGGGAGAGAAAATGGGCTCTCTCTCGCGTCGAGGCGAGAAAGAACGAGAGGTTTGGGGGGCGCGAGAGAAAAAGGCGTATATAGCGGCTGTTCGCGCGAGGCAAGATACTCTTGGCTGGCCTACTTTGGCCCCGGCGAGGGAAGCACAGCCCATTAAGGCACAGTAGTATAGAGAGAGAGAGAGAGAGAGAGGGAACGAGTTGAAGCTCGACTGCCGGGAAAGAGAGAAAAATCGCTGCTATGTACTTCGAATTTCTAATTTTCTTCCTCCGCTCTCTCGCTCTCTGCCGCGATACAGCAGCGCGGCTGCAGGGCCGCCGCATCCTCTGCGCCCCTTTCCAACTTATAAAGAGTATCAAGTTTTCTTGCCTCGCCCGCATGCAGCAGTCGGAAATTCATAGTGGCAAAGTTCAGTGTAATGCTATTGGCGAGCTTAAACTTACTTTGATATTGCGCTGCGCCCCCTTGTTTAAATGCGCATTTCGCCCCGCACCGCGCGAGTGTAGCGTGTAACGCTGATGTACGTCTCGCTCGAAGCGCTGCACACTCTCGTTTCCACGATAAATTATAGAGGCACTCGATGGTATGTCGAAACGCAGCCGCGTTCGGAAAAGGAGAAAAAGTCCGCCTCTCTCTCTCTCTCTCTCTCTTTCATCACGGCTGTATACAACAGCACGTCGAACGCGTTCGGCGTACAGAGCGGCATTAGAGAGAAACCGTCGGCGGCTGCTACCTCTCACCTGCGTGCGCGCGCGTCTGTAGGAATCTAAGAAAGAACGAGATGCATCAGCGCAGAGCCGGTCTGTGATTAGCCGACGCACCGCCGCGGGGGCAGTAATTGCGTTTTGCGCCTTGATAATGCAATAATTACACGGGGAAGGAGAGGACCGATGCCTCGGAGTTACATTTATTTATGATATCTAAAATGGAATCTCAGCGTCGACTGCGTGTGGCCCGCGTCGGTATAATCGGCTTGTCACGGATAAAAATGCGCCTCGTTACAGCATTGGCTATATTATACGCGCCTGCTCCTTCCGATGCATAATATTGTGGAAGGCTCGTTACACTTCGAAGAAGAAATATTATGATCCGCGCTCCAGAGCACTGTTGCTGCTGCTGCTGCTGCTGGAAGGCAACGAAACTCTTCGGCTGAATCAGCGGGAATGTTGTTCTACGCGATAGGCGCGCACCCGAGACGGGAGCAGTTCTTCACGTTCGTGCGCGTTCCCTCCGCCGGTCGTTCTCCACAATATTTAAATATATTTTTATTCATTCCCCCGTATCAGCGTATACGCAATACGTCTTTCACACAGATATCATATACAGCGACGGGTCCGGCGAATACTGCGCGCTCCCTGCGTACGCACATAGACGCACGGAGACAGAGAGCCTAGGGATATGGGCTCGCAGCTGCCGGACCCCGCGCTAAATTGTCTATTTACATAATGCCGGCGTAATTAAGACGTAAGCCGCGCAGTACAGTCCTGCACGGGCTACCGGCTCAACTTGCGCGTGGCCGCATACGTGTGTGTACCGTGATAGCACCGACTCTGCGTCTCTGTCTCCGTCTCTCCGCCCGTGTAGCATCTCCGCTGCAGTGGCTATAGGCGCATCAGCGTATAGCCACTGCTCTCGGGATGGGACTGCTGTTACTCCACTCGGCCGGGCACAGGAATCGAGTTGGCTATTTTGCAGCGAGAAATTACGCTAATTAGGATCGTATCTTCCTCTCGCTCGTCGCGGGGAAGTTTGCAAGCTTCTTCGAATGGACGAGCCCCCGCGGCTGGCTCGAGTGCGTCTGACCGAAATGGAAATGTTGATGATTAGACTTATGTAATTAAATGAAAGAGCTCTCTCTGCCGGTAATTTGGCTAATTGCACGAGCTTTCGATACTCCCACACGCTCTAGTGTGACGTATGATTGAATTTATCATCGAGAGCTGCAGACAATCATGAGTGCGCTGCGCAGCAGAAAAGGGAGCTCTCGCAAAGCCCAAACGAATCCCCTCGTAGAAAATTAAGCATATTATGGCAATAATTTTATCGTCAACGCATGTTAAAATGACGTATATCTAGAAATACTGGAAATACTTTGAAACAAACTTATAATATTACCTTATTTTGAAAAAATTTTATACAAATATCGCCATAATATGCTGAATTTTCTACCAGGGGATCATTGCGAGCAATAATATGAGGATAGAGAGCCTCGTTTGCGCGCGCATAATTTCAATTGGCCAAAGGTGCGCGCGCTCGCAGTCTCGGAGGAGTTGGACACGGAGAGAAAGAAGAAGAAGATTGACTCGTTAGGGCTTGGAAAAAGCCGGTGATTTACAGCTGCGGCTCGCTCACTTTTACGATCGCCCGCGATTTCGGGCCGAGATGGCCAGCGGCAGCGGCTGTTGTGCTGGTACAGACGCAGAAAAGGGGACGAGCTGCCGCCGCTCTCGTACTACTCGGAAGTATCCCACGCTGCTGCCGGCGCTGCTTCGACACGCAGCCGCCGTACGGTACACCGCACTGCGAGCTGGCGTAAGGACCGGAGCACAATCGCGAGCGTAACCGTAGACATCGACTGTAACCGTAGAGCTTTGAATTTTCGATTATGCACGGCTGCACTCGCAGCGTGTCCTTTCGGAAGCTCATTGTGCGCGCGTCGGTCGATGCGATTCAGCAGCGTTGGATTACGGGCGTTGCACAACTACGAGCAAAATAAGGTTACTGTAGACGCTGCCTTATAAACCGAGAGAACATCCAGCAGCGAGAAGGAGAGCTGATGTAGATAAAAGCTGGAAAGAGCTGCTGCAGCGGAGAGTCTCAGCATGCGCAGCGCGCGAATGAGGTATGCGATATTGGCGTGTGCGCCCTCGCGGCCGCGTTACAAAGCGCACTCGCGCGGCGGCATCTAAGGAAAGGGACGCGGATATTAATGGCGCGCTCACGCCGGACTGTTTGCACCGCGGGCATGACATTTTAATCTTTGTCAGCCGCGAAGCGTATCGCTACCGCCCGCTGGATTTATAAAACTGCGACGCACGCTTCGCCCCATATAGCGCAGCGCGTGCGAGTATACGTGGGAGAAAGGACCCGAGACCGATGGAGGGGGAAGAGAGAGCGCCGTTTGATTCTTCACTCCTCTTCTTTTATTCGCGCGTTTATTAATATGCATATTAGCGGCAGGAAATTAATTACGCCCCAGATTGCGCCCGTGGCTTATTATTATTTCTCCATAGCCGAGCGCGTGAATAGTCGTTTATGTATACACGGATAGCCGGCCGTGGAAAAACGTTATTTATATCGGCGCGCACCTCCGTCCCTATCGCGCGGAGGTAATTAAATAGCTCTCGCGGGTTTTCTCTTCGTCTTGCTCCGGCGTCTTGTTTGAACGCTTTATCTCTCGCGCAAGAGCTGAACTACTTGTTGACGTCTTGCCGAAAGCATCGGTATGTCCAATATTTAAATCGCTCTGTGTACACTGCAAACGAAGCGTCCGTGCCTTAATGAGTTTATTATCTCGCGGCTGCTTGCATCGGGTGGATTATTTTTGTTTACCTCGCAACTACGAGGCGGCGACAATTGCCTCTATCGGCCTCGTAAAGACGATCTCGGAAATATCAACTTCCGCAGAGCGGTAATATAACTCGAGAGAGTGCACTCGTCTCTCTCTCTATCTCTCTCTCTCTCTCTCTCTCTCTCTCTCTCTCTCTCTCTCTCTCTCTCTCTCTCTCTCTCTCCCGGCGCTGTTGCAGCGTGACAAAGACCCTGTCGCCATAGTTAATTACAACGGAGCTCAGTCCAAGGAGCGATAATTGGGTACATGCCGATGTCGTGCGAAAATAACACGATGCGCGAATAGCGCCGCTCAGTCTCTCTCTCTCTCTCTCTCTCTCTCTCTCTCTCTCTCTCTCTCTCATACACACACGCGCTCGTCCCTTTCTCTCTTTCTCCGTCTCCGAGCGCTATGCAACAGTATATTTGCGAGCCTGTGATGTGTCTTGCGCGCGTCTTCTTGCACGCTGAGAGCCGAGTGTGCTTGTGTACTGTGCGCGCTTTATTTGTAACGCGCAAATATTTATGTTAGCACTTACGGGTATTAATGCTCGCGAATTCGCATTCAAGAATATGGGCTTCGTGATTCGCAGCTGCCCCATTGTTGCGCAACCTGTACCTGTCAACGAAACAAACAAAACGCGTTCCTCGGAATCGACGATAACTTCATCGGAAGCCATCACGGCACCCCGAGTCGCGCAGGAAGCCGGCTGAATAATTGATGAAAAAAAGCGCTGCGGGGAAGGTCGTGCATCCTTTCCCAATCAGTCATAACCACGCGAGCAATGCACATACATATACGCACGTGCGTGCGTGCAGTACATTCTCTCTCTCGGCAAAAAAGCGTCATCCGCGCTCTGGGGGAGCGAGCATGGCATGTGCATTTATTCGCGCGCGTTTCTCTCTCCGCCAAGCGGACTAGGTACTGCTAGCGTACATGCGCATTGCCGACGCTATCTCGCTGCACGCACACGGACACGGCTCCTGAAGCGGAGATAGCTCATCGTCGTGCGAACCGCTCCGCCGCGTCGCGAGTTCGGTGGCGCTCCTTTTTTCCGCATTTTATCGGCGCGACCGCGCGGCGATCTCCTTCTCGTTAGAGACGCGGCTCTAATCGAGCGCCGCGGCTTGTAAGGAGTTACGCGCACGCGTCTAACGATATAGGAGTAGAAAGTTTTCCAGCGGGAAACGGTCGGGCGGTTTGCGCGACTTGAAAAGTGCTAACGATCGGCCGACAGCGGGATACATACGCGTTACGCGAGCGGAGAGTTTGTTTATTGATTGCTCAATAAATTCGCGAATTTGTTGTGTGTACACCCGATGATGCTTTCATTCCGCGGCTTCGTTGTAGTGCAGTGTTATACGGCTGGCATTCCAGAAGTACACCGCGCGAGGATTGTTGTTGTGAAAATAAACAAGTGCCCGGGCAATCCGTCGATATGCTGGAAACACCTTGTACAGGAAATTTACTCGCGTTTCTCGTGTCGATCGATAAGGTCTTCGTTACCGCCGTCACTGCTGCTGCTGAACAAACTCGTTTATCCGCGTATATAGCCCCGCGTTTCTTTTGTTTCGTAATCAGCGAGCGCGCCACCGTCGTCGTCTATATAGCTGCTCGAGATCGCGGCCTGATTATTGTTTGTCGACGCACGCAGCGAGCCAACGTTGATAATATCGATTATTTAATCGCATTTTGTGCAACGCTGTGGTGTAAGTATGCGCGGGATGAAAGGCAACGATATAATACCGGAGAGCTTAATAGAGACGCAGTTCAATACCCAACCGCCAAAATTAGTAACGCGTGCGGGCTGTGCAATCAAAATATATCCTCAAATCCGTTGGCAAATGCGATTTTTATTACGCGAGAATGATCCGGCGCTCGGGGACGCGTATTACTGCTGCGGTGTCGCCGACCCCGCACACACGCGTCTGCCTCGGTCTTATACACTTATATACTTTCGGAAATCGCTCGTACCCCTCGTGCATCGCGTACATTGCGTCTATCGCACCGGCTCTACTCCTCCGGCTTGCTTTGACGTCCGCAAATCCCCATGAATAACAACAACGGCTACGGGAGCATCGCCGCCGATTTACGGGAAAGCCGGCCGAGATTTTCCCCCTGCGCGAGCGCCCGTTCAAAGGGGCCCGCAGACAATGCGACGAGTTATTCTCTCACACTGTGTGCGTCGATGTACAGAGCGAGACGCGTCTTCGGCTGCAACGCCGATATAAATTAGCGGGGTCACACCCCCCTACGAGGCAGGAAGAATCTGCGGGGCCGCAAAGGACGCACGAGAGAGAGAGCACCCCCTAATTCAATCTTCACTCTTTCGCTGTGTACGGCCTATATGATATAAAGTATCACCCGCGCTCTAGCTGTGTGTGCCGATACTCGCTTTGCTTGACTCGACAATGATGAGTATACGAGCGCTCAGCGGCTTTCGGCGGTGTCGTCGACCCCTCCTGCGGCCTATCGATGGGTTTTATGGCTTTTTTTTAGATCGAGTATATATACGTTATTAGCGCGCTTTTTTGGACACAACAATGAAGCTTCCAGACAAATTGTGTTTGGGAAGCGGATAAAGGATACTCTTAGGCCAACAGCTCGAGATGAAAATTTCAATTTATACTTCTGAAAGTCGAGTTTAATCTCTCTCCGTGGGTTTTCGAAGGATTTTTCTATCGCGAGCGCGGGAAAAGCCCCTGATCCAATATAAATAAACCGACACTAATATACGTCAGTGAAAGTTCGAATTTTATCTATCCCGGCTTAATTAATCATCTCCTAATTATCACATGGAATCAATTAATCCGATTCGCGATGTGCCGCAGTTTCCGTTTAATTTGACAGGCGCGTTATAAATAATAACTGTTGATACGACACTCGATATTCCCAACGTTTATCACGCTCATCGCACCCGTGTGCGCAATATCGCGAACTGCGTCCGAGTCGGCATTCGAATACAGGCGAGAGCCTTTAAAATCCTAATAACCCACACGAGCGTGCGCGCGGCACAAAAGAACCTCATCAAACGAAAGCGTAATAATTCGATTAAAACCACATCCCGGTAACACGATACTCTTGGCTCATGCGTAAAATAGTTTGCTCACGACTTAACTACACGCGCGTCTATGAGAAAATCCAACGCGCGTTTAAAGCCCCAGCGCAGCGCAGCGTGTGCGCCAGCCGCACACAAGGCACCTATAGCCCCATCGAGAGCCGGACACAAGCAGCAGCGTCCATATGTCGGCGCGACGCCATATGCTGGTCGCACACGCAGAGCGCAGTGCTATATACGATTTCGAGTGTGTATAGCGTCGTTGGCCGCTGCACGAATTACATCGCGTTAATTGAATACGCCCGGCAAACTGCGATGTAAGAGACCGTAATCGACGCGCGAATGACATGTATGAGTCGTCGCGCTCGCGTTTGATGTGTTTTATTTTTTCGCCGGCGATGTATCTATTTCGTTTCCGATGGGATTTTTAATTGGGCTCGCTCTCTCTTCCTCTATAAGCGGCGTCTAATTTCGATGGGATTATTATTTCCAGTTTTAATGGCAGAACGAAAACTCATTTCCGCGCGGACTTCCATCGAGATCGTGTGTAGCGCATCAGTATCGATGTCTATTTTTATAACGCAGTCAGCTGATGATTGCTTTTTTAAAAGCTCTCCTCGGAAAAATCGGCCACTCGTAAATTTTTCCCCGCCGCGGATCATAGCCGCGCAGTCTTGGGGGTTAAATTTAGCAGCCGCGCCGAGTCGAGCAATCAATAACCATCAAACAAAGTGGGCATGACTTCATCGAAATACAAACATCGCCGGTGCGCACACACACGCGCGCGCGCACGACGACGACGACTGTGTACAGTTGCGCGCGTTCAACGGCGAGTTTTGGGTAAATCCGAGCAGCCGTACCAAAATAAATGCAGCCGGACGGAGTATCTCCGCGGGACGATAAGTGCGCACGACAGTTATAGAGGATCGCTTCATTCGATGTTGATACCGCGTGTAATGAGAGAAAGGAAGAGAGAGAGAGAGAGAGAGAGAGAGAGAGAGAGAGAGAGAGAGAGACGGACGGACGGACGGGCGGGCGGGCGCAGCTGCCCTCGAACGAAGAGAAACGAGCGACTACGCGCTGCACTGGCAGCGAAATCCGCGCACGCATGTCGAGCCGATACTCTAAATATAGCCTCGCTGCGTCGGTCTGTATACGCGCGAGTAAAAACGTTTTCCCGCGCGCCCAAAGATAGAAGAAGAGAGAGGAGATCAGAGCGCGCGACGACTTTTAGAAAAAAAGGCGGAGAGCCGGTGAATGAGATCGAGGGCTTGTAGAGCAGAAAAATCGACAAGATCCGGAATAAAGGAGAGGGAAGCGGAACACAGACCGAGAAAAGATCTTCTATGTATGCTGCGCGCAGCGGCTAGAAGGACATCGGAGCGGAGAGAGAGAGAGAGAGAGAGAGAGAGAGAGAGAGAGAGAGAGAGAGAGAGAGAGAGAGAGAGTGAGACATACAAAGGGGACGGTTTCTTCGATTCTGTGCTATGCGCGGAGTAGAGAGACGACGGGGGCCGAGCTCTCTCGTAGCAGTGTACGTAAAAAGAGGAAGCGAGGCGAGAAAAGAAGCACTTATTTATTGCTGGTTTTAGAGAACTGAGGGTGAGAGACTCCGGCCGCTTGCTGTGAGATATCGCTGACACGCGCTCGCGACAACTTCATTATGGACGCGTTCTCTCTCTCCGGGGATGTGCGCATATAGAAGCTTTTAGGCTTTTTACTCACCGAATCTCCATCGTGATTTTCCTCGGCGCGCGCGGAAAATATAAGGTCCCCTTTAATCCCCTCCGGGGCAGAAAAGAGACGAGAGCTGCGCAGTCTGTTGCGCGGTTTGCGTCCCATTAGTGCACGCAAATTGCCAGCTGCAGCGCGACAATGGGACGAGCTCTGCCGCCGCTTTTCGCATACGTCCTCCGCGCGGAAACAATCGTTTCCGAATTGAGCGAAGATGAGTATCGTTAGCCCCGTTTTTTCGCTGTCACGATTTTTCCTATCTTGATTGGACATTCGGCTCCGAGATTCGCCGTTGATTCTGTAAACTGCGCACGTTTCGCAAATCCATTTTCAGCATCGGAATCGAACGCAAAAAAATAACACGTGGCGCGCGCGCGCGACCCAGTTTGCAGCTCGTAGCTATTGCTTTTATTGATACTTTTTGCTTTCAGCGGCCGTCGCATGAAAACAACTCCCTGAATGCCCTGTACTCCCGCGGCAAGCATATATAGTTGAAGAACTGTGTCCGAAACTCGGCCGCATCAGAGTCTAAAAATCGCCGAGTCGAATAGGCCGTTAATTTACGAAATCACTCAATAATCCACTTAGAAGATTATTTCGGCAGAAGTAAAAATGATATAGCTCGACGCAAGGAAAAAACGAGAGAAAGAGAGAGAAGACGGGACGGAGTAATATAGCAGCGGCTGAGAAAGCCGCTTCTCCCGATAAGCGCCTTATCGAAGCCGGCATATTAAGGGAATTGCCTCGAAATTCAGCAAGGGGTCCATTACGCGCGAGCCGAGCGACGAGAAACGAGAACGTTTCTCTCGGAGAACCCGGGCCGCAGCGTCTTGTTTGTTCCTTTGCTCGGAGGCGCCGCCTGTTTGCGAATTTATTACCTCTAAAGATTATCCGAACGCGTAAATTCAATGAACATTCAATGAACGATTCGTTAATCCGAACGTAGTTTCTGCTCTTTGCTTTCTTACTCTCTCTTTCGTCGCTGCCTCCTCCTCGCTTTATCGCGCGACTTTTAAAAGCTATTGCGTGTTTCGCTTCTCCTCTCTTTGATACGCGTATGAAACGAACTTCACTCTTCCGAAAATTTTCTGAGTTTCGCGCGCTGCCTAATCGATTAATCACTCGTCCGCGCTTTTGTTTGCGTCTCTTTGGCCAACTCGTTAGAGCCGGTCGCGCTGCAGCAACTCTCCCTCCCCCCGGTGTTTTAATCATCTTGCACCGGCTACCGCGAACATCGGAAAAAGCAGCCCCCCTCGCGATAGCGAGTCGACATTATCGAAACCCCCGTGAGAAGCAGCCGCCGGTAGCGCCGCCGATCGATCACAATCAGCGACGTCGGCGCACAATTCTAATTGGACATAATTTTTCCCGTGCCACGCACCGCCTGCCGCGTTAAAGAGTACGCGCCGCGTTTGTTTTTTCGACATTCTGCGAGCAGCGGCAGGAGAATCTCGATTTACACGCTCCAGAATCCTGGTATTCCAGTGGCAAACTCGCAGCGGATGAGCCGCTCTTGTTATCGCGGCTACACTCCTTCGGACGATCGACGTGTCCCGATATACCGACTGGGCCGCTGCCGGCGCACGATTATTAATTGCTCGGACGAGCGTGCGACATCGCAGATACGCTCGCGCGCAGAGAGCGCGTATCGCATTTTTAACGATGATCGCGAGCCGCCTCCGCGTGCTCGGCTCTTCCCCGAAGCCATGCGAGACGGCCGCGTATCTCCTCGGATTCGAAAATAGATGCAGCGGGAAAGAATCGCGAATTCCTCTCGCGCGGCTTTTTTTATCTCTCGCTTTTCGGCCGCGATGCCGCTGCAGCGCGCCTGTCGATGCCTCGGGCTTGTTTAATGGCCGATTCCGAATGCGCTTGATTTATTGGGATGGATCTCACGTGCGGCTGGCTCGCTCGCTCGAACGTTGATCGGGTTGATAAGTTGAGCGCTTCGAATAAGCTCTGCGTACGCAGGATAACACGAGGTGGAACAAGTTTGCGCGCTGCGTTATATTTCGAATGCGCGTGTAAGTGTGTTCGCGGACTGACGACTGCTTTTTTTCTTCAGGCTATAATTAAAAGTGCTCACAGCGTCGGCGATAAGCTAAAGCGGCTCGCTCTCGATTATTTCGTGATGTATTTTAATCGAGCCGGAGCTTTGGCGTCTCTCCCGAATATTTTCCATTCATCCGAAGAATTACTGCGCGCATTAAACGATTTTACGAGTATCGAATCTACATTGTCGAGCCGTAAAAACGCGTTTAGAGCGGCGCATTTAATCTGAGTTTTCCGAAAAACGTGCATAATGAGGAAACCACGCTGACGTAATTGAATCATAAAACTCGGACTCAATTTTAATCATTCAAGATTCGAGGCATGCGCCTTCTAAAACAGCGTCGCTCACTAAAAATTTTCACGACATCCATCCCTCGACGTACGAGAGAGAGAGAGAGAGAGAGAGAGAGCGACTCGCGCTTATATGCATAGGCGCGCACTTTTTAATTAAAAGCGATAAATCGCGGTTTATAACGTTCGCGGGTATTTCGCGCGCGTTTTTTTCGGACTGCGATCCACCTTTAATGACTTCGATCAGTCGGACGAGCGCGGAGCCATGATATACGCGCGTACGCCGCGCAGATGTCTCCCGATAAATCAGGCACGCGTTTCTGGTATGCAAATATCCTTCGATCCCGGCAGATGACGTTGAGGCTTCCGCCTCGTCGCCGGCGCGTATCCTTTCTCTCTTCTCCTCTTCTTCTTTTTCACTTTCTTTGCGAATCTCGCTTGTTCTCGGCGTACATGCTTGATGCTTTCGTGAAAAGGTTTCGACGTGTATTTGCATAATAATTTTTACGTAAACCGCCAGCCAATACAGCGTTCCGTGCGTTCAAAAACTCGCGTATGTCGCGCGGGTAATAAAAATCCTGCGTTTGCTATAATTTTACTACTTAATCGCCCGCGTAAATTGCGTCCGAGTTTATGTAAACTATAAATTTGAAACGATAAACACAGTGCGCGGAGCGGAGCAACTTTCATTTCAGGAATTATGAGTTTCTAAACTCTGTCGCTTGGCGTATCCCGGAGGTGTCGTGTGTCCTTTTGCGCCACCGCCGGTGTTTTCACGAGCTTTGCTCTCATTGCGCCAATCGCGTCGCGGAGCCATCGGACAGCGTAATGCCTATTAACGACGCGTTTAGCGCGACTCTTTTAATCGGCCAGCGCCAGCGACGCCTTCTTTCGCGCGGAATCTCAATTTCCCGCCGAGAAACAAGACGGAGACACTGGTAGCTTTTTGTTCCTCGCAGCGTGCTCTTCTCCTGTAGGCATTAAACCTACTCGACTTCTGGCGTAGGCGACGGGGTATAGGGATCTGGCACGGTGGCGCAGCTGGAGACCGGGCGATATTGGGACGAGAAATCGTCGGCATTTTTCAACTCAAAGGCTGCGATTATTCCGACGCGTAAAGTCTCAATATTCCAAGGGCTGCGATCTTATCTAATTGTTTGGAGTTTTGTGATTCATCGCGCGTGCAGTGTTTATTTTTGGCGATGCATCGTCATTGCAAGTGTACCGGATGCTACTCGATCTTCCTCGGTTTTCAGCTCGTGCGATGAATCGCGAGAAAAGGAGCAGCGCAACTGAAAAAAGCCGCGCGACGAGTGAGTCGGTTATAGGCGGACGCAAACAACTCGCGACATAAACGGTTACCGCGTGCACGAGCACAGCGTCCGATAATTGGGACATAGGCGTCGTCCGGAACACTCGGACGCGTCGTTTGTCCACGAAACAATGTACCTGCGCTCGGATAATTTCCTCAGTCGCACGTGGGCCGAGACAGACGTGCTTCTAGTCGTTTTGTCCGAGCTGCCTTATCGCATCTGAAACTGGAAATCCGCGACTCTGCCGCAGCGGTGTACGGGTACATAATACGCGGCACACGAGAACTTGTTATAGCTCTCTCTCTCTCTCTCTCTCTCTCTCTCTCGCTCTCTCTTTCTCTCTCTCTCTCTCTCTCTCTCTCGCTCTCTCTTTCTCTCTCTCTCTCTCTCTCTCTCTCTCTCTCTCTCTCTCTCTCTCTCTCTCTCTTTGTGCCTACTGCACTTCTTTGTCTCGCCGTGCACGGCAGATCGTGTACGACGATAGCACGCGCTGGGGGACGCGATCGGTATTGTGCACGCAGCGTAATCGATCGCGCAAAACGCCCGCCGAATGTGAGAATAAGGCGATTTTCTCATTCGCGCATTCGGCGCACGCAGCCCCGTCTCTATGCCGCTTTTCCATCTTCATTTGTCTTGCTCGTCTGGCTGCTGCTGCCGCTGTCCGTCCATCGCTGCAGCGCGTGCGTTGTTGCTCGTTACAGCCTCCCATTCATTTTAATTACGTTACGCTCACGTAATACACCCGCCTCCTCCTCCTGGAGGCGCCTCCGCGCATTCCGGGCGCTCCTCCTTGCTGCAACTTGCCAAACTCGCGTATGACGGCTTGTTGTGTAGCAGCTCGCCTCCTCCTCCTCTCTGCATACCTCAAGCCTCCTCCGTCTTCGTTAGCCCCCATTAGGTGCAGGGCCACGCGCGCCTAAATATTTCAGGGCTCGGATGCTCACGAGTGTCGCGGGGCTACACTTGCTGCGTTTTCACGGTCGCCGATGACGAGGTCTCCGGAATTCAAGAGCGCTCGAGAAAATCGCCTCGAGAGTATTATCGCCTCGCCCGACGCTGGCAACTTTGCCATTTAATAACTCACGCGTTCCGCGCAAGATCCGCGGTAAGTTGGCCGACTGCGCATAGCCTGTATGCGCGCGCTCGCGGTGGTCTGGCCAATTAGGCGCGAGGCTTTAACGCGCGTATACTTTATCGAGCGCAGACGACGCTACATCTCTCCCGCGCGAAAGTGCGTGCACGCATTGTCTTACGGCGGGCAAGTTTCGCCGGGCGGTTTTCCTACTCTGCTGGCGCTACTCCCCCGCAGCCATGAATTTAATCAACGTAATTTTCCAGCCACGCCTCTGCGCGCGACTACCTGCGGAGCGAGTCTCTGCGAGCACATAAGAGAGTCTGGAGTGAGCAGCGATATCGCCGCTCTCTCTTTCTCTCTCCAGAGGAGCAGCATGCACGAGAGCTAATATACGCGCGGGGGATGAGTGCGGAACAGATCGAGGGCGGAGGACTCGCGTTCACGCGCGTGGCTGCGAGGGTGAGCCGCTCTCACTTCTCGTAGATTCAGCGGCGAGATTAGAAAAGGGAAAGTGAGAGAGCGAGAGATAAACTTGCGCGCCGGGGAACGAAGTTGTAAAAAAGTATTAGGAGTAATGGGAAAAGTTCCACGGAGAGAGCCCGATTGCCGAGCGCTGAAATTTTTCCGTTTGTTTATCCCGCTCTCTCCCGCTTGCGCGTCTGAATTATAAAATTGTAGCGCCTCGGCTCGCTCGCCGGGGAAAACCGTTGTTGGCCGTCTGCGTGCGTCTGCTGCGTATAGGAAGGAGCAGCGCTTGCATTTTAATCGAGATACTCGCGATGAAATCCTCTCTAGGTACTCCCGGGACGAATTAATTATCCTCATTTGCAAGCCTCGGTCGCTGCCGCTGCTGCATCTTCTCTTTGCGAAGCCTCCTTCTCCTCCGAATCTCTCCCAGCCTGCTCCTCTTTTTTCCGCTTCTAATCACGTTTTGTTCTGCGCGCTTCACTTAATTTGTTCCCCGGCCGGCTTCTTCGGCTCTAATTAATTGTGTACCCTTCTCTCTCTCTCTCTCTCTCTCTCTCTCTCTCTCTCTCTCTCTCTCTCTCTCTCCGGCTCGGCGAATTATTCTTGATTTCGATCTTCCCCCGCCGCCGCTGTATTATGGAAGAGAAAAATTGGTCGGCTGCACTCCTTCACGCGCTCTGGGCAAATACGACAAAGCGTTAATATGTTTTCACAATATCGGGCAGTTAATAGTCGGGGCAATTAACGTCGAGTGAAAAAGGGAATTTATTCAGCTGCCTTGTTTTTTTATACACACACGTACGCGAGTCACTCGACGTACACGTGCCCTCGATTCGAGCAGTCCCTCGGCGCATCCACATTGGAAAAAAGTAGGCCTCCAAAGTGCAGCCAGCACACGCGCATATATACACGCGCGGGGACAAGAGGAGGAAGAGGAGGCACGTCGCGTAGCTGCATCAGCCTAGTCGCACTCGGTCTGTCTGTCTACGTCTGCGTCGAGTCACTTCCGGCTTTTCGATCCTCTCCGCGCTTCTCTCCATCTTCTTTCCCGAGCCGAGTATACACAGTGGCACAGCCAGCGACACATTTCGCGAGTCGGAATCGATTTGCATAACGAAAGTCAGCGCGTTCTCGTCAAAAAGTCTCGGAGAGGCGACGGTGGCAGCGGCGCCGCGTTTATTTAGATATTCAGCCCGCGGTACGAAATTGCCCCCTCCCGCGCGAGCGTGCATCTTGACTATGCATTCGCTGCCGACTTTGTTTCCATTGTCTTCCATTTTAACGTCGGCAGAAATTCAGAACCGCTCCCCTCTCAAAAGCACGCCTTTCGTTCTTTAATTTTGTTGGCATCACGGGGCTAGGGAAACTCGATATTAAATAACAAAGTTTTTATTGCTTACATCTCTCGCGTTCTTCCTCGAAAGATGCGCTCTCGTACACGGCAGTATTCTCCTTTCTCCTTCAGCGACTGCGTAAAAAGAAAACGCGACGATTCGTGCCCTCGCGCATGGCTGGAGATATTTTTCATTGTTAACGGCGCGTAAAGCCCGTGAGAAATTCTTTAGCTCTCGGCGCTCGATATTAAAAGCGCTCTCCAATTGTAATGCAACTGCAGCTCAATTAATTTCTCAAGCATTGTGACCTCGAGTTTTAATATCGCAACTTTCTTTTTGTTACAGGTAAGGGACACGCTACCAGCTCTCCGCACAGCCGTATGAGTGAGTACAAACGATCTCGGTCGAATAAACGTCGTCAGTTTTCCTCTGGAGAAAATCCGGCCGCGGGCTAAGTAGTCTTAAGACGGGCGGCGGCGGGTAACGAGCCCGGGGCACTTTCGCGGCTGCGGATTTTGATGTAAACGCCCTGTCAACTAAGCGCCGCGGTTGCAGCCACGGGGCTTTGGCAGCGATAGCGGAGATTAGCGCAGTAGCCGAGATCTCGAGCCTTTATGCAGCGAGCTTAATGCCGCGGTTACCGAGCGCTGAACGAGCTTATACATTCGAATTCACTCGGTTCTTCCGAGCCGATAAATTGGCCGCTGCGCATTAATCCCGCCGGCGCGATTACGCGCTACTTTTTCCCGCGAGCGAGTCGCGCGCGGTAAATCTAATTCGAGGCGACGCTTGCGTAATTTGTAGCCATCCGGAGTAATCCCGGCGCGGTGCATGCGCAGGATGGATGTTTGGGCGCAGCGATAAATAAGCTCTGTCAAATCGCTTAAACGGCTAATTTATCCCCCAAAATAACACGGCCGAAAACAGGTGTGGATGCAGCAGACAAAAAAAGCCGTCTAAATTAGTTGGGATTTATAATTACGTCAACTCGGCGCAGCTGTCTATTTCAGAGTAAAGACTAACGACTCGTTTCCACGCGCGCGCTCTCGCGCGTATTTATAAACATCAGCTCCTCTCGCGAGAGGCTCTTCCTCCTTTTTCCTCGGGAGAGAGAATCCAGGATGTTTACCCTGCTCTCGCTAATCTGATCGCGTCCGAGCGGTCGTCGAGTGACCGTAACCTTCGCGCGAAAACGGCTAAAGCGGCTAATACGGAAACCCGTCGGAACAGCTGCGGAAGAGCAGGGCCGCGCGATCCGCGGGAGAATCCCTCGGCGATGTGCGCGCGTGCAGTTATATAAATACGAGCGGGAAACAGTGATCCTCTCAGTGCGACTCGTGCGCTTATCGTTCTCGCTCTTATTCTACGTGACTAATACGCGCGCCTCGGGATGTAGCCCGCTGCTGCACTGGCAGCGCGTTCGGAGCTCGCTTATACGAGAACCGGAAGCGCAGCGGCGGACCTTTTTTACCTACTTTCTCGTGCCGCCACCGCTATATACTATACGCTGATGCGCGCACGCGAGAGGGGCCGGCGACACTTCAAAGAGAGCGGCTCTCTCGGATCGACGCGCTTTTTGCGCGCGGTTTACTGTCTCGCTTTTCCCTGCTGTCTTCATCTCTGCTACGCTAATGCGTATTTATCTCTGCTTCGCCGTACCGCTGCTGTGCTATTTTTGCGTCTTATTGTCCGCGAGAGTTTCGCACGCGCGCGACTCGATACGTAATTATGTTGCATCTAGCACACGCCGCGGTGTCCGACTTGACGCGTTCACTTTCAGTTCGAAAACCAATAGTCACAGCCCAGATCTCGTTAACTTTGTTGTTTTGTTTAGCCTACTTGCGGCCTCGAGAGCGATACGTTAGCGGAGTCACTTCAATGCTAACTGCGCGTTTGCATCGAGTCGTCGTCTAATAACTTTCCTTCTCTAAATTGATTTTAAAATCCCAGCATGGCAATAACACTGCAAAAGCGCAATGAATACGAATGTCCCCCCGACCGGGGCTATCCGTTTCAAACTTTGCTCCCGCTATCTGTTTTCGCTCGGTTTTGCGGGCAAAAAGTCGAGAAGGAGCATTTTTGGCACGACTGCAGCTGCTGGAGAGGAGAAAAGAGATTAAATCGTCGGCTAGCTGCAGAGATAGCTGCCGCCGCGGCTATACGGGCTAAAGATGTACTGCGCGCCCGGCTTAAGTAAACACGCTTGTTTGCTCAATGGACGGCGTGCACGCGTACGCGCGCGCCAGTTTGCCTTTTGTTATCGGCTATTTTGATCTCCGACTAAAGGCTTTTCGGATATAAGAAGTCCATTTCGCAGGAGAGACCACCAGTGCGTGCAAACAAGTATTCTTGCGGCACAGTTCACGCATCTGGAGGCAATAATACGGACATTTGTACCGCATACAAATATCCGGGAAAAGCCGAGCTGGTAAAATATGTAGGCAGTTAGCGCTGAGGAATAGCCCGTAAAAATTCGTTCGCACCATAAATCCCGCGCTTTTTCTTGCCTATAATGGAATATTGACTGGCGGGCTTTGGCGCGACGGTGGTCCTTACAAATCGCCCGTCCCACCCGTGAAGTCAACGGGAGAGCGATCCTCCTCTCTTGCGTGCACAGTATACGCACAAAAAGAGGGCGAGCACAGTGTACGGTATAGAGGACACACTCGAAAAGGCATTTCGGAAAGTGCTCGGTTTTCGGCTTATACCGTGAAATATATGACGGCGGTCGCCTCCACATGCGCGCAGCGCACACTATATATACATGTACCACTACTAGGTATACACTACTAAGAAACCTCGAAACTCGATACTGCCGGTGCAGCTCGCTCTCGGCTACTCCTGTAAAAACACGTGGAAGAAGGCTCGACAGTTGTTCGGCCCTGTCCCTTCTCAAACTTTTTATCTATAGCTGCGCGCGTTTTTTTCTGTTTCATGCGGGGTGTTGCCCCTTTTTGTGCGCCCCTCGAATCCGAGCTTTTGCACGCTCCGTCATATTAATACGGAAATTCCTGCGTGGACTTTTTTTTTCCACCGGTTGCTGGAAATGGCGGGAAATCGCGGCCCACTCGATGTTTTTAGGCGCTTGTTTTTCCGAAAACGTACACACCACCAACCGACATAGCTGATATATTGCCTCCGATTTCCCGTGAATTGAGTATTCATGTTTGCCGATAATATTTGTCTTCTCTTTCGCCTTTTTTCGGTATCAGTATCTCGCGTGCGCGCGCATGTGCGACAGTAATTATCCGATAATTTCGGAGACTTTACGAGCTTATTCATTAGCGCACACTCTCGCGAGCATTATCGCGTCCCGCAATTAAGAAGCCGAGCCGGGCTGCAGCGGGTGTCTCTTGTACGCGTCGCGCGTCGTAAAGTGCAGCGCCGCAACAAACTTGCAAAAGTCGATCGCTCACAGCTGTTTTAGCCCCGTAATAAACCTCGTCGAAACAATCGCGCGAGTAGCAGTCGATACTCGCGGCAGCAAAGTCAATAACAAAGCGTAACTGTCGCAACTTATTATTCCTTATCAGCCGGGGCAATCTCGACGGCGCGAAGCTCGTATTTCACCGCGCTGCCATATTTCATCTCTCTCTCTCTCTCTCTCTCTCTCTCTCTCTCTCTCTCTCTCTCTCTCTCTCTCTCTCTCTCTCGCTCTCTCTCTCTCGCGCGCATTATACGCGTTTTCTTTGTTTCCAAACTTAACTTCCGAGGGCGCGGTGAGCAAAGGGCGCCCCTATAACACCTATATACGCACACATCCCTCTCTCTCTCTCTACGCGAGAGCGAGCCAACCCATGCTCTATCGCGTTACCCGGCGATATCGCAGCGGAGCACCGGTTGCGACTTTTTAGTCGTAGCTGCGCGCGTAATAAGCAATGTCCCAGTTCTTTCCGGATGGGCGCGTCCGCATCGGACCCTTTCGCCGCACGCGCCGCGGGGAATTATCAGCTTGTCTAACAAAGTCGAGTCGCCTCTGCGCAGACGCGCCGCCTTATGCGCACTCGAACGTTCATGAGGCGCGAATGAAATATCGCCTCTGCGAAACGTGCGCGGGGCCGATGATGCACCGATGACCGGTTGAGCGCCTCGTTTGTGTGCGTTACAAGAGAGAACACTGTACTTTTATGGCTGTTTGCTTAGGCCCTGTGTGTGCGTGTGCGTGTGCTCGCTTATAGCAAGGGTTTGACTCTTTTTGATGCGAGCATCGAGGAAAAAATACTCGATTACTCCTCGTTCGAAAACGTTGTAATACCGTATTATTTTGGCACTGCAGCCTTGCGCTGGAATTCGCTCTCGAAAAAATACATAATACGGCCACTAACCAGCGTCAGAGGAAGCTCGCTCTCTTTCAGCGCGCGCGCCGAAATTATCGGCTATCTCCGAACGTGCAATCATGGCCGAGGTCGAAAAAGGTGCACAAAGAATAAAGGGCCGCCTGAATATACCCAGGGGGGAGAAGAACGAGCGAAAATGATCGGCAAGCGGGCCCCTGCGCACAGCCCCGAGAGAGAGAGAGAGAGAGAGAGAGAGAGAGAGAGAGAGAGAGAGAGCGAGAGAGAGAGAGAGAGAGCATCACTTGGCACAATGCGCGCGCGCGAGCGAGTGAGTCCCCACGTACACACTATAAACTATAATGAACAGCAGTCGGGCGGGCGCGCGTTAGGTTCGGCTATTGATTTTTCGTGCGTCACGCGCTCGCTCTCGCTCTCCTCTCCTTTCATATGGAAAAAAGCGACAATGCCGGCGTAATTACGAGCGCACGCGGCCAAAGAAGCAGAGTGCACCGTACAAAGGCGCGGACAAACGCTTTAATTCCGCTTTAAGTGAGAAATTGCAGCCGTGAAAAATGACGGTACAGGCGATCGATAAATTAGGCGGCTTAATTAGGAAGTCTGCCGCGGCTGCAGCGCCGACTCGGCCTCCGCGAGCTCGAATGTATAATCGCATACGCGCGCAGCCGTTATTGTGTTATGACAGCTCAGCTGTTCGCCGCTGGTCAACGGGGGCGCGTTATGAATTTCAGATGAATGGCCTTTCGAGCCCGGGAGAGATTGACGCCTAGATTCATTGAATTAATTGGGATTTTTTACACGCGCAGCACGGGCGTATGCGTCGCGCCGATCCAACGCGGAAACAGAGAGAGAGAGAGACAGAGAGAGAGAGAGAGAGAGAGAGAGAGAGAGAGAGAGAGAGAGAGTATGTTAATGTCGCGTACGAGAGAGTTATATAGTACGGAGTACGCAATTTCGAACGTACCGTTGTTTTACATAGCCGCGCGCGCACAAAAACGCCTTGGCAATTTCAGCAGGAAAGAACGCAGCAGCAGCAGCAGCTCCCCGATAAAATGACTTAATAACGGCGATTAGGCGTATCGCTTTAAAAGGCAAATATAACAACGGCCGTTCGCTCGCTTGCGTAGAAAGCCGCATCTGCGCTAAGGATCTCTGTCGGTCGGCGGCGGCGACTACGACGACGACGTGTCGCGCAGGGATAATCCGTCGCGACGAGCACAAGCAGCAGCTCTCTCGAGCGCATTTGCATTTTATGCTAATCTCCGCCGCGTCTCTCCCGGCTTTTCTTTCGCCGCGTTTTCTCTCGCGGCCGCTCTCTGTTTCCATAACGCGGACGAGAAACAGAGAGGAAGAGGCGGCCAGATTAGCATAAGTTTCAATTGTTTACGCTGACGAGTTTTCCGGCGACTGATAGACAGCTCGCTGCGGTTAAAACAAGTGTACACAAATCGACGAGAATTCGATCGGTTCATTCGCAGCGGCAGTATACGTTCTAGGAAAAGTTAGCCGTTCAGCGGCACTAATTCATTTTCGCGTATACATTATAATGTATTCGCAGTCGTAAACGGGCCGATCCGTATCACAACTGCCCGCATAATTCACGCGAATTAAAACAGCGTCAAATTACCTCCGAGTCAACGAGTCGATTTCTAGCTCGAAAAATTCCATCTCCCGCGAGAGGAAAAGCAGCAGCAAGAGCAGTGCGCGCCCTTTATCGGCGCCGAGCTGTCCGCGGATCGTTAGCCAATTTCTTGCGCCAAGGAGATTGACGTTTTATTTCAGCGCTCGATCGGCTTCGCGCCGACTTGTTGCGGAACGTGCTGCCGCTGTGCCTAGGATAAAAACAGCATCAGCCGGCAGCTCGTTATGTGTATGTGTGTATAAGCGCGCGTTTACCGTCTCGCTTCCGCTCGCGCGCCGTATCGATGACTTCTGCATCGCTGCACGTGCGCGCGCGCCGATATTCGATTATTGCTCATAACTGGCTGATTATACCGCAATTTCACCCTCGCGTGAGCTCTCCTGCTTTATTTCGCCGCCCGTTCGAATCGATCTTTGCTTTGTGCATGCGCTATGTGCGCGTAGTCCTCGCAACGTCAGAATTTGTATCCATCAGTATACTGTCATCGCGAGAAATTTGATACAGCGGCGAATAACTTTGCGGGTCAAAGGCTGGACGAATTCGCGCGAAGCCACAACCGCTGTCTGCCATAATCAGCTATTTTTCCAGGAAACTTGCTGCGGTAGTGCAGCCCTCGAGCGAAGGCCAGTTTCGAATGACTATGCATCGAGGAACAGAGCTGTAGGGTTTGCCGGGCGATTCGAGTTTCGCCGAGGGTCGGGGAGGGGGGGGGGATATACCGCCACAGGTAAAGATCGGGATTCGGCAAGTTGGAAGGCTTCCGTCGAGGGGGGCTATAGATAACGCCGCCGGATAATGCGCAGCTCCGCTCGTTGTGCGTCACACACGCAGCGTTGATTTATAATGATTAGCGCGTGGTGTCGTTATCACCCTCTCTCTCTCTCTCTCTCTCTCTCTCTCTCTCCCCGTCGTGTCTTCCTCTTCTTCGCGGGACGAGAGTTTCTCCGAGTTCGATTGCGCGCTGGTGTATCTCTCCAGCAGCTGCACCCGGGGACGTATAGCGAAGGTTGCGAACTTGACAACTCGCGCGCGCGGTGGAGTTGGAGAAACTGCGCGCGAGTTTGAAGCGATTTGACGAATTGCCGAGAGGGAGTGCGGTGCGGCTGTCGCGGAACAAAGAGCGAGTTGCGGCAAGAAAAATTGGAGCAGCGCGTATAGCGCAAACTCGCTCTGCCACTGCCGCTGTATCTAAACGAGCAGAAACGGTAAATACACGTCGGCTGCGTCAACAGCGACAAACTTGATTGAATTTAGTATCTCGGCTGCGAGTATACAGTGTACGTACTGCGCGCTGCATCTCTTTCGCCCGCGTGTATCCGTGTGTATCGAGCCGCATATAATTATCCAGGATAGCTGCTGCCGCGCTACTGCTGCGTGTGCACTGCAGACACACGCTATCGCTGAGCCACGAAATTACTTGCTGATTAATTCCCGAAATCATGTGATTAATTACGCTCGGCTTTCCGTACCGCGCGCGCGCAAGCGCTGCACGCAATCCAACTCCTCGCGCGCGATTCCCACAACCCCCGTCGGGGTTTTTCCTACCCCGAAGCAGCGCAGTAACCCGCGCGATGGGATCGTTAGCTATTTCTCTCGCTCGCAGACTCGTTCCGTTACGTGTATCTTTGCCCGGAGAATGCGGGCCCGAGAGAGAGAGAGCATCTCTTTGCCGAGGCTGTCTTCATTTGGCTGCCGAAAAAAAGCAGCGGCAAGTGCGTGTATAGCCCCAGGAAAGCGCCGTTGTTATTTATGGCGGATGATTTTTAATTTCGCGCGCTCGGAGATGACTCCGGAGTGGAAATTAAGTGGCCGGCTTTGATTTACTCCGTGTGGGAGTTTGAGAAATAGCAGCCGTGCGAGCGATTAGGCACGATGCGTTTGTCATTGTTACTCGGGGCCCGCGCGATTGGCAAGCCGTGCACGAGGAACGGCTTTTTTTCAATTATAATCTAAGCTCCGCGCGCGACGCCGATTTATTAAGGGGCCCTCGAATGAGGCCGCGCGCCTTGTTATTTATGGCATTCTTGCAGGGCCGACGTCGCGGGATTCATCATCGATCGGTCATTTGAATAAAATTAAGCTCGCTGTTTCCTTTTTCTACAATGCGGTCGCCGCTCGAGAGCGGATAGAAAAAGCGGTGCACCATAACTCGTGTATACCACTCTCGCTTTCGTCGACCACCGCCGCCGTCGTCGTCGAGCTCAGTGGTCTGGAAGGAAGAGCGAAATCACGTTCGAGTCGGGAAGTGTGGTATATATAGCGACGACAGATTTTCCAAGTGTCAGGAAACACTTTAATGAAAACATCTCTCGAGAGAGATAGAGAGAAAGAGAGAGTCCATCGAGGAGAGTCGTCGTCGCACACATGCTGTAGCCATCACACACTACGCGGAGGAAGAGGAGACAGAGACGCTTCTCGGTATAGAATCTCTCGTGGAAGAAGAAGTTCGGGAGGCTGACTGTCTTATACGTGCGGAGGGAGGGGAAATATTTACGCAGGACGGGAAGAGAGAGAGAGAGAGAGAGAGAGAGCGAGCGAGAGAGAAAAAAGAAGGACGGCGTTAGGTCCCAGCAGAAAACTCGTTCGACTCTCGGCTGACTCCCCGATTCTTTTATCTCGCAAACCGCAACGCCGAAAGGCTTTTAGGGGACCGACGTCGTGGTATGTCATTGATATACAGCCTCCGCGCAGCGAGTGAGCGAGCGAGAGAGAGAGAGAGAGAGAGAGAGAGAGAGAGAGAGAGAGAGCGTCGCCCCATCGGGACCGAACGCTAAAAAGTACACTATGAACGCTAACGAATCCTCGGGGAATATGCGTCCAAGGTCCGGAGGATGCTGTTGCTGCAGCGCTGCAGAGAGAAGCGAGTGCGAGGCAACAGGCCGACGACGCTTTTCGGAAGGGGAGCCGCGCGTACGTACGCCGAAATTCTGTCCGTCTCGCTTTTACTTTTCCAACGCGCATACACACGCACACAGTGCGCTGCAGCAGAGTCACGGTAAAAGTCAGCAGCAGAGGAGGGGGAAGCATAGGCACACGCGGGAATCGCCCCCCATAGAAATGCTAATGATCCGACAGTTCGCGACGAGAGATCAGCAGCAGCCATCGGTTGGTGTTTCGGATTTGACCTCTATCGCTCTCTGTGTACATTTGTCGTCTTGCGCTGCGGCCCCCGTTCCTTTGTGCGCGGGTGAGCCGAAAATCGCGCGCGACTAATCCGCGCGACGAAAGCGATTAAGATTCTCACGCTTTGTCGAAGTTATGATTTATTCGTCGCGTGGTGTATGGGTACGCGCATGTATGCATGTGTGTGGGCACCGAAAGGGATCTCGTCGAGAGTGACTCGATGCAGCCTGTTGACGTTGCGGGTATTATGGCCGAGAGCATGCAGAAAGGATGAAGCGAGCGGAGCTACGGAACTAAACCGATTAGGCGCCGTCGCCGCGATTTTCAGGATGGAAAAAACGTGTAGAGCCGCGTGCGGACTTTCACACGGAGTTCAGCCGCTCGCCAGTTTGTTTTTTCGCGATTTTCGCCGTTTCAATTTTAATGAAGGGGCTCGAGAGAGAGAGTCAACATCGCCGCTCTCCTCTGCCTCTCTGATCTCCAAGTGCAGGGGTGAAATTTAAATTTCCTTTGATGCACGCACTCGCGCGCTGTTCGTTTTTCACCCCCCGGCTCGATCGGACTGTGTGTTTCCATTCTCTTTTTATTTTGCTGATTAGCCGTGTTTGCCTCTCGGTTATTGACGCAAACACTGCAGCACACGGTGAACTTCGGAGCAGACCATCGCGCGAAAATCTCGCGTTTATATAAAAGCGATAAATTAATAGTAAACGCGTTACACGTGAGTTAGCGGCGTTTCCTGTAGAGCTAATAATAGAAATCGCATGCGCAACCAGTGTAGCGCAAAAACTCGGCATTATTCAATCCGGCGTGTACGTACTCGCTTCGCTCGATCATTAAGCAACGCGACGCCGTTCTTTGCAGTTCGCCCCCGAGAGCTGTATCGTTTCACTTTCAGCGGCGATAAAACAAACAGCTAATTACAATATTTATCGCTCTCGTCGCGAGAGAAAGAGCACGCGCGGTGCAATCGCGTCTCCGCTTCATCGAGTGTGTGTTGCAGCGCTGCGGAGAGAGAAACGCACGCACGCGCGGGGACTTATCAAACGGTAATTAGCGCACGCGCGATAATCCGAAAAACGAAAGCCCGCAGCAGCGAGAGACAGAGACAGACATACGACGTCGCGCGTAAATTAAGACGATTACCGGCTGAATTCAATCGTCATTAGCTCTCTCTCTCTCTCTCTCTCTCTCTCTCTCTCTCTCTCTCTCTCTCTCTCTCCCTGTCTCTCTCTCTCTCTTTCTTTCTTTCTTTCGCGCGCCGCGCATAATACGGCGCCACCTCGAGATGCTATCAGCCGAGACAGCTTACGACATGCCCGACTCGCGGCTGCTCCACAGTCGATCTGCGATCTTGGAATTTCTCCTAAAGACCCTACGTGCGCGTGTGCTCCGATGATTTACGGAGCCGCTGCCAAAGCACCCGCGGGCCTAATTGCGCGAGCGAGCCGAGAAGTTTAACTTTTCGCTCGTTCCGCGGATATCGCGCGGCAGATCCGCTCCCGGCGTTGTTTTACGCAATATCCCCGCGCGCTCCGTTATCCGCCTTATTTGCGATCGTTCGCGGGCGCAGTTTCTTCCACTTCGAACTTTTCCGAGAACCGAAGGTCGCCGCCGCGGAAAAACAAGTCGCGTGCAGCCGCTCCTATATTAACCTGAAAAAGATTTGCGAAATCCTCGCACACGCGCTGCTACAGATCTCCGATTGCGATTCGACTGCGGCAGCAGCTCGTCCAAAGAAAATCTCTGGCGACAATGGATGCAGGACCGTCCGCGCGGCGTTTCCTATTGCGGCAGCCGAAGAACGGAGGAACTCCGCGCTCGCCTCGTCGCCGAAGAAATAAAGCTGGAAAGAGAATAGCGCTGTGCAAGCCCCAGAGAGACCGGGCAGGTCAGCTGCTGCCTATACACCAGAGTGAGATTCAAGGCGACTCACTGCGGCTTTCACGCCGGTGTAGGTGCGGGTGCGACGCTGATGGAATTTGGGAAGGCATTTCTTCGCCTCTCGCGACGATCCGCCGTGATGTATGGCCTTCTTTGAACGATCGTTCCGTGATGTTTTCCCTCGAAGCGATTTAATAACTCAATTATTCCCACCGACTCGGGGATCGGGAGAGATTCCGACGAGCCAGCGCCTGATCATTTTCAAACACTCGTCGCGAGTGACGAGATCGAGGGATCTCAGGGTGAATGCGTATCGGGCAGCGGGAGTGCGCGTTAATTAAAATAATGGAGCTCGTTGGCTCGATGAATGGACCGGGAGGACGAGGCTGCTACAAAGACGGACCGTGTGCGGGGCTCCTCGCAAGGCGGCTGCGCGCGCGAGTGCATCGATACTCTCGAGAGAGTCCGGAAACTGCCATTACACTATTTTAATGCCCCGTGCCCTGCGAGTATTTGAGCGCGTCAAGGGCCTGGCTCTAGGAAGTGGGCGTTCGGACGAGGGGGAGAGGTGGCATGCGAAAGGGCTGCATTGAATGAAGGACCTTAAACGGCTTTCTTTTTTTTTCTCGCTCTCTCCTTCCCCCTCGCGCTCGTGTATAGTATAGCAAACGCGCTCGACTGGCAGATGTGCGCGAGTTGCGCCGAGCAATTATGCACGAGGCTGGAGGATCGAGAAACAACGCGCACGAAATTGCCCTCTTGCGCGAATATCTCTCCTAGCTTCTTATACGTTATGCGACGCGAATCGACCTCTCGAGGGCATGTATACTACTCCTGTGCCCCGTATCATCGGCTTTGTTCCTCGAAATTTCTTCGAGGAAGATTCGTTTGATGCTTTCGAGAGACTGCGTCATGTGCCGGAGATCATCGGAGAATTCAGGCAATTTACTTTGCACATTATTCGCTTCCGCGAATCCGTTTGACGCTGCGGAAAAACACTGAAATAGCTCAGCTAAGACTGCGGAATGCGCTAGGTATTCCCCGAAGACGTGCCAAAAGCGTACTCCTAGTTTATCCCATCGTTTGGCTCGGGATTTCGAGGATAACTATCGAGAGGGCGCTAGATCGGAAGGCGGATGAACAATCTGATTAACGTCCATCTTCGATTGATGCGCCAGCTGCAGCCTCCCTGGCGCATTTCGGCCAAGTCATCTCGATGCTTATGATCTCAATGCCGAGGTCGCTGTTGCGGCGAAATGTGTCTATCTATACGTACGGGCGCAATCCCCGCGCTACATCAGCAAACTCGCTTTGTCGATATTGATACGGCGCAGCGTCGCCTCGACATATCCGCAAGATCAAAGCCGACTTTCGCCCTCGTCGGCGAGCTTGTTCCTCGATAGCTCGCGGATTTGTGTGCGCTCTATGCAAAATCTCGTTCCTATACCATATCTTCCGCGGCTCTGCGCACACACGAGCGCCGGCGCTATTTGTACGCTGTGTACTGTCTGCGGCACGCGGAGGATGTGTGCGGACGAGGCATTCATAGTCTAATGCGTTCTCCCCGTCGCCGCGTGACGCGTGTGTATAGTAGTGTGTATACACTGTACACTGTAGTCGGCTCGAGCTTGCGGAAAAATTTAATAATGCCGCGGCTTTGGCGTCGATCCGAATTTCATGGCGGGTTCATAATAATGCAGTGCCGCGTGCGTGCACTCGAAATCTCTCGCTCGTCGAAAACCAATAAATCGCACTTAAACTCGTCGCTGCGCGCGGAAAAGCTGCGCTACTGCACTTGCGTTCTCGTTTCCCCCCGCGTACGCGCCGGCCATAGATCTTCCGTACGGACAAGCGGACCGGCGGAGCAGCAGCAGCGGCATATTCTCGTAAATAGAGAATACTACAGCTCTGTGCGAGCGATGCAGCAGCCGACGGAGCGTCGTCCGCAGGACGGCCGGGATGCAGCTCGGGGTCACATCAAAGCCACGGCCAAATCGACGAGAGTGGGGGAGGAGCGCAGCCATAGACAAAGAGAAAGAAAGCCAGACAAGCGCCGTAATACGCCGATAAAGAGCGCGAGCGAGAAAGAGAGGCGGATGAAAAGTAACGAAAGGGGGGGCCGCCGCCGCAGGAATAGAAAAGCTCGTGTGTGTAGCCCGGCGTCCTGTCTCCACTTTCTTTTGACGTCGCGCGCACACACAGGCGCGGAGTCGGCGTAACGTAATATCCAATCGGCGGAGCCGCGAGACTTTATATATCAGCGCCGTCTGGCAATATCACCAAGTACCCGTCACCGTGTGTGTGCATGTGTGTGTGTGTGTGTGTGTGTGTGTTTGGCTTGATATTGATGAGGGCGTGCACGCGCGCGTGTACACTGCGCGCTGCAGGGCCTCAAAGCCTCGCGGCCCACTCGATTATGGATGCGACGACGAGACGGCGAAAGCCGAGGAGAGACAGAGATTACCCGGCCTTTGCCCAAAGCTCCTCTGTCTGCGCCAAAAAGAATTTCCGCGAGCTATGCCAACTTTGAGTCTGCGCGCTGTTTGCGGCTCTTTTTCCCTATTACACTCGATATAGTGACACTCGCGGCTTATTCTCTGTTTTGGTATTGCAGAGAGAGAGAGAGAGAGGAGAGAGAGAGAGAGAGAGAGAGAGAGAGAGAGAGAGAGAGTGAAAGAGAACCAGCGTCACTAGTTCTGAATGAAAGACGCCGCCGATCGAAGATGCTCCCGCTGCTCCTCGATATTCTTCCGACGATCAATCACTCGCGGGTCATTCGCCCAGCGAACGCCGAGAGTGTCCGAGTAATCGTCCAATTTGAACCTTGAATGCTCTTGATGTACGCCGGGGTAACGGATAGTGTGCTTAGTCTTCGCGGAAAAAATGATCTACCCCATTATACGCGTCATCGCGCTGCTTAGGCTCTCGTGCCGTTTCGTGCGACTTTGAAATAATAGCGTGATCGGCGCTGCGAAGCGCAGTTATATTCGAATTAAAAA
The DNA here is from genome assembly GCF_009193385.2 of Nasonia vitripennis. Classification (NCBI taxonomy): domain Eukaryota; kingdom Metazoa; phylum Arthropoda; class Insecta; order Hymenoptera; family Pteromalidae; genus Nasonia; species Nasonia vitripennis. The sequence continues at coordinate 21,045,904 of NC_045757.1, read as the reverse complement.
AAAAGTATACTCCGGGCCGGTTCTCCGAATACACAGGCTAAATGTCCCGGGCGCGACGAGCCAAATGGAAATCAACAATAAAACTCGGAGGCTCGGAAAATTGTCCCGCGCGCGTAATTGCCGATACTCTGACAGAGCGGCAAAATGAGAATTTTAATTCAATTCGATACTTAGCCTGCTACATATACGCTCGGCGAGCGAGAGGGAATTAGCGCGAGATATGACGTCCATTAAATCTAACTCGCAGCTGCCGTGCAGCCAGGGCTGTCCCGAAACGAGCGCTGCATATCCGAGAGAGTATCTCTCTCTCTAGACTCGTCGATAATTTATTTCGCGCTGATTTATCGGTGCGCAGCGAGAAAACTCGATCCCTCTCTCGATTATTTATGCAACGCGCTAAGTGAGCGCTGTCGTATTTTCCAGCCTTTTTCCCGGAATTTTTCGCCGCGCGCGCTTTTTAATCTGCACTTTGGATCGCCATACGCAGCTCGTTCGTATCGCATTCGCAGCGGCGATTTTGAAATTTTAGCCGCGCGGCCTAGACCACTGAAAGCTGACAAATAACATCTCTCCGCGCGAGAGTGTAGGCTCGCCAATCGAGGCGATAATTCATTATTATTACGGCTGCCGGCGCGTCTCGGTGGCGCTCCGATCAAAACGACATAAATCTCTCGGCTGAACAACCGCGCGCACTCCGCTCGTTTGTTCTACTTTTCGCATTAATACACCCATCGATCCATGCATGTAATTTCAATAAATTAACGCTCCTGTCTCCCGTTTCTGTTTCAGGTAAGGCCAGTTCCGCCGCATCAGTCGCAACAAGGCCACGATGGAAACCGCGCTACTGGCACGTGCACACATCAAACGCGATCGCGAGGTGCAAAAAATCCATTCGTCTCTGATGCAGCGTCGTTTTCCCCGCTTTTGCCGGCATTATCAAGACGACGCGCCTTTTACGCGCGCGAGCTCGGCTTTTAAGAGCCGCGGGCTCGTCCAATTACGCGCGATTCCCTTTCCCGCGACTTCAGCCCTTACTTTTTCGTTTTTCCCCGACTTTCGCCTGCAGGACGCGCGCTCTCTCTCTCTCTCTCTCTCTCTCTCTCTCTCTCTCTCTCTCTTTCCCCGCTCTTCGTGTAAATTTTTTACGCGATTCGACTCCGCGGATGGCGATTAAATTTACTAACTTTGACGTCGCCCCGAGGAAGCTTCCCGACAGTTATTGCTTTTAATTATGCGGCGATTGTGACACGTGCAGTATTTTATTTTTGAAACGAATCGGTGGCTCCGAAGTCGGCGATATTTAATTTCCGCTCGTCATCGGCAACGTTACGCGCGCCAAAGTGCGCGCGACAGTGCATTCCAAGAACGTAAAGCGCGCAGTAACGAGCGCATCGCGTCACCCGGCTTCCGTATTTCTCGCAAAACGTTCAATTCCAACTGGAGAATTATTCAATTATCAGCTCGTAAGAGTCGCGCGATAGACGCCAATTACAGAGAACTCGCGAGAAAACACGGCTCACCGATACACACACAGGCGAGTCTCTCTTAACGGCGACTAGTCGGCCGTTCGCTTTCAGTGGCCAATAACTCTTCGAGTATAAATCCAAGAGCGAAGGCAATTGTACTGCTGCTGAATGTGTGTAATCGTTGTCCTCTCGGCGAGCTTGCGGAGCTTATCCGCGATCTTGCATTCGCAGTGACTGAAAAATCGCATCGCGGTCAATCCGAGTTCGCACACGCCGCATGAATGCTTGCCCCATCCCAATGGACTCTGCGCGCTCTGTTCATCGAATTAGCGAGGAATCACTCGAGAGTGCTCCCACTCGTTGAACTTGTTTGTATGGAAAGGCTCGGCGGGGACGCGAGAGAAACGGAAGAACGCGCGAGGGAGATGGTGTGAATAAGTGCGGCAGCCGGGGGTATAGCGGGCCGGGGAGTATGTTAGTCACACAGCCAAAGAGTCGAAGAACGCGTGCCAAATGCCCGGCCGTCTCGGGTAATTCGGGGTGGGAGAGGCTGTAGGCGAGAAGGAGAATAAGAGAGTGACACATAAATTTCTCGAGACTGTGCGTGCGCGAGAGCATGGACATGCCAGAATTAATGCGCGTGCGGGGGGAGAGATCTTTCTGCTAATGAACGTATTTATGAAGCTTTCCCGCAGATGACACCGAGAGCGCGCCTCGGCTAAGACCACTTAAGAGGGACAAAACTTGGCTGCACTCAATGTCGTTATATTGCGGGGAATGTATGTCATAGCGCTCTCCCGGGCACTTTAGATAAATCTCCGGCGCTTGGTTTTACTCGCTCGCGTTTGCTCAACTTTACAGATTTTCTCTTTGCTCATCCTGGATTTTGTTTGTCTTTCGAGCTTATACACACGCCTCTTGGGGAAGTCTCGACTGACAGCAAAAAATAACACGTTTTATAGCGCACGCGGTTTAACCGCGATCTTCGAGTGCTTTCCATTAATTTCCTCGCACTCGCGCGCGCGACGTTAAGCCGGAAGTTTCGGAGCGCGTGACGCATGCACTTTCAATTAATAGAACGCGAGAATCGTGTGCGCAAAAAGCACAAAGCCGCGGACGAGAGTCGAGTAATAAATAAAGCAAAACGAAGGCACGCATAAATCCTCCGGCGCGGCTTCATTTTTCTCCCCACGTATGAAAGCCGCGCGCGCAAATGCATCCCCGACAGTAGCAGCAGCAGCAGCAGCCGCACGTACATCCTCTAAATTCCGAAACGTGCAGTCTTCCGCGGAGATCACGCGGAAGAGCCAACTCGAGCGCGCGCGACGTTTATGTTTCTCTCGTCCCAGTCAGTCGCTGCGCTCGCAGTGTCTCTTGACGTAAAGACGCTGCTCGAGGCGGCTCGTTATAATTTTTTACCCGCGCCCTTATCGCGTGAGCGCAAGTAGTGGTACACCATGAGATCGTGATCGGCGTGAAAATCGCTCTGGGGCCCGAGGCGGCGGAAATCGCTCGAGCGCGCGCGCGCGACCCGACGTCGTTTTACGAGCGCGCGGATGCAACGACACGAGGACCAGGTGCGAATAATTGATGCACGCTGCGGGAGAGAGATCAGAAATATATTTGTATCGCTCGGTTATTGGCAGAGTGTTCTGCTCGATGTGGGACATTACATGCGGATGGACGGATGTTTTAAATGTTGCGAGTTATAACGAAAATACGTGTGACGTTAATCGAACATTTCATTGGCCTCGTCGAAATCGAAATCCCTGAATTGGCATTGTACTTTCAACGTCCGAGCCCGCTGCGATTGATCGAATTATATTAGCCTTCCATTATGGCAAGCGATCGATAAGCGAATATAAAAGAGCGTCAAAATGAATAACTCTCGAATGAAAAATTAATAACGCCCAAAAAGGACGGAAGCATCGGCGTCCGATGCATAACTCCCGTGATTCAATCGCTTCGTTAAACCGTGCTGCACTTCACCCGTTTTACGCTTGAGCTTTACAACAAAGCGAAAGTTAATTAATACATTCATTTTATTACTCGCCCAGTTAATCACATCAAAGATAAATCGCGCATATGCGGCGTGCAGAGTATATCGCTGCACAAAGTCGCCGCACGATGAGGAAATTAACCAATTACGCATACTATCAACGCCAGCTACTTAGCGCCGTTACGGGGCACATCCGTATAGTATAGTTCATAAATAGTTTGCCGCGCTCGATACTCGCCCTGCCGCGCGCCGCTATGCAGTATAGCTATAGTACATACAAAGCCCCGGCTGCAGCCCGCAATTATACATATTACTCCGCGCACCGGTGAGAATATACGTGACGTTTTTACGAGGCCGCAGAGAGTCTCGCGTGCGCGGCTTGCGCCGCGATGTTAATGTAATCCGGCCTAATTAATTACGGCTTTGCCCATGATTCATCGAGCTTTTTTCACGCTCAAGCTCGCGCACGCGTTCTTGCTCCGCGCAGCCGATCTTCCTCCGCCTCGTCGCTGTACACAGTGCAGTATGCGAGGCCTCGCAAGAGGCGGTAGGCTCGTAACTTCTACGGGGATTTCGTACAATTGGCTTTTAGAACAGCGTAAATCCAGCTGCACGCCGCGCTTCCCATCCCGGACGTTTATACGGATCCGATACACTCGAGCTTCGCTCTACCTTGACTCTTTGTATTATCTAGCGAAACTCTCACCATTGCTCATTTCACTTTGCAAGCTCGATTTCGAATCTGACCTTTTTTTCAAAAAGCTCTTCTACTCTCTGCAGTTTTAGGCTAGCTTTTTGAGCGGCAAAGAAAGAACCAAAAAGCGAGCTTTGCCAAAAGCTCCGCTAGTACAAAAAGCTCGAAACTAGAGCAAAGACCAGGATCCTGCGTGGATTTCTAGATTTTTCACCTATTATCCCCGGCCTTGTCGTCCGTTCCTCTTTGTGCGCTAATTCAAACGAGCCCCTCTCGTCGACTGCTTTTTTCCCAGCAGCTCACGCGAACGCTGCGAAAAAAGCCATCCGGGTGCGTGACGTTTTTCTTTTGTGCGCGACAGTGCAGCGTGGGCCTTTTTTCCGATCTACTGCAACGCGCCCAGAGCGGACTTCATTACAAGCTGGCGAATTAAAAGCTCTTTAAGCTCGGGCTTCGCGGAAGTTGTCAGCCCATGCGCCAAACTAAAAAGGAGCAGTCTCGTCAAACGCCAGCGGAAGTTCGCACTGATATGGCGCGCTTTTCGCAGGACGAGCGGAGTAGTTTACCGCGAACTCGCGACCGCCTTTCCCCACGCGAAGTACGCACTGCTCTTCACGCTCTGGCTCTGATTGATAGTCTGCGGATCCCTTTGGCAAAAAGGCGCAGCAGTGGGTTAAAAGAAACCCTTTGCGCTGCGTAAATGAAAAGAAATACCTGCGAGGGAGCTTCTCGGAAACGCGTTCAGTTGTGTTTCGCGTGAAAAACTCAAAGCTCGAGCTTGAATCGTATACAGTACGCCCGGTCGCTGGCGACTTTAATACACGCCGATCGCGGAGGGAGCGGTAGGAGGCAAGTTTGCGATATATACAGGCTATTACAAGGCGCGCGTCGCTGGCGAGCTGCTCCGTTGGCTGTTTGGCATCTATACACTATAGCGGCGTGGCGGCGGCGACGTCTGATCAAATTGCCGGTCATTCGTCGGATCGGAAAAGTTCGGTAATCAGGAAAGTTTCGAAGCCCGGCGCCAGCTATGGCGCTCTCTATCTCTATCTGTAAGTAATGGCCCGATACACCGCCGAGCGCGCGGTAATGGCGCGAATGCGAACCTCCTGCGCGCCCTTTATGCTCACGGCTCGCTGTGTATACGGTAAAGACCTCTTGGCGTAATGGTCGCTTTTGTTTTTTCCAGCGGGAACTAGACGCGAGGGAATAGTTGCGCAAGTTTCGCTTCTTACATGCATCAGCGAGTAAAAGTAGGCAATTTTTATCGTTCCTTTTGGTAAAAAGAGACCGATATCTCTGTCATAACACAGAGAAACTTTCCGCACGCACAAGCAGTCGAGTAAGAAATTGTGACTGGCGTGACGCAAGCAGGCTGCATTGCGAGCGATTACAGAACTGAATTTTCCGTTCCAGGATCAATGCGCACATGCGAGGAATACCGGCTTGCGGGACTTGGCGCGTGTTAAAAACGTCAAACATTCGCGAAATGATCGATCGCCTCGGCGCTTCGCGGGCTTACGTGTGCGCGCAATTCTTATCTTGCGCTCGTAATTTTTTTCAGCCGCTCGAGATATCGCGGCGTCTTAACTAGCGGAGCCCTTCGGCTCACTCTCTCTCTCTCTCTCTCTCTCTCTCTCTCTCTCTCTCTCTCTCTCTCTCTCTCTCTCTCTCTCTCTCTCGGGCATTTTTCTCCTCTCGGCGGGCCGGGATTTACGTTCGATAAGAGCGAGAGCTGGAGACTTTCCGCTCGATGTGACTAATTAACGAAGCGTAAAACGAATCTAAAGGAGCGCGCGTGCGGATTCGATAAAATTAATTTCAGATATAACTTATATTCGAACGAGTTATCATTGACGACGCTACGATTTTTTTTCTCCGCCCCCCGGCTATGCTCTTATACGGCGGGTGTAATAAAAGCAGCAGAAACAAGACGCGCAGAGGGGGAGGAGCGCACTCGCGAGGAATTCCTTATAAACCTAATCCTAGAAGCCAAGTTTTTTCCTCCTCCCGGCTTTCTTTTCACGCACGGTTAAACTCGACGGCGGCAGCAGCTAGCCCCGCAGGGCGTCTCCGCAGCGGCAACTTAACTTTAATCAAATATCAAACAGACGCGGAAGCTGGCTCTTCTTCGTCTGCGATTTCACACAGCAGACACGAGGATGACGGCTCGCGCACGCGAGAGCTAGCGGCAAGGCAACAGTTTAGTTTCGAGGGTCACTGCACTCGAGCAATTTTCCGGCTCCCCCGACTTTTCCTCTCCCTCTCTCTCTCTCTCTCTCTCTCTCTCTCTCTCTCTCTCTCTCTCTCTCTCTCTCTCGCCCGCTCTCGCTCTCACTTGCTCAGCTCCGGTACTCGAGGAGCCGCGGGCGATCGTCCCCCTCCTACTGCGACCCCCCGGTCTGGCCTACGCTGGAAAAGCTCCATCTTCCGCAGGGCTCCCCTGGGGAGGAGGACAGAAGCTGAGGCGGCGGACTTTTCCCCGATAATTTCGCCCTTTGCACTGGCGCAGGCAAGCTTGTCGCCCTTGATAAACTCGGGGGGGGGGGGCGAGCTTTTATTTTCCTCGCGAGCTTGATTTTTGCATAAAAAGCCACGCAGCTGATTTTCGACGCGGGTGAACTCTGTTATATATTTCCTCTCGACGACGCGTATTTTCCTGCATGCGCCCAGCAAGCCTCGAAGCCAGAGCATCGGCGCACAATCTCGGGATAATTCCATTAATCATTATAATTAGCAGCCGCAGTCGAAGGGACAAACAGCTCGGCGCGCGTATCTTGCGGGCGTATCGAGCTAACGGTATAATCCGCCTCGGGGCCGAAAACACACGGCTCGGCTATAGAAAAGCCTTGCGGAGAAAGAGACGGGAGTCCCCCTCATTATCATCTGCAACTCGATTCGGGCGGTCCCCCCGATGCGAAAGATTCAATTCGCCGGCATTTAGCCAAGTGACTTTCCGCCGATTTCTTCTCGTTTCGCGTACAGCGGCGGCGGCGGCGCAGCCAGATGAAAAGACCCAAATTCGATTAGGATCTCGCTTGCCGGCGGAGAGAAGAGAGAGGGTCCGCTCTCTCTCTCTCTCTCTCTCTCTCTCTCTCTCTCTCTCTCTCTCTCTCTCTCTCTCTCCTACGACGACGACGACGACGACGAGGACTCCTTCACGAGAGAGTCTCGCTTACGCTCGCGCGTCGCTCCCATAAGTGGATTAAAGCTCGATCTTCCCCCCTACGCCCATGCCTTCATCGGCTCCTCTCTTTCTCGAGTGTACACGCGCGTATGTGCGTGTTGTATACGGACGCGCGTTTGATCTGCAGGCAGCGCGAGGCGGAGTATGAGCCCGCTCGAGATCGCACCGCCGAGATTGTGCGCTGCGACGAGGCTCCCGAACTTTTCTTAGCTGCAGCGCTCCTTTTCCCTTCCCTGTGTTTGCGCGGCCGTTTGATCTCGCCTCGAGATATGGCCGCTCGCTCGTTTTGTCGCTTACGGCCTCTCCTGCAGCAGCTCGGATTGAGAGAGAGAGAGAGAGAGAAAAAAAAGAGGAGAATATAAGCAGCCGGCGGCTACCGTTGCCCGCGCTGTTGTCATGCACTCGAGAAAGGAAATAAGTTGATTCGGAGAAAGAGAGGAGGCGACAGATTTTGACGACGATACGGCGGACAATGGCAAATTAGGTAGTTTTCTTCGGGTAATTTAGCCCGACGGGATATGCAGCGCGTATTACGAGGATCGCTAGTCGAGGCAGATGCGATACGGATAAGCCATTGAGCGGACTACTCGCGAGTAGTGTGTAAATATATTCCATGCGATGCGCAGCGTCTTGTATACAGCTCTAACAACAAAAGCACACAAACAAGCGGCGCATAATTCTTATCTCGCGCCAAACACGGGGCTAATTATATTCCGAAAACTCCGGCAACAATTGGCTCTGAGGAGAGGAAAACCGAGGGCCATAAAGGCGGCTCCGCGAGAAAGAGAGAGCGTAAACAAAAAAGGGGTCTTGCTTACATAAACGAAACGAGCGGAGAGAAGAAGGAGGCAGCAGCGCTCCTAAAAAAATTCGGAATTACCCGATGCAAAGGATCAAAAGGAAGCGCGAGCGAGGAAAGTGGAGGAGAGAGAGATCGGTTCGGCCGATTCGCATTTGTATTTACAACGCATTAGGACTCGCGGCCGACTTCCCGGGCCGCGAGTCCTAATGCGTCCCCTGACCCAGAATAAGATGAAAGAGGCGCGAGAGTCTCCTACTCTGCAGTTAGTCTCCTCTCTATCTCGCGTTTTGGACTCGGGGAAGTGCAGCCCGCCTCGACAAAGCTGTTTGTTCGCCCGGCTTTTTCCGAATTCCGTCAAATTGTTTAGCTCCGCAGCATTGGGAATTTATTTAGCTTCCCGTCGACAAAACATCCTCGCCCCGGTAAAATAATTAAGCCTCTCCCGCTCGGCAAAGAGGACGTATTTGCTCAGCGATTTTTCAGCTCTTATCGCGCGCTTACGTGTCAAACGCTAACCGAAGAAAAACACAAGCGGCCCGGAAATTGAGAGCCACTAGCTGTGCGTTTCGCATACGGCCGGAAAAGGGAGAAAACGTCTGGCTGCTCTGTTCGTCGTCCCCGATGTTTTCCTTCGCCGTTCCTCCCTCGCTATACGGTGTACGAAGACGTTCTGTTTTTTCTCCCGTGCGGGCGCGCGCGCGAGCGAACCCTAAACCAACGAGACGAAGCCGCTCGGCTCCCGCCCGAGCCAACGAAATTATTCGCACCTTCGCTCTTTCTTGCCAACACAGCCTCGGGGCTATTGTCGCGCTCGCGATGTGCGTTTATTCGCGCTTCTCCTCGCGGAAACGGTGTGGATCTCAGTTAAACGAATCTCGAGCACTTGCTGTGGGAAGCGATCGGCACTATTGAATCGCATAAATACTGGCATCAGCCGAGACAGTGCCTCGGATAAGTCACTGCTTTGACACGCTGTAACAACAGTTTTTGCCGCCGACTCTTCCGCTCGTCTCGTAATGCATGCGGGCGGAGGAGGCACCGCGATATAGTTCTCTCCACGCTGCTGATGACGAGTATTAAGCCGTGGTGGGAGGCAGGATCGTATTACCGCGGCTTTCGCGCTTTGAATCCCCCCGTAGGGCCGTTGCAAACTTCGTGTGTACGTACGCTCGAGTACGACGCGGCGTATGACGGAATATGTATAGAGAGGCGAAACGAGATCGGCGAGTTCCCTTTTGAGCCACTTTCCGCCCCCCCCCCCCCCCGCACATCTCGTCCCAGTCAGCGAACTCCAATAATAACAAACATCTCTCTGCTTTGGGCTCTGTCCTGTATCGCCCGAGTTAATCAAGCTCCGGGCTCTCTCTCCGGCACTTATTGGAATTGCGCGCAGCCTCTTGACTTTGCCCGATCGATCCGTCGATTCGACAGGCAAGTGTATACCGTCCCGCAGTGCGTATGCGAGGATTATTGATCGCGTTCGGCTGCTTCACAAAAATCTGTTCCCATGAGCTCGAGAGAGGATCCTCGAGAAACGACTTATTTCCCCGATAGCTCGATCGTCATCAGCGTCGTACGGCGAATGAATAATTCAAACTCGCATCGAGGAATTTACGAGGCCGGGAAGGGCCCGCCGCGACGAGAACGGCGTAATTTTGAAAGTCTCGAGGCACGACGCACCCGTATAATCCTCCCCGCAGCGGTCCTAATATTTTCGAGCAGAGCAGCAGCCGAGCCGCATCGTCAAATATTCACTGTGTAGCCGAGAATGTCTCTCTGTCTATAAATAATGTAGCTCTTCTTCTTTTTCTTCTTCGGGGAGCCGCGAGAGGGGAGAGACGGAGACCGGCGACCGAGGAGGAGAATGAAAAAAGGGAAATCTCCCCTTTAGCTACCCCCTATTCAGCCTCGCCACCTCAATTCTACCTTGCGCAGCGTGAAAATGGCCTTACTTACGCGCGCGCGATCCGAGGATACTAATGCCTTCCCGCAGGTATAGCTATACACAGTATAGTGCTCGCTGAATGAGGCTCGAGTCGCGTCGGGGATTTTGGTCAGCGCGCGGCAGCTGGGGCTCCCTCCCGGAGATTTTCGAGCTCGTCTGTATAACAGTGTCGCGCGCTCGTCAGCTGAAAAGCGCCTATTCACGCAACACCTTGTAATCTCGGCCCCTCCTGTACTGCCTTACCACTGCTGCCCGTACAGGAAGAAACCGATACTGCGTACTTTTTCGGCGCGCCCTCTCGGGATGACACAAAGCCCCTGCGTCTGCGTCCGTCTCTTCCTTTCGCTCTCCCGCGGCTAAACGGATTCTTCCGGTCGACCTGTCTGCTGCAGCGAACGACGCATCGGGGAATTACGAATTTCCCTCTTCCTTCCTTATTCTCCATTTTTTTCTCTTCCCTTCTCTCTCGCGCGGCTGCAACGACGCCCCTCAATCTAGCTGCGAATCGGTGCGACGCGGGGCCCTTCTCGTTCTCTTTTTTCCCCGGATAATGCTGCGGTACATCCGACGCCACGCGAACAATGGCCCAGGTCGCGTGCGTTCGAGAAAAGTGTATCGCGCGCTCGTTAATAATATAAACGCCACCAGCGGCTCGGCTCGCTGGAATAAATTCATTAGCTGAGGCCGACGCCGCCTTATAAGCTATAGCTGCGATGGATACAGAGCTTCCTCCGCGCAGCCGCCAGACTGGATGATTGCTTCAATTTCTCTCGCATCGGCCCGTATAATGATTAAGATTTCCCGGGGCTGAACTCTTCATTAGCGTTCGCTCTCTCGCTGCACTCCCTGCTCCGTGTACAAAGCTCTCATCTCTGCATCTCTGCAGGCGCTTGTGTATACAAAGCCGTCGTGAGGCGGGATCATCTCTCGCGGCAATCGTTATCGAGCGGAAGTCGTGGACACGCTCCGGCGCTGCTACAATTACATTCGAAATATCGACGCCGCGGAACAATCAGCGCGCGCACGACTCTCTCGTCTCCGTACAGCCTGCAGCTCTCTCATCTTTCTCTGCTGCGTGTGTACAGAGAGAAAAAGGACGCGTTCGTATTTACGGCCTCTTAAAGCGAGCGTGATTATTCCCGCGCGCGGAAATCAATGCGCTGGCTGCGAGCGATTCTCGATACAGAGAGAGAGAGAGAGAGAGAGAGAGAGAGAGAGAGAGAGAGAGAAAGAGAGTGAGAAAGAGAGGGAGTCACCCACACGCAGCCGCACACCTTGCTGCGCATCCTCTCTCTTGACGGTCTAGCGTATTGTTGCCGCCCGCTCCTCTCAAGGCTGCCGGTGCGTGGCTCGAAATTTCGAAGTCGGAGCTCGCACAGCACGCGGCTTTTGAGCGGCCCGTCGTCCCGGCGTTATGTATGTACGGCTCATGCAAATTATTTCGAGAACTCTGAAAGGCATTCTTCGGCGTTTCCCGCTTCTTTGTACTCGGCGAGCGAGCGTGGATGCCGTATGCGGCTGCGCTGCCAAATTGATTATTTCTCGGAAATTAATCACTAGCTCGCATACTTGGCTTTCCATGCTGAAAAATATTCGTTCGCGTTTAACATTTAAATTGGTTCACTTTCTCGGCGGCCCATTATCGACAGTCGAAAATGTGCGCAGCGCTTCTAAGTCGCCGAATGCAAAGCAAGAAAAAGAACGCAGCCAGTAAACACATCGAAATTTAAATTATGCCCCGAAAATTAATAATTCTCCCTCTGTATCTCTCGGATCTTCTCTTTCATCTGTGCGGGCCTGGCAACGGCAGCACCTGGCCTGCTCTCCAATCTCTCTCTCTCTCTCTCTCTCTCTCTCTCTCTCTCTCTCTCTCTCTCTCTCTCTCTCTCTCTCTCTCTCTTGCTCTTGCTCCAGCGCAGCAGCTCCTTAACGTTTTACAATACGCGTCTAACTATATTATTCGCCGCGAAGTAAGAGCCCGGAGAATGCTCTTCATTACTTGGCAGAAAGGCTTGAAGCCTTCATTACGAGGATTAATAGTTCAAGAAGCTCCCGAGGCGCGCCTGGAACGCCGCCGCTGCAAGCTCCGAGCAACCTGGCCACGCCGCCGTCTCCTCTTTCCCTATAACGCACTCCGGGCTCCGGCACTCAATAGCGTTTATTGGGACTGCGTCACTCTCGGACTCTGGCTCGTTGAGAATCGCTACGAGAATAATCGTCTTGCGTGCGCAGCTATAACGTATTAGCTCTCTCGCACTCTAGTATAATTAACATATCCATATACCCTTCTGCCATTTTATCAGCTGCGATTTGTCAGCGGGCCTACGTTGCTCGCTCGCCTTATCCGGCCGCGGACGTCTTCATTACGCGCTGCGATCCGTCGATCGCGAATTAATACGCGGCCTTATCGCCCGCGCGCTTGAAACGGGCCGCCGCCGCGTATCGAGCAACAAAATTTCTCGGGATGGAAATTAAAAGGCGCGACAGGTAGTAGTCGCAAAGAGCGAAATTTATTTGGACGCTTCCGCGATAACGGCCGCGCGGGGGCCGAGGAACCGCCCGAGCCGCGCGCCTTAAGAATCGAAACGTCCAATTAGAGGATCCGCGACTTCGTTATATGTCGGAATAATGGGAGGCTGCTGCTGCTTTCCTTCTGCATCGCCGCCGCCGTGTATTTACATACATTTGTATTCATATCGAGGCCATTACCGCGGCAGAGAGACTTGCACTCTCGTTTTTCGAGATTAGGAGACAGAGGCGGATCTCGGGATCGGCGGAGCTTTTTTCAATGTTCGCCGCCGGCAAATATTGCGCTGTTATGCTGACACCTAATCTGCCACGCCGGAAAGCCAGCCCGAGGTGCATCACGCGCGGAAGTCTCTCGATTGGCTCAATCGTATCGGAAAAGCTGCTGCGGCTGCTGTTTTGTGGGAGAAAGTGTTTCGATGTTATCGCTCCTTATCGCTTATAGAGTGTCAAAACAAGTTGAATATATACGCGCGCGTAAAGCTGCGCTAATTAGGGAGCAGCGATGAAAATTTATCCGCTCGATCTCGAGTGCATGCAAATATTAAGCGTATACAGAAGCACTTTACGATATGAGAGAAAAATAACGAAATCGCGAGTTTGACGCTTGTCTCCGAGCTGCTTGGTAACTATATATCCTACTTTTACCGCACCGAGGGAGAACGAAATCAGAGGTAAAGGCTCGCGGAGAAACCTTGTTAGGGAATTATTTGCCGAAACGCCATCGGGCTGATCCGTTTGCGAGTTGGAACAGGATCCCTCCGTGTTGGCCCGGACCGCGCGCGAAAATTCGTCCATTAAAGCACAAAGCCGGGGGCCAGTTTTTCTCGGAGCTTTTCTTCCATCTCATTACTATTAGCCAGCGTCTCAATTATGCGCGCGCCCCTTTAAAACAGTGATTAGGACGCTTTACAAAGGCGCGGCGTTGCGTTGCGCGAGCTAATTATTCCAAAGTCGAGACGCCCGCGCGCTTTTTTATCAGCTCTCAATTAAAGCTCTCTTCAAAATACGGACAAATACGAAGAGAATTTTAAATACACACGGAGAGAGTGGTTCATTATTCACGTCCGTGTGTGCTCCGTGAAAATGTAGGAAAGTCCGCGGCGTGAAAAACGAGCGTTTCATAACAATGCATCCATATCCGCCGCGGGGGGATTTCGAGAAAGGCCGTCGTCGATCGAATCTAGGTCCCGCGAGCGATCGTCGATTCCCGGTACAACTATAGCGTAACAACTCTCGAGGAGAGTCACTTCTGCGGCGAGAGATGCTGCGCCGGACAAAGGGCCTTGTGTGCGCGCGCTGGCACACAGGCCTCCACTGTTAGTGTTTGGGTACATACGTCGGAGCGGAGAGCGATGAAGCCGCTGCTCTCATCGACTCCGCGGCCTTCGCGAGAGCGTGTATCGCGCGCTCGTTAGAGCGTTTTTGTTCGCGCGCGAGTTTTTCTCCGAGGATTTCGGCGCTCACGCAATCGCGAGATAAGAAAGCCGCGGCGGCGGGTGAAAAATGATCGCGAGCGCCGTTAATATCAGCGACAATGCGGCGGAGAAAGAGAACGCGCTGGGAGAAAAAGGAAAAAGCAGCGAGTCACGCGGAAAAGTTATAAATGTTATAAATGAATTCGGCCGCTGCGTCACAGGACATTAATACACGTGGCGGTCGCACCCGCGAGGGTAGTCGTCGTGTCCGGTAGGTGGCGTCATCGCCGGCAGCTGCTAGATAAAGCAATCCGATGCTCGTGGATCGACGATATCGCGGCCACGATCGCGTGTATCACTGTCAGCGATCGTGACTCGTTTTCCTCCTCGGTTAACGACCTGCGCGCCAGAGAGCGAGTGGCTTCCTCTCTGTGTGTGCATACTGTGTACATTGCATTAGCAGCAGCTGAGAGTCGCTCTGGTACGCTGTGGTCCGCGCGCGACACAATACTTACCGAATGTGGCTGACGCTCTCATATTTACGAGCCGATCGATCACCTATCGGAGCTAGTAGCCTCTTGACAGTCGCGGCTCATCGCCGCCTCTTGTAGCTACACGGTCCCGTTCTTTTCTCTCGAATTGTGTCCCTGGCTCTCACCCGCGCAACAATGCGGCCATATGAGCCGGAGTGTGTGTCGCGAACAATGAAAAGCGAGTTAGACGCGGCGCGACATGCATAATTCATCGGAGCAGCGGCTATGTAGCTACACACGACGAAGATTACAGATTCAAATAAACCGCGCCGGCGCGAACTAATCAAAACAACTCGAGAGCCGAGCGCGGAGTCCTATATAAGACATCGCGGCGGCTGTAATCGGGAAACTCGAAGTAGCTGCGGGAGCTCCATCATCGGCCTGAAAGATTCAGCGATCCCCGTTCGCGTCGCCGCGGCGGCTCATCGATCCTTCCTCTCTCATCTACCCCGCTATACACTGCGCGGACTTCAAAGTCGCGTCGCCTGTTGCAGGGCGCGCTTGCGGGGGCAAAGTGCGCGGCCTCGTAACTAATGCAGCTCATAATTACCGACTCCATTCAGCGCGACCAGCTCGGCCCTCTCGGCCCCTAATTCGGCGAGTTTCCCTTTCTTTTTTCGCCGCTACATGCGGGATAAGCGCCAGACGCTACTGAATAAAACAGTCGTGTGCATACGCTGCATCGGTCTACGCGCGAGAGAAAACGAAACGGGCTGCCGCTGATGTACGCGCGGTGAATTTAGATATTCCGTCCTCGGCTATTTATGGCCGGTGCACGATTGTTTGCGCTGCACGTCGCGCGAGAAAGCGTGTCGCTACGAACAAGACTCGCGGCTGTGTGTGACCCTTTTCATTAATGCCATTAGCGCCGATGATGGTGTGCTCGGCCCGCGAATACCGAACAGATGCTGCGATTCTGCTGCTTTATTTGCGCTCGCGGGAACGTGTTTCCACGATGTTTGCAGTCACTTATTCCCCGCTGAGTATTTTTCTTTTCCTGCGCTATTACAGGAGTCTGAGCTTCGAGAACATCGACGCCAGTCATACGCGCGTGACATGTCGGGTTAATTATTCGCGTACAGGTTCGTTTGCGCAACACCGCGAAATATCCCGGCGTTGCGGCAGAGCGTTCGATTGTACTGCTAATGGGAGCTTATTAATATCGCGGACTTTGATCGAAATTGCGGCACTAGTTGCAAATTGAAAGCGCAGCGGTAATGCGCGCCGCAGCTGATGAACGGGACTCGTACACACACACGCGCGTAGGCACTCGGGAGTGATTTATCCGCCGACAAACGTGCCGAAAGAGTTTAGCGGCGCAAAAGGAATTTCCACGAGTGCAGCTGTTGATTGCTCACTCGGCCGCGTGTCGCGATTTTTCCCGGAGAAATCTCATACGTCCGGTGATCCCTCAAACAACATCATAATAAATGCTA
This sequence comes from Nasonia vitripennis, assembly GCF_009193385.2. NCBI lineage: Eukaryota > Metazoa > Arthropoda > Insecta > Hymenoptera > Pteromalidae > Nasonia > Nasonia vitripennis. The sequence continues at coordinate 21,029,898 of NC_045757.1, read as the reverse complement.
TATTGCAAATTAGCGCAACAGCAAAAAAACCTCGGCTCGGAAATTGCACGCATCATTCACAGGCGAGAATTCCCGCTCGCGCTCACTCTCTCACACTCTCTCCCTCTCGGAATGTGTATACAGAGACCGGTGTGCAGCATCGCGTTGATATTCCATTTCTCAAGCGCGCGCGAGGATATTCATCGCTCTCGCGATCGCCGTTACTCGTTTAGCCGCTGCGAGTCGAGAGCAAGACGATTAAAGCGATGATTCCCGGCGGCGGCATGCAAATCGCTCGCGGTGCAAACTGGGCCGCTCTCGCGCGAATTCATGAAGCCGAAACTTCGACGTCGTCGCTCTGCAGCTCGTCGTGCCTTTTTCGGTGACGCTCGCGTTCGAGAGCGCGTCTTTAATTAGTTTCCGCGCTGACGAGGGAATTTCGCGGATTCCGGGCTAACGACATCAGTGTTATACCGACAGCGCGGATTACAGCTGTGGCGGAAAATAAAAGTAGAATAATCGAGGTGAGCTTTTAGCACCAGAAATGAGGCTTGAAATTCGTGCGCGAATTTTCGGCGAAACCGATCCGCAGCTGTGCGCGAGAGCGAAGGGGTAGCGCACAGCTCAGTTTAGCTCTCTCACGCAACCCCGCGCGCATAGGGTCGAGCGCGGCGTCCAGTCGTGTGCGAAAAAAGCGATAAATTATTCCCGTTCTATTAGGCGCGCCACGGCGGCATGTTGCACACCGTCTCAGCTGCGCCGTGCACGAGAGACAGAGAGCAAGAGAGAGAGAGAGAGAGAGAGAGAGAGAGAGAGAGAGAGAGAGAGAGAGAGATCGCTACCGTCGGCGAACGCCGACTCGACGATAAGCTGCGCAGCGGTAGCGCTGCTGCAGGTCGCCGGAACAGGTTTGATTATGGTTAAACAGCGCGATGATATTTCAGATCGCATCGCTGCGTCTTCTTCTTCTCGTTTTGTTTTCACCGTGCGAGAGAGGGAAGGACGCGAATCAATTATTCCGGCATAATTTTCATCTAATGCCGCCGATAAGGGCTCTAATTGAGAATGGGAGAACTAGTATTGGTATATAGCTGGGCTGCTTTATCTCGCGCCGATAATCGCTGAAACGTCATTACGCAAATATATCCACTGCGAGAGCCGCAAGCCAGTAGCTACACTTTTTTTATACCTCATTGTGCGCTCGCGCGCGTGTTTAATCGGCCGCCGACGTTACGCGCCGCGGCGGCTTATCTGATGATACCTTATTTCTGATCAGATATCCCGCCGAGTCATTCCAGACTCTGGTAATCCCCTCGATAATGACGATTATGCTACACAGCCGCGCAATTTAGCAAAACATGCGATCGCGCGAAATTTGTCGCTCTCGACAAAATTATATGCGCACACAAACAGGACGAAACGATGCGGTTGAAAAGAGCCGTTAATTTCGAAATACCGCGCGCACAGCGGGAGAGAAAGAGCCGGTGTATGGAGCTCGAGGACAGCGCCGCCGCGAGAGATAGAGAGAGAGAGAGAGAGAGATATAGATAGGTCTTTATTTGCTAAAAGCAAAAAATAATACAATATATATCACAAAGACTGTGTCGCATACAGTCTAACAAAAAGAGAAAATAAAATATATAAAAATACCGTCACATAAAATCACATGAAATCACATTTCGTCATATTTAATTATCACATAAAACTTTTCTAATATTACGCTGTACATTTAAGGTTTGGTCATAGACCTATCTGTATTGCACGTTTGAAATCTAAAAATACGTAAGTAATACTGGAAGAATTTTTACGGCCTAAGGGCCGATTTACGGCCTAAGGACCGAGAGAGAGAGAGAGAGAGAGAGAGAGAGAGAGAGAGAGAGGGGGGAAGCTCGTACGTAGGGCTTGCTCTGAAAAGACATCCTCTCCTCACCCCGTCGCGCTCGTTATCATTCAGCCGACCAGCGTGTATAGGCGCCCTTCCTTGGCTAAACGCGCCCGCGGCTCCGAACCTGGCGCGCATTAGCGAGTGTAAACAAAAGAGTCGTGCAGGTAATTAAGCGACGACGCTCTGTACAGCTCGTGTGTGACGAGCTCGCGGAAAGGGAGAGCCGCTGTATACGGGCCGACCTGCATCCATTTTATTAACTGCACGACGATCACGGCTTCGGAGTTAATCCCGACGCTGCCGTGTGAAAGAGTCGCGCGCTTGCGTAATAACGTCATTTCCGCGATCGGTCGACGCTCGCACACGGCTTTGTTTGCCATGCTAATCGGAGATTTATTCGAGCCGGGTCGGAAGAATGTTCAAAGACCCGCGCGCTCGGACGCTGTCTTATCTTAATTGGCTTTAGGCCCCGCGCGAGCGCGTAGGAGCAGAAATTAAAGCTCACGCGCGGCCATCAAATTGTCCGCACCAACAGAATTGATTTACAGCCGGCCGGCTCTGTGACGCGCGCGAGCGATCGTTAACAACCGTCGGATTCGAATTAAAAACATGCGTCGGCCGTAAATAACGCGGGTTCCCTTTATTGTTTCAGAATCGACGTTAAAACGCGTTAAAAATTTTACAACGCCCCCGCTCGCGCACTCCAAAGAATCCTAAAATTTCGAAACGACTCGGCGACCGCGACGATTCGCCCTCGAATCGTATTCCCGGAATCGAGTTTTATCATCCAGCGCGGCTGGAAAAGCAGCCCGGCAGTCGGAAAAAGGAGGGCCCGACACAAAAATCGTGGATGCGGGTGCGGTGGGGAAATGGCTCCGAATGTATAAAGGCGGCGAACGATCTATCCTCCGCGCGCTACTCTTATCGCGCCTTAACCGGCGACTGCGCACCGCCTCGTAAAAGTCTCGGCGGCGTTATGATATTTACGAGGAGCAAAGTGCGTCGACGCGACGAAATTAAACGACTTTCTCGCGCGCCCGCTCTCCGCTTTTACAGTAGCGCCACGCACGTCTCGTGACTCCTTGTTCGCGAAACTCGCCATATTTTCCCGGCTTTTGAAGGGCAGACTGCATTATTAAAGGCCGCGCGGAAATTCTTGGCTGCGTTTTTCGAGCCCGGTCCGGCGACGAGCTTGCGTGAGCCATTTAATTAAAAGAGCGGGAGCGTAAGTGGCCCCGCGCCGAGAGAGCTTTTATTGACCCCCGTCCGCAGTGCGCGGACAAAATAGTCTGGATTTTTCGAGGCGAGAGGACAGCGCACGCATCGTGGAATACTTAAGCGCGCGCGAGCTTTGTGTGGAGCGTTGTAACAGTGAATTAGAGGAGTAGTCTTTTTCCCAGCCGCTCGTCCCCAGCTCGCTGCTTTTTCAAGCCGATAAAGTTAACGAGGAACACGGCCTGGATAAATATTTTATCGCGAGATGAAAAATGCCCCGACCTTCGTCGTTCCGATAGCTTTGCCATGTTGATGCTCATTACAGCGGGGGATTAATTTTTCACCCTGTTATCGCTGCTCCGACGTCGTACGCTCGCGGGGAAAATATTTTCTGAATAATATTAAGCGCTCGACGCATCGAACCGACTAGAAAGCGAGCAAGTCGATTAAAATTAAATCTAGATCTGCGGTGGCGTGGGCAGCCCACACACTCCGCGAGGGAAATCACGAAACCGTCACGCTCGAACAACGAGTCTTAAAAAACAGTCTCAGCGCGCGCACCCTTCCCCCTGTGGCGAGGTCGTGTCTAAGGGCGGGCCTCGGGCAGCGCGATCGCACGCAGGAGATACGGGCTTCACGCGAACCTTAAATAAGAAGATACTCGGCTGCGATATAGACCGACGTGTATAGCCTCCGCAGCTACGCGCACATAAACTGTGTCATGTGTACGGAAAGCCGTATAACATTTCGGCTGTGGACGAGAGGGAAAGAGCCGGCAATAAAAATGCAAAATATACGACGACACGGCCGCCGCTCTCTCTTGCTCTTACATTCTAACGACGCTGCACGCACGTGAGAAAGCGGCCGAGGTTGGGCGGGACACCGCGCTCACGCACACCCTCGGTTTTGGGGGGGTGCAGGCCGTGCGTGAGACTGATACCGCAGAGCGGCGCGTGCGCTGCACCGATTGATCCAAGACGCGTCTCGCATTATAGCCCCGGTTCATTGTGCCGCCGCTGATTTGTCTCCCGTACGGGGGCGTATTTTGACTTTGACTCTAATTCTCGACGAGCCTCTGCTGCACTGTTTGTGTATCGAGCGGCCATTCATTCCCCGGGATTTATGCGCGACGGGCTGCTGAGCCTTGTGGGCAAATATTTTTCGAAAGCGGCCGGGGGGATAAACGTATTGCTTTCTACTACGCGCTAATTGCCTCCGCCGCGCACACGTTTCCATGAGGCACAATGCCTGTGTGTAATCTAGTTTTTCCTCGGGATAATGGGGGACGGTTGGCGGTGGCGGCAGCGAGAGGGAGAGAGAGCAGTGTTTTGCCGTAATGACTGGTAATTGCGCCGCATGATAAGTAATATCGAGGGTAGGCATTAGCTCGGTGAACTTTCGCGTAGTCGCGCGGCGTATAATACGGTTACTCTCGTGCACGCCGCGCACGCTGTATCAATATTCAATTTCGCGAGCTCTGCAAGTATCATATCGCAATTCCGAGCCGCGGACTTTCTATATACACACGTATACCGCGAAAAAGTAATTCATGACTGAAAGTTCTCCGCGGTGTGTTTGCCCTCTCGCTTCGTCGTCGAAACATTCGAGAAACAATACCGCGTTATACGTATATATTTGTTTTCCGTCATTTGTTCGGTGTACGATAATATCAATAGCACATACACGCGCGGGCGCAAGGCTCGCTTTTATTAGCAAATACATCTCGTGCAAGAGGGAGGCGACACGATCATCGCGGAGCTTAGCCAAATACAAAGCACTTAGGCACATCGCCTGCAAGCGATACGGCCTATCGCCTTTTTCTCCTCCGCCTTTGCCCGCAGCATACGGGAGCGATCCTCGTCCATCTCCGCGTTTATCCGTATCTACTTCTCGCTCTGTATCAATATTTCTCGCTCTCGCCTTGGTCCTCCCGCCGGCCGACAAAGGAAGCCGCACGCACGTGTACCGCGAGGGGGTGCACGCGTGATATCGCCGCACACGGCCTCGTGTACGGGGGGCGAGCGCCTGCGATCGATGCGCGGCATAGCCGCTGAGAGGGAGAGAGACAGGGCAGCGCGTATCGAACCAACAGTCGCGAATTTCGCCTGCGAGACAGCGGCCGACAGGTACGCGAATTGCGGACTGCGGAGCCGCCACAGCTGATTGGTCGATGACCTCGGCCGCGAGCGCTACGCACCGCGCGTTCCTCGTCTACCTCATTATAATATGCCTCACAGTTTCGACTCAAATTTCACGTTAACCTCGTATCCATACCGCTATCGCTGCTGATGCTCTCTGAATAAACAGCAACTCTGCGTGCTTTTTTTCGAAGGACGCTTTTTAATTGCCCGATAGAGGGAGGCGGAATTCGGGAGCGTGTTTGTCTTTGCGCGTGCGACTGATGGGGCATGAAAAACGATTCCTCTTTGCTCTGTTGACTCTCGAATTAATATCGAAACGCGCGCCCGGACGATGAGAGAGGATTTTTCAATTCGGAAGGGTTCATTATTATTGCCGTTATTTCTCATTCATTTTATTGTTTTCTCTTCATTAATGAACTTTGCTTTTTTGTTCCAGGTAAGCTTGCACATCCACCTTTGAGTTTTAAGGGCACGATCCTCTCGGTACGTACCATATTTTGCGATCCATGAACATTTGAAATCCAAACGTCAAACTAACGATCAGAAAATGCTGCATCAATTTTATCATACACTTTGCTGTGCATGTTTGATCAGAATGTGCGTGTGTGTATCAAAGCTCGTGAAAATTAATTAACTGCGAGCGGGAGTTTTACCATCAACACGTACGCGAACGCGTAATCCCTCATAAAAGCGGGGGCGCATACATACGCGAACAAACAATTTACAATAAACGGAATGCGGAAAATCAACAATGAAATCAATGCAGCGACGGCAGGCACGGCAAGAGAGACCGCACGGGAGAGGCTAAAATGGCCGAGGGTACACATCAAAGAACGCGTTGTCTCTCTCTCTCTCTCTCTCTCTCTCTCTCTCTCTCTCTCTCTCTCTCACGATCGGTGAATTTAACAATTACACACATGCCGGCGCGACGTCAAAACTCGCAGTGAGAGAGAATGGATTGCATCGATCGAGCTATAAATATATAAAACGCCGTGCGGCGGGGTTCTTGTGACACTCTCGCCGCTACGTAGCAGTCGTGCCACATAGTCGAGGCGCCTTATGGTCACAGACACGCGAAAGCGGCTCGGGGAGATGGAAAAAGTGGATTCGCCGTAGATGGAGATTATCGTGACCCGACGCGAAAATCCTCTAGATCAGCGCTCTATTATCTGCGAGACCCGCTTTCGATTTCTATGCGCACCGCGATGCCTTTACGGGAAACTGTAACGATTTCTGCATTTCGCGAGGATCTCGGAAAAGCGCGACGACCGGTTTCCGTCGGGAATTATCGATGATTCTACGTTCGGCGAGCGACGCGACGATTCAAGGATGGAATCACGTTTTTAATAGCGGTTAAATGAGCAACGCCTCTTGCATTTCAATCCCCGGTGGCGTGTAGCTCTCAGATTTATCGACATCTGGAAAGTGCATTAATTCGAGGTAATTGGTCCAAAGAGATTATTATTTTTAGCGACGCGATGAGGTGTCGCGAAATTTGCTGCTAATATTTGATTATTTTATATTGAAAGCTATCTCGTAAGAGAGAGAGAGAGAGAGAGAGAGAGAGAGAGAGAGAGAGAGAGAGGCGGTGCAGAGAGCCTCTGTATTTTTGTACCTCGCGCGTTTCCGAAACGGAGAGATGGAGGCACGCAGCATAACCCACACTTTGAGAATAATTGCTCACTCCCATGGAGTTTACGATACGAGAAAATTATTGGGCATAGGCGAGTTTCATTAGACTGTCACGGCGAGGCTGTGTGTCGTAATTAATGAGCATTATGTCATCATTAGGCGGGATTATTTTCCAGCGACTCTGTCTCCCTCTCCCTACGTATACGTATATTCCTAGGCGTACTTCGAAAATAGCAAAGGAATAAAACTGTGTAATTTTCCGAATCGCTCAATTTGGATTTATAACTCGGCCCCATTAATATGCAAGCCCTCCCCCGCTTCAGCACACATGATCAAAGCGAACGCTGCATTCTCCGGATTTTTGAGCACTCGGGCAGCAAACGGACGGTGACATTCCACGGCGACTCAAAAATCTAGATCAACGCGCGCGGGGCAAAAAGCTGCATAGCATAGAGAGCTAGCGTACATTATTCCAGCGGCTCATCCGTGAAATGGCTCGCTGCAACGACGACGCCGCGGCGAGATTTCGGGGCTAAATGAGCCGTGCGTTCGCGGCCGCCTTTGTAATTGCCGCGCGCGCGGCGTAATGACAGGTTGCATCATCGAGGCCGCTGCAGCTGCACGCGGCCTTTCTCGCGTCTATGCCACACACACACACACACACACACACACGCGCGAACACTGGCGTGGAGAGTTGCGAGGATGGCTACAGGATCCGATCTGCGGTGCGGCGGCCAAGCCGATTATCGGCTTTGCTTTTCAATCCTCTTTAAGTCAAAGTTCGAGCGCCGGCTGCATTGTTTCAGCGCGAGCGAGTTGCTGATAGGGTTCCGGCCTGGTGCTGTCGCTCTGATCTCCTCGACGACCCACTAACTGGAAAAAAGAGAGAGAGCCCTGTCTAATTGCCTACTCCGGCGGGGCGGGCTGTTATTTTTCCAAATTTTCCGCGAAAACATTTCGTTATTCGCCTGCTTCTTTGACAGGACGAGCGGGCTAATTCCGAAAAACAATTTTCATTTCCGCGAGCGGAACAATTTTCGCCGCTAATAAACACACGCGCGTACGCAGCGAGAGTCTGCCCTCGCACAATCGTCTAATTTGCGCTCCCTTTGATCGCGCGGCCTCCTGCCCCGCGGAGCTCGCCGACTCTCGGGTCATATAATTAAGTCCAAATTAGCAAATATTAAATTTGTTTAAAAAGCAGCCCCTCGCACGCGCTCCGTAGGGGCTGCCGCCGCCGACGCTGCAGCGGAGCCGAGATTGAATCCCGGCTTTGCCGAATGAGTCAACCTGTGTAAACGTTGCTCTTTGGCTTTGAAGTTCTCTCTCTCTCTCTCTCTCTCTCTCTCTCTCTCTCTCTCTCTCTCTCTCTCTCCGCTCTCTCCGCTGTATCGAGGGATTCCTTGATCCGACACTCTTGCGCGCGGGGGACGCAACGCGCAAATTGAAGGGACACGTGTCGGTTATGCGCTCGCGCGCGCGCACATGCAGATCGCGCTTTATAGTTCGCCGCGTGCCGCGCACGTCGGACAATGGCTCGCCTTAGCCTACACTCTTCCACACTCTCTTTCTCTCTCCGTGTGACCGCTCGAGCGTTAAATGCCGCCCAAGGATATTGGTTTCCTGCTTCCTCGTTAACGGCTGCATCGCGAGAAACTATAACGCCGCCGAGGGGCTTCCTCAGCCCCTTCTTTTTGCGCCGCGACGAAGCATAGTTGGCATTTTTTTCCTGCACGCGTACGAGGGGGCGCAGCCCGCGATGATTAAAAGATGCGCGTGCGGGCAGCGGGGCCTTTATTAAAAGGGCTGGAAAAGATTGGCTTTCTTCCCGCAGTGTCTTGCATCAGAGAAGAGCCGAGTGTATCGCTCTCGGCTGAACATTTTTCAAATCGCCGCGAGCGCGCGCGCTCGACTTTTCCAGCCTCATAACGACTTGCTTCCGCGCATGCGGCAAAGTTTGTCGGCGCTGCTCAGCTCTCTTCCTGCTCTTTTTCCCGCACGTCTGCAATTTTTTCCAATCTGCAAGTTCAATTAAAGGCAAAACGCACAGGCGAAACTCCCTGCGCCGCGCGATAGCATCTAAAAATTAGCGGCGCGAGGCTCGTAAAACTCGCCCCCGGAGAAGCACCGCTACTACGCTTTTCTCTCTCGCGGGGAAAATCGCGGCAGGCGCAACTTTTGCACGCCGCTGCTGCGGCTGCTGGAAGAAAGAAAGAGCGCGCGCCGCGTTGAATAAGCACTTCAATCTCTTCTGGACGCTTGAGCCCGGGGAACGGGCCGCGAGGGAACGCACGCGCAGGAATTAGCATTTTCGTGTTCGCGTCTTGTTTCCGACGGCGCGCGTGAAACCATAAAGCAGCGGAGTGCCGCCGCTTCGCCTTTTTTCCCAACCGGCCGTGGACGTCTCGAGAGCCGCGCTCGGTTTTGGTAACAGCCGAAAGAAACAATCAAGCTCGGTTAATTTTTTGGTAATTTTCGATTTGCATATATTTACGCGAATCGCCGCGACGAGACACAGCGGAGATTGCGCGTTTGCTATTCTCGGCTCGGCTGGGATTATCTCGACTGTTGGGAATGTCTTGAAATCCGTCAAGCGAGCACAAAAGCCGTTACTCCGTTAGTTTAGTTTATCGACTTCGCGAAATATATACTATTTCGGGCAAATCAGGAATATCCAATAGATTTGATCAATGCTGAATGAGCCGATATCTGCGCAGTGCGTCATAATTAAATCGGGACAGTGACGCTCCGTTTGTCCAGATTCAATCAATATTGATATAATGTCGAGCAGCAGCCTGCGCAAGACGCGCATCTCGGAGAGCATCAATCCATACGAATCGACTGATAAATTGGTAAGCAGACGGTTCCCGATTGTCCAGGGCTCGTCTCTCTCTCTCTCTCTCTCTCTCTCTCTCTCTCTCTCTCTCTCTCTCTCTCTCTCTCACTCTCTCTCTCTCTTTTGCGCCTTCCCTCTCGCCTCGAAGAAGCTGGCTTTCCCATCGCCTCGAGACGCACCGCAGAAGCTCCTTCAATTTACACAGCAGAGTTTTCTTCGTCCGTCTCGTTCATTATTTGTCTAATGAATACTAAGAGCGTTTCTCCGTTTTAATTTGCGAGAGCATTGTAATCTTCTCTTCTCCTTTTCTTTTTTCCACTTATACCTAGCTGCTTATATATTTTCGTATAGTTTCTCTTTTTTCCCGCTCGGCGCTCTTAACATCTTGTTCGGAGAGCCATATATGTCATACGTAGACCAACTCAATCCGCGCTTATCCCTCGCCGGTGTTCTGGCGTGTTTCTCGTGTGGACACATCCGCGCGTAGGTGTCGAGGCGGCCGCGAGACTGGAATAACTCGGCGCCGCACTTCGGAACAAGGACAGTATGTAAATAGGCGACTTAACCCGCTGCAGCATGCGATGGATATAAGGACCGGGAGAGGAGGGGGGGGGGGGGATGAACGAGCGCAGTGAATTAACGCCTGGAATTCGCGCAGCGAGAGAGGGAGAGCTGACTTCGATTCTACTTGAGGAATCTGCTCGGTAATCTCTTTCTCGCTCGCTCGCGAGGAAAGTTGATTATAGAGCCCATGAATACCGCATCGGGCCACGAGAGGCCGCGCGTTGAGACTTTCCGTTCTCACGGCTGGCGCTAGACGTACTCTCCGTGTATACAGCCGTAGCCAGCGCGATCGGCATTTTCGATTTTCACCTTTTTCACTGCGCACGGCAGCAGCTCTCTTTTCGAATTCCACCGGCGCCTCGTCCATGCCGCTCGTTGTTTCGTCGATACTCGCTGCTGCCGACGCGCGCGCAGCGTATATCGCTGGTACACAGCGGCCCTCGCGCCGGGCTGATAAGTAAAATTAGGACAATGCGTGCTCGCAATGCGGTATTCGCAGCGGCGGACTGTCGCCACGCACACGTGAAACGAAAATGCGTCTCGGCACGATAGCGTCGGGTGTAAATGTTTCCTCGCGCGGTGCTCGCTCACATTCGAATGCGCTCGCAATCGTGGGAACTCTTTTATTTCGCACCGGCGCTTGAATTATTGATAATGGCTTGCCGCCGCGCACGGCATCGTTCGCCCGCTTATTTACGCTCATTGCCATTTCGACCGGTTCACTTTGCGCGATTCCGAACTGATCGAATTATATCAGGATCGTCTCCGATGAATAACGTAGCTGGCGCGCCGGAGGAGATCCCAACACTGACGCGCACGAGGGGACGCGGAGGGCGAGGCGCGCAGAAAAAAAGAAAGTGATTATTTCGCCGAATCGGAAGTTGGCTGATCGCGCGCGCTCGCGAGGGAGGGACTCTCCGCAAGGCCATTCCCTTCTGGAGCACGTACGATACGGCCGTAAATTTACGATTTACGGCTATCCGGGCATCTAACGCGGAATACGAAATGATGCAGCCCGCGCGCCAGCGTCAAACTTCCATTTAACTTTAGCCAAAGCTCTCGCGCGCCCGATCGTTTGCGGTTCAGCTCGCCTCGACTTGCGGCGATGTGCGTGCAGTGCGCGCGAGTCTGTTTCTCTCGTGCCCTCGCCGCGCGCTCGCGCAATACGGAATTACTACCACGTGTCGGCCCCGCCGAGAGAAACAAAGCGAATACACAAGACGTCGGGGAGCGAAAGAAGAAGAAGAAGAAGAAGAAGAAGAAGAAGTAGGAGAAGAAGGAGGCCGCGAGAGATTAGGCGCGCTGAGAAAGTTGGAACGAAAAAGAAAGCGGAGGAAGGAATTCTACCTCGCGCTGACGAAAAAAGCGAGATGAGCGCGAGACCTGAAGTTATAATGAAGTTTCTTCGGCTGGGCTTTGTAACGGCATCGATCCCCGTTCTCGTTTATCTACCATTCAAATTTCTATTTCCGCGCGCTCGTCGCGCGATGATCCCTCCCGCGTGAGCCGTTTTTCTCCGCCAAGAATTTCAGGACTTTTAGCTCCCGTCTATTGACGAAAGGCGATAACTCACACACACACACACACGCGCGCGGAGATCAAGGAACGAGAGGAGGGAAAAAACTTTCCGACTATAACAGACCGCGGCTTTCATTACTTAATACAGATATACGTGTCCCTCCGCATGAAACTCGAAGCCCTGAGAGAGAAGAGCGATAATCCCGCACGTCTTCCATGCCGCTCCGAATTAATCGACTTACACAGCCAGTGTGCGAGGGACATGATACGAGAGGGTCGTCATCGCCGCTGGAAAAGCGTTTCGCAAGAGGCGAAAAAAGAGCAGTCGCGTTGCGCAAAGCGACTGCGCAAACAGTGTGTCCCATTATAATATCCGCTGGCAATGCTGGCCGAGCACTTAAGAGCGTATCTCTTACCTCGAGAAAGACGTCCTCGTCGTCCGACATCTCTTGCTCCTCCGCCTAGTATCGTTTTCACCCGCTGAAACCCAAGAAGACAGTGCGCGCTGTCGAGGAAACACTACGCGCGCGGGGCTACCCTCGCCGAGAGAGAGAGAGAGAGAGAGAGAGAGAAATAGAGAGAGAGAGAGAGAGAGAGAGAGAGAGAGAGAGAACGAGTAGATGAGAGTAGATGGAGCCGTCGCCGACTGTCGAGGCCCGGGAGCGATTATTAGCGGAGCACGGGGTCACTCGTTACATTTCAGCGTGGTCCAATCGTGTCCAGAAAAATTGGAGCTACTTTCCATTACTTACCCACCCGCGAGGGTTTAATCAACTCTTTTTTCTGCGTCCGCGGCCGGAAGATCGGCTCTCGGAAAAAATTAATCAAGCTTACATAAAATCTTACAAAAAAAGCTTACAAAAAGTTCGCCCCGCGTATAATACGGCTGCATCATCCGACTTAATTTTCGGAAACGCACCTCCTGCCTCTCTCGGAATGATTGGACGATGGGGATCGGAAAATTTAATCTCCTTAGACAATTTGGGTCTTTTCAATCTCGAGCGAGCGTCCTATCCGCTCTTAAGTCAAAAGTTGATAACCCCTCGCGCTCCGGAGAGGAGATAGCGAAGAAGGGCACAACTATCGTTATCCCCATTTCATTAAGACACTCGGAGCATTTCCAATCGGGGATATATTCAGCTTCTTCCGTGCGACTTATAGAGAGGGGGAAGAGAGCTGGGGTAGGGGGCGCATAAAGCCGGGGCTTTCGCTCTCGCAGCCGGAAATTCGACGACGGCGAAAATGTAGGGGACCGATTAATCATAAAATGAAGTGCGCTTTTGCTCGCATTGTGTCTTCTGCTTGTTCGGTTTAATTTTCTCGAAACGTCGTTTTCAAATTGCTCGCTGCATCGGTGTATGCTGCGCTCTCGGGTGCAGAAGCTACTATATACTAGGAGTCTTCCGAGTGTAACGAGGAAAACACATAACTCGGTTCGAGCGCGACGCGACGTCGATTTACATTATCTAATCACGGTACTCCCCCGTCGAACTTTTTCATTCGGTCTCTCATTTTTCCCGGCTCACTGGCGCGTGCAGTCCTTATTCGATCTGCGCCCCGCATCTTCAGCTCTCATTTCTCCCTCGCCCGCCTTCGATAAGGCGCTGTGGCGCGTGCGTACGCGATGATTAAATTTTCTTCTTCCGCTCGACCGCAACTTTATTCCTTGACGAAAGCAACGCAGTAAGCGTTTGATCGAACTGGCATACAGAGAATTCGACGTGCGCGATGGGGAATCAATCAAAATTGTATACGATCTAAATTTTCCGCGAAACGAGCCAAAAGGAGTAGCGGCTCGTCCTTTGATGATCAACAGCAGCGCGCAAAGCGTAGTTTAACTATTGATTAATGAATAACCCGGTTGATTTACCTCCGAGACCGGATACTTTAATAGTCACATCGTAAACGATAAGAACAAACTGTGAAAGCATAAGCTGCAACGTACTCACGTTGAGAAAGTTAACGACGCAAATTTTTGCATCAGCGTACCCAGCAGATAAGAAGTCTCCCATAAATCAGAGAAGCAACGGGTGCATTTTTATGAAAACGTCGCGCGCTGCAACGGTAGACACGCTTCGGGAACGTATGAATACTGAACTTCAATCGCACACAGCCCTCTTTGTCGGAGCCGAATGATCGAACGCGGAGAGCAGCGCGCAAAAAAGCTGTCGCACATTGTATATAAGGGAGCGACGACGACGATTCCACGAGCGAGGAGTATAGGTGCGATATCCCCCCGACGCGTCGCGGAATAACTTTTCGCTTTGAATTTTTTTTGCGCCTATGACTTTAGAGCCGCCGGTGAGAAAGAATAAGAACGGAGGAGCGCGCGGGAGGATAGTTTAGCATAAACGAGGCAACTTTTCTGCCGGAGACGTCGAGAGCCCCGCCGGGATTCGAAAGCCATCCCGCGTGCGCCCCGCTACTTATTTCAGCTTCCGCGGCACATAATGCCTCCTATCTCTCCCTTCGTGATTCCGCGCTCCTATTATTTCCTTTTGTGCTTTTGACGCGGCCCGCGCCCTCTTCACTGTCTCTTCGTTTTTCGAGTAATTATTTTTCGGAACTAGACGCTGCTGCTGTAGTCGTCGCCATTTTTAATAATTCGAGAAAGAGAGATTTGGAGATAAGAAGCCTTCGCGAAAGTACCTCGTTAAAACGTCGAACGCGCGGGAAGCAAGAGATTCGCGCAATGCCGAGCACGCGACGCGTATAATGAATGCACTCGTATGCTTGGGCTTGTAAAACGCCTGTGCTCTCGCGAATTCGACGTCGGAAAATACGGCAAAGCTTTCGTGCTGCAGACATTGAGGTCAAGAGTGATGGGGAGTAGTGCATGCCTTCAGACACAGTGTGTACCTTCTTACACGCGCGCATCCTAGAATCCAGGGTTGCTGCCACACGCATGTACCTGCGCTCACTGTGTGCGTTACACACTCCGTAGTCCATTTCATGGAGCGACGCGCTCGAGTGTCTCGCGGAATTATTTCAGCCCTCCGCGCGCGAGTGTGCTACCCTTTCTATACATACATCTAGTTTCCCTACTCCGCCGTATGAAGATGCTCAGAGAGAGAGAGAGAGAGAGAGAGAGAGAGAGAGAGAGAGAGGAGAGAGAGAGAGCTTTCGCAGAGAGGCGGCAAACTTTCTGAATGAATCGAATACGGCGGTGGCGGCGCTCACTTGCGAGTATTTCGAGAATTACTTCCTCCTCAATTACTCCACTGCGGCCTAAATAGCTTTCCTTTCCAATTATTTTACCTAATTGTTTACCCGTGCGCTCATTGAAAGTAACGCGCGCTGGCTCTTGAGATATTGTTGTTAACTAAGTCTGCTTTCTATGAATTATACGCGCGTTTCCGTGCGCGGGAGAATTTGTTCAATTACCGACTGCTTCAGAGAGCCTGGAACGAACGGACTCGCCTGGACGTAAATTTCTGCATACGACTGCTCGAAACCGACTCTCTCGGCGTTTTATTAAGACATAATTTGTCGGAATCGTATATCTACATATGGCTCGGGAAAAATTTGGCGCAATAAACAAAGTTTAATATACAGCAGTGAAACGAGATAAACACGCGTGCATACATCGACGTCTCGTTTCCCTGCCTCTCGTCAGACTTTCTCGCGCGAGCTGCAAGAAGGAGAAAAGCAGGCACGCGAAAAAGTCGGCGAAAAAGGCGATTAGCAGACCACTTTAGCAAATAACAGGCCGCTGCAGTCGCGGAAACGGCAGTGTCGTCGGGTGGTCGCGTATATAATACAGGTAGGGCGCCTTTAATTTGCGGCGGCAGCGGCTCGTTAAATGGACTGGAAAATCAGCATCAGCGCGCGGCGCGCAATAATGGCTTATTAATATCCGAGAGAGTGTGTGTGCCGCCTATGCATACCGGCGTGACGAAAGCCCGAGCTCGGAGAGATGATGAGATTCGCCTTATCCGCGGCGCATGCAAGAGCCGTGCACGACTCGCTCGCTTGATATCTGGGTTACCGAGATAATAGTATGTCATTTCGTCGCCTACGGCTTTTCTTTCTCTCTCTCTCTCTCTCTCTCTCTCTCTCTCTCTCTCTCTCTCTCTCTCTCACACTCTCGCCGTCCTCGTCTTCCGTTTAGCGGTAACACGAGCCGCCTTGGGCTGAAAGCGCCGAGCGCTCCGCCGCGGAGAGCACGAAGACACTTTTCCGGCTTCCCGCGAGAGAGCCGGCTGTCTGACAATCGATCAATTAAGCACTTTCTTCTCGGGGGCCGCCGATCGATGCGCCCTGCCGCCCGTAGCACGCCGCTCCCCCGGCTCCTATCCGCTAGGTATAATAATGCGGATGGAAAACTTCCACGTCAGACGCACGCTCTCCTCGTCGCTGTCGCTTCAATAGAGGACCGCTGTAATTTCAAATGAGTCTCATTTTCGTCCGTTTTATCCGCGCTCAATTTTACCCGTCTCGTCTGCCGCATCGCGTTATTATGCAACGGGCCGGATTATGGCGTGTCCTTCGGCCTCAGTTTCCGAGAGGCGAAACAAAAACGCAAAGCGTATAACGCGTATAAAAGGAGCGCCGCGCAGCCGGGGAAACAATTTCGCCTCGCATTCGTCGCGCAATAAAGGGCTAAATGCCATCCACGCGAGCGGTTTCCCTGTCTCGCGTATAGCCTTATGGGGCTGGAGTGCGTGTGCGTGCCTGAGTCGCGGAAAATTAAAGTTTCGGCGAGTCTTTAAGAAGGCCAAAGTGACAGTCCAATTTTCTCCAACGAGCGTCTGGAGGCTCGTGCCTCTTGCTCGCTCCTCTCCATCCCGATCTTATTAGAAGCGCCGAGGGACTGCCATCGCGGCGTCTCGCTCCGATCCTCGACCCCTCGCGTGTGCCCTTCAACCTCTCCGCCGCTCACTCCGCTTTGTTTTATTTTTTCCTCCCCCTCCTCCTGCTTAATTCGCCCGGCGACCAACCCCTCTGACCGAATAAATGCAAATCTCGGCTGATCAGATCTCCAGCTCTCTCTCGCTCTGCGGGGATAATGAAACCATCTCGGCTAATTGTTTCTACATCCTCTGCCACGTCGCATCGGCTCGGAAAACATGCGCGGCCGATCCGAGCATTTCCAGAGAGCGAGGGCAAACACGGCAAAAAGGGGCCGAAATTAAGATAATAATTGCGCGAGAGGCTCCGGGCCACTTGACAGTCACGTTCGAGCTCTCCCCGTCGTAGTGTGTGCGCGTGTTTCGCGTCGGGGTCTTAGCGCTACACACCGCACCGACAAGGCGGAGGCTCCCCTGCAACAACGGCCGGCCGGCACAAGACGACTAAGCTTTATTGCTGGCAAACATTTCTCCTCTCGATTGTCAGACTCATAACTCTCGGGCGCGAGCGCGCGCGCGGGGCTTTATCCGATGAGTTAACGCGCTAAGGAGTTCAGTGCACCCCCTGCACCCCCGGCATGTCCGCCCGATGTGTCAATTAGGCTCCGCTGATTAATCTTGATGACGCGCGCAAGCGAGGCTCGATTGATTTTCCTGTACAGCGCAGCGGCCGCTTCTCGCTGAATAGTAAAAAGCGAGCTCGGAGCCAGTGACAAAGGCGTCGGGGCGAATTTCCATAGTCAATTTTTCATCATCACGCTCGCCGGGCTGCACAATTTTCCGGAGAACGCCCGCAAACGAAAGCAATCTAGCCGTGGCGCGACAAAGCATCGCCCCGCCGAAAATATCTTGATTTTGAAAAATCACGTAGAGGTCTCCCCGGGGTAGCGCGCACTCGATAAAGTCGGCCGTCCCCCAGGAGGTTGCCAGCCTCGGGTCCTCCTCCTCTGCCACACACACGTACACGGCGTCATCCCTCTTCCAAGTCGATTGCCTTCGGTGCAGCCCACTGCTGCTATGCTATAGCGTACATAACACTCGATAACCCCCGCACACACCAGCAGCGTAATGATTTTCGAGATTCTAATCTCGACGGCCCGCTTCGTTTGGCCTTAGCAGCTACTTCACCTTAACCCTCGGGAGAGAGAGAGAGGCTCGAGTGCGCAAGGCGCTTGTCTCCTCTCGCCGAAATATCTCTCCCGCGGCGGCGGCGGCGGCGGCGATGGCACGGGGGAAGGGCCGAGAGCGACGCTTTCATTAGGGCACTAATGATGTCGGGAGGAGGCGCCTGACCTGGAATCGTCGCGCGCGGCCCTGATAAGGAACGAAGAGGGATTTATCCGCCGCCACTCACACTCCTTTTTCGCTCCCCTCGCACTGCTGCGCTGGCCGAGATTACGACTGTATCGGGCTTTGATTAAGGGGATGAAAAGATTCCGCACGCTTGTCTCCTCGTTTTTCAACTCCCTTTTATACGCTTCCTCGCTGCGTTTTATTAAAGTAATTAAAAGCCGGCATACACGGCGAGGGTGGGGGGCCGCTCCGATCATCGTCGGTCGACGCACTTGTTTAACGATGCCCTTTCTCTCTTTTTTCAGGTGAGTGGCGAATCCGAGGGGGTTGCGGTTCGACTTGCCATCCGTTACGCGTTTCGTAAGTACCAAAACACTCACCTACTCGCAGTCAAAGTCTACACGACGAATCGCGTCGCGCATTGTGAACGATCTGAAAGGCAGAGCCGCTATACAGGCGCAGGAGCGAAGCCGGGAGATCGATTGGCGGCTGTCGTCAAAATCGCGGAAAGTTTGCTCGTAAAGCAGCCTCCGCCAACGTGTCTGAGCGCGAAAGGGACCGACGAGAGCCGATAATTCATTCCCCAGCTCTCTCTCTCTCTCTCTCTCTCTCTCTCTCTCTCTCTCTCTCGCTCTCTCTCTCTCAGCTAGTTCGACACTTTGGCGCTTAATTAGTCGTCGTGCGCGCGCGAGCGGTAGCAGCTTGCCGGCGCTACACCCTATACTACCCACGAAGAAGATAATTTCCTGGCCACGTGGCGCCTAATGAGAGAGACAGAGCGTGGCTCCTTCGAACGAACCGCAGCTCGCTTGGCTTTTTTCTCTCCGCGTTCTTGGCTTTTTCTCTCTGCGCTCTCGCTCGGCCGGCGGCGGCTCTACGCATCGTTTGATTTTGACAAATTGCGCGAGGCGTCGACCATTTGTCATTCGCCGTTTTCGGCGTCGCACGCCTGCCCCGCCGGGATTAAAAGAACAGTGGTAGTTCGATGCTCGTGCTTACACCCGTTACTTTCCCTTTTCTTCACGGATCGTCGAGCGAGTTTTGACTTATGATGCCTCAGAGCGGCCGGAACGAAATTAATTCCGACGGCGACGCTCGCGCGTAAAGCGTTTTACAATGGAGAACGAGCTGGAGCGATGTCGGGGCTGCTGCTTCTTGTCCTCGGCCGAATATTACCGTGTTCTAGTTTCGCTCGCTATCCCCGCGTTTTTTCACACTCCGGTTATAAATAATGATCCGCCGTCGTCGCAGCGATTCATCACGTCTTCGACTGCATGGAGCAATTTAACTTTCGCGCTTTACAATATTTGCCCCCGTAAATTGGCTTTTCGTTTGACTTGAATAGACGGTAAAATTGCAGCGCGAGTGCGAGATATCCAGACCATCGTTCATTTCTATACACTTAGATAAACAATCCGGAGTAACTGCACAGGCAGCTCCGGATGTGACCGGCGAGTGGATAACTCGCTCGTGGGATATTACGTAATGAGCCTGCACCCGGAAATCGGACAGATGTTACGGCGCCGGCTATTCAAACATCTCGATCGCGTTAACGAAAAACAAACGATTTATTTCGACGCGCGATCTCAGTAAAGCGAATCCCACCGCTGGCCGATATTGCGCAAGAAGTCGGCGGCGGCGGAAAGAATCGAGAGGATATAGCTCCGAGTGACTGGGCAAGAATCCTCGAGGTTTCACACCTCTGGAAAGGTCCGCGTCGGACTCGCTTCGCTATTTCGCTGCTGATGCCGGGAGAGAGGCGTCGATCGGAGTTTAGCCGACTCGGCATCGTCGATTCGTCACGTTCTTGGTCTTGGAAAACAAAGAAAGAGAGCGGCCAATCATAATTGCCAAAGTTTTGGATTGCTTTTTTCTGCCCCCGTGTGAGTCACGGGAAGCTGGGCTTCCTAAGAAATGCACGGAAAACATTAATCGCGCTCGCGCGAATCCCACTCGGGCTATTCATTCGACTCGGCCCCCTACTGGCTCGCTTTTATTACGCGCTTCATTTAACTCGGATTGTCGGAGCCAATCACTCGATGGCTATTTTATTAACCCATTCGCCGGGATTGTGGAAATTGGGAAAAGGCATCGTTGAAACCGAAGCCGATCGTAGTCGTAGATTAGCCTCTCTCTCTCTCTCTCTCTCTCTCTCTCTCTCTCTCTCTCTCTCTCTCTCTCTCTCTCTCTCTCTCTGTTTGAATATTTCGCGAATTTTGTACGGGACGCATCGGCGCGGCTGAATTAAGACCTGGGAGTCGCGACGCAGAAAAATCCGAGGCATTCGACCGATGGCTATCGACAACGATAAAACAGCCGCTGGGTCTCACCTCCTCTCGAATCCAAGAATCGCCGCGCGGCGATTAGTTTATCGCGTGACGCGCGGCGAAGAAGAAGGAACAGACGCGCAGAGAAAGGAGCAGAACACGTGTAGCTTCGAAAAGCCTCCGAAATCTCGAGGCATCTCTCCAGCCGCAACGGAAAACCAAGTGCCGTGCGATGAAGATTAATTAGCCTTCCGTCCGCGCGGACGAGCCGTATCTCCTCCCCCGCGCGCGCCGATGTTTGTTTTGTGGCCGAAAAAAGGATTGCAAATATCTCGCGCGCGCGTAAAAAAAGGAACGGCGACGAGACGCCTAGTATACTGCCAGCCAACTAGCCGGCGTGGCTTCTGGGAAACCGACAAGAATGGAATATTCATTATGAGCTTAAAGAATTGGCCTCTGCTGTGGGAGAGAGCGCCGTCGCGTCGCGCGTGCGATGCAGGACGTCTTCCTATACTCTCCTCTAAACCCCTTGATAAATTATGCTAGGAACATTCCGGTGGCTCTCTCTGACGTTTCCCTCGCCCCCGCCTCTTATGCTTCTTCTCTCGAGAGTGAAACCACTCCGTGTTGTTTGTTTGTCTGTTTTTTCTCTCTCTTTGCCTATACGCTTCTTTTTTCGGCCTTCGCTCTTTCCTGTCTCTCTTCCCTGGCTTTGTCTCTTCTCTTTTTGCGCGTGCGTTCTTCTCTTTTTCTCCGTCTCCTCGCGATACACGCCGAGGCTCTGCCTACACTCCCCCGAACTTTGCTTTCGCTCAAAAGTTAGCAGCGCGGGCCCCAAGGTGATGCAAGCCACTCCTCTTTTCAAAGCCCTAAGTGCCTTTTTCACCCACGATGAATTTTTAACCCCGCTTCCGCGACGTTCTCCCAACATTCAATTAAATTCAATATGATCGAACTCGACTTTGGTTCGGAATAAAACCGATGGCTCGAGCTACCCGCTTTTTCTCCGCACACATCTCCCTTGGCAGCCAAAAAAGCTAATGGCTTCGGGAATTCGCGCGCTGCAGCGGCGGTAGCTCTCGCGCGCGGCGCGAAAAAGGTGCGCGCTCGTAAAAAGCGAATTGAACC
Source organism: Nasonia vitripennis (assembly GCF_009193385.2). Lineage (NCBI taxonomy): Eukaryota > Metazoa > Arthropoda > Insecta > Hymenoptera > Pteromalidae > Nasonia > Nasonia vitripennis. The sequence goes on along the minus strand of NC_045757.1, from coordinate 21,008,590 downwards.
GCTCTCGGCCGGCGAATTCGACAGTAGTATACGGCGGCGGCGGCGTCGAACCATTAAAAACGCAATTACGGCTAAACGCGATTCGCGCGCGCTCGAGCAAAGGAGAGAGAGAGAGAGAGAGAGAGAGAGAGAGAGAGAGAGAGAGAGAGAGAGAGAAAAAGTAACAGCCTCGTCTCGGCGGCTTTACGATGATTCGTATGAGCTCGTATATCTGCGGCCACGTGAGCAGGAATCGGTGGCGGCGATCGCCCAGGCAAAATTACGGAGCAGCGGCAGGCGAGCCGTTTTCTGCGTCTGCGGAGCCCGGCGTAATTCGCGAAAATTAAAGGCCCTACTAACTTTAACGCCCGCGAGAGAGCCGGAGCAGCTAGGTATATCCCCTCGGAGTCGCGGCACCCGCGAGACTAAGTCGTTGTAATTCAGGCTGCTGCTGAGTCGGCTTCGCGCGCGAAGCTCCCGGGACGCTTGCGGTCCCGCTCAAATAGCTCCAAATGAGAAACTCCGGCACGAGTTATTGCCCGCCGATAATCTGCCGTGTCGCGCTTATTAATCCGAGCGCGCTGACACTCGCGCTCGGAAAAATAGACTCTTTGCGCATAGTGCAGTACCGCGCACGGCTTGATTAAAATTTCAGCGGGAAATGAGCGCCCGGAAAAATGGGGGGAAAAACTTTACGGCGCGGCGTGTGCGCGCCTGAATTTTTGAAATAACAAAGCCATCGGCGCCCGCGTGTGCTTTTACGAGCGACGGGAGGTAAATTTTGTAGCTAGCATAAACATGCGCGCAACGACAACAATTAATTTTTAGCGGGCACGAAAATGCTGCTCATATTTCCGCGCGTGCGAGCGCGAAAATTCGGAATTCCAGTCAGGTGCAGAAAGAGAGAGAGCTCTCGCTGGCGCCTCAGAGGGCCGATCCTTCAAAGTATCAAACCATAAAGTCGTTATACAGCGCGCGCGAGAGAGCTCCCCGGCATTAATCCCGTTAAACGAGCGGCCGCCTGCGCATTTTGTCTCTCGCGCGGGAAGATCGGGACGGCGCGGCTGATAGGAGGAGGCGACACCTCTCCGCAGCTTCAGCGCGCGATATTAGCGAAATTTTGTGAATTCCACGTAGTAGACGCCGCCGACGACGAGGGGAGGCAGCTACGGGGCGCTCGGCCCGCGAGAGGGTTGCGCGACGTCGACGAGAGGGTTGCGAAAATAGCGATGGATACACAGAGCTGACACGCGTGAATTTGCGAGCGCCTGCAAATTCCTCTACGGTCTTATGCGCGAACGGCTCGTAAATACGTCGCCGCTCTGATGAATGGCGCGCGGGAGCTTTCGGAAGCATTTTTCATTACACCGCCCAATAACGCCGCCGGATTAATTGGAGAGCGCCTCCAGTCGCGTTTCACTCGTGCACCTCATCAAAAATGCACATCGGTCGTCGGGATCGAGTTTATTTTCACTTATTCGATCGGAGAAGCCGCCGAGGAATACAATAAGTATATAACCAACGTTGCGCCGGAGACGGGAAAAAGAAGCGGGAAATCCACGAGGTGTCCAAAAGCGCCTCTCTGAGATGCAGAGAGCTATACAGCGAGAAAACAAGCGAGAGTGCGGCGCTGCGGGGCGAAGTTTTATCGCCCAATAAACGCGTCGTCTACAGACTGCCGCTGGCACACGCGCTGCAGCTCCCGGCTGCGCGGTAGGCGACGCGAATTAAAATGCACAAGCCCGATGTAAATCTAGTAGCTACTCCTCTCTCTCTCTCTCTCTCTCTCTCTCTCTCTCTCTCTCTCTCTCTCTCTCTCTCTCGCCGTAGTCCGGGACGCGACGCGAGCCCGAATTTCACGCATCGACGCGGTGGAAAATTAAAACTTTCGATCTTTCCCTCGTAACTCCGACGTATTTACGAGTTGTAAGGACTTTGCCCGGCTTCTTTCTATCAAAAATTTCCCTCACTTTCGCCGCGGCGGCCGGGGCGCGCACTTCATAAATCCCGCGCTCCCGACGGCGAATGAAAAAATATTTCCGCCGGGAGCTTTTCCTACAGCAGCAGCAGCCTTGCGCTTATAGTTGCGTTATTTAGAGCTGTCGCCCGGATTATTTACCGCGTCTACGAAAAATAAATAGCGACCGCGGCGACTCCTCTTAAAAGCCATTGTTTTATGGATGGCCGCTCCGAATTATTTACTCTTCGAGAGCGACGTACTTTGGCGCAATCTCGAGGAGAGTGGCTCCTCTAAATGGGAATGAACACGTCGTCGCGAATACTTTGGAAGGTGCAATGATCTATCGAAAATTCAAATTCGAAAAACGAGCCGAATGACGGCCGCAGCGCCGCGGAAGTAGCGTCGCGCCCACGAGACGCCCCGCGGACGCCCGTCGCCCACTCGCCCATGTTTGCGTGCGGCGCGCAGGCCGTTATTAGTGCGCCTGCAGCGTGTCTTTTCGGCCCGGGCAATAACATGTAAATTAAAATTAAAGGGCTCCGTCGGTACGCTGCAGTCAGCTCTCTCTCTCTCTCTCTCTCTCTCTCTCTCTCTCTCTCTCTCTCTCTCTCTCTCTCTCTCTCTCTCTCTCTCTCTCTCTCTCTCTCTCTCTCGAGGACGCTCCGCTGCATTAACGAGGGGGGCGACTCGGCTCACGTGACTCTTCTTACCATACAAAGTGCTGCGGCGACTCTCGACGGCGTCGGGCGCGCGCGCGCCTTCATGCCCTCCTTTGTCTGTTGCTCTGGCGTGGAATCGGGCAGCGCTTTCTCGAGGAGCGCGACGTCGGAGTGCTCCAGCCACTACCTCATTATCTTCGTTATATTGCGCGTACTTTGCTATGCATTCGCGCGAGCGCGCGAGCGCGCGAGCGTGGAGACACACTGCACTGCTGTTTTGCATTTTCCTATTCGTCTGCCTCCGAGAGTCGAAATCTGGCTATTCCGAATATCGAACGTTCGCGCGCGGAGAGCAGTGGTTAACAAGCCGAGCGGAAAAGGAGCCGCTGGCACGGGGAAGAATCGGGCGTGCAAAAATCCTTCTCGACGATTGAATCTCCCGGCAGTGCGCTCCCCCGCTCGCGCGAGACTAGTTGGTTTTACGGGCAACTTAGCCGGCAGTCAACATCGCGAGTCTCTCGTGTTCCCGCTCGGCTCGCTCCGCGCGCGCATCAGAATCTGATTTACATCCTAATTACGCTCTCGCGCACTCGCTTGCGCTTTAAGCGCTGCGGCGGCTGGCGGCGCGAGATGGGCCGAAACCGCAGCGCCTTTCCGCAAAGCTAATCTGCATTTGAAGCACGCGCTCTCGAGAGCAAGCGCGAGCCAGAGAGAGAGAGAGAGAGAGAGAGAGGGAGAGAGAGAGATCGCTCCGCGGCAGCCCAAGTGCGAGACACGCGCGCTCTCCTCTCACTCGGACTTGAACTTTTTCTCCGCCTAGCAGCAGCAGCCAAGGCCTACTCCCCCGCGCGGCACACGTACGCACTCGCCTCCGGAGAGAGAGCGAGAGAGAGAGAGAGAGAGAGAGATCCCCCCGCGCGCACGAGGGATAGGAGGAAGAATCGCCCCCGACGCGAGGGGCCAAGGCAGCCGGCAGCCCCGAGGATCAATACGTGCCCCGACAGGCAAATAATTTTGGGATTACTCCCGAGATCTTGCAGCGCGATGGGTAATCCTTTCCCCCTTCTTCTCCTCCTCGCGCGCACGTATACACCTTCGCGGAGAGAAAGGGACGGGTTATTGCATGCGCGAGCGTAGCCGCAAAAATCCGCAAGAGGAGTCGGCCGCTCGTTTCGACGGTCCAGTTTCTTCCAGCTTTTATTAAGAGCTCAATTTTTCTCCGCGACGGAGTTCGTTATTACGAGCCGAATCTCGTTGCGGCGAACTTGTTTACGCTTCAAAGTGCGATAAATCAGGACAGCTTTTTGCGCGAGGGCTCTTAGTGCGGAGCGCGCCGACTCTCAGAGGCAGAAACTGCTGTAATCTCCGAAGATTGCGCCGATACGCGCACATCAGACTCGTACATTCGTTTATGAGCGGATGACATAAGCGCGATCGTAATCCGCCGCGTTTATTTCTATTTCGGAGCTGGTTTGCCGTGTGCGTGCGGCTGTTTGTACTGCGCGCTGTTTCATCGGTGAAATACGGCCGATATTTTTTGCCGAGTATGTTTAACTTTTTAATCCGCCTTCACCGGCACGGCGAGTACAGGGGGGGGGGGGCGACCAAAAAGCGAGGATTGTTTCGATTAAAGGAAGCGACAACTTTTATTTTCTCCGCTGTCTTGCTTGATCAATACTCGAGAGCCGACTACAATCTACAATCATCGTCGACTAATGGGCCAACGACGCGATACTTTTAGCGCAGCCGAGTGCGAAATTGCTTTCTTAAAGCGTGCGGAGTGAAAATGCGCACGAGTGCAAAAGAGCTGCATCCACAACGCTGAGAGAAGGATGAATTTTGAAAGGAAGTAAATATTTCCGTTGCTCAGCGCCCACTCTCGAGTTGTCCTTTAATTATTCTCGACTTAGAGACGCAGCTCTCGTCTCCTTCCCCGCCGCCGCCGTCGCCGAGAACAGATTCTCTCTCGGAGGGTCGTGCTTTCTCAAGGTCTGTCTTATTTATTTGGTTGCCTCCTCCGGCCTTTTCTATTCATCCTCCGACTCACGATTCGCGCCTACATCTCGAGCGTCTTCCCATTCCCTCTCCCTCACTGGCTTTTGCGCTTCTCGGCTCATCGGACTGTAGCTACGCTGCGAGAGCCAAGTCACCCGAGATAATGAGAAAATTCAGGAAACTCCGAAAGGCTCTTCGATAGCGACGCGGGTATGATTCGCCCGCGAGACCAGAAGCCGCGTGTATCCGAAAAATTCGAGTCGCGTCGCCGTGCATAAATAATGCTGCTCCGTCGCGCAGTTCGAGGTGCGTCGAGATTTACAGCATCCGGCATAATTAAGCAAGCTCGGCTCCCGAGAAATTGTGTGCCCGCGTACGCACGCACAAAGGCGGGGGACGACGGCCGCCGCCGTAATGAATTCCGTAAATTATTGAAATCTTGAGAGAGATTCGCGGGCTGATCTATTGGGAGAGACTCGGCGCTGAATAATTGATACGTCGACTTTATCATTCTAAGCGACAGCGATTTTTCGTCCGCCTCCGTGTTACTCTTATTATACGAGAAACAGTCGTCGGTGGCGCAACGAGATTTCAAAACGAAGGCGTGGAGCGCGCCCCGGCACGTGAAAAATCGCCCCACGGTCCAATATCCTCGCAAGTGGGACACGTTCAATGGACCGTATCATATTCATTTTTTCTCTCTCTCTCTCTCTCTCTCACACACACCCTTATCCCACACTCTCCGCTACTGGCGGAGGAAGCGGCGGCGGTGGCGGCAGCAGTCGTCGAGAGTTTCCCCAATTTCTTCCCGGGCGCTCGCGCGAGATTTCGTCCCCGAGGAGGAAAAAGACTCTCGACACTCATGAAAGATGTAGAGACCAAAAAACGACCTCGAGACCATCCACTGCTCTCTGCTCGGGATTCGATCGGCCAAGCTGCTGCCGCTGCAGCCGGCGACTCTTTCTCTGCCCCCCGTCCCTGTACCTTGTACTCCCCCTTATCTGCTCGCTGCCGCCGCCGCCGAGATGAAGAAGAAGAAGAAGACTCCCGCTGCACGAGTGGGGCGTGTGCAGAAATCGCGGGCAAAGAGAGGAAAAAGCCGATCGATAAGCTTTCTTTCGCCTCGTAGGACAATTTCTTTTTTCTCCCAGCTCTTGTTCCCCTCTCCTATACGGAACTAACCCAGAAGCGTCGTTTTCTTCTTGTCCTCGTTAAATCGAGAGCCGTTGTACAGCGGACAACAATTTCTTGTCTAGCCGCTCTGTTAACCTGCCCGAAACGCTTTGTTACCGCTGCTGCTCCATTTTTCCTCCTCTCGATTGGCCGTTTACCCGGGGACACAGCGGGACGCTTTAACGAATTTAGATTCGGGGAGAACAAACTCATTCCGACGCGCGATAAATCTCGGCATGTAGGGGACTCACTACTCGCGCGCAAGAGCCATATAAGAAAAGTGCTTTAAAGCCTCGGAAACGCCGCGAAACTTTGTTTGGGGAATTCGAAGACGCGGCAGAGGGAGGAATGATGAAAATCCGTACGTACACGGGGCAAGATGCAGCGCGCAGAGGGGTGAATATTTAGATTCGGAAAATTCCCGGGCATCTGCTGGAAATTTTCTCCTCCAGCCCGGCTGCTCCACAATGAATTTACCACCTTACGTTCGCGCAGGCTCTAGGGCTTTCCCATTTTCTTTCTTCCCTCTCTCCCGCAGCTTGGACAGCTGCCCTCGCGCGTTAAGGGCTCGGGGGGAGGCGGCAGGAGGGTGCAAAGACGTCGAGGAGCCCCCTTGGGGAAGCGAACCTTCGCTCCCTGCCTTCGCTCCGCCGCCAGTTTCTCTTGTCTTACGTCTCAGGAATCCCGAGACCAGGGCCTCGACACTTTCGCTCCTTCTTCCCCCGCGCTTGTACGTGTGTAATGCGCGCGCGTACGTGTGTATACATACATATTCGTGCGCGCGCGAGCCTAGTCGCGCAGTCCGAGTCCGGGGGATCGAAAGTAATGAAACTGTTTCTTAGGATGAGAGGAAGAGAGAGAGAGAGAGAGAGAGAGAGAGCTGACCCTCTGTTAGCCTGCGCGCCCCTATATTGCCTACGAGATCGGAATTCCTGAGCTGCCGCATCTTTTCTTCCTCCCTCTCCGTCTTTGTCCCTTTGCGCGCACGCATCAAGCAGCGGGCGAATTTTATCAAAACCTCCCGGCGCGCGCGGGAGATCTCTCGGCTTAGTCTTGTAAATCGCGCGCTGGATCTCGCGATTAGGATTCTTCCAGCGAAATCCCGGGGATCCGCCATGATCGTCTTCGACGGCGGCGAGCTTTGAGGCAGTCCCCCGGCCCGCAAGCTCGATCAAATTTTCGCGGGGTATTGGATTGACGTTTGCCCTCGAAATCTGTTTGAACCGCAAACTTCAAATCCGCCGCGACTACACTTTTTAATAGACCCGGCGTCGTCGTCGTCGCCGCAAGTTTTATACTCACTGCACGGCACACGGAAGCTCGAGGTAGAGGATTTCGGAACAACTTTCGGATCCCGGGAGTTCGTTTCCGCGTTCCGAGTGTCTATATTGAATATGCATAGCCGGCGCGTCGTGTGTATTTTATATAACGGACCTGCTGCCGCTATTAGGAAGTAATTTACTCCTCGCTTTACCGATCTCGCAAAGTTTCGCAGTGTAAGTTTAAGCGGCCAAGTTTCCGCGCCCGGCAGTAGTCTGCTCTCAGCTCGCCTTAATTCTTGATACACCGCCCGCCGCCATGCTAAAAACGATTTCGTTTTATTAAGCAGCGCCGGCACACTAAATATCTCCTCTATCGCGGCGACGGCGGTGTCAGCGGAATTCATATACGGGAGCGACCCGCCAATCGGTATGGGAGACGCACGAGTGACTCGGCCTTTTTCTGAATCGGAGCGAGAAGCGGCCGCTTACGGCCCGGTAATAAAATGAAATATGTAACGCGATTTTCCCACATCGGCTGCAGTTTCGTCACGTATACAGCCGACACTGGGGGGTGAGCCGAAGATGCTGCTGGCACAGCGGCGGGATACTTGAAAAGTTCGCCTTGTTATGGGAAGGCGGAGAGAGGGAGTACGTAAACATTCGCCTACCTGGCCACGTAGCCTCGTAATGCCCGTTTATGCGCCATTCAATCCGAAAGAAAATTTTGACGATACTGCCGGCGGCGGCCTTTTACGAGCGACTTATACCGCCCGCGTCCCGGGAATTAGAGCTTATGGCGCTAAAGTACACTATACACGCCCAGTCTTACACCGACTTTTCTTATCTCTCTCCCGGCTTTTTTTGTTCCTGCGCGATGCTGCCGGTCTTTTATAATGTCTCTCTCTCTCTCTCTCTCTCTCTCTCTCTCTCTCTCTCTCTCTCTCTCTCTCTCTCTCTCTCTCTCTCTCTCTCTCTCTCTCTCTCTCTCTCTCTCTCTCTCTCTCTCTTTCTCGCTAAGATCTGAATAAGTCAGCACATATTTTTATGTACAGCCTGTATTAACGTTTTACTGTTATTTCTGTTGCAGGTTGGTATCCCAGACTCGATTTCCCGGTCGCAAGACATTTAAGCTGATTCGACGTCTAGGAAGAAGCAGCGGAGCAGGCTTAAGAGCAGTCCGATGACAAAGTTCCCTCCTTATTCGCCGAAATTAAAAGGGCTCTCGCCGTCGTCCCGGTTGCTCGTCGCGAAAAGCCAACGCGAAAAATAGAGGCGCGATAATAGTCGCGAGAGGGTCCTTCCTTCCGTCGCCGCTTCGCTGCCGCTGCTGCTGGGATTTAAGTAATTTTCACGAAGGAAGACTGCTCTCCTCTTTCAAACGTTTTAATTAGCACAAAGGCCCTGCCGGCAGAGAGGATGATTAAGCCGACGTCTCGGCCGTGTATATAGGAGGAAAGAGGGGGGGGGGGTTTCGCTCTCTCTCTCTCTCTCTCTTTCTCTCTCTCTCTCTCTCTCTCTCTCGGCGTCGTCTTCGTCTGGCTGCTCGGATCGACCAGCGGACGGATTGCGCAACTCGACGAAATTAGGCAGCTGCGTACTCCTGACCGCTCATTATGCGAACTGTCTTGCGATATTTGAGTGCGCCGCTCGTCTCACTCTCCCGACCGAGGCGTGTGTGCCTTGCACTCGAGAAGTCTCTCGGTGTCGGAGGAGTTGAAGGGAAGTCGCGTCGTCTCGCGAAGGCGTTTCTCCTTCGGGACGAATAAATTATCCAAATGCCGGCGCGCCGCATAACGAAAAAACAACAGAGCCCGCTGCACGAGCGACGGCAACAAGGACGAGTCGTCGTGTATACGCAAACACGCAATTAAGGCTGCGCGCTACTCCTCCGCATCGAAGAATCCTCGCAGCGGCGCGTAACAAGGTTTTTGCCTTTCTTGCTGGCTCTTATCGTACTCGCGTACGCGCCGGGGGCGAAAGCACGTGCGTTTGCTCGAGCCGGCGATGAGTCACCGCGACTTTGAATCGCACGCGAGATCGAGACGTTCTTGCTTTATTTCTTCGGGTCAAAGCTGCGTCGGGGATTCCACCGTTTTGGGTAATTGAGAAATCCGCGAGCTTGCCGATCGTTATCTCCTCGATGCGAATGCGAGAGAAAGTTCGCGGCGGCGGTGTCGTAATGAGCCTTTCGAGAGGTTCTCGCACGTTCGATTAATCGAACATTTTCCCTCCGATTCATCCGGCTTTCCAGTCTGATTACAGTTCCACCGAGCGTTCAACGTAATCCTCCTCTATCTCTCGAATATCTCGCTCTCTTTCTCTCTCTCTCTCTCTCTCTCTCTCTCTCTCTCTCTCTCTCTCTCTCTCTCTCTCTCGGTTCAAAAAAGAGATCGCGCACCTGTGGTCGACCCTTTCTTGCTCTTGCTCCGCTCGTGGCAGCGCAGAGTCGTAAAAAGTTCGCCCAGGTCTCGGGTAGTCCTTTTCATTTTGCCCAGATTAAAACGGGATTTAATAAAGCGACGTACGAGCGTTTAATCGGCCGCTTGTCGCTATGCAATGCCGACTTCATTTTCTTAATTGAGAGATATGCGCGCGGGGAGAGCGAGAGTCGAAAGAAGAGGCGCGACGCGTTCGCGAATGAAACGACGCGAACAATTTCGTACACGCTCTCCCTACTGCGCCGGTATTATGTGTCCGCCTCACGGCTCGGCGGGGATCGGATTGCTGTTCCCTTTTGCAGCTCTCTCTCTCGCGCGAGTTTTTTGTTTTCGTAATCCTCCTAACTCGCGTCTGAACGTTTATTTGGCAAATGTCCGCCGGTTGATGAATTTATTTTACGCGGGCAGAACGGAATTGCCGGTACAAAATAAAGCCCAAGCCGGTAATTCGAAGCATCCATCGGCACTCGCAGGGATTAACGACGTGAAACATCTCGCGAGGGCGCACTGCGGGCGGCTCGTTCAATCGCGCATAATTGTTTCGTAAAGTTTAAAAGAACGAGGTCGGCAGTACGGAGAGATCTCTCTTCCTCTCTCGCTCTCTGCAGCTCGACGAGTCCGTGTAATGTCGATGTAATCCCCGATAAAAGATCGGCCAATAAACGTTCCGCGCCGGCGGGGTAATCTGGCCATTGTCTATGCTTTCAGCTCCGCGCTCGGCTACTGCGATTTCTATGGGGCAATGACAATAAAACGAGGATTTCGGAGAGAGCGGAATCGCTTCTCGCGCGCGGACGGAGTAAAAATCGCCGCGCGAGAGTGGTAGGAGAGCTGGCCAATCTACGCACAGTGCGAGCGGCGAATGAAAGCAAAACACACAATACTTGGGCGGGAAATCAGCGCGAGCTTTTTTCATTTGCCTAGTCGCGGAAAAGCGACGAAATTAAAAAAGCGGAAAACTTTGGAAGCGGCGGAATAATCACACGGGTACGCAGCTCCGAAAAAATATTGGTCACGCGCGCAATATCTCTCCCGGCGCAAAAACACACAGCGCAGTGGGCCGGCAGAGTAGCAGTGTACACGCGGCCGAACGAAAGAAAACGGGAGCCCTTGCGCCAGTAGAGGGTGTACTGTGGGCGGGCAACCACGCATTTCCGGCTATCTACACCGCGGATTAAACCGTGCTCCATACACCGCCGGGCCGCGGGGAATAAAACACTAAATGAATCGTGAAAACCTCGCTGTGAGAGCCGCGCAAAAAAGCTCGGATAAATCGCGGGAAAATTGAGCGAACTCGCGGAAGGACGCACCGCCGGGACTCGCTTAATGAAAAGTCTACAATCGAGAGAGCTCGGGAATTCCCTCTCTCTCTCTCTCTCTCTCTCTCTCTCTCTCTCTCTCTCTCTCTTTCTCTCTCTCTCTGCGCTTTAATTAACGGTTTCGAGGGTTATCTTCATTTCGACGCGCGCCGGTAGCAGCGCCAGCTTTGGAAATCGATATATTCCAGCTCGCTCGCTCGTCGTCGTTTTTTTCGCCCCCCCCTTGCGCAGCCCCCGAGTTTTCTTCTCTTTCTCCGGTGCGCGATCTCGCTCCGACGCGCGGCTTGCCCGCGGCAACGCCGACTGATGTTTAATTCCCGTCGTTTGTTGTTGTTTCCAGCCCCCTCCCCCTCTCTCTGCTTTTATTGTTTCTATTCGTATAGCTCGGAGCGCGCGCCGACGCTGCAGTTTTCCGCGCGACGAATTACTGTGCCGCTCGCGGTTTTTTCTCGCGCATCAGCTGTCGTATTTTACTTCACCCCGCGCGCGCTCTTAAAGTCAATCAATTACGCTTTTCCTGATCCGGAGCTGCAACTTTTAATAGAATATTCTCCTCCCTTCCTTTCCCCTCTGTTCCTCATTGAGCTCGCGGCACACGGTTTCCACTATTTGTACGGCGATTTTTACCAGATTCCCCGAGTGATTAAGTCTTCTCGAAGAGCGCGGCAGATAGTCTTCGGCAAACGAGAGAGCCGGCACGGAGGATTCCCGGAAAAACACTTGTCGAAAATCCGCGTTGTTTGGCCGCTTGGTTGGAGCGTAAAATCCCGCACGCAAAAAATCCCGAGTGCTCCTCCAGAGAGATCCGCGTAAATATGACGTTACCCGCGAGCAAGGAAAAAAGTCGCGACGCGTATATGAAATTATCTGGCACTTGGCTCGGACGAGAAAACAGCGCCGGGGAAAAAGTCGATGGACTCGCGCGCGTATCTCCGTGCGTGTCCCTCCGCTAGCGGAGCCGGAAATCAGCTGCTTGGATGTCGTCCATGTTACGCCACCGCGTGCCAAAGCTCCTTCCAAATCGTCGGTCCGTCTCCCCCGAGGTCCTGCTTCGCGTGTGTTTCTCTATACCGTTATCAGAGAGATGCCCGAGGATTTACCGCCCCCGCGGCGACTATGCCAAATTCTTACGCGCTCCGTTGACTTCTGCCGCCGCACCGCATTTGCGCGACTAAGGAAGATTCACTGCAGACTGCGTCGGCAGCTCGTCAAACTTTCCCTCCGCCGTCAACTCTTTTCCAATTTCAATTCAGCCCTCTATTTTCCACGTCGCGCGAGGCTCTCGGAGCAATTATCGTAACGAATTCAGAAGAAAACACTCGCCGTCGCCGCGTATCGTTAGCCGTATCAGTGGACAGGGTAAACCGACGCGTGACGATTCGATCGCCCTCTGCTCAAACATTTTTAATACTTGATTAATCGTCGCGCTGCGTCGCTGTCCAGCGCAGAGTGGGTACATCGCGTGACTTCGGCGGAGCGCTCGCCGTCCAAAACAAACGGCGCGACCAATCCTTCATCTCCACTCGAGCAGCGCTTATGTCCGCGGCGGGCAGAAACTCCCGGGACATTAGCCGGCGCGCTTAGCGCGTTAATAGGGTAATCGATACGGACGTTACGAGCAGCCGGTGGCAGCGGTGCCCCCACTCCGCTCGATACACCGCACTGTGCAGAGCTCGCAGCGCCGGCAGAAACGGAACGGAGTCATTTGCATTCGCGGACGAAATCCCTCGTTTTTCCCTTCTCCGGCTTCTATTAGCCGGCTAACGAACTTAATCGGTCGTTTGTCGAAGGGCGCAATCGGCCCTGTTATTTCGCCCCCGACGCAATTTCCATACGCCGCGCGACTACGAGCGTTTTTCCAATTGCGCGAAAAGGCCGTTTCGATTATGTAACGAGCGCGCGATCCCCAGCTTAGAGGCCTTAACTTCCTCCTTGAGCCTTTGTTATTGCCGGCAGCGGCGCAGGTCCGTTCTTTTTCTCGCCAATGAATTTGTTGCCTCCGAGCGGGGGCAATAAGCCGATATTGGGAGCGAAGTTTAGCAGTGTGCGAGTGCAAGTTAATTCTCCGGAGCGGCTCTCTCGAAAAAGTTATCGGGAAAGCTCGTTCGACGAGAGCCAATTTCACGGCCGATAAACACACACTAGAATCTAATAATCGCCATAGAGCGGCAGCTCATTCACACGGCGGCGGCGACGGCGGCGGCAAAAGTCGCTCGCGAATCTTCGCTTTCAATCTTCCGGGCTCGTAAAATTTCGCACTGTCAAACGGAGAGAATTTATGAAACACTAGCGAGTCATCGTTCATTATACGAGGCGGCGAGAGCAAAAAGCGGCCCTAGGAAATCGAAAAACGCCTGACGAACGGAACCTGCACAGCTGTGCGCGCGCGAGTGGGTGTGTGCGCGTATACACGTGATCAATTCCGGCGGCGGCGGCGACGGCGGCGAAATAAAAACCAGCCGATCGATAAGGCAGCTCCTCTGTGCGCGAGGTCTACGCGCTCTGCGGTGCGGGGCTGGGGCGGAGAGCGGGAGGGAAAAAAGCTCGGGGGAGCCGAGTAGAAGATGCATACGCGAGCAGCAGCGGCAATAATCTCAGTCGAGTGGGCCTCGCGCGCCGTTAAAAAAGTGCTAAGTTATGGAGTTTGACGTTTTTACGATTCGGTTTTCATGGTCAGGAAGGCTCTCTCGCTTTCTTCCGGCGGCGGCTAGCTGGTTTTTTTGCTCCTCGCCGCGAACGCTTCCGACTTATTACTCCTGCTATTACGGTTTTACCGCGAACCGGGCGTCAGTTTGGCAGGGGCCGTGTTTTTCTTCGAACTTATGTCGGCCGCGCGCGCGCGCGCGCGACTCTTGGCGTTCACTGTGATCTTCTCGTCAGCGCGACCGCGTAGGAAAATAAATTGGCTCCGAGCGATTTTATTTGTGGATCGAGCGTTTAAACCTCGGCTCGCGCTGTTTGCTTTCTTTGGATTTTATGATGAGGGTCCGAGTGACCTGCGGACTAATATAAATTTTTAACGCGCGCGCCTCGCGCGGCTGCCTACTGCCTGCACTACATTTGTGTAACTGAAAACTGCTGGCGCTGGATTTTAACGGGGCCGCCATTATTTACCTTTGCAAGAATTTTTTCTCGCTATCGTTCGATAATCCGATAATATAATGACGAATGAAAAAGCGCCGCGAGAGGGTAATCAAAATCGCAGAGACCTCATCGTGGTTGCGGGGATAATTGCGAGCGTAATTACAAACAATAAAGTGACATTATCATTTAATTGAAGCGCCGGGCGCGCGAAACTCGCGGCGGCAGTAAACAAAATTCGGCATGACTCGGCGAGCGGTGTAGTCGTAAAAAACAATGGACAGTGCAGAGCGCGGGCGCGAGAGGATAATTTGGTCTGTCCGTAAATCCCCGAAGTTGGCCGAAAGGGTGCGCGCGTCGCATAATGGTTTCCGAAGGGCATTTCTCGCGACAATTAGCCTCGTCGTGCGCTGGCAGCTCGCCAGAGCCGCTGAGAGTTTCCACCAGCTCGCACCCACTCGGGGGCGGCCTGCGCGATCTGACATAATAGTTCCCGAAATGTCCATTAAATAACTCCCCGATCTCGCGCCGGGAGCTCTTTTAAACACTCGTTACGCGCGTTGCGGCCGATGGTACCCGCGATGAAAAAAGCATTTATTGCCTCAACTATTTCGAATTCGGTCTCTGTGCCGCGCACGATAACGGCAGGCGATGAAACGCAAGAGTGAAACAAATCGAGATGAAAATCGGCGGCAAGTTTATGCGGCGAGCGCGCTGTTACAGCGCAACGAGCGTTATTACAACGTAATGTCGGGGGTGGCGCAGAGAGCGACATGCGCCTGTCTGCGACGCGTTTTATGGGACCAATCGCAAACAATATTTTATTCCAGTGGCGCGTCAATTTTCGTGCGAACACACGGACAAAGACAGGCAGACGGACAGCCAGACAGTGGAGAGAGAGAGAGAGAGAGAGAGAGAGAGAGATAGCATCCATGTACACGGGGCCTCGCGCGCGTCGGATATCGGCGATGCGTCGATTTCGACGAATAAGTCATTTCCGCCACAAGCCGTGACTGTCATAAAAAGCGAGCCACTGCTGGCGCTTCGCATGCGTTTTGTCTCTCTCTCTCTCTCGATTCGATTCGATATGACTCTCGAGCGCCAACGTATAGATGTTTTCGCTACATTACACCCGGCGCATGCAAACACGCTCGACGAATTTTCGTGCGGCCCGCTCGCATAGAAAGCCGAATAAACATGTCCCTTCTGCGCGATTAAACGATGTCACCGCTAGCCAGGGAAATTAGGTGACCATCGCGTCGCGATCTTTTATCCCGCTCTCCCCCTCTGGATATCCGTTCATCGCCCGTTTTCTCGCTCTCTCCATTCGGATTCCTATCGGATGCGCTACTCGCAGCTGTCCCCGAGCTCGTTACTTCTGCTCGGCCGATCGCGAACATTATTAGCATATCCTGCACACTCGACAAAGCTGATTGATTTTTTTCAACTGTATAGGTACACACTACGACGTGCGTTGCGGGCGCACACTGCGTCATCTGTTGCGCCGCGCGCGGATCAGCCGATTTAATCTCCGATAATTGAAGTCTGACGATTTCACGCGTGAAATAGCCCGGAGAGAGAGGGAATATTCAAAGTGTGAGCGATCGGCTACGGCAGCTCGCATCGACAAAGACACAAAAGAAGGCCATACGTTAATTTCCAAAAGCAGGAGCCAGAGGAGAGCCGAGCGTACATTCAATTATCCGCATTCTAACTAAACGGAGCAGAGCGAGAGCCAGTGCTCTGCTGGCGGAAAACTTATGGTGGCCGCCGCGATTACAAGCTACTCCTGCCGCTGCCGGCGATCCGCGCGTGCGCGCTCTCTGGCTTTTCTCAAAGCGTTCGTTTCTCGCTCGCTTGCACTGCACTTCCTTTGGGGTGGAAAAAAGCAATTCCTGGGCAGAGAGAGAGAGAGAGGGAGAGAGAGGGAGAGAGAGAGAGAGAGAGAGAGAGAGAGAATGTGATTAAAGGCGCCGCTCGCGAGCGCGGCTATAGCCAGCTCCAATGGTCGAGAGGGGAGAAGCCAAAAGCCAGAAGCCCGCAAGCTTTCGGGTAATTTCTCCTGCCCCCCCCCCCCCCCCGCCTCCCTCGCTCGTACAATTATACTTTTATCGTTTATCATTTATTTCAGGCCTCCGCGCAGCGCATTCCCAAAGTTTTTCGACGCCGATAATAAAGTTCGCTTATTACGTAACAGGCCACGTGGGTGTATATTTCTTAGTTCCTCCCCACGCGCGAATACCAATAAAGAGGCCCTCGATATCGATTCGTCGAAACTTTGTCGATGTGCCGAAATGTCTCACGTTTTCGTACAGCCTTGTATACCGATAGAGCAGACGTCAGAAGCGCGCGGCGTCTGGCCGAGAGCGACTTTTTCCACTGCGCCGAGCTGCATCTCCTGCAGCGGTAATAGAGTTTTGGTTTTACGAGTCTCTTACTCCCGGCGAGTGATTAAAATTCTCCAAACTGCAGGACCGCCCCCTCTTTCGCTGCAGGTTCATCGCCATCGCGCACTTTAGCCTTAATGAATGGAGTCTCTCAAGAGAGATCGAGTTCGAACTTTGCGTTTCGCGGTTTCGATGCAGCCTCTTTACGAGC
The DNA here is from genome assembly GCF_009193385.2 of Nasonia vitripennis. Classification (NCBI taxonomy): domain Eukaryota; kingdom Metazoa; phylum Arthropoda; class Insecta; order Hymenoptera; family Pteromalidae; genus Nasonia; species Nasonia vitripennis. The sequence goes on along the minus strand of NC_045757.1, from coordinate 20,992,126 downwards.
TGCTGCTGCTGCACTCGAATGTAATTAAAGATTCACCATTGGCTTTTAAACGCAGTCGGCCCTCTTCCGGAGATCAGAGTCATTTATAATAAATGGGCGAAAAATTATATCGACGGAATGAAAATCGAAACATCTGGCGTCGACGGATCCCGAGCCGCGTCCGAACTTCTCCGTATAGCTGGAGGGCTCATTATGGAGCTTCCGAACCCTTTTTCACCGACACGGAGTCAGGCTCTCCCGTTTATACGAGCGAATCCGAATTACCGCCAGCAAAGGACAGCGCTCTCTCTCTCTCTCTCTCTCTCTCTCTCTCTCTCTCTCTCTCTCTCTCGTCTCCTCGCTGCAATAACCGCGAGCTACGAGCTTCTTCGCTGCAAATAGCTAATAAAGCCGAGGGACTTAAGCCCGACGGGCGCCACCCTCTGATCCTCCCTTAAACGTCACTCATCCTTCATCTTGATTTTGCCCTGCCCGCGCGCCGACCTCGTTATGTATATACAGTCGGTGTTTCGCACGCCCTCTTGGCCGAGCAGGTAATAAAAGGCGTCGAGGAGAGAGCGAGGCCCGCCGAAATTCCCATTCAAGATTCAACGGCAAAATTTCAAGTTTCATGCGCTGTCGTTTCGCCCCGGCGCTCCTCGAACTTTACTCGGAGACATCTCTCGCTGTAAACCGCCTCTGCATACACTCGTCTGCGCTCTTTTCGTCAAAAACAATAGACCGGCGAGAGAGTCGTGAATGTTTGACGCGTGTAATACGCGATTATAATCTGCAGCGGGGCGATAATTGTAAATTTCGAAAAACCTCCAGGCTGACGGACAGCAGGCAGCTGTAATAATTCATCCGTGCTGAAAAGAGGAAAAATAGATTTTCGCGCGCTGCGTTTTCCCACGGGGCGCGACGCGGAAAGCTCTCTCGCGTGCGCGGCGACAAACACAGCGCGCCGGATAAGAATCACCTGTGTCAACGCTCTCATTAGCGGCTCGTCGTTAAATAGGCCTCTTTTGTGTACACGAGAGGTCGTTCCTCGGCGGCGGTCATCTCTCGCGCGACGTATACGCAGGCTTGCGAACTGCACTGACAGCCCTGAGGTATTTACGAGCGAAACGCTTGACGAGGTAATTCGAGGCTCGCGCGAGAGATCGTCTCTCGGCTCGCTATGTTCTCTGTGTACGTGTAATGTGCGCGTCGCAACACACGCAGCCCGGGCAAACTGCGGCCTATTCCTTATGCTACCTACCTCGAAGTTAGTTTCCTACTTAAGTCCCGGATGCGCACTCTATCACGCACTTGACATAAGTTAATTTCCTCGCGGCCGTACGTCTACGTCTAATCCACTTGTTGTTGGGTTTGTCTCCTACGTGTAACCCTCGCCCGCAATGCCGCCGCCGCCGCTGCTGCTCATCCGACGACACGTTTCTTGGACTCGCGAACACATGCCGCAACCTCGTCGCTTAATCTCTGCTCGGCTGCTGATGATATACGCGGGGGAGGATTTTTACTTTGCACTTCCGACCTAGCTGCTCCCAGCGAGTTATCGTCTTCGTCTCTCTCCCGCGAGATTCCCAATGTAGCAAGAGTACAGCGTGGCCCTCCCTCGCACTACTCATTCCGGGAATAAATTAAGAGTTAACTGTCTTTCTGGCGAACGGGTAAAAGTCCCTCAAGTTTTTCCTCCCGGAGTACATGAATAGCCGGCTGATGAGCCAACAACTTTGGCGCGAGAGTAAAAGCCGTCCGCGTCTTCATTTTTGCATGCCCTGTACAACCGGGGAGGTCTTTATTTAATCTGCACTTTGATTGAAATAAGGAGAATTATGCGGCAAGTTCCGCCGATGAAAAACTGAGGATACTTCTTTGGAATTTTCGCGCCGGCCGGTGCTCGTAACGAGGTTACTCCTCAACGGTCAATTTGTCAGGGCTTCCGCGGCGTTGTATGTCCCCTCGGAGAGGGTGAGGGGGGAGGAAGAGGCAGCGGAGCGTGTGTTTTGCTCGCAACTTCTGTGATGATTTAATTTACTCGAGCGGCCGCGGCAATTTTAAAGCTTGGCCTACAGGGACGGATATATCAGAGTTTAGAAAGGCGGGGGAGGGCGCGAAAACGCGGGCGGAATATTCGATTTATGTTGAAGAGCTAACCAACTCTAAACGCGATTAATTACCGGCGTTAAATTAAAGAAACTTTCCGTTAACTGCTGGCAGTTTCCGCGCGAGAGAGAGAGAGAGAGAGAGAGAGAGAGAGAGAGAGAGAGAGAGAGAGCGGGGGCCACTTGGAAAACTGATAAGACGCTCGCGCGCCGTTTACTTTTATACCGCGGGCGTGAACCGAGCAGCGCCGGCGCCTTTTATTGTGGAAAATAAGCCGCGCGGGCGAACTTCGGCGAGAGACAGAGAGAAAGAGCGATTGCGCGGGTTGTAAAGATTTTCAATTAAACTTATAAACTGGCCGGCGTAATGAATTCGGAGAAACAGCGAGGACGACAATGCGGTCCGAGAGAGTCGTAAACAAATTTATTGCAGTAGCCCGGCTCGATACCGCGCCCGCGGGGGCTGATTGTTTATGCGGTGGCGCGGCGATTATTCATCGTCGGAGCACCCGCGATGATAAAATCCGCCGCGATTGTGTATAGTACACGTGTAAAAGCTGCGCGCATTCCATTATATTTCACGGTCAAGCAACAAAAGCCTCGATTATTTATTAGGCCGTGCGTGTTCGGCGGACACTAAATCACGCATCCCGCGCGCGGTTAATGGCATGCACGAGCGAGCACATTGTTGGCCGGAAAAAGAGAGCGTCGAGCACAGGGGAAAGAAAGAAAGACAGCGGGAGATGTGCGACGACTCAATTACGTGAATTGCTCTCGCCGCGCATATTCCTGATTACGTAATTCGCGTCGATTCCGGTCTCGTGATTCCGTATACACACATCCAGGCTCTCGATCGCAGTTGCGCGGGGAGCGTCGGGAGTCGGGAAAATATGTCCCCCGTCCCCGCACACAGCGCACGGCATCGCGTATCCGCGCGTCGAGAGGGTGTCGCGAGCTTCTTCCTCCGATCCGTGCGGCAATTCCGCGCACTTTCACCCCTTCGACGCCTCTCCGCATATTCTTGTCTTCTCTGCTTTCTTACACCCTCGTAGTGTATTTTTAGTGATTTCGACCCTCCGCGAGGACTCCTCTCTCTATTTATGGCGAGGCCTGTTTACATTTTCATGTAATATCTTTTTCGTCTTCGCCCCCGAGCGACAGCCGCTCCCGTCATAAACTCGGCGACGTCTCTATCGTGCCCGCTATCACGTGCAAAAGTTTGCCTCCGACAACTTTCGCCACGGGAGGCGAGTCAATGCAATCAATTAAGGCCGATATAAACGCCTCTCCGATGACTTATACGGATTACGCAATCGCGCGGTCGATTGAAAGAGCCATTTATTAGCGGGCCGCCGGACTAATTCTTCCCAGCTTCCGCACACGTAACGCACGGGCGTTTTCTCTATCCTCGACAAGGCAAGATGAATGGAGGAAATGGTGAATTAGAGCGAACGCGCGACTGATAGGCTGCAGGAGAGATGTCCAGGGCAGTTTATCCGGCGAACCGCGCACGGCCGCTTGAATTGCGCTGACAAATCAATACTCGCGGTATCTGCCTCCTTCGTTTCGCTCCCGCGGCTTTCGAGACAATGGAGAGTCAAAAGCAGATTTTGGCCGACGTTTCCTGCCCGGCTCCGCACGCGCCGGCGACGAAAAACTTTGCAGAGAATTAAGCCGTCGCCCACAGCGATGGTTTGTTGAAAAATTTAGCTGGAAAGAAATATTTGGCCGGATATCGTGCACTCGTTACGGGCCGACTCGCGCAGCGAAAACACAGCTCTCATCCAAATATTATGCCGCAACAAACAAGCGTCCACGCAGCCACGGCGTGCTGTTTTATTGCGCCGGTGTGTAGCCAAATATTTGCGAGCAAGCCCGAAAAAAAGAAGCTCTCGGCGCCCCGAGAGAAAGTCAGCATTTTCCTGCGCACACGCGCGCGCACCGGTGATGAAGAGGGTCAGGGAGCTGCGCTGCTGGAAATCAGTTCGGAAGCCCATCGAGATAGGAGAGGGTCGCGGGGGCTCTGGGTGAAAGGCCGAAATTCGTGAGCTCGAACGACCGAGCGCGCGGAATGACTCTCGACTTTGCCGAACTTTCGATCCTTTTTCGACACTTCGAAAAAGACTTTATCTTGGCGCGCGCGTGGATAAGCGAAGATTTATCACGCGTAATCTCCCCGGTTCCGACGTGTCGAGTGAACGCAAGAGCAGAGCAAAGCCGCCGGGGGCTTTCAAAAGAGTTGGCCCGAAATCTCGGCTCGCTTTGCCTTCGGCTTAACTTCTTTTCCTCTTCCTGCTGTGCTTCGGAAAAACTGAACTCATTGTTCCGGCCATTGTACTTTCGGAGCGTGCGATAATTCATAAATTCATCGGGCGTAGGTACATCCAAAATCTCGAGCACGAGTGCCACGCGGTAATCGAATCGACTCGCATCAATGATGCAGTCAAACTCGGGGAATTGGAAAGTAAAGTTGGGCCAGCACAGAAGGCGCTGTAAGCTAATGAAAGCGCGTATTCCTCTCGCGCGTCGCCCGCAGCGGTGACTCGAGAATCTCTCTCTTATCTATCTCCCTCTCTCCTGCCGCAGAGAGCAGCGACGACTTTGAGCTGCAGCGCCAGCAGCAGCCGTTTTCCGCTCCTCCTCCTTTTCTTCCCTTTGCCGTTGTCGAGGCAAATGAGGTCGTTAAAGGAGGATTTGCTGGATGCGCCGTCGCATTATAACGCGCTCAGTCAGTCGTCCGCGAGTTGGCTGCTGATGCTGCATAGCAAGCTTGTACTCTCGTCTTGGCTGCCTCTGCACATTTTCCCCGGAGGAGAAGGAAAACAACATCGTGTCCCGCCTCTGACGAAATCCCAATTTGTAAATGAGACGCTGTTTGCATTACGAGCTAGTTGCGGCCTGCAGCGGCAGCTTGTGTGCGCGTAATTACCTGGCAGGAGCTCTCCGCAAGTGAATTACGCCATCGGCTTTGTTTTACATTTCGCGCCATTAAGCCGCGCGTGTGTCATTACGCCGACTCCGATTGATAAAAAGGAGAGCGTACCGCCGAGTCGTCACACCGGCTCCCACGGCCGCGCTCTAGTCGCGCCGGAAAATCATAATGGCTCTCGGTAATATTGCATAAATTATGCACGCCGGGAGCCCCAGCGTGAGTGCACGAGCCAGACGCCGAAAAAAAAGAGCTGGAAAGCTACGGCCGCGGGGGTAAAAAACTAAAGATGATGAAGACGCCGCTAATGGAGCCGGATATTTGAGCTTCCGCAAATTCAAGCGGCGGCAGCTGTTTAACTTTCATGAATTTTAGCGCTAATGTTACATGTCATTTATCGCCGCATAAATATTCGCGCAACGTCCGCGGCCGGCGCCAATAGTTAGAAGCGCGGGGATGGCTATAATGCGTATTATCGCGTAAAACACTGCTACTCCGCGAAAAATTGGCTACTCGCGCGCCGTCGAAAATAGACATTCGAAACCTGTTAGCGGCGGCGGACCGTTATCCCATCGAGCGATAAAAAGTGTGCGCCGACCGCCACAAATCAGCGGGAGCGTGAATTTTTCAATGTCGTTTTATTAGGGCCATTTTCGCGCTACATCGTGAACGCTCGCAGCCGACAGCAGTATCGGCGTGCGTCGACAGAGCACGAATTGTTTAAATAAACCGATCGCCGGCTCGGGAAAAACGCGCGTATGCTGTCTGTCAGTGGCGTTCGGACGTCTAGCGAGTGATTGATGTTCGGCTCGCCGCGCGCGCGCACACACACACACACACACACACACAGACCGAGAGACGGCTTTCGATTCTCTGGTCGAATTCGCGCAGGATTTCACGGCTAGCACGCGCGCGGATTAACGGCAGTAGCAGCGGCAGCAGCAGAGAGCGCTTTCATCGGGCTGTCCTCTCGATGACGGAGATTTCGGACGGGGCGGCCTGCAATTGAAGATGATGGACGTCGAGTGACGGAAAGGAACGCGCTTCGTTACACTCGAGTTCGACTGGGCTATACGAACTGTGCGCCAGTAGCCCCGCGGATGAAGGGTTGCCTATACTGCCGCTTTTTTCTTTCTCTTTCTCTCTCATCGCACTCGACGATCCCTCGCCGCCACGGCCGTGAACGCCGGGGCTATTAGTCCGCGAGCTTTTATCGACATCTTTGCCTCCGCGAGCGCACGACTATACTCGCGCGGCTATTTTTTATAAACAATCGCGCAGAGTCCTAATGCGAAAGCCGTGTCGAAAGTTTCGGAACATTATTCATTCGAATCAATAGCCCCAGCTCCCGCCGCGTACTCGCAAGCTCGAAATCCCCGGGACTTATAGTTCCATTTTGATATTCCGGAGAGGCGCGAGCACTCAGCGGCAAATCCTTATAAATAGCCAAAACACGCATTGAAATTCGGAATTTTGAGCAGGAGCGGATCCCCATTAAGAGCCGCTCCCCTCCCCGGAGCTTTATAAACCTGCTCTCGGCTCCTCGCCCTGACGCTTATCTCGACGGAAAATTAGACGGGAGGGTGGAAGCGGTGGCCGGGGGGGGGGGGGGGGGGCTGACCCAAATGCGAAGGTGAAACCAGCCATTGTGCCTCTCTCGCACGTCGTAAAAGGAGAGGACGATAAAAGGGAAAGGGCGACGGCCGCCGTACAGTATAGGCGAGAGAAGCCCATGGAGAAAGTGTAGGGGCCGAGATGAGCCTGCCTCGTCGTCGTAGTCATCGCGGTGGCGAAAAGGATTTTTCGAAAGAAAGGAGATAAAAATAAGAAATATGAAGATGAAGGGGTAGAAGGGAAGAATATGCCGCGCGCCGGGGCACAATAAAGCCGCGGGAGAGAGGGAACGATTAGAAAAAGAAGGAAGTGGGAATTTATAAAGAAAGGGGCGTGCCGGAAAAAGAAGCGCTCGGGGGTGACAACGAGGAGCGCCGCTGGTTTCGCTTGGCAGAGATATGCAGAGACCGAAATGAAACGAAATGCCGCAGGGCGGCGCTGCCGCGCGGCGAATACACGCCCGCAAGAGAGAAACGGAGCTCGCGAAATATGAAAAGTCCGCGGGCGGTTTTAATTTAGCCACAATGTCTATTGTTTCCCGCGCTCGAGCCTAGGAGAGACAAAAGGGAATCGCGGCCACTCGCCCGAGATAGACCGCTATGCCTTTCCCGCGGCTGGCTGCGGCTTCTCGACGACGCGCGGTGAAAGCTCACGGGGAAAACGCTCGTTGCGCGACAAAAGAAGCGCTCGGCTGGCACCGAAAGACGGATTACGTCCATAGAGAAGGGGGGAGTAGGGAGCGAGCTTTTCCAACGGGATTAATAGAGATCGATCCCGATCCGCGTTATTCAAATAAACGCGCTCAACCAGGGCTGAAATAACTCTTTCGGCCCGCGGCGCGAGTGGCTTTTTCTAATAAAAATAATACTCGCGGCGCGAGAGCCGAGAGGGTATTAAATGTTTGCGCGCGACTCTGTGTGCTCTCGACACCGGGGCTTGATTATTTTTGATCGTATTATTTTTCGCGTTTTATCTTCGCAGCCGCCGGCTGCCGCCACCGAAAAATGCCGGGGAAATTTTAATTAAAAAATTTCCACCAAAATAACATATCCACCGACCGCGGCGTGCCGGACAGCATTTTATCGGCGTCGAGTCTCGGGCTTTCCTTTGACGTTCGAAACAGCCATACTAGGCTTCCCAAACTTCTTCGTCTTCGCTGCGAAATATTTCAGGGCGCAGATGTAATAAAAGCCGTCGTCGACACGTACGCGCAGCAGCTCTCTCGCGAGCGCGCACGACGTCGACGACGACGAAAGAATCACTGCGCGAGGGAGAAAAATTATGAGTGGAAATATGCCTCGGCGCCTGGATTTCATATATAATATTGGCTGCGCCCAGACAGCGCAAGCTCTCGGGGCCGCAACTATCTGCATTTAAATCGACGTGATGTATGCCGATGAAGCTTTTAATATCAGCGGAGGCGCACATTCGCGTGGCGGCGTCGGCGGCGGCCCAAAGCCCTTACAGCCCTCGCCGGGATAATATCGTTCGGGAGAGCACGTTCGCGCTCGTTTCTGCTCTCGTTTATTTTTTTTTTCGCTCCCCGCACTCCTTCCCTTCGCTCTGCGCGTCGATATACGCTCTCACTCTCGCGAATAGCCAATCGCGCGCTCACTCGCGAGTGTGTAACGGCGAGTCGAAACTGCCGACGAGTGGAGCTAGAGAGAAAGAGGCAAATGAAGTATAAATTAAAAAAGTTTATACAGCCCGGCGGAAAAGCAGAGAGAGAGAGAGAGAGAGAGAGAGAGAGAGAGAGAGAGAGAGAGAGAGAGAGAGAGAGAGAGAGAGAGAGAGAGAGAGAGAGAGAGATAGAGCGAGCGAGCTGCATTATATGCAAACGAAATGCGTGCTCTCGCGCGGAGAAACCGGCGAAAATGAAGAGGAAAGTTATAAAGAGAGTCTATCGGCGCGTCGATACGCCTGCAGCAACGTAGTGTAAAAAAACAGCATTATTTTCATTGAAAGGAGTCGACGCGTGCGCGCGCGAACGCAGTCGAGCTTGAGGGAAGAGGAAGGGACATCAGCTGCGTATAAGTGTGAAAAGACGCCGGGCCAAGAAAGGGGCGTTTCTCCGCGCTTATCATTTGCGCGCTTTAATGAGCATCGACTCTCGCGGGAAGAAAGCCATAGTATATCTCGTTATAGCGAACTCCATTGTTCGCTGCGGCGACGAAAATAACCGCCAAGCTTTCGAGAGAAGCTCTTTCGCTCGCGCGCCGCAGGAAACTATTTTTCGAGATCGAAGCTCCGGGCTACGGCTCGGATTTGTTTTGGAGCTCGGCTAAGCCGTGTTTTGGTTATGCGAACAAGAAGCGAGCGTTCGATCTTTTCTGTGGTTTTGTATTCACGGCAAACTGCCGAATCGACGTGCCGAAATCTGATTACGAGGCGAAATCGTATCTGTGTTTGGCCAAAGTTTACCGTTCGCAACGCCGATGTTTATAACTAAAATACACCGCGATGAATCCATCGGGCAGGATCCCGTCAAATGTAAATAAGCCGGGCGCATAGGTTACTCTCTCGCATGAATTATCGACGAAAATAGCCGGCCAACCGCGCGAGCTCACCTGCGGCTGCGTTTCAATAAAAGCTCACCGCCGCCGCTACATAATTAAAGAGAGCCGGTACTTCTCTTTACAGGGCTGGGAGAGAGAGAGTTTCGCGACTGCGGCGAATCGTTAAATCCGCGGAATCCGAGCGGCCGCCGGGAAATTCAAATGAAGGGATTTATCGGGCGCGCGATATAAAATAGACGCCATTCGAAAGCGATATCTCGGCGGCGAGCTTGCCCTCGCACGAGCTTAAGCTCGCCGGCGTTAATGCGAGCCCCACGCGCCGAGCTTTCGCTCCCTTTGCCGCTAGGCCAGAGATAGGAGCGAGAGAGTGGAACAATATCCCCATTGTCTTCCGGGCCTACTGCCCCCCCCCCCCACCGCGAGTCGAGCACGGCCGTAGCCGCGGAATAAGCCTTCCTCCTCTAGCTGCGACTCCCGCCATCCGGCTGCAGCTCTTCGATTGTAAATTACCGAGCGCCTGGAAATTATTTCGGCGATTCGCCGGGACGCCCCTTTGTCGCCGAAAGAGGCGCGCGAGAGGGCCGCCGAGGGATCAATAGCAAGCAAATTCGCACGATCTGCGTCACAATGCGACAGCTTGATATTCTCTAATTGTCGGGGACGGCATTGCCGAATCATTTTTACACGCGCTCAAACAAAACCCTGGTGTTTTTACAATTCTGCGCAAGGTAGTTAAGACCCGCGAGTATTCCAGCCGCGCCTTTTTGCATTTATCTCCCCCGTGTGCGGGTTGTTTATTTTCTATCGGATTACGATACACCGGGCAGCGCTGCGTCCTGCAATTAGTCTCCATTTTTTGCCCGGCTCGCGGCGTTGCGCGCGTCGGGCCGAAAAAAGACTTACGCGCTCGGACGCTTAAATAGAATTTAACGGCTACTATTATATATCTTTAACATAAAGATCTGCGTGGCTCGACCATAAATATTCATTATCCCTCGACAAAAGAAATCGCGCGCGGAAAAACGGAAGGAGAGGAGAGAGAGAGAGAGAGAGAGAGAGAGAGAGAGAGAGAGAGAGACGGCGGCGGGTATAATTCCGCGCAAATGATAAAGGGTATTAGACGCGCGGGGCTGAAAAAGTCGAAACACGCGGCGCAGGGCAGGGAGAAAAGTGGCAGTAGAACGCGCGTAGATTAAATGAAGAGAGAAAGAGAGTGGCAGGGGATGATCCGCGGAAGCCTGCTTTTAATCCGGCGAGCTCACGCGTAGTGCGCACTGCAGGCGAACGGTAGGAAGGAGGGAAGGGGGGGGCAAGAAAGGACGGCGTGTGGCTTAGCGGCGTGTCTGCGTGCGGCTTAGTTCCGCGGCGAGAGGAGAAAAGCTCCGATACTCGCAAAATAAAATACGGAAAGTGAAAATAAAATGGCCCGGACACACGCGCGGCGGCGGAGGATTTGCGTGCGCTGTGAGTAAAAAGCCGCCGCGAGCAGCTGCGACAGTCGTTCCTCCGAGCGGTTTTTCCATTTTTTAAGTGCACTTACGTGCCCGTGGAAACACAGGCGAGACGCGGCGTCGTGTCTGCCGCGACGCTGAAAAAATGCCCGTGACGAGTCTCGCCGTCGTGCTTTTTAGGTATGTGTTTCGCCGGCTGGGTTATGCGCGGCTTCTTCTTCCCCAAAGAAAAGTTCGCCTCAGCAATGTAACAGGATCATGATGGACGAGCGGAATAGCTGCGTTATAAAAAATACGATGGAGTTTGATTTCGCTGCTGCTGCTGCTGCCAGTGTTTTTGCGGGCCGCAACGGTTATTTTGATCTTCCTTGCTCGCTCTGTGTTTTATCACAGTTTCCGGCGCTTTTTCTGCATTTCGCCGCCGGTACATAGCGTTTGCTTTATTCGCTTTCGATGCGGTTTTATTTTTTATTCCAGTAATCGAAGGCCAGCTGAAAGCCTGATGGCTCAGAAAACGGAAAAAACAATGGACGATACGTTCGACTGATAGAGTAAAAAGAGGGAATTTTCGTTCCATAAAAAAGCGTTTTATATTTCCGCTCTCTCTCTCTCTCTCTCTCTCTCTCTCTCTCTCTCTCTCTCTCTCTCTCTCTCTCTCTCTCTCTCTCTCTCCCGCGTGGCAGGTCAGCGCGTTACAGCCCGTGTTTTCCTTTTGCCTCGGAGTGATGAGAATCGGAGCTTTTTTCGTTTGTTTTCCATCGCAGCCGCCCGCATGCGGCCAATGAAAACTGACCGAAATAGCGCGGGGAAAGGGGAGGCCGCGCACGCAAAAAACGGAAGCGCGATCGAAATGTCAAATTCGTTATCGGCATCCGGATCGCAATTATGCTCATTAAAGAGGTACAAAAATGAGGCAGAGAAATCAAAGCGAGTAATTGGGTCATGAACCTTGCATTCGAATCCACTGGGAGTCGAAATTGCTCCGAGCACTTATGACTGCAGCAAAGCCGCCGGGTCCACTTTGCTCAATCTGCGGGCCGCGAGCGCGCAACTATTATTCGAGCTTCCGCGGTCTCGACGCGGAAAAATTGATCGGCCGTTTTCATTTGTGCTGCTGATACACGCTGAGCGCGGCGGAAAGAGCTCAAAAAGACTTTTCTCTCTCGCTCGCGCGCGGTAAAGTGCAATTCGGCGTTTTTCACGAACGACTGAGCGACAAAACGTGTAAATAGCGCGACTAACGCGAGGATTCTCTATTTCCTTCCCGGCGCCAGCCGGGTCGATAGCTTTTAGCGGAGTTTCTGATTGCAGTGGCTTCGATTCGACGACCCTCGTCAATGAAGAGGAGAGAACGACGACGACTGCGAAAAAAAAGAGCCGAGCGCGCGTGCATAGCCCGGAAAAATGCTTCGCGCCGGGTTTTCAGCCGGCGATCCCCCAATTAATTGTTGCGCAGCACGCACGCGCTATGTATAAATTTTTGACAACAGCCAGACTTTTCCCGGATTTTCGGATTTCCCCCGCTACGGTGTCGCGCCGCGGGGCTTGCTTTTTTTCGCTCGATGGCATTTTTCTGTTATTCGAAGGCGCGTACTTTATGTTACGGCGCTGCAGTTGTGATCCGCTCGTGATTCCTTTGCGCTTTATTGAGCAAATCTCGCGTCGTACTTCCCGTTTATCTATTGGCTGCACAATGAACGATGAATCCTAAAACGTCCTCGCTCAAAACACACATTAATCTCATTTTTTCGAAGGAAGACGTAAAGTTGCCTAACGGCTTCTTTTCAGCGGGGAAAAAGCCCGCTTTCCCCGCAGCGTGTCCAACGATGCGCAACACAGTACAGGAGCTGCACAATGACGAGAAACTCATTAATAATCGTAAATATCGATTTGTTTGACGCGCGGCCGCTGCCAGTCATTGCGGTGTACGCTGGTGTACACTGATGCGCCCTATATACACACGCCCGTCTCTCTTTTTCTCTCCCGTTCGCAGGCATCTCCCGGGACTTTTGAAATAACGCTCTATTGACGGCGCGGGAATATCTCGTAATGGTAGTAAATTGATTTTTTTCGGGGCGGCGACGCACCGCGTCGACGAGCCGGCTCGACATCTGCACCTATCTCTGCACGTCCATTCAGGATTTTTGCGTTTCGGTTCGGCCTTTCTCTCGCTAATGCATAACGTTTTCCCCCCCGAATTTCGAGACATCTTCGAGTGAATCAACGACCATTGCCGCATAGAAGCGTAAAACTACCGTCGAACTCGCTGGACATTTCAATATCTCCGCAGCGGCCCGATGAAAATACGCGTCCTTGTACCGATAGCGGCGCAGCGGCAGCTTTCTATCGGGCGAATGAATAAAAGGCCTTACGTGCCGCGCAAGAAAAACTGGCGCAAATCCCCCGGCCCCCGTGCACGGTTCTTTTATGGCCATTGGCGCGACACGAGGGCGAGGAGCGAGCGCAGTAGCGCTTTCAAAAGTATAAAAGTCACGGGCCAAACGCCGCACGTAGCGCCGTAGACGACGAGGCTGGCGTGTCGCTGCATACACGGAGCGCTCGTCGCCCGATTTTCGTCTCCCTCGCTCTTTCTCCCTTATTTCTCCGGGCGGAGCTAGCTATAACCTACTCGTACACCGCGCGCGCTGACTCGGCGCCTCGAGTTCATTAGTTCACGCAAATGAAGCGAAACCGTCGCGCACTCGGAGAAACGAGACTTTTATCTCGTAATTTTCCTACCAGTTCGCGACGGTGGGGCGGCAGTGTATAGCGAGAGCCCGGCGACACTCAACTTTATACCTCGCCAGAATTTTCTATTACGCCGGGAATATTAAAATGTGGACTTCGGCCGCGCGTGAATCTACCTCCTACTTTATTTTTGCGCGAGCGGTCTTTGCGAATTCTGGAACTTTCAATTCCCTCCCGCTCGTGATTACGACTCCTTTTTTTTTCGAAAGTCCTATCCCTGCGCAAATTGGATTTCTTCTCCGCGAGCGACTCGAAATCGTGAATGAAACACGCTTGACTCGCGAGCCTGCTCTGACCATCCATCCATTACATCGACCCCGCCGACGATTCGCAGCCGGCGGCACACGTCATCGGAATATTAAGGGAGGGAAATATCTGAAAACGTCGGGCGCACACGCATGGCGCGACACGTTCGGCTTTGCAATAGCTACGCGTCGGCGGCTCTCATTTTCTTACCTCGCGCTCTAGAGAGAGAGAGAGAGAGAGAGAGAGAGAGAGAGAGAGAGAGAGAGAGAGAGAGAGAGAGAGAAATTTTCCTTTCGCGGAATTTGAATAAATTTATCGTTCGCGGGGCGCGACGGCTGCGAGCTACTCTCGCGTGGATTTCCCAGCCGTGCGATTCTGCAGTCCCGCTGCAGGAGCAAAGACGCATGGCCGGCACGCCGGAATTGTTCTTCTTCTAGCTAGATTCCGTTTTGTAAAGTACGAGCTGCCGCGCCCTGGAGGATTATTACTGCCGCGATGTGCCTTGAAACTACTCGTGCTCGGTTTTTAAAAGCGGATGTGTCCGTTGCTCTGCGCCTCGACTACTTCCCCGCGCGAGAAAGAGAGAGAGAGAGAGAGAGAGAGAGAGAGAGAGAGAGAGAGAGAAAGAGAGAGAGAGAGAGCACGAGCCAGGGTCAGGCGCGTCAAGTGCTCGCATGCACCTCACGACCGGCCGTAGCGAATATGCGAACTGCGCAGACAGCATACGCGCAGGCAAATTGCAGAGGCCGTAACGACTGTTTCATCATTGTCATATCTCTAACCACGGTAATTATCTTTTTTGTTGCAGGTAAGCCACGACGACGCGAGTCTAGAGAGAGCCTCGCCCGAGGTCGCTGCACATCAGCGGGCACGCGTGTGCAGCCGACGACGAGAGGAGTACACATGCTCCGCTCTTATGATGGTTTACGCATGATGATACACGTGCGCGTGTGTGTACGTAGGAGTAGCTGGCAAACCGCCGAGCGAGGTATTTTCAATCCGGGCCCCGCACGGCAGCTTGGAGAGCGCGCGCGAAGATTACGGTCATTACGAAATTCCTAATTCCTCTATGCGCGCCATTGTTTCAGCGTTTGAACCGCCGCCGCCGCCGCCGAGGGAAACTCGCGCGCGATTTACGCGGCCTGTAGGCTAATCAACGCGCGAGCTCCGCTCCAGAGAGATACTTTCGAGGAGAGAGTAGCTGCTGCAGCGGCTACGGTTTAGCCAGACTCTGAATAGCTGTAGTCTTGGATTAACTTTGAATTAGAGTCTGCGTAATGAAAGTTTTACGTGCGCGCATTGTTCCATACATCCCGTGGAAATCCCGTGCGGATGTGAGCCTCCGAATTAATGAAAAATTCGCGCGTGTAATCCGGCAATCGAGTTTCCCGGCTAACGAGGGTCCATTATTTAACGGCCGCTCGTCGTCGTCGTCGCTGTTATGAAGTTTCATTTGACTGGCAAATCGACAGCCGGGTCCCTCGCGTGCGCAGTGATAACAGTGCCTTTCCGTTCGTTTATCCGTCCGTCCGAGAGAAGCCGCCTCGAGGCTTCTCCCGCCCTCTCTCACCCTCGTCCGCAGTCACCCCCTTTTCGCGCGTCACGTCCTCGCGGGAGCTACTCTGTCGCGTGAGGGCGGCGAGGTTACGGCTCCCTGCCTCCTGCCCGCGCAATCCTCGGCTATGACACGCGCACGCACCGGCCCGATCGAAACTAGCTATGTAGGATTCGAGACGTACAAGCTCGTATTAGTCTGTGTGACGTGCATGTCCACACCTCTCTCCGAGCGGCAGTCGCCGAGGGAGCGACTCTCTGCGCTATGTGTCAGATATGTACGGGAGGGAGACACAACACTTCAGCTCTCGCGCGAGCGCGCGAATTAACGCGTGCGTGCGCATTTGCAATTAATGCTCTATAAATAAAGATGGCCTGCTATAATCGTCACGGCGGAGACGCGAGACGAGCACGTCACGTCCGCACGTAGTGTACAGGCCGCACGAGTTCGGGTTCGGAGACGAGAAGTCAGCTCGTGCGCCGAGTGTTGGGGCTGACGCGACGGCGGCGGCGCCGCAGCTGTAGCGTGTTGTTTAATTTCCTATTCCATTTCCGATGGGGGCATTTAAATCGCAGTTACCCCGAGAGAACAAACTGGAAATGGAAGTCGGCCCGCAGCGGTATTCCATCTTGGAAATTGCGTCGGAGAGCTGAGTTCGTGCGCTGCTCGCTGCACGGAGAGGCGCCGAGTCACGGAGATAAAGAACGGCGAGGTGGTCTGGTATCGAACGCCTATTCTCGTTATGCGAAGCGCCGTCAATGAGATCGCAAATAAGGCAGTCATGACGGTGTGAGCGACAATGTGGCAGCGGATTTACGCCCCTTAATATCGCGCGCGACGCCGAGGACGAAAAAATTGCTAAATTCCCAAAATAGCCGACGGCGGCCCACGCGTAGGTCGTTATTTCTCCTCTCGGCGAGCCCGCGACGACTTGTATATTTCCAGGCTGCGCGATCTCCTGGGGCCGGGAGGCGGCCGAAAGCAATCTAGCGCTCTCTTATTCTCGGCTGACCATTATTATACGCGTGTCCGGAATCCTCGCGCGGGGAAAGCAGTCGACGCCGCGTATAAGCTGTTTTTCGTCGCGCGGCCGTACGAGAAAACATGCGATAGTCCAATATTGTCGTCGTCGCGACGATGGCCCCGAGAGTGCGAGAGAGAAAAAGAGAGGTGTCGAGGAGATTCGAGCGGCCGGGCGGAGTAGCTCGATTCAAGGAGCCTTAACGACTTTAAGAGCAAACTTAAGAGAGGCTGAGCGGCTCGGCGACGAGAGAAAAAACTAGTCGTCCATACCGCACTTCGCAGTGGAGCTTTCTCTCTCTTCTTGTTCGTGCCGCGGCCCGCTTCTTCGCGTCGAAATGTCTCCCTCCATACGCGCACCCGTCCGCGAACGGGTTTCTAGCCGGATACGACAGCTTTTCTCCGCCTTTTTATTCCGACCAAGTTCCGCGATTGTCTCTCGCGTATCCACGCTCAAGCGCATAAAATGCACAAAGGAAGAGGTATATATCCGGCGAGCGGTGCAAGAGCGTATCATAAAGGCTAACAGGTGGCGGCGGCTCATAACCTAGATTACGGACAATGCACGGGACACCTGACAATGATGTGTATTCCGCGCAAACAATTCCGCGCGCTCCAACTCGCTCAAATACGCGCAATCACTCGCCCCGTCCCCCCGCTGCCGCGCACTTCCGTCGCTCTCTGCTAAATTAGTCGCACTCGCGACTGGCTTAATTTAGCGCGCCCTTTTGCAATTTACTTTATATCCGCGAGACTCGCTGCAGCGGTTGTTCATTTGCACACGCGCGTCGCGGTCCCAATTGTGTCACACCGAATAATTCGCAAGCAAAAGCTGCAACTCGAGACCGACTTCCCAGACGCGGCCCGACCAACTGCCCGAAACAGAACAACTACCTCGTCGGCCCCGCGTTATCGGTAATTAGGGCGGCTAATTAGACCAATAAACAACAAACGCAATTCAATATCTTGGAGCCGCGCGCGCTTATCCGGGGTAAATATCTTTATCGGCGGCCGAGAGCCAGACACACCGCTTCGGAGTCGACGAGACAAACGATATGGTCGAGGAGACACGCTGAGGGCGCAGGCATGGGACGGAGCTCCGGGGGGCTCGGCTTGATTTGTTGATCGCGGCCGGGAGAGGTGTGATGTTTCCCAAAGCGAGGAGAAGACACACAGAGAGAAAGAGCCGAACGCGCATGAATGCAAGGCTCTACTTTGAAAAATGACTGCGACGGGCCCGCTTTCGAGGGAGATAAGGGACTGAAAGGGAGAGATAAACGACAGGTTCTATCTGGTGGGAATTTGTTTGTTTTGCCTATTGACCGGCGCGGGTGTAATTCTTTCTCCCTCTGCTTCGAATCGATCTTGCGCGGCTTCGATAAGGCGCGTGTTTGCTCGGGGTTATTTAATTTTACAGTGTTCCGCGAAGATTGGCCCAGCTAATGACGGGAAACGGAGGAGACGAAACGTTTGTCACTTTCGACGAACAGCCGTCCCGTGTTTCCTTATCCCCGCGTTATTTATGCCACGCCTATCTCGGCTTTTCACTCCTCCGGCCGTAATTATAGGCCGCGATAAGAGGAG
Organism: Nasonia vitripennis; assembly: GCF_009193385.2. NCBI lineage: Eukaryota > Metazoa > Arthropoda > Insecta > Hymenoptera > Pteromalidae > Nasonia > Nasonia vitripennis. Next base: position 20,974,376 of record NC_045757.1, on the reverse strand, counting down.
CCGGAGAAGGAGTACTTTGTTTTCACACGGCCAAGTCGAGTTCCTCCGCCGCCGTCATAACAGAGCGATCCCTCCTCCGGATTTTATCAATCGATTTTCTCGCGAGCACGTATCCCTCCTCGACTGGATAAAGACTCGAGAGCTTATTGACTCGCGACTGTGCAGCTTCCCGAGCTCCCTTTGTATTGCCGGCAATTCCGATTTAACCGAGCTGCGCTTCTCCGGCCGCGGAGTAGGGGATGGAGAGCAGCAGCAGTGCGCGCGATAGCTCGAAATCAGGAAAAAGACGGAGAGGAGGAGCGCGCACTGCAGCGGGACCAAGTCGAGGAAGTTTACAGTGCAGGAGAGATAGAGTGAGAAGGAGAAAGAGACAGTGTCCTGATAGGAAGCACGGAGGGGGGGGGGAGTTAGGGTTGCCACGAATCACCGTGGAATCGGCGGAGGCAGCGACCGGCTCTTGCTTATCTCGATCGTAAAACTCCTGACTTATCTCGCGCCTTTGCCGTACTTCGCCTCGAAATCCCTTAACGTTTGATAAATACGGACTCGTTGCCTCAGCTAGAGCACCGATGGCAGTTTAAGAAGGAATAAAAATAATCGTAAAGTCCTATGGCTGTCTCTCTTTCTCTCTCTCTCTCTCTCTCTCTCTCTCTCTCTCTCTCTCTCTCTCTCTCTCTCTCTCTCTCCGGCGTATAACTGCGAGCGCGCGACGATCATTCGAAGCCGAGGCTTCGGCAGCCCCCGAGATCCCTTTTCTTCTGCTCCTCTCCTTCGCCTTGGCTGTGCTCCACCTTTTTTCATCCCAGCCTTTCCTCCCTTCGCCCGCTATCGTCTTTTCATCGGCGAAAACGAGAAAAACTCGGGAATAAAGTCCGAGATGGTCTCTCCTGCGGGATGCGATGCGGAAAATTTCGGAGGACGGTCGTTCAGGAAACCTTTAGATTGGAAACTCCCTCTCTCCGCCTGGCTTTCCTTTCTCTCCGGCCGTCTCCTCCTCTCTATATTTCGGCCCCTTTCTCCCGGCGATCTGCAAACTCTGCCGTGCTCGCGTGTACTTTCTGCTAAATTGAATCGAACTAATATTTTTCCAATCGTTCGAGCTTGCGAGCGGAGTATCGTTTAGATCGCGAGAAATTTTCTTTGAAAGGTGCAGTGGAAAAATGACGCCCTTTACGAGGGCAATAAAGCGAGGCAAACCGCGCGCAAGAAGGTCCGTCACATGCCCTCTCGTCGAGTAAACCGCTTATACGCTTGTGTGTCATATACGCTCGCGGAAAAGGGAGAGAAAGCCTCGGAGCATAGCGGCCGGCTTATCTCTGCAGCTCCGTGTGCCAGCTAGGCTCTCGTCTCGAAATCGGTAGAGCTCTCGCATGCGCTCGCGCGCGTGAGGGATTGAAACGTCTCTCCCTTTTTACGCCTTCCTAATTTGACATAATGGCTGCTTCGAATTTCGATCCTCTTTATCCCGCTGCCGCGGCTGTCCGGACGGGATAAAGGTCGCGAGCGTGCGCGTGTAGTCTCGGAATTCCAAAGAAGGCTCGCTTTCCTCCGTCCTCCGCTTTTCTTCCTCTTCTCGGCCGAGATGGCGCGTTGCAGACGACTTCTCGTATACGCGGTGTCTATAGCTGTTCCAAACGGCCTCGTCGAATGAAAAGAGAGCGCGCGCGTAAGCTCGTCGATAGAATCTTACGAGTGTTTCGACAGAGCGCGTGAATGCTTTTTTCGACGTCGATTCGTGAGAGAGAGAGAGAGAGAGAGAGAGAGAGAGAGAGAGAGAGAGAGCGAGAAAGAGAGAAAGAGAGAGAGAGATAGAGAGAGCTGAGGCACCTTATGACTCTCTTTAAGACGCCCTCGTGCGAGTTTACGGCGGCTGTTGAGAGAAACGTTTGTTTTGAGATTTGAATTTCACCGCTCTCGTTAAATCGGCGGATCACCCAGTGGATTCTGACGCACTGCTGCGTGGATGCAATAGGCCCCGCTCTCAATAGACCGCAGTTACTTAACCCCGATTCTTATTTACAACGGCCTCGCCGTAAAGCTCCGACGGGGCATTATCTTTATTAATAAGCTCTCGCGCTCCACTTCTTCATTTCCCCGCGGAGATGCGCGGCTGCGGCGCCAAAGAAGAAGACGAAAGCCTCTCGCTGCAAAGAAGAAGGAGGAGCTGATGGCGATCCCCAAAGCCCCCGCGGTGTGTGCGGGATCACGCAGCCAAAAATCGAAGGAGGTGCAGGGCCGTGTCTTTCAATTAATTTTTTTGCACGCCGAATTTCGCTGTTTTGTTTATAGCTTCAAAGGCGCGATTAACCAGCCAATTAGCGACTCTTTCGAGAGCTTCCCGGACTCGGAATTACTCGCGAGTGCGATAGCGCCTTTGAAAAGACTTTTCGGCCACTGACTACCTGCGTATTCGCTCTCTTTTTTCTCCGACTTTTCGGCTCTCGGGCGATGGCCCGCGCCGCGCGGGGAAAAGGGGGCGCTGTTTGCTTAGGACCTACGGCTTTTACGCTCTTTGAGCCTTTCATTATGTCCGCGAGGGCGAATGGGAAAAATACTCCTCCGCCGAATTACTTACACACACCAAGAATAACAGCTTTACAGGCACTCTCACGCGACTTTATCGCGCTTTCGCTCCGTGATTACCCGCAAGCGATTCGCTATTGTTTGTACTCAATCAGTGATGAACGCGCGATGAGAATTGTCATAGGGAGGCAGCTCGTCGCAATTACGCGTCCGCGTGCGCGAAGAGCGAAAGGAGAAAAGTTCAAAGACCCGTTGTAAAAATCTTAACGTTTACCTTGGCTTCGCCGGCAAATCCTATAACGCGGCGCTGCGGCGTTACCGTTTCCTCCTATATCTGCGCAGCTTCTCTCCGGAAAGCCTCGGCAAAAATGCACCGACGAAAATGGAAAAGGGAGAGCTGGGCGATAAAAGTAAAAAAGAGCGTAAGAGTACCTACATCCCGCATACGCATACGCGGCTGCATCGCAAGATGGCAGGCGCGCATCAGAATCCTATCATAGATAATAAATAATTCATGCGCGTGTCTCGGCAACGCACTATACACGCCGGTGCTGCCGCTTCCTCTCCCCCTCGCACCCACTCGCGCGTTTATCTCGTTCTGTACGCATGCCTATATCCCAGCTCCCTCCCTCTCCCTCCCTTTCCTCGCGCGACACTGCGGACCGGGGATTCGGGCTGTACTGTAATACGCAGCGTCGAATAGCTCCACACGCGAGCGGCACACTCTCCCGGGGCGCGGGCGCGTAACACATCGGCTATCGAGCTTCTCGTAAATGGAGTTTATACATGCGCGCGCGCTCGCGTTTACTGCGCCGACGAACAAGTGTTGAACTCTCGCTCTGATTTCCACTATATAAGCTATAAATAAATGCGCCGCTCAAAGTGCGCGAGCCCGATCGTACGCGCTCGTTTCGAAATGATAAATTATCGATGGCTGTGCTGCAGCGCTGCGCTATAGGTACTCGCGCCTGGACGCGCGTATTATGCCTGCGCGTTAATATACATGCTCGCTCGCGAAAATCAACGTTCTACATTATACACGCTTGTACACGCTTGTGTATAAACGATTGAGATGTGTGCGGTAAACAAGATGATTGCGAGCTCGGCGAATAAATCACCCGCGATATTTATTGTTGAGGGCGAATTTTAATCGCGCCCCGGCTATATTCGCTGGGAGGGACTGCGAAGATTGTGAAATTTTTATTGCCGAGTATAAAAAAAGCGTAAAGCGGTGGATACGATGATAAAGCCGCGGGTCTTTCTTAAAACGCCAGAAAGGCCAAAGGCTGCAGAGCTTTCAACGAGGAAAACTGCGGCTTGATGAACCTAAACGTCTCGTTATTTACCCGCGCCCAGTTCTCGCTTTCCGTATTATACGAGAATGATGCCTTCTCGAATACGGTAATACGGTCTTCCCCCCGCCGGCGCAGCGGCTTTAGAACCGTCTTAAAATGTTTTACGGTAGAAGGTTATTCATCTCCATTCGTTGCCAGAATCGATACGCACGCCTCCGAAACAAAGACGGGAGGCTCTGATTTCCAGAAAAATATTGAGAAATAGTGGGCTGCGCACCGTATTAGAATAAAGGAAGCATCAATTACGCGGGGCTCCTCTGGGTGGGCTATTAATTACGCCTCTCCCTCGCGGTAATCACCGTCGATTACCAAAATGAGAGAAATCCCTCGTAACTCATCTCCATCCCAGCCGCGCGAGTGTACACGTAAAAAAAGGCCTGATGATGATGCCGAAAGGGCGAAAGAAATATATACACACGCACAAACCACACGGGTTAGATAAGCCGGCGGTTCCGCATTCCCTGCCGCTCTCAGCTTGACCGGGCCCGAAATTTCTGCCGCTAATCGTCGCATTAATTTCTCCAGCTGCTCGGTTATTTACCCCCCTCAGTGAGAACTGCTTATCAGTCGTCCAAGGAGAGTCAGGCCCGCATGTATATACACAGGCTGCAGGCTCGCTCTCGACGCCACTACAGAAATTCATTCCGCGCGCGCGCGGACGAGATAAGCCTTGCCGACTTTTTGTCGAGGCGCAAAGACGCGCTTCTCTCTCTTTCTCGCTTGATTTATGAACGGCGTAACAGAGTTCGGACGCGCGCGAAGCTCTATGCCGCTGCCAGGAGGAAACAATAATTAATTTAAACGGCGATTATACGCTCACACACAAAAGAGCGGAGTTTTTTCACTTATCGCCCGCTCGAGTCGCGCTAAAAGCAAACGCCGAGTTGACTGATGGCCGGCTGGGGAAAAATGTACGAGGGGCCCTCTAGCTCCTTCTCCCCGCTTCTCGGACTGGGAAATTTCAGGAAATATGCGTTTGATAGCCGTTATCTTGCCTCGGATTTTTCAGCTGCCGCCACCGTTGAACGGTGCTTCCGCGCGCTTGATAATGCACCGGGGCGCCGACTCGCTTATTGAATTAGTTATTGAGTACTATCTCGGTTGTGTATGGCTTTCGAAATCACCGGAGGAAGAGCTGGACGCGATAGGGTAACGGCTTTCGCTAATTCGCATCGGTCTCGTCTCTCTACATGGAACGACCGATGATTGATCGGCGCTGGAGCCGAGTAAACACGCGGCGTTTTAAAATTCCTCTCGTAATAAGAAGCTTCTCTTACCCAACGCGCAGAGCAAAGTGCCACTTCGGACTCCCAATCTCCGTTCTAACAGTAAACCTATTCGGGGACAGGCATGTTTAATGAACCTATTTCACAAATTTCGTAACACTTGCCGAGTGCTCTTTTGTTAAAAGAAGCGTGAAAGTTTCCCAGCAGCGACGAGTGAGACGCGATTTTCCCGCGCGGATTTCAAATACAGATTGCCCTTTCAATGATCGCGTCGCTTCCGGCCCCTGATGAATCGTTATCGCCTCCGCGCGCGAACTTGCTCCTTTTCTAATTCCCGATCAATTTATCACCGAGGCGTTCTTGCGCGCGCGCCATACGTCTTTCTTAATTTACGTCATTACGCCACTAAAAGGCCTCGGCTCTTCCCGGCTCCCTTGTGAAAAATGAATGGCGCCGCGACCGCGCGGAAATATATACGTCGAGCTCGCTTCTCAAAAGAAAGTCGCTGCCGCGGAGAGTAGAAAAGAGCAGCTCGGCTTCGATCCTAAACGCACAGAGACACGTACATTCGGTGCGCCGCGCAGGCTGCGTTTAATTAATCAGAGCTCGGCCCTCTCCCGTATTTTTGCATCGGGAGAAGCTGGTTTGCGCAGGTGGGCTCGTCATATCTTGACTAATTAAAACGGCATTGTCCGCAAGCCCGAGCGCGAGGTGCACCCGAGGGGACGACGGCCGCCGAGTCATGAATTAATCATCCTCTAAACCGTCGCTGCAGCGCCGCGTCCAGTCCGCGTCTTCTTCTTCTTGCTGCTGCCTGGGCTTTCTTTCCCCGTCAACTTTTGTCACACGGCGAGCGCTTTTGTTTCGGATTTTTTTCGCAACGTAAGCGGGACGCTTCTGCCTGCAGTCAGGCTTTTTCGTTCTCTTAATTGCGCGGGAGCGCACCTCTCAGAGAGGACGCGGCGTTTTTAAATGCGACGCTGTTAGTTAAAAGCAAGCTTTCAACGTTTTTATACGCGGACTTTGCTAAAATGCGCGCACGCGGCTACTGAGAGTTTTCCGCTTTCAGCAGCTTTCGGAAGAGCCGCGGAATAACGTGATGTGCGACATTTTCTTCCTGCATTAAAACGCGCTCGTAAATAAAGTGTGATTTATCGGCGTTCGATGAAAAGTCCGTGTAGCGGGGATGTAGGTCTAAATGGAAGTATTATGTATATCTTAAAGAGCTGCGCGCCAGAGAAAATTTGCATATTATCAATCATCCTCTCGCGCGAAGCCAAAGCGAACACGGATGTTGAACGGCGCGCAACTACCGTGAAAAAGGAGCGACAAAGAGCGCGCGCAGTGTGCACCGCGTGTTCTTAAAGTTTTACTGCTCTCTCTCTCTCTCTCTCTCTCTCTCTCTCTCTCTCTCTCTCTCTCTCTCTCTCTCTCTCTCTCTCTCTCTCTCTCTCTCCGTCGAGTCGCACGTCGAAAAGTTCGATTATTTCGCTCTCGTCTCTTTTTCCCTGTTATTCTCCGCGGCGGAGGTCATTAATATGTATAAAAAAAGGAGTCGAGAAAGAGAGCTGCGATCGGCCGAATGAAATTTCGATGGCGCGCGCGTGACGCGAGATTGAGCGCATACAGACTCGATACAAGAGTCGATGGAGTGTATCGAGCTCGAGCGGTCCATAAATCGAAGCGAATAAAACGGCCACTACAATGCACACTGCTGCGTGGGCCTCCCGGAGGGGAAAGGGAGAGAGAGAGAGAGAGAGAGAGAGAGAGAGAGAGAGAGAGAGAGAGAGAGAAAAAGAGAAACGCTCCGCTAAGTTTCTGGAATTAATTCAAGAGTCGACAAACTTGTACGCACTCGAGTTCCTCCGCACGCCGCGTTCGCTTCGACGTGCATTCAGAGGGGCGTGTACAGTGCACAGCGTTTTTCGGATTTTTCATCAAAAATCGATATTAAATTATTTTCACAAAAGCCCCGATGTATGAGCAACTGCGCGAAATCTCGGCGGCGAGCGAGTGTGCGAAAATTCCGTTAAAAATTTACATATTTGATTCGAGCCAAATGGACCGGAGCCTTTAAAGTGTCGATCGAACATTCCGAGTGTCGCGCTCGTGAGTAGATATATCGCCTCGAGAGCGCGTGTGAGCGCTACGTTTTGCTCGACGGTTATCAGCCCCCGACTGCTGCAGTCTCAGGACACACACACACACACACTCTCGGCTCTCTCCCTCCGCACTTTGAGCGTCGCCCGTTCGTCAATCAGCCGAGTTACGGGCCTGCTCTCTAGCCCGGCGTTTCCTTTTTTACACCGCGGCTGCTTGCCTCTCTTTTATTTGCTCTCGCTTTCTCCCGACGTACGCATAGATCTGGCTGCGCCGCCGTATCTCACCGCGTACCTAAGCACACATCCCGCCGGCAACATGCAGCCGATCGATCGGCCGCCGCCGCCACGAGGGAAAGCCGCTACTCACGGTAATTAGCGAGACCGGCGTTATATTAATTAGCGGCGGCGGCGCTGCAGGGAAAAGCATTGACAGCCGCGCTGCTGCAGCGAAGGAAACTTTGGGCGCGTGCAGTGTATCTCGCTTCGCTGTCAAACAGAGCGGAAGCGACTCTATGCGCGCAGTTGCCTCGAACTTGGACGCGGAAGGCGACTCTCGGAAGTCTTATTGTTGCTGCAGCGCCGGGACTCTTATCTGCCGGAGACACGGCGCGCGCCGAGCTTCGACTGCGAATTTATGTTATATCCTCCGAATTGTTAAACTTACTTTCTTCGGAGCCGCGCGCTCCCGAGTCTGCTCACTGTTTGTCTTCATTAAATCCTCGTCCTTGCAAACTTGGAGATGCGAGTCGCTTTTAGTTTACACGCGCATAAACATCGACTGCACTGCTCGCGTCGCTAGTTCGCCAACTACGTTCAGCAGGAATTCAAAAGGATCAGGAAAAAGACGAGACTCGTCACAATTGAATCGGGTTTATTAATACCGAGCGCGGAGAGGGATATGCGTACTCGCGGGGAAGAAAGTATAATCAGTCGCGCATAGGCCGCGTGCCGAAAGTGCAGGCTCGGCCCATTATGCTCCGCTCGCCTTTCGACCATTTTCCCCGCTCTAACGAGTGTCCACGTATGCCGTGCAGTAGCAGGCAGTATGGGTAGCTCTCTAGCAGTTGTACATCTATTTCCGGCGGAGCTTCTCTCGTTCTCTCGTCTCGTCTGCAGCTCGCGGGGCCGAAAAAAGCGAGCAAAAAGCGGCCCCCCGAGGAACGACTGCTGCGACGACGACGACGACGACGACGACGACGACGACGACTACGACTACGACGACGACAAAAGCGAAGGTAGACAGGCTGCCGTAGGAGCGAGGAGGAAAAAGGGACAGGAAAATCAGCGACAGACCGCACAGGAGTGGCAGCAGCAGTTTGGCTGCGACGATGACAAACGTCGCCGATGGCACTCGAGAGTCTAGTCCTCGGTTTTTTACAATTCATAAAATGCTTTGTCGCCGAAAATCCTGTAAAGCCCCTGGTGCGCTGCCAGTTCGCGGGAATAATTACGCGCGCGCGGCCTCGCGACGACTGACGGCCCGCCGGATTGCGCTTCTTTCAAGCGCTGACTCTCTGATTTTCCGCTGATCGCCTTTGTTTGCGAACTCCACCGCTCGGTGCTACACGGCCGATAGTGATATTACTCGCTCCGCAGCCGATGATTGTCTGGAGAGCTCCGAAGGCTGTCTCGCGGTTCCTCGCTATCTCCCTGTGCTGATGTTTCCACATTCATCAGCGACGGTTTTTTTCAGCCGCAGCTCTCTCGTGACTAATTCGGCAGATAAAAATTGTCGCTCTCCCATTCGCGGTAAATAAAGCTGACCGAAACTTCTGAGAAATCGTCGTGCGCATCAGCCGTCTCGTCGGCTATTAACGCGAGATTTTTTCAGCGCATAACGCTATTACGTCTCAAGAATTGACAAATGAATTGCGTTCAGCGCGCTCGCGCATAAGACGAGCGAACAAGACGCTCGGCTCACAAACAGCCTCTTTAGCGAAATCTAAAAAGCATCCCGTCGCTTTAAGGTCGACTGACTCCGCTCCTCCACCAGTTATGCCCTTATACGTACGTATCGTCGTCGCGGCTTGTCTCTCGGCAGCTTTCACGCACACTGCTCTAATAAGAATTCAAGGCTTTTTTGTCGCGGCTGAAAAAGGAAGAAACAAAGCCGCCGCGCGGGTTTACGTACCGCGAGCGAGCGCATATTCACTTTCAAAATAATGCCATCAATTACGCGCGCCACCGCCACCACCGCGCGGTCGACAATTATAATTTCATGCTTTTCTCTCTCTTTCTCTCTTTTTTTCCGGCTGACGCGCGTGCTTTTTTTCGACGCCACTGCGCGGTAATGATGCCATCTTGCGCGTATGAAAGCTCACGCGTCACACTTTGCCGGCGGCGCTCGTTTTAAAACGTGGCGCCTCTTTTGTCTCGTTTATTTATCCTTTTTTCGTTCGCTCGACGTGTTTTCGCCGGAATATCATGTTATGTTCGCGCTTTTTTCCGCGGAACATTGAATCAGAGCGCGAAATTAAACAAATGGCCAATCCCGAAAAAAGCTTCGCTGAAGAAAAAATAAAAGTCTCTTGCTCCTTTCGCGAAGGCTGTGCAGCTTTTAAAAATCTTCGTCCAACAAAGGATCTCCGAGAGCTTAGATCCTTTGAGCATCGAGCCATACGGCTCGTCTTCGAGTTCACTCACGCTCGGCGCGGCGAATCCCCGGACTTTGTTTGTTGTCCTTTTGCTTTACTTCCCCCCCCCCTCTCTCTCTCTCTCTCTCTCTCTCTCTCTCTTGCTCAGTCTGCTGCAGTTCTCGGTCGCCGTCTCTACACTCGCGGAGATTGCCAAGTTTCGACTGGAAAGTTTGTCGCTGTGCGGAATTTTTCCCGCCGATAATTTTTCACCGTTTGCAGGTGCGCAACAACCAAGTCACGCGAGACTTTTCCACAAGACTTTATGTCCCGCGGTACATCGCGCGCGCGTACTCTTTTTCAACTTCTCTCATTATTCCTGCGCCGCGGTGCATCGATCTTATGAAATATTCATTCGCTTTTTGACCGCAGCTCGACGTACGCGTCCACAATACGTCGGATATTTGATATGCAATAAGAGAGCTCGCTTGACATCTCTACTCGCGTCCGTGGATGAGTGGACACAAAGGGATCGACGTGTTATTGAGCGAGCTCTTTTCGCAATATTAAGTCTCTCACTCGCGTCTTTCCGAGAAGAACAATCGTAAAATTTGACTCTCCGCGGCGAATAATGATCCACAAAGCGCGCGTTGTTGAATCCAGCAACGCCACCGGCTACTTTGTACCGTATGAATGATTTATGACGCGCTCGCGATGCACAATAGAGCTATCAATTGGAGTGTGCGCGGCGTGTGTGCAGTCATGAACTAGGTCAGGCGAAGTGTGTGACTAATGCGCTCGACATTTGCCAATTGAATTTGAAATATGCTCTCGATGAGCGACGATTTGTAAGTTCCCACTTTCTCTACACACCAAATCTCTAAGCTCGGCTATAAACTGACGCGAGGATGATCCAGAGTTTTTCGCGAGAGCAGTATACGAGCGCAGAAAGTCGCGCGTCTCGGCGGGCGATTTATCGCCGCGCAATGCGGCCAAATGACGCGAGTCGAGTCATGAATCAAAATTAGGCCGGCGCGAATAATGAAAAGAGCTCGAGCCCTAGGACAGCACGTAGAGAAAATTGTCCGCGCCGGGGGGTATGCGCGTGCTACTGCCGCTGCTATACGTTGTTATTATTACGACGAGAGCCGGAAGCAACTGCGTTATTATTTCATCCTGCAGCGCCGCTTCTGCTTAGACCGGTAGTTATTCTGTATTATTTGTACAAGATGATCCGAAAATTGTCCAATTTTTCTCGATTCGTCTTGGAGCTGTAATTTGTATTTTCCTCATTGCAGGCCTTGTATGAATATTTTAATTTTCTAACCAAGTTCGCACGATCGGGACGCTTTTTGTTACTTTAATTCGGGCGATTTAATTGCCGCTCGTAAATCAGCTTGATTCGAATGATGTACTGCCGCGGCGCTGAGAGGCATCTCCTCGAGTGATGGGAGGGGGAAAAATTGAATTGTGCGCAGCCATAAAAAGGCGCGATCAAAGCGAGGGCGAGGCGGTTTTCAAAAATATTCTCTGAATATTTCAACGTTTTATTCAAAAGATTAATCCGCCTCTTTGTATCGACGCCATGCGCAGTAGCGAAATTATTATCCCCACGCAGCCGGGCGATTACGATCCCGCATACAGCGGCGGCAAAAGCGCAAAAAGTGTCCTCTCTCCCGCTGGAACTGCAGCGGCTGTAGCTCATACGGCTATAGTGTCATCGAATAATCGTGCTCCCATCCGTGGAGGGCGAAAGAGAGCCAGACAGAGCGCGAGTGAGAGACAACTCCATGCGCGTACGCTCTCATGACGAGGCAGTTGCAGAGCAGCGCCTGCCGCGGCAGACAGAGTGTCGGGGGTAGTCGCCTAATGATACGCGTAACCACACGTAATGCGACTCCCCGCGTTCTCTCTCGCTCTCGCTCGCTATAGCAATATAAATCCAGCCCGCTCGCGAGCGCAGCCACGGCCTATAATGGGCACTTGCGAGCGCGCGCACAAAATTCGCGCGTACGTATGTGCAATATTGGCCCTCAAGCCCCTGCGCCGCGCGCGATGTTTATCAAATTATATGTACGCATCGAGCGATGCTACTACTCTGCATTGCCTCCTCCCCACGTGCTCGCAGCGATTCGCGCGCACGGCGTAATAGCGAGAGCGCCGACCAATAATTCATCCGTAATTCAGTTATCTAAATAGGACACACACGCAGCATACGCTACACACTCCCCCCCTGCGGCATATGCAACTGCGTGGCGATGATAAATAATTCCGCGCCGCGGATTTTCTTTTTCGCGACGATCGCTACGTGCAAACGTGTAATCCCTCGCGAGTTCGCACGCCGAAAGAAGCGCTGGCTCGCTCTCTTTTGTCATGCTAATCGAGCGGCATTCGGATTATAAATCGAACGGTTCGACGGGGGCGAGAGAGCGAGAGCGTCGCGGAATGCCGATCGCGCGGAGATTGTTGACCGGGCCGGCCGAGTGGACTGTCCGGGTAACGACTCTCCGGCTCTCGATCGGCTTCGAAAATACTCGATACTTTTGCATTCTCTCCGCGCGCGAGCACTGTGTCGTGTCATCCTCTCCAAGCGTACGTTGAATTTACGGGCAGTCGCATAACTCGTCTCAATATGACAACTGAATTAGGCTCTGTATACGCACGCCGTAATGCCTATAACAATAATAATAACAGTAAAGATAAATTTCGAGCGCTGTAACGAGGAAGTCCTAAACAACCCACGCCGCACAGCGCCTACATCGACGCGCGGCGGCGGCAATGGAGAAGAATAAGGAAATAAAGCAGCGGCGTATTTTTGTTCAACACGCAATCGCGTCTATTTCGGACCACATCAGTGAGTCAGTCATTAACGAGAATACGGCTCGCACGTACACAGCGAAGGGCAACCGCAGCAGAGCCAAACGCGGACGTACACACGCACACGCAGCCGGGCTCGATTGATTAGTCCATCACAGACGGCGCTACACTGGCCGGTGGGCAAGGTTCGACGAACTCCCCCCGGTGCCTGCGGAATAAGTGCATTTTCCGAGCTGTGGGAGCGTGACGGCCCGGCCAGTCCTCATAAATATAGTCATAGCTCCGAAAAGAGCGCGCACAGCTCACTTGCGAGAGAGCGTTAATTGATTTATCATTTATCGCGTTTACGCGTGTTGTCTCTCCCCAACACGCGCACGTGCGCAGCTCGCTTCCACAGATATGTAGCACGCATCTGACCGGCGAGATCGAAATAATCCTCTTTTCGGTGAAAACACCGAGGCGCGAGCGCTTATCGATTCTGCGCGCGGCGAGACTCGTACACGAAAATTGGAAAAGGAGATAAGAAATTTTTTGTCGCGGCCGATCGCTGCGCGATTTGCATTATTCAGACTAACGCTCGCTCGCGCGATGAAAATAAAAAGCCGAAAGGTGCGCGGAATCGAGGAGGAGGCGATATTCCCCGGTGCGCGCGCGAGTGTGCGAGGGAGAGAGAAAGAGAGAGAGATAGAGAGAGAGAGAGAGAGAGAGAGAGAGAGAGCCTCTGAATCATATATATCCGCGGCGGGCTGAATTCAAGAGAGAGAGAGAGAGAGAGAGAGAGAGCGCTCGAGTCTGCAGTGTGATGAGTCACGTAGCGGCTAGTCGCCGGCTCCGGATTGTGTATGGTTATATGGCGCCCGGGCTAATTTTCATCAGCCTCTGGATCTACAGAGGGGCGCAGCGCGCAGGTGACTTATTATAGGGGATTAGAGCCGAACACGTCGGCGCGGAAGTCGCCGCTTTTTTCACATCATTAATGCGGAACGGACAGCTTTCAGAGAGAGTGAACAAAACAGCCGTCGGAAGTTGTCGGCTGCGTGCGTTATGATACGCGCGCAGAATGCAGATGTGTCGCTGATGCGTTTTTTGCGCTCATTAGCATACGCGATATACCCACTGTATGCTTTGGCCAACGCGACGCTTTATAACGCGAATCGCGCCGTCCTTTGTTATCGTCGCCGCGAGAGCGAGGAACGTTCGTCATTCGCGTACACGCGTATCGTGGCAAATCGCGCGGCTGAATTATGACGGAGTAATAATTCTAAAGCGCGCCGCTGCTGTGCGAGCGAGTATGTTAATGGCCACCGCTGGTTTATATTGTGCAACGCTGTGGTCGCTCCTAGATCCGCTTCGGATCGTCTCGCTGTTGTCGAGCGACGTACGGAGTGTATACACATGCGCCGCAGTCATCCGAGTCACGGGAGCAACTTTATCACTCTTATTTCCTCATAGCCGGGGTTATTTGTCTCGGCCACTTGCGCGGGCTCGTGCTCGCCGTATTTATTATATCGGCTCTCGTCGTCTTCACTATCCGAGATAAGCACTGCAGCTGCGCGCATAATTAGCGCGCTTATACACGCAATAAAGCCGCCTGCAGCTTTTGCAAAATCGGACGGGCGCGTTAATGCGCGAGTAATTAGAGCGCGAGCCGGTCGTTATAGTCCGGCGTAATGTCCTTCTCTGTCGTTTTTCATCTCTCTCTCTCTCTCTCTCTCTCTCTCTCTCTCTCTCTCTCTCTCTCTCTCTCTCTCTCTCTCTCTCTCGCCTCGCGCCGGAGGAGTTAATGGCCGCGACGTCGATTGTCGCCCGTAGCAGCAGCTTATGTATAGCTCTTTTTCCGAGTAATTGCGCACAAGCCGGAGGACAATTGAGTCGCCTATACTCGCGATGAAAGTGCGAACGCTGACCCAATGCGCGAGCGCGCTGAATTTATCGCTGTTTATTGTACGCGCGAGCGCGATATAAAGCGTACTTTTTTCTCTCTCTCGATGTCTCGTGGGAAAGAAAATTCTTTTATCGTCGCATCGTACTCTCAAGAGTCGCAATTAAGCGCTTTCTCGGTTTCCAATTCGCGCAGCTATCTCCTTCCCCGTATCTCCGCAGCCCCTTGTTTTCCCGTCTGCAGTCTTTGTTTGCGAGAGCGGATCCCGACGTCGACGCAAAAATGAGCAAATATGTCCTGTCTACGCGACGACCCGCTCTTCCTTTCTCTCTCCGCCCCGCGTCTGTCTGCCGTGTGTACGTGTCGCGTATACGCGCGTGTGTGCGCCCCGACGAGGATCCGGAATTCCTCGGCTGCTGCTACAGAGACAGAGAGATAGATAGATAGATAGAGAGAGAGAGAGCGAGAGAGAGAGAGAGAGAGAGAGAGAGAGAGAGAGAGTGAGGCTGGAGCGAACAATCGCATTAGGCTAATTAACGCCTCCGTGAGAATCAATGCCGCGCACGAGCGCGTGAACACAGGCGTACACGCGCTCGCCTGTGTATGTAGCCTATAGGTGCAAAGAGGCCCCAGCTTCGGCGGGAATCTCGAAGGAGCTCGCGCCACGAGTGGCGACGCGATAATTCAACGTCCGGTGCGAGCTGCTCGGGGGAGGAGTTGCGAGACTCGCTGCTTGTGCAGCGCACATCGATCGATTCATCGACGCTGCTCGACTTGATTGATATCGGTTCCTTGTAAATAGCGGCCGATCAATTGTAATGGCTTACGCCAGCCGTTTGTTTGTGTTTTCCCGAGATATGCCGAAAATTAATGATTCAACTCTCCGCGTTACGTAGCGAGCGTAATTTGTTCGTTCTTAATGACACCTCCGGCTAAACTTTGTGTTTATTATTAAGCGCCACTATATTATCCGCGGCTTAGCCTTTTTTAACGACGGCTGTTCTGTCACGCGACGCAGAGAGGGAATCAACGCGATAATAAAGTCCGGTATAGATGGAGCCGATGATAATAATGAGTCGGGGCCCCGCGAGAGCGCAACTGTTGCTTGTATTCATACAAATTTAGATTTCTGGCCATTCCAAAGCTCGTTAAATACCTAATTTATTGATATTACCTCCGGCCGCGGCGCCGAATTAATTTTCGGCGTATTTTTATACACCGAGAGTGGCCCCGGCTGGAAATTGAAATTTTGATAAAAAATACGCGCAGCTGTATACTGTAGGGGGGAATAATAATAATAATGACGCGCGAAATCACGCGGAATTTAAAAGCGCTATTGACAAACATCGTTGAAACAACTTGTGCGACGCTGTTTGTCCTGCGGCCGCCGATAATGAAAAAACGCGAGCGCCCGCGCGTTTTGCGTTAAATTATTATTTTCGCGAGAGAGCCGAGAGAGCGCGCGGCGAAGGATATCAAAGCGAGGCGGCATCATTATATCAAAAAGCAGCACACATCCGGGGACGCTTTTGATCACGGCTTATACGCCGATGAGCGCGCGCGTTGCAGACAACGACGAAAAAAAACGAGCGCGCGCTGATCCGCAAGTTTCAAAAGCAAACTCCGCCTCGTATTTTTGCGCGCCGCCGATTATCAGCTCGTATGCGACTGTGTATTCCGTGTATTGAAAAGTGCGCAATCTGTCATCCCCGAGATTAGATGTTTTGCTGCCACCGCTCGCGTTTGACGTTCCGGCCGATGTAGCCTGCACACAAGCCGGCTCGGGGCTGACGGACGCGTTCTGCGGGCTTTTATTAAGTCCGGGGGATATGGGCAGCAAGCAGCGCGCAGTACACGCCGTACACGAAACTGCATACTGCGTCCGAGGGCGAGAGCGAGAGGGAGATAGCCGATACGCCGGAGATAGACTTAATTAAGCCATCCCGCCCGAGCGAGTAAGCGAGCCCCCGGAGGATCCTCGCGCGGATACACGGGGCTTTCTTGCCAAGCTCGTCCTCGTCCGCTACAGATATGTCGTCCCTGCGGCTTGTATAGTTCGACCTAAGATCGGACCTATGCGCTGGATGAATGGGGGCACGAGCGGCAAGAAGCGCGCCGCTGCCGGGACGGAAAAAGTTATTGTCGTGTACTAATAACGAAGCGTGACTCGGATTTTTATTTTTACGCGCGACACCTCCTTCGATTCGCAAATATTGTTAATTCCGGCACGAAATCGCGCAGAGCTGCGAGAGAGCTAGTCGTACCCCTCGAGTCAGATTCGCTCTCGCGACACCCACGAATCGCTGCGGCGTGTCACGTCGTAAACAGCTCAGTCTCCCACGCGCCAGCTAAATGTATACAATATACAGCTGGGTCTCCGTACTCCGAGTGATTATTTCCGCCGTCGCCGAGTATGATGTCTTGATGCTATCCGCGCGCGATTACTTCTTTCATTACGTGCGCAGCCACTTTTCAGGAGTGAAAAACAAACGTGTGCGACAGTCGTTTATGCGCCGCTCGCCCCGAGATTTATTGGCTTAAGTGCTCTCGTTTCGATTATAGAAAACACGCGCGCGAGCTATAAATAAAGAAATTACCGGGTAATTAAAGCAAAACGATGAAGAGGCCGATAATTGCGCTGCAGCGCGCGGGTAAATTTTCGGTATAAATCAAGACGGCTTAGCGCGCCGTTTTGCACTCTCATTGCTCGCCAAATTGCTTTGTCAAACACATATGCATTTTGCATTATTCATGGTCGATTAATTTAATTAACGAAAAAATCCCAGCCGATCATGAATCTCGCGAAATCGCCTCTCTTATCCAAACAAGCTCTGATTCGAGCACGGCGGTTCTGTCCGAAAATTCGCCCGGCCCGCGTCCATTATCCTCTCCTCCTTCGGCGCTGCACACGCGATCGTTTCTACTCAAATTCGAAAAGCGCAGGCATGTATACGAGCCGCGACCGGTCTTTGATAATTACCGTGCGCGCCTCTTTACGCAACGCCGATCTCCTCTCATGGCTATGGATGCGCAGCGCGCCGGGTTTCTCGTTTTTTCGAGAGAAAACGCGCGCATCTTCCCGCATCGATTTTTTTACCTGGAATTTCGAGCGAAAATAGCCTCCCGCGTTACTCCGCTGCCCCGAGGCTGCGCAGAGTTGCATCGAAATTTTTCGCTATACCGTGAATTTATTTCTTCCAATAATTTCGCCGTAAATCACGCGGCCGGATTAATTGCCCCGGGTACTGCTAATGCGTTATTTAGTCATAAAGTATACACGCCGTGCACATCACGGCTCCTTATCATGTATAACTATCAATATTGATTTAATTACGCTTTCCCTATAATTCCCGTTAAAACGCTCGGCCGTGAAGTCCGGATTTGCATTTACAAGCCGCGATTCGTCGTTGTCTTCGATCTGCGGACCGTCTCGGAGCGCTATTTTTTCTATTCCGAAAGAGCCCATTCTACGCGGTCCCGGGGGTAAAAAAAGAGCCCGCTCGCGCAGATTCAGCGAATGCAAAATACGCCGTCGCGTGTCGGGCGTGTGCGAGCGCTCGGCCGAGAGATCGCTAAAGATCGGGGCCCTCGTAAATCCTCGCTCGCGTCCGGCGGCTCCTCTTCGCGGATATAAAATCGTGGGCTGCTCCGCGGTAAAACGATATTGTCTTCCGGACGCAGCAGAGAGAGAGAGAGAGAGAGAGAGAGAGAGAGAGAGAGAGTCGCTTTATGCGCGGCGACGATTCCAAGCTCGACCCCTTGGCTTCACTCTCCGCTGATTTTTATGCTCGTTTCGCATTTCTCGATATCTTTATACGACGGTAAACCAACCCGTCGCGCGCTCGGTCGGGCAACTTTTTATTTTTTCTCCTACGCGGAGCTTTGAATGACTGGACCCGCACGTGCGGAAAAGGTTCCTCCGATTATTTATCGACTCTCCGTAGACGATAATCGATGACACGGTGGTTCGGTGCCTTGACCAAAACTGCCTTTCGTTGTGTCTGTTCGAGCCGTTCATGTTTTAACGCTTAGTATGCAAACAATCTTCCGCAGCTGATTCGTGCGATGAATCGCTGGCAGACTCCGCGGAGTTATTACATTCGTATTTGGAATAATTCCGAACATTTATTAATTGCCCAGCGTTACTTTGTTAGCCATCAGTGACGTGTGACTTTTATCGGCAAACATTACTTATGCAAATGCACATGCGTAATTATTGGCTTATAAAATCCATGCGTACACCTGCTCGATCATTCGCGCGAAATAAATCTGGCCCGATTAGCGATACAGTCGGCGCGATTTTTCCCCCTACTCGTGCACGCATACGCCGCAGCCGTCGGCAGCTCATTATAATTAATAAAACGCAAAATTCGCGCCGAGAAAAATAAGACCTACATACGATCGGACAAACGCGCTCGCATATATATAACGAGGCGCATTTCTCTCGCATTAATCTGGCTTTCTCGTTTCCGCGAGAGAGTCCGCAGCAGAGGCACTCCCCTCACGGCGGCGGCGGCAGAGTCAGTGATACGCTCGTTCGGTAATCGAACTAATTTAACGGCGAAATTTATCGCCGGCCATTTTTCGCAGCCCTCGTGCCGCCGCGACATTTGTCATTCGGACCTCTCGGCTCTCGCGTCGGCCGTGCCGAACGGGGAGCAGAGCAGCGAGAAGTGAGACTTTTTGCGTGCGAGGAACTGGTTCCTCCGGCGGCGCGTCAAACTCGCGCGCCCAAACGCCTCCGTCTCTCTCGCTCGCTCGATATAAACGACTGTCGCCGGCAATTTCGACGCTCCGGTCGCGCGGATGTATCTGCAGGCTTTGGAGAGAGAAAAAGGAGTGAAAGCGGTCGAGATTCACGAGGGCGGATAGCGCTGCGAAGTTTTCGGCTGCACGCGAATCGCCCTGCGCTGCACGACTTGGCAAATATTCTATTGCTCTATTATGCAAGGAGAGAGAGAGAGAGAGAGAGAGAGAGAGAGAGAGAGAGAGAGAGAGAGAGAGAGAGAGAGCAGTTGTTACCGTGCAGTTGGCCCCCGCGCGCGATTGAGACGTTTCACCGCGGTGTCTGCTGCTCTATGAACTTGTTATCCTCCACACTGCAGTGAGACTTAGTGTTCCGAGACACGATACGCTCTTCCCGAGAGCTGCCGCTGGCTCTTTACTTCTTTTTCTCCGCGCTCGGCTTCGCGCTCGCCTTGTTTTTAGCTTTATCAGCCGCTCTCAGAACCCGACTGGCGTGATCGCGGCTACACTCGATGTATCGACTCCTCGTGTGTGCAGACGAGGAGAGAACTCTCTCAACAGTCTTATTCCCGAACGTAAGGCTCGCCTCTTTTGTCGCTGAAATATTTTTCCGAGGAAATTGCCGCGGGAGAAAGGAAACTTCCTTTTTTCGAACTCGCTAAATTCATTTGCGCCGAGTCAAAGGAGAGGATCCGCAGCCCGCAAAGAAAAGCCCGCGAAGCCGCGCCGGCAAACTGTATGTGTATGTATAGTTATAGGGGCGCGCGAGAGGACGAGCGAAGGAAAGAAAGTAAGAAAGTCGGAGAGGAAAAGAAAGAGCGCAGAATGGAGAGGAAAAGTATAGGTTCGCGGAGCTCCTCGCCGTTGTCGTTATCGCGGGGCAGAGCGCGCGAGCGGGAACAACGGGTATCGCTTTTGAAGTTGCTAGCTAGTTCCTTAAACCCACAATCTTCCGTGGATTTTGTTTCTCGATCGGAACGGCCGCAGCTCGAGCTCGCTCCCTTTCTCTCTTCTGCCGGAGCAGGGCCTCGCGGGCGAGTTAATTGTCGGAAAACTCGATGGAAAGCAAAGTCCTCTGCACGCGCCGGCTCCGTCTCTCTTCCTCTCACTCTCGCCCTCTCGAAGCCCGGAGACGATCCTTTGCTGGCAGAAACAGCGACGAGCGACGACTCACTCTCCCTCCAAACTTATCTCATTGAAAACCGGCAGCCGCTTTTCTTCTCCTCGGCCAGCGGCTCTATACAGTCCTCTTCTTCTTTTATATCCCGCCGCCGCCGCCGCGATCGCTGGCTGCAGCTGCAATGTTCCTCTCGCTCTCTCTCCCTCTATATACAGCTATCCCCCGCGCGTTTTCATTGCCCGGAAATTGGCTCTACAATGAAAGTCGCGCTCGCTCGCTCGCGAGAGCCAACTTCGATTGCGTCGTCAAATTTTATGAGGTATTACTTGTTTTAGGCTAAGCGCCATTAAAGCCGGCGACTCGTTGATTTTGTCGCGCGGCGTCGAGATATTTTCGACGACGCGTCGGTTAGCGTAAAAAAGCGAAATTAGCCATGGCCGGTTCTAATTTAATTAAACTCCCTTTAATTCACCGCGTACACACCAAGCTGAAGAAGTAAACGAAAAAGGCTCTCCCTCTCCGAGAGCCGCAAGCCTTTTTGCGAGGCTCAACGATTTCCGGTAAAAAAACAGGAGGACCGCAAGCCCCTAGAAGGTGGGCGAGGGCCACGAGGTGAAAAAAAAAATTAACTCGGCTCCCCGGACTAGAGCGTCGCCAGGGGAGGAATGAAAGTTTCTCGCTTCTGCTGCTGCTGCTGCGGCACATCCATCGAGAGCGAGAGATAGAGAGCGAGCCGGCTTGATTTATTCGAGGCGGTTAACGAGTTCAATTATCTCGGACCCCGAGAGATGTAACCCGTAAAGCATCAAGTGCGACGGCGAAACCTCCCGTGGCATTAATATTCCCGTACGCTCGGCGTGCGTGTGCGAGAGCGTATACTCGCGCGGCTCTTTTTTCGCGCTCGAGGCTTAATTGATATAAAATTGCGCGCTCGATTATGACGATTCGATAAGGGGCGCCGAGCGTGCAATATAAATCGCGCGGGAGTTTCACGATGTGGAGCGACGGAATTATTGTGACTGACAAATATATGATTACCGCGAGCGCCACGACAAGGATTAATATGTTTATTTACCGCGGATTTATTCGACGATTTATCATTGTTCAGCGCGGCTAGAGAGAGAGAGAGAGAGGGAGAGAGAGAGAGAGAGAGAGAGAGAGCGCCGCGGTTATCCGCGTGTAATATACTGCCGATGAAAAGTCCGCGACGCATATTTACCGAGAGTTATCCTTATCGATTCCCGGTGCGCTGCGGAAAAAAGCCTCGGCGCGACTAGTCGGAGCTAATTGAGTCATGAATGACTTTCTCAATAAGCCTCATAAATGTTGCTTTCTACAAATTATTGGTATCGCATCGTTAATCAATTTTTAATGCTCATAATCACGCCAAAAGTCACACTTGCAGGCGCTCGTGTGCAACGCGCGACAAGTCGAATACGGAGATAGCCGGGTTGCGTAAAAAGCCAGAGTCCGTCGACGAAAAGCAGAACCTACCTCTCGCTCCCACTCTCGAGTTCGCGCAGAAAGCGGCTGCTACCTCCTGCGTCCAGTCCGCAGCCTTTCCAGCCCATTGGCCGTAAGTTATACCAGAAAGCGAGAGACAGCATGTGTACGGCTTTTGCAAATAAATCGTCGGTAACGATAATTGGTTGGCCCATAAGTTACGCATAGACGCGTGAGCCGCTGCCGGTCGCGCGAGAAACTTTGCGCCCCGGTTTGATTTAAACCTGTCGCGCAGCCGCCGCGTCGCCTGATTTACGCCCGATCAGTCTGGCGCCGCGCTCGCGCGAATTCGATTCCTTTATTTTTCTCTCCTTTTTTCAGAAACGTCGCTCTTTTTGGCCTCGGCGACTGGATTTATGCTAATCCCGCGTTGGGAAACCGTTGCCGCCGGGATAAAAGTTTCGCGCGCCTCGAGATCGCCGCCGAGAGAGACGTATAATTACGCGCTCGTTATATTTTTTGGGGCATATTTTTCTCGCATCGCGGGGCCGTCCGTAAAGTTTCGCGGATATAAGCGACGTAATAAACGAAGAGAACCACTTCATTAAGTGGGATGAAACACGCGCGTGGAAACGTGAAAAACTACTTCATTAATGGAAACGACGCTCATACTGTATTACGGAAATGACGTACGTTTCCCTATCCCGCGTCTGCAGCCGAGTAGATAATCGTATTTTATCCTTCTTATCGCGCGCGATAGATTCCGCGGGTCTACGAGAGGGAAAACAATTTGTACAGGGCGTTATTTACAAAGACCAAAGCAGGCTGTAAAATCGTTTATTCACGCCGGAATAACCGGTCTCCGATGTGCATATAACAGTTATACGAGGAGCCTGCTGGAAAGTTTAACAAATTGGAAAACACGGTATCATGTCGCTTTAAACTCATTGCTAAAAACTTTACGAGCCGCTCGTAAAAGTCGCGAGAGGGCCCAGGCGCGCATTAACGTCCTAAAAGTGCGCAAGAATGCGAGTAGCATTCGACGTCAGGACTTCTGACTTTTTATGCTTTTCAGCAATTATTACCGCGCAGCGGCTCTAGCTTCTCCGGGGCGTTAAATTATTACAAGCCGTAAAACAAAATTTGCAGCGTTAAAGTGCGTAATTTAGCGAGGTCCGCGAGCTCCTCGTATCTCGAGAGATTCGCAGCAATGGCAAAACATACGAGTTGTGTTCTCCAGTAATTCCGCCGCGCGCGAAAAGTAGTCTGCCGCCTGTATTTTACGATTAGCCGAGTTTCATTGTCGCAGCCGTTTGCACCTGACGAGCTTCGCCGTCATAGTGGGGGAAGGTCATATTCTATGGGCATATTTCCCTTGAAAATAAAGTGCACTTTAAATGCGCCGAGACGTCTCGCCGGACGGATGTGCCGCGAGATGGCTGAAAATAAAACTGCCGCGCAGCGTCCCCGTCGTTTTCACTGTCCATCTTATTCGCCTCGTAACGCCGCGAGAAAGGATGAGCTAGAGCCGAGGGAAAAAAGCGGGCTTTCGACAACTGTCGCGGCAATACGATGCGAATTTTCGAGCTCGCAAATTTTTCCAAAGTGCCCTCGTAAAAACTTGATTATTCCGGCGGAGGAGCGGGCCGTTATGTGTCTCTACGCAGCGCGGAGAGCAGATAAAAATCTGCGACGATCGCACCCCCTCGACGTCGGGAGGGTTGCGAATTTCGCCGCGATTTCTTAAGTATTTTCGCCGGTACACGAACCGACAGGAAGGCGAAAATCTTACTCGTATCAAGCTGGCTTTTTTGCCCATCAGTGAGCAGCCTCTCCATGGGGTTGCAAAGCCATAGCAGTGCTGTATGCAGGGGAGAGATATGGAGCGCGTCGACATTCAGGATGGCTGGAACGCCGCCGGCCGCCGCGGTATCGGAACAACTATACCTACGGATTCCGCAAATATTTCAATAATCCCAGCAGCGATGGCAAGATAGTTGGCATAGCTTCGCCGCTACTCCGCTGCAACTCCCTATGGCTCTCGACTAAGAGAGAGAGAGAGAGAGAGAGAGAGAGAGAGAGAGAGAGAGAGAGAGAGAGAGCGCCGCTGCTACACCTTCCTCCCTCCGCTCGAGAACTAGTTGCGGCCCGCGGGGATCGAATATCGACGCCGCTGCAGACAGACCGCGAGGCTAAACTCGAGCACAAGAATAGCCGAGCGCTCGCACTTTGCGCTCGCGCGCGTGACTGCAACTTTGGGGGACGATTTCCTTAAAGTAAACTGCGGGCAAACCCGCTGCGGCGCGCCGTATTCGAATTTGATCGGCGCGATGCAGTCTCGCTGGCACATAAGAGGCCGGATTCACTTATACGACTTTATGTATCCGATGTCCAAAGTTTCGCGCTGCTATATCGAGTTTCTCGAATTCGCGCACACGCGCTCGTCGTAATTCCTCGCCCGCACCCATACTGTATACAGCGTAGCCGAGGCTGCTGCTGCTGCTGACACGTCTGCCTCGTTGTATTTTTCAATCAGTCGTGAATGGCAAGCAGCTCTTTCCTCCGCTTCTTATTCTTCTTTTCCCGCAGCTGCCGCGAGCTTCTCTCGTGCTGGATGAAAGAGCTCCGGTGCGTAAAATTCCGTTCGATCGGTGCAGCGCGCCTTTCCTCGCTTCAAAGTTTAAACAAAATCCCTCTACTTTACTCGCTCCACGATTCGACGGATTTTACAATCCAATTCCTTGCCGCGTGAGATGATCGAAAAATTGGAGCGCGGCATCGTAATAACAAGAGGAGGCAATAACTTTCAAGGCCCCCTGCTCACGTCGTCGTCGGCTCCCCTAATCAAGCGGAAAATCGCCCGTAATAGGACTGCAGTCGCGGAGAATCCCGAAAAGTATTTTTGATTGATCCGACCGGCACGTGACGTCGGCTCTCTCGGCCGAAATTAAATATCCGCCGATCACGCATCGGCCCCACGAAATTAATACAAATAGCGGAAGTCTCGACGAATCGAACGCGCGCCCGGCCCGAAAATAAAGAGTAACGAGCCGGGCATCAGCGGCTCGCCTTAATTATTTTCTCATCAACGCCCCTCGTACTCATCTCGCGCTTCACACGCACCGGGGCGGAGCTCGTGATCCTGCTCCTGTTCCGTCATATATACACGATGCTGCGCCTAATGTCTCTATATCGACGCTCTCCTCTGCGGCTTAACGATGCGCCTCGATTCTTCGCTTTCGTGCGTACCGATCGTTAAACGCTCTCTGCTGTTCTCCCTCTTGATGCAGTGGAAAACTGCGTGAATGGAGGCGTCTTATCTCGGCGGTCTAGTTGAGAGGGCATCTCATCGAAGGAATTGCCGCCATCGCTCGAGAGATGAATATTCATGCGGGCGCCTTCATTCCGCTTCTCACGTCAGTCGACGATTCGAATCAAGCGAAAGCAGCTTGTAACACCCTCGCCTCCTTTGGCCGCGCAGACGCTCCAAAAAGCTTGAGTAAAAGCCGGCTTCCAGTCGGTTTTTAGAGCGGATCGAAGCGAGACGCGCGTCACAATTAAAAATAAAGCACAGTGGGTGCATGTACACCCACACACGCGTGTGCGGGATCGACGTACTTTTCAGTGCCGCGCTACGTCAGAGAGAGAGAGAGAGTTCATTCAACGCCCGCGACGCGTCGCAGTTGCAGCTTCGTTTTTCGTCTCTGCCTCTCACTTTTTCCCTCTCTCTCTCTCTCTCTCTCTCTCTCTCTCTCTCTCTCTCTCTTGCGTCGCGGAAAAAAATATACATTAACGCCCCGCGCAGACTACCGCGTCTCTCTCCGCTCGCGCATTGAAAGGTTTAGAATCCCCCGGTATATCGCGATAACGTTTGCTCTGCAGCGCGCGCAGCAGAAGAGCAAGTGCCGGGGCATAAGCGTTATCTCGCGCTTCTTTTTCTCCGTCTCTCATATCGCGTTTAAAAGCCCGCGTTAGACGCGTCGAATCAAAGGGACTCTGTAATCATATTTTATTCAGCGTTATGCATAAAACATGGCCTGCGAGCCTGCGCTCGCTAGAGTCCGTTTTTATTTAAAAAGGGCGGCGGCATATTTTAGCCGAGCTGGAGCTGGAGCCGAGAGGGGGCCGACTGCTACTGCAACTTTCGCGACGTTCGTCTTCGATCTTTCCTTTCCTTTTTCGGCGGGCCTCACGGCTCTGTAGCCTTTTTTTCGGAATTAGCATTCATAAAAATTTAATTCGTACCCTCGTGCGCGCGCGCGCGCGCCTGCGAGATGAGTTATGCTCGAGAAAAATTTCGCCCGAAAAGACAACTGCGTCTAGTCGGTCAATCGGGCCAGCGCGATCGTCGAAAAGTGGCTATCGTGCGCTCTTCCATTTGCGCGACGGCGGCGAGAGAGAAAAATAGGGAGGAAACGCAACTTTATTAGCGGCTTTATCGGCGCGGCGTCGATGCAAATTGCCCGTGCGGCAGCGAGCGCGGCGGTCTATGAAAAATACATTCCCTGACCAGCTGCAAATACCACAGACAGCAGCAGCACACGCGCTTCGATCGCCTAGACAGTTACATACGCCGCGTGCCTTCGCATCATAGTCGCTCACTCCATCAGCAGCTCTCTGTGCGGCTGGCTGCGTATGGATATCTTATCACGCGAATCGATCATGATTAACCCCACGATTTATTCCCGCTGGCCAGGCCTGATTAATGTCTATATTAGAGCTGCAGCTGCGACGCTCCTGATTTTTTCCGAGCGATTGGAAAAGTCAATACGCGCAGCAGCTCCGACGTGGATTGATGTCGCATTTGAAGGAATCAGAAGGAAGGCGACGAATAATCGCGGCGTCGGCGAGCGGTCATTAAGGAATCTTGTTACAAGCCCCGCGGCCGCGCGAAAGACACGTGAACTTCCAATCGCAGATCTCGTGACGTGCATCAAGCCCCGAGTTTCGTGCGCCGTTCGGACGAGGGGGAGGGCAATAAATGTTTCGTAATTGGCCGCGTGCGCGAGTGTGCGTTTGCGCGCGCGCGTTCCGTGTCTGCCAAGTTTTGATTGGGACGCCCGGCCGGCGGCGGCGGAGAGAGAAAGAAGCTCCGTATGCCCGCGCGGCCGATTGCATGAACCGCGAGCATTAGCGCTGCGCGTTCGCACGGAATTCCCGCATGCGAAATTCATCGACTGGCGACGCTCGATTGACGTGCGCGGAATGCCGCCGCTGCTAAAAACAGCCTGTCACGGCGGATTATATTATATACCAGACCTCGTCCGGCATTTTTGCACATAAGGACGTTGCATATACTAAGAGAGATCCTTTCCGCGTGTTCCAGGACAATACAGATCGCCGCGGATCACGGAGCACCCCTCGGACATCACGGTGGCGAAGCACGAGCCGGTCACGCTGAACTGCAAGGCCGAGGGCAAGCCCAAGCCGGAGATCGAGTGGTACAAGGACGGCGAGCTTGTGCAGACCTCGCCCTCGGACTCGCACCGAGTCCTCCTGCCCACGGGCTCGCTCTTCTTCCTCAGAGTCATCCACGGCAAGAAGGAGCAGGACGGAGGCGTCTACTGGTGCGTCGCCAAGAACCAGGCCGGCAGCGCGACGAGCCGCAACGCCACACTCACCGTAGCAGGTAATCATCTCTCTCTATTACTTCGCTCTCCCCCCGTCTTATGTGTATCCTCGATTGCGCAACAATAACCGTCTTAAATGGGCCGATGCGCAGCCGAGATTGAATCGGCTCGGGGAAAATACTAGCGAAGGTGCCAACTAGTTACGACCGAGCGATCTCATTTGCCGATTGCGATCGCATGACTCTGTATACGCGCGGTCCTAACGAGGTCGGCGATCGAGAGCGGCTGGCGTCCCTCCGCAGCAGTCCAATCGAGAATAACTACATGTGCCTATTGTGTATACTGCGCCTCGTTCGCCTCTCTTTCGCGTATCTTTGTTTTAGAGATTATCCATCGATTTCTTTTCTACTGCTACACACGGCTATACGTCGATGCTATCGGTGCTGTTTTGATGCTGGGTACAGCGTATCCTGCACAACCGTCAGATAAATCAAATCGGCCGATCGAGCAGCTTCCGAGTAGTGGAATAATCGCGAGTCGCGGAAAACCAACATCATCGCGCCTATGGACAATAACACAGGATTGCAAAACAATGCGCGCAATTTGCTAGTCAAAGGAGACAGCCGAGACTTGCCGAGAGATTACTATATTTCCCCATACAAATTCAAGGCTCGCGCGCTTTAAGCCGAGTCTAAAGCTGTCGGACGCGTCCGAGGATCGCGAGTATGGACGACGACTGTGAAAAAAGTCAAAAGAAGCTGCACGAGAGGCATGTGGTGATGCGCGCGTCAGGGATCGGCTTTCGACGCGCGCGAGAGGGAGCGAGGGGAAGAGAGAAAGAGATATTGCCGACGGCTCGCGAGACGCGCGCGCGCGCGGTTAACGACTTGACGCCTAATTAAATGTAATCTCCGCGCTGACGTTTCAATCATTGTTTCGACCCCGGCTGCGCGCGAGAGAGGATGTTTCGGCTCTGCTGCGTCTGCGTGTGCATGTAGATGAACGTACCGAGAAGCGAGAGAGCCGCATTCAGACCGCGAACATCAGATATATTTTTATGTCTCGCGCGAGAGAGGCTCGTCCCTTTATTTTATGCGCCTCTCCGCCCTATCTCCGCGGCATTGTGCGCGCGCGCTTATATGGCTTCCTTTCAGCCGGCGCGTTTCAGAGCTCCGCTGGCTGATTAAACGATTCAACTGCGATTCACCTTGTTTAGCCATCATTCAAGTGTCAATTTGCCGGTAGTAAACTTCGAATGCAGTCTTTTTTCGCGCCGGGTGCCGGGTCCTTTCATATGAACTGCACACACGCAAGTGGCGGCTCACTTTGCGCGTTTGTTTACGAGAGCTGATACGCGTAAATTATCGGGCCGTCGTTTATTTTCCAGTGTACCGACTTGGCAAATAGCCAGACATCTATATTAACTAGTTCTGGAAAAAGAGCTCGCATGCGCATATTGAAAAACCGCGACGCGTTTTTGCGCCATTAAGGATCGTTAAGCTTACTTTACGACGTCATTGCGCAGCTCAGCTGGTGAAATTAATTCCAGTACTGCGTGTAACGATAACGCCCGACTCGGAACTGCAGAGGCATAAACCGTATCGAGAGAGCAATTATAAAAACAGATACGCCTCGGCTGATCGATGCGGCCAAAAAATTGGCCATCAAAAGACTGCGCGAGCGTGCACTAAAAAAGCCTAGTCGTACAAATTGGCCGAAATCATTTCGGAATTTAGCCCCAGCAGCGGATACATAAATCGCGGTGGTGCGGAAATGAAGCCTGTGTTCTGCACCGAGATCTTGTTTGCAATCGTTTCTACATAAACGCTTCGGTACTCCGAATTTTGAAAAATTTCTTCGGATGTTAGCCTGGGAAGCATCAGCTGTCGTGCAATGCGCGTCTTAACCTTGAGCGACTAATGCAATCCCCGAGCTTTTAGTTTGCTGCTGAACTACTTTTTCGAGAAGAGAGAGCCAAGTTCGTCGGCCGAAAGCTCTCGCGGCCGCGATTTTAGGCGAAACGCGATTATATCCACAAATGACTTTCTCCGGGCGCCCGTTAGCCGAGAGATAGTGCTGCCCGCGAAGTAGTGTACGTTGACACACTTTGGATTATTAAATTCGGAGCTTGCGAACATTTTCCAGAGACGCGGGGCGGCAGCGGCGGCGGAAGAGCTAAGTGGGCAGAATGTCTCTGCAGCTCTCGCTCTGGAAGAAAAACGAGAACAAAGCTGCTCAGCGTGCGGCAGAGTAACTCGTAGTACAAGAACCGACAAACTCAAATATAAAGCCAAACTCGCGGCAGCAGTAGTAGTGCTAGTAGTAGTAGACTCTCTCATACGCGCGAGCTGCAGCTCTACTCCGGCATAGGTTAAAGTGTTTGCCGTGCTCTTTAATGCTTCTTTGATGGCCCATTCAAAGCGTACACGCGCGGAACCGAGCTAGACTGTAAATCAGCGGCATTTGCATTGCAAAGATTTGTTCCTCTGCGATTTACGCTTTAATAAATGTATGGAGAGTTGCTCATAGTTCGGCGATCGCGCGTATAAATTATACACTCGTTTCGCGAGCTCAGCTATACCGAATATACGGCCAAAGCTACCGGCGAAACAGCATTTTCAATCGTCGTCTTGCGCGTCCCACGCGCGGTTGATACTCGAAACACGCTCGGCGAGACGACTCGTCGCGCGCAGGCCGAGGTCCGTCAAATAATTCTGATTTACGCAAACGGGATGGAGAGAAACTCGCCGATGTATGCAGCCTCGCGGCTCTCGAGTCGAGCTTCCGTTTGTTTAGGAGCCGCGATCGATGCTGCGCTGCAGCGACGCACATATAGCAGACCGCCGTGCACTCACCGAATCGAGCGATTCCTGCACCTCTGCGGGACGACACACCTGTGTTTGTCTTGCGCGAACGCCGATGATGGTAGTGGCTTCAAAAAGCGAATTCGAATATTTTTCGACGAGTTTTGTTGGAAAACGCCGCGCGCGGTTGGATTCATCCTCCGCCCCGAAGGAAATTCCGTGACGAGACGAGACGGGGGTCATTTTGGAAAATTGCGAGTCCTAAAGCCAGGAGGAGCGCCCAAAACACCTAAATTCGCGCAGACACTGCAGGACTTCTCGATGTGTTCTCTCCATCGACGGCTGCGGGGTTTTACGGCCACCGGCGCTGTGGCGGCTTATGACGAAGCCTGATTAGTCGAATGATCATTAAACGCGACTTATTCGGGAATCGTATTACGGCCGGGCATTATCAAAGTTGGCGCGCACTCTCTCCCGGCGTCGAGCGTCGCGAATTTACTGATCCACTCGGCGGCCGCCGACGGGAGATCCTCTTAACTTTAGATTGGAATGTTTTCCGAACTTTGTTATCGATCGCCGGAGCCGTTATTTTTTACCACCGCACGGGACGACGACTCTCGAAAAACGAAGTGTCATAGGTTCGAGACTTTTCGCGATTTACTGTTGTTTGCCGCAGCACGCACACCCGGAGTGGAAAGCTCCGGAACGGATAGAAAATTAGTTAACGGTTAATTTTTATTTTTGTAAATCGCGGCAGCCTTGGGCACGAGGCGAAGTAATTACTTTTGAGTTCAAGCGGGCGCACGCGAAATATCTAATTTTCGAAGCTGATTTTTCAATTAAACCGCGCAATTGCATGTTTCCATCAACGGCCGCGGTATCCAATTTTCACAGCGTGTGCCGGTGCTACACATATACACACACACAATAGTCTCGGCGATAAGTCAAAAGCGTGCGAATCCGCAGCGGGCCGCGGTAAACAGAGAATAAACCCCATAGGCAAACATCCTGAAAGGTGCACTGCAGCGTGCACGTACACAGCGGCGCGGCGAGAGTCAAGGCCGCGCTTGCATACCCATGTACACAAGTTTGCTCGCCGAGCGCACGCTTGCACACAATGCAAAAGTCCGTATACACACGCAGCGCGAAAGAAAAGCGTCGTCGTCGGCGGTTGCGGCAGCCCATGGGTATTGCCTACCCGCGCCCAGGCGCAGCGAACAAAAGCTCTCGCTGCAGCCGTTGTTGCTGCGCCGCCGCGCTTATGTCATTGGCGCGCGTTCGTTACCGCTCGCGGATTCCTCGCGCGCGGCGCGTAATTTATCGCCCCTCTGTCCGGCAGCGCACGCGCGTGTGTGTATAAAGTCCGGGCTATTATTCCGAGTAGCGGAACTCGCTCCGAAGAAGAAGAAGCAGCAGCAGCAGCCGCGGCGGAGAGAAGGTGGCGCATTATGTAGCGCGTGCGTACGTATGCGCATTTTTCGTACGGGCTGATTTTTCCCGCGCGCGAGCGTTTGTGTACGTGTTCATATAAATTAGGTAAATATGGGCTTAGCTTCGTCGGCGCATACATGTATTATGTATAAGAGCGCGCTGCACAGAGTCGTTGCTGCGCAGCGTGTATAGACGTGGGCACGCAAAAAAAATCGCTCGGCTCTATGGGTATACTTAGGCCGAATTTGCATGTATTGGCACATTCCTCTAATGGCTGCTGCAGCTCTCCCCCTTCCGACGCTGAGTTCACGCGCGCAATCTTTTTACAAAGACGTCCTTTACAACGAGCCAAATTGCGCGCGAGTAATTTGTATAATACTGCGCGTACTCTTTTTTATGCTTCAAATTATTTTTCAACCTCCACTTACGTCCCGTTACATTATTGATCTCGCAACACGCGGTTTAGCAATGGTAATTGTTTTGGACTCGCGACTCGCGCATTGTTCCAGTAAACATTCGTAATTTCAACTCATACGCGGAAACAGAATAACAGCGCAGCGAGTTCCGCGCTGGGATCGCGCTCTTTCGAAAATGGCACATGTGGTCGTGCACAGGAACTCGGCTCGTGGACTCCCACGAAAATTTTACTCGGCTAATTAACTTTGCCCGCGGTCGAGAAGCAGCGGAAAAAAGCCAGGGGCACGAGTGCAGCAACAAACGATTATAAATAAGCCGCGAAGGCAGATTCACGCTCGCACTCGTGACCGCGCGTTTAACGAAACTTCAGCCGAGAGAGCGAGGCCTAAAAATCGAAGAAAAAGCCTCCCGCAGTCCCGCAGTCCCGCAGCAAAGCAGCGGCAGCAGCAGCGAGTCCTGTATCAATTACACGCGTGTAAACATAAACATACACGAGGAAGCGGCGGCGTCGCGCATTCAGCAGGGGGGAGTCCGCGCGCTATCGTATATTCACTATCTCCGGGTGTGCGCGGCAGCCTGACACGTATACGTAGACGCGCGCGGCGGCACATACCTGGCCTTATTCAGCCCCGCGATATTGTGTTTTTGTGTTTACGCGCGACTTACAGCGCTGCACCACGTGCTGGACTTCAGGAAGCTTGCCTCGCGAGGGGCCCGCGATGCGACGAATTATAATGCGTGTAGCTTACTGCTTTAATGGGGACGTATGTAGAGTAGCAGCCCCAGCGGCCTTTCCCGGCCCATTGTCTCGCGCGCAAGCGCATAAAAGTCGCATCGGCTTCACCTGAACGCCTGCGCTCGCCACCGGACCCCATTGTTTCCGAGCTTTTTCTCCTCCGCGCGGCCTTTTATTTCCCCGCTCTCCTCTCTTTTTCACGATGCGAGCGGCTACGCTATAACGAGCTCAATTTTCTCGTGGACCTTTTTGCGCCTGATCTGCGCCGCTCTATCTCTCTTGTCTTAGGCTCATTTCACACTGTGGGCTATATCCGCGCGGATAGCGTGCGTTGGAGCGGGATCGGTGCAGTAATCGCGCTAACGAAGCTGCGCCTAGCACTCGACGCGTCCAACAAGTGCCGAATTTCGTCCCCGTGCTCGACTCATTGTCACCCGAGTTTTTCACGGCCGTGTCACCGATGGCGACGAGTAGTCTTCGAAAGTATCCCAGCACGCGAGTGTGAAAGTGCCCTGTTACATGCGCTCGCAGTGGGCACAGCAGAAAGGTGCGGTATTTATTCAAATAAATTTTCAGCGAGAACCGCCACAGTCGCATCCCCCGAGGAGAGAGCGCGATACTGTATACGCGCTCTAAGTGGATCTGCATCGAACGCGCGCGCATTCGAATTTGCGATTGCGGAGCTTACGCGCGTCTCGCGGCGACGGTTAATGAACATGAATCTGCATTTGGTAAACCGGATTACGCGCGATTACGCAGAGTAAACGATGAAGCGCATTAAGCGGTAAGTAAGGGCAGATTTCCGAGCGGGCGCTCGAACTTCCAAATATTGGCCGCGCGCAATGGATATCGCGTGTCGCGCCCGCGTCTCTTACTCGAGACGAGAGTTGCTACTAGCCCGGCAAGTGCGTAATGCTCTCTCCCGCGCCACGGGTAATCCAAGAGCGCGTAATGCAGCAGGGGGTCAGGTGACTCGCTCTCTCGCTCCTCGTCGTCTCGGGAGCGAACGCCAGTCGGCAGAATCCGAGTCGACGATTGCAGGCTTGCGTTACTCTCTCTCTCTTGCTCCAGCTACGAGCTCCAGCTAGGCGAAAACTACAGCCAGCGCAAGACGTCGGCGGTTTCGTGATTCAATTTCGAGGCAGCCTAATTCATGCAAAGCGTTTTGGAATCCCACGTGTGTGTGTACCGCCTACGTCGACTCTGTGGTATCGTTAATGCCTGTATCCTTCGCCCCGCACACGCATACGTGTTTATTCGACTAATAGTCGATCAGAAAAAAACGCTCGCCCGACTCTCCCGGCACAATAGAGCTGACTCGGCGTTTACGCCCGGGGTGTATATTCTATAAAGTAAACGGAAGGATGATGACGATATTTCCAATAAAAGCCATTCGGCCGAGTGACGCGGCAGTTTTGGCCGCGGCGCGGGGGCTTCACGCTTTAAACACCGTAGTGTATATGACTCAATAAATAAATACATCCCCGCGCTGCTCATATACCTTATATATCTTGGAGTTTATTTAACGAAATCTACGCGTGAGAATCGTGGAACCGCAGACTAGTATTCATCCGTCCGACGAACACGGCGAAATATTCCGCGCGAGGTCGATCGAGCTTTCGTCTTGGGGCAGGTGAGCTGCCGCCGGGGGAGAAAGAGAGAGACTTATAATACCGCGATACCCGCTGAAACTCGGCTGGCTTTGCGCTCCGCGACTGGATTTTGCTTCCATTAGCTAATAACCGAGCCGCCGCTTCCGGCCTGGCTCTCTCGATGGGGTGCAGCTCTCGGCAAAGGTGAGATAACACCCGAGGATGGCCAACGCCATCAGCCTAATGAGTTCTGAAGGATGACGAGGGGAAAAGTTGCCGGGGTATATAGGGTAAGGGGGCCTTTGACGCGGCACTGGTCAAGAATGGCTAATCGCCGATGATCTTTTTTCCATGGGCGTAGAAATTTTTACTTTTCCGCGCGTGACCGTGAATTAAACGCTCGCGCCGAAAGAATATATAACAAACTGCGCGGCGAGAACGGCAAGTGCGGAAGTAAAGGGAGAAGGAGGTCGCGAAAAAAATTATTGAAGATTCCGGGGAAGAAAGAGGAGACGCGCAGAAATAATGTGTCGGGCGGAGGGAGACGATTTGTCGTTTTCTATGGCGAGCAATTGTTCCTCGCCTGCTCCTTGCAAGTTTTCGGCTGGGGAGCGAGCGAGAGAGTGAGAGAGAGAGAGAGAGAGAGAGAGAGAGAGAGAGAGAGAGAGAGAGAAGGACTAACTGTGTGCAGCCGAAAGCTCTCTACGTGCCCGCGTTATTAAACGCGCGCGCAAGCTCTCGGATATATATACGCGCGGGCGTGACTGGGAGACGCGCGGACTAGCGTAGGGGCCGCAGGCAGTTTATTAGACGCCGTACGAAGCTTGAATTAATGTCAAATGCTCGGACCGCCGCGCGCACGTGTAACGCTACTTGTTCTACACACCCCCGCGCGTCCGAAAAAGAAACGATAACAAGCCGCGCCGTCCTCCGAAAACTCGTTAAGCCGCTATTAACGAGTTTCATTACGATCTTCTTATCGCGACCCACTTTTAACATTCGATAAAACCATTTCGAATTCAATTAATGGAAAAGTTCCCGCACGTCCGATTGCTCGCGCACGAGCGAAGCTTGTTAGCATTAAATTACAAAGTTTCGTTGAAATTGCGACGCTGTGCCTCCCAACACAGGTGCGCAACACCTAGAGCCTCGCATGCACTAGGATTTTTCTAAACGTAGGATTTGACCGCGATCATCACGTTTGGGAGAACGCTAGGGAGAGGGGAAAATGATCACACACAATGGTTAAGTTTTATTGCACATGTATTTCGCCCAGCCCTTCCCTACAATACGGTGGCTGTAGTGCCTCCCGCGCACAGTTTAGCCACGCAGGGCTTACACTGGGACGCTTAAACACGAGCCACGCTCGTGCAGCAGACGGCTGGCCACAGGCCCAGGTCCAGTCCGCTGACGGCTGACTCTCTCTCTCTCTCTCGCGCGCGCGCGGGCTATGCCTCCCGCTTGTGGCAAGCCCGACCTGCTGCAGCCGCGCAGCTATAGGGTCTTGCGCTGTCTCTATCTCACGCACACGCGTCTCCTCGCACTGTTCTCTCTCTCTCTCTCTCTCTCTCTCTCTCTCTCTCTCTCTCTCTCTCTCTCTCTCGCGTGCGCTGGCCAGACGCCTCGCGCAGAAGACGTCTTGGTGTGCGCCCGCACTGTACACCAACACCCTGGTCTCTCGAGTTCTCTCTCTCTCTCTAGTGTGCCCGCACCACACTCGTCTCACTCTCGGATCTCTCTCTCTCTCTCTCTCTCTCTCTATCTCTTTCTCTCTCTCTCTCTCTAATACTTTCTTGCTCGCCCTCTCCCTGGTGGACGTCCGTCGGTGCTCCCGCCGGCGCCTCCCTGACTCTCGTGGACCTGGTGACGGCTAGCTTCCTCGGCTCTCCCACGCCAAGGCTGCTGGTTGCTCTGGTCCTCCGGACAATGATGGCGGACTGGCTAGCTTCCTTCCTCTCGTGCGGATGGTTGCTGGCTCGTCCGGGTGTCGGCACTTGCTCGTGCCAACGCGCTGCACCTATGACTCTCTCACACTCTCGCACACTCGCACAACCTCGGGAGACTCTCCCGATTCTCCTCGCAACAGAGGAGGCCACGTATCTCTCTCGCACGTCGACGTACTCCGTCGACAGTCGTGAGAGAACTCTCCGATTTCCCGCTCGTTCTCGCGCTCACTCTCCACTCGCGCTCGTCGGGCCCGCGCATCTTCCTCGCGCCTGATTGGCTGGCAGTCCGCGCGGATAGCGAGTCGCACATCGGCGCCCACTGATTGGCTCGCGACATGCGGAGGACCAATCAGCGCGCGCGCCGTCGAGGCTCACTCTCGCGCCAACGATGCTCACTCTCGCGCTAACGTGGACGGTTAGCCGGCCCGTTCCTCGAACTCGAGGTCAGGCTGGCACTGACAACAACAATCCAACTCGCTTGTTTCTTCCGCGCACTCAGAGCTTGGCCGCATCGAACGAGATTCCTCGTATCGACGCGGCTGCGACGTTTGCAACGTCGCAATCCCCTCCCCTTAACAATGCTTCCTCTCTCGGAGAAGTTGGCCTTAAACTTTTTACTGGGTCCTGGGTCCAAACTTTCCTCTTTTCGCAGCATCTCTCCAGCTCCACTCTCTCACTTCCTCTCTTCTCTATTCTCGCTGACTCCTCTCTCGAAGAAGTTGGCCTTAACCCTTTCACTAGGTCCCAGGCCAACACTCTTCTCTCCCCTGCACATCTCTCTAGCACTACTCTCTCACATCCTTTTCTCTCCACCTCCGCTGACTTCTCTCTCTTCTCATTTCCTTCCTCAGCTCTCCGTCTTTCTAGCATTGCCATTTTTCTCCGGCAATCTAGACACAGACCTGAGTGGCTCACTCGTCTGCAAAGTTGTCATGATGTCTGTGGCAATTGCCTACGCGCAGGACATTCCCTTCGTGAATGTCCTTTTTGTTGGCATGCCCAGCAGATCATCTCCGGGCAATTCAATGCCCGGTGCCCCACTTTACAGCAGGTGAAGCACGTACCATCTCCTCGCCTCTCCCCTCGAGCCACGGCATTAGCGGTCGGACGCACCAGGCCGCGCCATACGGTAGCTCTCTTTCTCCTCATTGAAGCTCTCTTTCTCTCACTCGTCCTCTCCTCAACCTCGATAGAAGGCAACTCGTCACCAGGGCCTGCATGCTCTGTCCTCTCGACTGCAGCGGCTCTCTGGGTCTCTCCTTCCTCCTTGTACGCCGCACCGGGAACGCGCATCTTCTCCGCTGGCAGCGGAGGTGCGTAATGGCTATCTAACTCTTTTAGCCGCTCCCAGCGTCGGCCGTACCTCTCCAACTCTTCCCAGCTGTTGACGCATTTTTCGCCAATAGCTCTCCGGTATTCCGGAAGGAGGTTCTGATATGCGATACGAAGCAAATCACGTTCGGATGGAGGTCGGCGAAAGCGCGAAGCCAGATACTGAAGACTCGCGATATACGCCGCGATCTTCTCTTCTCTGTGCTGCGTTCGCTTGCGCAGATCTTCCTCCAAATCCTCCCGACAATACGGAACCATGTATCGGCGACGAAAGGCCCGGCAGAACATCTCCCATGTTCGCAGGCTCTTTCTCTTCGCCCGATACCAGCGGCTTGCCTGCAACTTGAAAATGCACGGCAACACCGCTAGCAGCTCGCGGTCTGGCACCGCTAACGCTACTCTGCACTCACACAGTCGATCAAAGAACTCCTCCGCCTCCTCGTGATCACTCTCGCCCGAGAACTGGAGCTCCCAATGCTTCAGGAACTCCAAAGCCCTGAGCGAGTCGGCTGATCTTTTCCGGCGTTCGGATGACGTCAGGTTCGCTGAGTTAAACTCGCAGCTCGAGTTAACTTCGAGCTCGCTGTCACTGCTCAGCAAACCTCTCTGTCTCCGTCTCTTTCTCGACGCACTTTTCTCTCTCCTCTCCCTCTCCTCCTCCGACTCCTCTTCCGCACTCTTCTCTCCTTGTCCACTCTCCTCCTCCGACTCCTCACCCGAGCTCACACAGCTCCGTTGCATACTCGGCCGACCTCCAGAGTTGCCCCAAGAGACGCGGCGTCGCACCGTTTCGCGCTCTGGCTCTAGC
This sequence comes from Nasonia vitripennis, assembly GCF_009193385.2. Lineage (NCBI taxonomy): Eukaryota > Metazoa > Arthropoda > Insecta > Hymenoptera > Pteromalidae > Nasonia > Nasonia vitripennis. The sequence goes on along the minus strand of NC_045757.1, from coordinate 20,935,953 downwards.
AACTCTTTGTCCGCGTCACCAATATCACTCGTGAACACAGACGGTCTGCCTCTCAGCTGGTCTAGAGTAGCTGGGCGAACTGAATCAGTCGTTTTGACTGGGGCTCGCAAACATGGCTTTCGCCCTATTCGCTCTTCCTCCATTTTACGCGTCTGTTCTATCGCCTCGACCCGTACCTGCTCTCGCGCCGCCTCCCTCGCCTCCTCACGGACTCGTTGCAGCCGCCGCTCATGCTCTAGCGTGGCTAACTCGTCCCGCAGCTTCGCTCGAGCTTCCAGGAGGGCTTCCTCGTAAGCTTCTCGCCAAGCTACAGAAAGCTCCTCCTCAAAGACTCGAGCTCTCGCATCCTCAAGAGTGAGTCCGCATTCTTCCAACTCTCTCACACGAGCGTCTCTCTCGCTGCGATCGACACTCACTCGGCTCGCATAGCCGCTGTCTACGCTGACGTCTATGCTTGAGCCCGAGCCTCCTCGCAACACATCTCCCTCGGCCACGTCACTGACTGTGCTGGAGGTTGCGCAGGCCGCGGTTCTTGCTATCGTCCTTTCGGACAACCGCAAGTAACCTGGCCGTTCGCACCTCGGGATCACAGTATACACACTGTCTCTCTCACTCGAGCACAAACTCGAAGATCTCTCTTGGCTCTCATTGTCACTCGACAACGAGATCGAGGAGTCTTCTCGCTTCCGACTTCCGTCGAAAAGCTTTACTCGCGAGCCCCGCCGACGACGCTTATGACTAACTGTGTGCCAGTCGTCGCCGTTGGCTGACTCGCTGTCGCTAGAGCGCATGCGTCGCAGCACATCTCGTGGGGACACGGTAGAGCCTCCCACGCTATCACGTTTAGCGTTGGGCTCTACTCCGAGTCCCACTACGAACGGCCGTTTCGTCAGCTGATTCATCGCACAATATGGTGCGACTTCAACAGCTGACGACTGATCGCTGAGCTCTCTTCGCCGTCTCTCTCCACACGAAAAGACGTCAGCAGCTTGCCTCGTGGCCCGCTGCGCATCTTTCCGTCGCTCACACTCCGCGCACTTTACACTAACACTCGCGAAAACACTTTACCTCTCCCTTTCGATGATCGCGAATCCCCACAAGGGATGCCAATTGCGACGCTGTGCCTCCCAACACAGGTGCGCAACACCTAGAGCCTCGCATGCACTAGGATTTTTCTAAACGTAGGATTTGACCGCGATCATCACGTTTGGGAGAACGCTAGGGAGAGGGGAAAATGATCACACACAATGGTTAAGTTTTATTGCACATGTATTTCGCCCAGCCCTTCCCTACAATACGGTGGCTGTAGTGCCTCCCGCGCACAGTTTAGCCACGCAGGGCTTACACTGGGACGCTTAAACACGAGCCACGCTCGTGCAGCAGACGGCTGGCCACAGGCCCAGGTCCAGTCCGCTGACGGCTGACTCTCTCTCTCTCTCTCGCGCGCGCGCGGGCTATGCCTCCCGCTTGTGGCAAGCCCGACCTGCTGCAGCCGCGCAGCTATAGGGTCTTGCGCTGTCTCTATCTCACGCACACGCGTCTCCTCGCACTGTTCTCTCTCTCTCTCTCTCTCTCTCTCTCTCTCTCTCTCTCTCTCTCTCTCTCTCTCTCTCTCTCTCGCGTGCGCTGGCCAGACGCCTCGCGCAGAAGACGTCTTGGTGTGCGCCCGCACTGTACACCAACACCCTGGTCTCTCGAGTTCTCTCTCTCTCTCTAGTGTGCCCGCACCACACTCGTCTCACTCTCGGATCTCTCTCTCTCTCTCTCTAATACTTTCTTACTCGCCCTCTCCCTGGTGGACGTCCGTCGGTGCTCCCGCCGGCGCCTCCCTGACTCTCGTGGACCTGGTGACGGCTAGCTTCCTCGGCTCTCCCACGCCAAGGCTGCTGGTTGCTCTGGTCCTCCGGACAATGATGGCGGACTGGCTAGCTTCCTTCCTCTCGTGCGGATGGTTGCTGGCTCGTCCGGGTGTCGGCACTTGCTCGTGCCAACGCGCTGCACCTATGACTCTCTCACACTCTCGCACACTCGCACAACCTCGGGAGACTCTCCCGATTCTCCTCGCAACAGAGGAGGCCACGTATCTCTCTCGCACGTCGACGTACTCCGTCGACAGTCGTGAGAGAACTCTCCGATTTCCCGCTCGTTCTCGCGCTCACTCTCCACTCGCGCTCGTCGGGCCCGCGCATCTTCCTCGCGCCTGATTGGCTGGCAGTCCGCGCGGATAGCGAGTCGCACATCGGCGCCCACTGATTGGCTCGCGACATGCGGAGGACCAATCAGCGCGCGCGCCGTCGAGGCTCACTCTCGCGCCAACGATGCTCACTCTCGCGCTAACGTGGACGGTTAGCCGGCCCGTTCCTCGAACTCGAGGTCAGGCTGGCACTGACAACAACAATCCAACTCGCTTGTTTCTTCCGCGCACTCAGAGCTTGGCCGCATCGAACGAGATTCCTCGTATCGACGCGGCTGCGACGTTTGCAACGTCGCAAAATTCATTTCCGCGCAGCAGCATCGATCAAGAAGCAGCCGCCGAGGATCGGAGATTTACGCGAGATTAGGGGAGGAATTTATGTTTCAATATTTCAATCTGGGATTTGCGCGAAAGTAGATGCGCCAGACGCGGAAAAACGCGCCGGGAGAGAGAAAGGAGCTGCGGAGTTTGACGGCCGGCGGCTGCCGAGAGCAAAAACGAGAGGAGATTACCGGGAGAGCAGTAGTAGCATGGCGAACGAATTCGCGAGCGCTCGAAAGAAATACGCCCGCGCGGAAATTTATGGTCTCGATAGTTTTCATTGAACGGGAATATTTCACCGCGGAATAACACCTTGGAAATTGTAGTAGCGGCTCTTCTTTCTCGCGTATAGGTATGCAAGTTTCGAGTTTCGCCTCTACTCCCCAAAATGTTCACCGCGCATGGCCGTAAAAGTGCGCAAGGCCACGCGAGCGCTCAATAACATTCCCGGGCGTCTTATTCGCGCGCGCGCGCGTGCTCGAAAAATTCAAGCCCCGTGGAATCTCTTCACAAGCTCGTCGGGCGCGCACAGGTCGTTTGCGAATTTCCTCGGGCTTCCTCTCCCGAGTAGCGCACACACACACACAGAGAGCAGCGTCGAAAAAAGGGCGACGACACGAAGAAAGCCGGCGCAGGCAAACTACTGGGGAAGAACGGCAAACGTCGAGCGGGTCAATCTGTGCGAGACGACTCGCAGGGGATAAGCCAACGTCGTTGCTCTCTCTCTCTCTCTCTCTCTCTCTCTCTCTCTCTCTCTCTCTCTCTCTCTCTCTCTCTCTCTCTCTCTCTCTCTCTTTCCACTTATCCCGCGCTGGCGCGTCGCGCACAACAATGCGTGGCTTTCGTGCATAACCGCCGGCGGCTCAAGCTCCGCAAGAAGAAAGGAGCCGGGAATGCGGGGCTCAATTTGCGTGATACAGCTTGGGAGTAAGACGCTGAGCTGCTTGAGCGCGCGCGTTGTGTCGGCGAAAAAGAGACAGGCTTTCTCCGCTGATACGAGTGCAATTTCTGCCGCTTCTCTCCGTGCGTCTGGAGCAATGGAAAAAAATAAGAGACGAGAGAATACGCGGAGTAGAGTTGCGCGCGTTTTAATACGCGATCGTCTGGCGTAATTTACTAAATTGAATACCGCTGCGGGCTCCTGCTCCCCTCGTCGGCTCCCGCGCAGGGGAAATTGCCAATTGACAAATTCAGAGCCTGCTCCTCCCCCGCCCGTGTCAATCGAGAAGACACGCGAAAGTGGAAATTGGGTGTTTGTCGCTCGGGAGGATCTCCTTTGTCACTCCGCCGAGATTATCTCTCTCGGCTCGCTCCGTTTTTCTTTATATTCTCTTTATTGTTTTCTCGCATTTGAATTTGTACTCCGTTTCCGCTTGTTGTTCTCTACATGCGCGAAACATCGAGCGAGATCGAGCGGTATTTTGAATATTTAAATCAAGCGCGCGCGACTGTTTGTTTCGAATAAATTAGAGAAGAAAAAACAGCAATTTTAAAACACTCGCGTCGTGAGCGAGCGACGAAATTGATGGCGATCTAACGTCCAAATATTTAAATACAGCGCTCTCCCGGCAAGCGAGCGCGCGCGCTCGAAAATAAAACTCGGAGCGAGGATTAATAGCTCACCATTCGTCATCGCAAGAAAGAATAGTATTTAGAGGCACGCATGTTCTCCCGGAGCTGGTGTGCGCAGCCCATATGCTCGCCCGGCCGCCGATGGTAAAACCGAAGCGATTATAACGCGCGCAGGAATAAAGATTTCAGTGCGCCGCGTTCAGCAGGCCCTATAGCTTTCGGGGGCAGGGCCAATAAATCCGACGGGCTCATTGTATAGAGACACAACCGAAATTCCCTTATCCGAGCATCTTACCTATACGATGCAGCAGCTTAATAGAGATGCCGCGATAATTGCGGCTCCTCCTCGCGTATACACGTGTTCGAGCCTAGGCTCGAGCCGTCCTTTTACGGCCCTTCTTGCGCCGCGCGATTATCGCGGGCCCGCGGTCATAAACTCGGCACATGTCCGCGCGCCGCTGTTGTGTACTATCCCTCGTTTTATTATTCCGAAACGCCGCATACGCCCGCTGGAAGCTAGATTGCGTTATGAAAATTACGGGCTCCGCGTCCGAGGGAGTGTCGCCGCGCGTTTGTTTGAACAAGCGGAATTCGCAGTTCTGCAACAATCAATATAACAGGTCTGCTTTGCATTTCTTGCAGTATCGTTGGCCAAAAAATAAAAGAGCCGTAACTCAAAAGAGACACGCGCCGCAGCAGCTGCGCGGAAGGGTTAGGCCGCCGCTGCCGGTGTATATAGGTGTACTTTGCAACTCGCTCGCGATGCATCGCCGAGCGTGACGACTCGCCGCAGCAGACGACTGCTGAGAGAGTGCCGGCGCGCGCGGATATCATCAGAGAGAGAGAGAGAGAGAGAGAGAGAGAGAGAGAGAGAGTAGGGTCAGCGGGGGGTCGGCCCCTCAATCAAACGCGAAATTACATCGTTTAAAAACGGATGCGCCCGGCAGAAAGTGTTCTGCGGAAACGACTCTGTATTTCCGTGAAAAGCGAAGCGCTCCGCCCAGTCCGCAGGAGAATAATTTCCTGAAGCGAAAATTTTAATTCAGTCGTAAAGGTATATACACACGTTTTTGACCGGTGTACACACGCGCGCGTACTGCACTGTTATGCAAATGGGGACGTGGGGAGGAATTAAAAATTAATTGTATTTACGAATGCAGCGTTTGCTTTCGTTCGAGCCCGCTGATTACGTTTGCCGAGTATTATCGTGCGCGCTTTTTTCCCTCAATTAATCTTATTTGTGCGGGTTTAATCGGGGCTGCTTCTCTCTCGCTCTCGTCGCGCATAATGCAGGAACAACGCTCGAAAAAAACACACCAGCGCGTTACCGAAATTTACGCAGATGCGGAATTTCATTGCGACATTTAGCCCGAGGGAGGCCTACACGCGCCGAGCTAGATTATCCGTTCCGCATCGACAGTATTGACACGCGGGCGATAAAGAGCGAAACGTACGCCCGCGCGTAAGCAATATCCATCGAGCGCAGCAAGGCGAGGATTTCCACTTTCGCGAAAGCCGGGCCAATTATTATGCGACACGGCTGCGTTTTATCGAAAGGGTGAGCGTGGCGATCTCTGACCCTCGGGGCTGTCGAATCGAAAGGGATAAACTCGCCTGTTTAATAGCTTCGCTTTTGTAAACTCGCGGATGTAAGAAGCTGCAGCTCGCTCGTCGCGTTCTAAAAATACACCCAAATTGGACGGGATATATTGCTGCTGCGATTTCTTGCGCCCGTCCCTTACTCCTATAGATATCGCTTCTCGCTCCTCTTCTTCGGTTCGTCTCTTTTTTATCTCGCCCTGGTATTCGCGTTTATGCCCGGGAGATCGCGTGTAATGCGAACGCCGGGAAAAAAAGGACGAGCGGGCGATGATGAATGGAACGGAGAGAGATGTATACGTTCCGTGGATTAATAATTTCGGGAGATGTAGTCGCATTACTCTAGACGCCAAGAAATTCGGTGCAGCGCGAGGTCGAGCAAAAAGCCAGTTTAGTCTGTGCGGAGCAGCTGCGGCATCGGAGATCTCGAGAATCTTCGAAAGATAACCTTTCGCGCTCGAAGCGATGCCCGGCCATTTGTTTGCTCGGCATTTTTTCGCGTTCCGACACTTTTGAAGCCTATTCGCTCTGGCTCTTCTCCCTCTCTCTCTCTCTCTCTCTCTCTCTCTCTCTCTCTCTCTCTCTCTCTCTCTCTCTCTCTCTCTCTCTCTCTCTCTTCCGCAACTTCATCCGTCAACGGCCGGCGAGTGGATCTCCGATGATTCATCGCGTACGCGCCGGGCTCCGAGAGTGAGGAGCAGATCGGGATAAAGCGCTGCCAAGGTTGCATTTTTTCCCGCGAGATATCCTCGCGGATATCGCTGCTGCTGTTGCTGGCTGGCTCGCGTTCGCATATAGATGCGCTGGCCGATTCGCTCCCAGCCCTCGTACATGCACAGATCGAGAGCAGCCGCTGCTGGTGGCTCTTTTCCAATGAGCTCGGCTGTGCAGCGTATAATGTGCCCGATGCGCCGCCGCGTTACTGCTGCTGCTGTCCGCCTGGGAATTTATGGCGCATCCTCCTACTCTGTAAAATAATATTCTTTAATTTGTTACTGTTAGCCGTATGTGTAATTAATCTGGCCCTCTAGCGCTGCATGTACTATATGGCGGTGGTGTGCATTCGACCGTTGTGTACTAAAGCACGTCTGTTCTTTTTGTTCCAGGTAAGCAAAGTCAGAGTTAGAGATTTATTTGCGATTCAGATTATCCCCGGATGCTGCAGCGCACACTCGACTAAGGTATTTCCAAATATCGAATTTATCGCCGCGAAATCTTGTAAATACAATAAATATCGACGCCGATATCGCCCGGAGTAAATATATTTCGAGAATCCAAAGGGAGCAAATAGTGCGCGTAAAAGCGAGCGATAAACCGTGGAATATTGTGTGCGAGAATGGGCGCAAACAAGGGCAAAAGGAAAAGCGCATTAAACCGCTGCACAAGGTCGCGTACGCCAATCGGCTCCAGATCGAGTGCAGTTGGCTCGCGGAGAGAAGCCGTTGTTTGACTTGAGACTTGGTCGGAAAACTCGAGGGGTCCCGAGAGCAAATACGTTTTTATAATGTTTTGGTAGGCCGCGCAGATAGTTATAGGTGGATACCTGCGACCGGGCACACATGCAGCGACGATCGCCCGCAGCTGCTGACGAAGGAGGAGGTGCGCGCGTTCCTCTTCTCTTCCTCCTCCTCCTCATCCTCCAGGGCCGCGTATAGGCGTAGTCGAGTGTGTAGATAGGACGTGAAATATGGCGCAAAGATGAGCGATACCGGTAGCCGCGAGGCCAAAGAAAAGAGAGGCGAGTATAGCTGAAAAAGGCTGCGCGCTGCGCGACTCTCTCCCCGCGGTACACTGTAAAATGACGCGAGCACGGCCGTATAACCTCGATATATACCGCGGAGAGATGCGCGCAAAGCCGCTTACTGTCGAATGAAAATTTACGGTGCCGAGATTAATGCCCCCAGATAGCGAGTAATTTCGTTACTTTTCTCGGACTGCGCGGGCGAGCGCCTATTACCGCGGCTTTTTTCTGAGTCGGATGCACGCGCGTTCGAGAGACGTCCGAGGCTGATCTTTTATTCAGGGCTCGAGGAATTTGAAAAATTCATGAATTGCCCCGACCGCGATTAATGCCGGGACAATCGCGCGCTCTTTTTTCGGACGATGTAACCGACTGCTGCTGCTGATTCCATCTAGCGGGTATATCAATTATTTCGAGGCTATAGGCTATAAATAGCAAAATCAATCTGTCCATGCTTCTCTCCCCTCCCCCCACCCCCCTCCGTTGTGCGGCTTATAAAATCGGGAATTTCCCCGGGTACAGCAGCGGCGATCGCAAAAAAAGTGCCGTATAGCCGCCCGATGCGTGAGTTACGAGGGTCGAGCGATTTTCTCGCGCCGGCCACGGCGGCGGCGGTCAGAGGTGCTTTTCTCGCGGCGTATTAGAAATTTATCGCGTCGCTCCCGCTGCGGAGGAAAAAGAGACGAGAGCGCGCCGCACTCTGGACTCTCTCTCTCTCTCTCTCTCTCTCTCTCTCTCTCTCTCTCTCTCTCTCTCTCTCTCTCCGGAGCTGTATCGCGATGGAGCATCTCGCACGAATCGATTATCGCGCGCGCGCGCGCTTCGAATTCGCGTGTAAACTTACCCCCGAGCACCTACAGCCATAACTAACATTGTTTCTTCTTTTTCGTATTCCCGCGCTCTGCCGTCAGGACGATTGCGAGCGAGAGAGAGGTTTACAGTTGTAAATTCATTGAAGGACAGTGTCCGGAGGGTCACTCGGATGGAATCGTCTGATTCGATGACTCTGTCTCCTTTGCCTTCGATGCGCTCGGTGCGTCTCTCCCTTTTTTTCTCACGTGTCCGCCGCTACCGGCGACGACGACGACGCGCGCTAAGCGGCTTATGTCATTGCTCGTTGGCTTCGATTCACGCGGGCTGTCCCAGCGAGCGTCGCTGAAAAATGATTCATGTACGGTGCTTCGCTCGATTTAGCCTCTCAATGCGGAATCGGGAATTTTTACCGTTGCTGAACCGCACTCCTCCTTTCAGGGTCTTCTCGTTGTCTCTTTGTGTTTTAAACGGCCCCGAGCACCTGCAGCGGCCCCGGAGAATTTCGTAAAAGCTCTCGTAAAGCAGATCGTGCGCCGTGGCGCCGTTGTATTAGAGCCGAGAAACCTTAGCAGTTAGGAGGTTACTCCGTGAATAATGCTCTTTTTTACTCCGATCAAACGCTAGCTCTCGAGTGACTTTACGAGCGCCGGGGGTCGTAGATACAGCTTCCCTCGCGCGAGCGTCGTGACACCGCGAGGATTCCCATTCACGACGTTATTAATTAGCCGTAAATTCATAATACCGTAGGCTGATGCGGATTGAGTCGAAAAAATCTCAGGACTTCCCAGCCGCCGGAGATTCAAACGTCGCGTACGCAGCGAATCAATACTCGTCGGGCTAATTCTCCGGAATTATTCAAGGGCAAGATAGACGCGCGACCTTTCTTTTCTCGATCGCGCGGAGTGGATAGTCCTCGTCGGCGCAGAGTAGGAACGAAAGAAAACGAGAGCCGCGAACGTGCAAGAGAAGAGATAGGATACTTCCTCGATAATTTATTGACCGAAGTAGCGACTTGCCGGCGCAGCGCCGGGCAAGAACTCGATTAGACTGTGTCAGTTCGACGAGAAAACGGAAATTCAGTCGACCAAGCGGATTTCCCGGAGATGGCTCGTCGCCTTTTCCATCCCGCGTCCGCTTATTCTCTTCCCCATCGGCTTTTTGCTCGCTCTCGCCCCCGACGCCGAGAAAACTGCGCGTATCTGGATATTCGAATCAAAACTTTGCGGCGCGAGCTGCAGTCTCGATCGGATAATTTCGTTATTGCCGGCGCACAATTCGGATGCTTTATCGAGAGTGCGCGGGAATAGGAGCGAGTTTGGACGACTAGCTTCGCTCGTTTTACTGCGGCGCTGATTGATCGTAACCGATATTCTTTCGATCGCTGCTCGCGGAAATTAATTTTGCCGTCGAAAAAACTCTATCTGCAAAGTTTTGGATTTCACGTGCCGATTGCTTTCTATTTCGTTACCCGATATCGCGGAGTTGATTGTTTGCTCCTTTATTTTTTAAATATAGTGTTACAGGCCGCGGAACGGCGATATATCGAAAAAACGGCTATCGCGCTCAAAAAACCATTAGAGCCCGGGCATAAATTGATCTCTAGCGCAAGCTCGCGAGTCAATCGACGCGTAATTGTCAATTCACGCGGTGAAGCTCGCTACTCAAGGCGGGCGCGATCAATCATACTCGGACAGCTGTGTACACGCGCGCTGCGTATAATTCGATGAAAATCCCGAGGCTCACAATTTTAATATCGCATCAAGAGTGCGCGCGGGCCGCGGAGACCACCGCCGGAGCGGAAAATCAAAAGCTTGGCTCTCCGAGAATAATTCGATTCGTGGAGTGTGCAGCGCAAGGAGGAAGATCGCGAACGGAACGCCGGCAAATGGGCTTTTAATAACACGTCTCGGAAAAATCAATAGCGCTCTCGCTCGCTCCGCGCGGCGTAAGGCGGCGTTAGCATCACGCGCGCATCGTATCGTTTCCTCGTTAGAGCCGACTTGCGCGCGACTACATGTACGCGGCGGCAAGCGGTTGCCCAGTAATTCAAGAGAGAGAGAGAGAGAGAGAGAGAGAGAGTGTACGGGCCCGTCGCGTCATTAATCAAACGTCGATTTTTTTTTGCGCTACTCGTCCCGCCGCCGTGGGTTTTGTTGCCGCGATAAGAACTACACCGGTTAAGAGTCGCTCTGCTCCTTTTTTCGCTGTCTCTCTCTCTCTCTCTCTCTCTCTCTCTCTCTCTCTCTCTCTCTCTCTCAGCCTAGTTCGTCATACACCTATAAGCTCACTGTGTGTTATACGTGTGCCTTTCGCCCGTCGCGTGAGGTTTTGTCTGTTTTACCCACCGCCGGAGGCTCGACGTGCCTCGAGAAAAATCCATTTACCTCGCGGACGTGTTCTGAGCTTTGATTTGATTTCGCTTTGTGTGTGTGTGTGTGCGTGTGTGTGTGTATAGTCCGCTGCTATGCTGCGCGGCGAGGAATTCAGTTATAAAATAACGATGTTTGGAGGGCCGCCTACTCGAGCCCGCGAAGTTTTTTCCTTTCTTCTTCAAGAGCAATCGATAGACCAGCGATTTCGGGGGGATTGCCGCGTAATTCAGCGAGGAAACACGGAAAAAATCCAGCCTCCGCCTAATCAGTCTTGCCCGATCGTCGCGACGAAATAATTGGCGTTGAAAGCGGGCGTAGTGTGGGAGGGATACAAATCAGCTCGAGGGTCCGAAAGAAGCGGCGACCAAGTGAGCCGAAGAGAGACAATATAATTAGCCGAGCGCACGACGTTGTTGTGATTTCGCCCCGAAGAATATGGACGCAATATGCAATACCGCGAGTCCTGCAACGAACGGATAGGAGGCTTGTATACGAAGAGGAAGGAACTGGGCCGCGCTGCCGGGAGATTATAATATGTGCCGTGGCGTGACACGCTCGCAGCGTTGCTGATTATAGATTGGGATCTCGAGAGCGCGGAGAATAATGCCAGTCACCTAGCTAGCTCACCGCGCGCCGGCTCTTACCTGACCACTACTCTCTTTCGGCGAGCTTTTTAATAAAGCGCTCCCGATCAATATTATTTCGTCGCTCGTCACAGGGAGAACTCCCTCTTAGACCATAGTCGGGCGTGAAATTTTTCGTGATCTGCACGCGCCGATTCTCTCTTTGCCTCGGAGTAACGGGAGCCCGCGGGCGATCCCGATCGAACCCGCACGAGGCCTGCATTACGTTTCAGAAACTTAATTACCTCGCCGGCGATCGTCCCGTTGTAGTTTTATTCTGTAGTTGTGAACGACGCGCTTGTTGTGAATTTTTGCCGTACGTAACCGTAACGCGAAGGAAAAACTGAAACGACGGGAGACAATGACCGATTCCCATCAGCGGTATGAATAGTTAAGGAGCAGAAGACCTTCAACTCCGCTCGGCTGCATTATCATGTAGAGTGGACTTTTCTAATGCGGAAAGTGGACAGGCGGCGTCGTTAAGAAACAATTAGCAGCGTAATTGGATACAGTCAATGGTTGAGCTCTCGTTGGCGGCGTCGCGCGCGTCGAAGTTTGACCACATCAGACGACGACCGCTAATTATACGACCTCGTGAAAAAGCGCACTTTCACCCGCGCTCAGCTGACACACCGGCGAGCGTCGTTAATTCATCTGCCACTTCCTTATTGTCGCTTACTATTTCCTTCTTTACAGATCCTATATACACGTTGGCTCGATTTCCGCCGTAATTTAGACTTATATCAGTGAGTAACGAGCCGCGATTAATCCGTAATTTATAGCGGCACTTTGTTGCCTATCCTAATTATGAATTCCTCGCGCCAACTTGGGATACTCTCGCGGAACCCGATCCCGCGAGTATACTACTGTCCCCTCGCGCAGTTCTTTCGCTGCGCAGCTCGAAAGGACTGGTACCACGCGGTCAGGTATCGCTCTTGCGCCCGCAAAATAAATGATTGGCCCGGTCCTAAAGAGTCGCTTGCGGTTAGACCGCGCTGGCCCTCGCGCGACGTGTGAAATTTTTCACGCCGCTTCGACCGCAAGTCCTCGCGGGCGAGTGTTTCGCAACTGAGAGTCGTTAAATTTTTATTTTTTTTCCGCCTCGTTATTATTACATCAAATGAAGCGCGAGCGAAACTCGTTATCCATTGTATAAGAATCAAAGCCACTCGGAAAGCGCTTACGCTCGCGGAATCTTTCTTCCTCCTGCTCCTGTACCAGCGAGTTTCAGCATCCCTTTGTTGCGGACTAATTACGATGCAATTCTTCTTTGTGCGAGCCAGGTCGAAGCTCGGGCTGATATCGTTTAGTATTTTGCAGCTATCTCGCTCCTTGACGATGCGAAATCCGCCCTTCGAGCAGGGGCGGCGCAGCCCCCGCGAGTCATTAGAATAATTTGGAGACGGGTTTGAAAAAGGGGCCGGGAAGGATCACAGCTGGAGCCTCAGACTGCGTGGCAAACAATTCGAAAGACCCTCGAGAGAGAGAGAGAGAGAGAGAGAGAGAGAGAGAGAGAGAGAGAGAGAGCTGGGGAGAGCCTGGCTACGATGCGCTCGCGCGTTTATTTCAAGTGCGATATTTGAATTTGGGATTTTGATTTCGACAATCGCATTCGCGCAACTTCTGCCTCCCCCGCGCGTAAGATGCTCATCCGATTACCGGAGATTGATTCCGACCTCGTTCCGCGAGCCCCTCCAAAGTTTTTCTCCGACGGACTTATACTTACGCGCTAATGCTCGTATTAGTCATTCAAAAAGTTTCCCATCGGCTGTACAAACGCGCGCCCTGCAGATGCGAACCTCGGCGAATTAATTGGAATCGAGAGAAAAGAAGAAAAAAAAACTCCGAGAAACGACGAAGCGTAAAAAATGTAATAAGCGAAAGATCAAGACGGCAAAGTAAAAGTCCCCGCCGGCGGCGACAACGGCATAACCCTCGAGCGAACCGATGATGGATAAATCCTCGAGCGTCGACAATACAGCGCGCGTCGAAGTACATAAAATAATAAGCGATCGCGCAGGCAAGGGAGCGCGGCCGGCGCAATATATATATATATATATATATATATATATATATATATATATATATATATATATATATATATATATATATATATATATATATATATATATATACACACACAAGCGCATCTGGGACAAACGAGCCCGGGCTATCGCAATTTAATAATCCCTCGATTTTCTGATCGATTAGTCGCGTCGTTCGCGCAAAGGGGTGCGAAACGCCGCTTTAATATAGAGCGCCATATTTTAGGCCGCATGGGGAGCGACTCGACGACGACGATAATAATTTCGGCCCGGCGAGATTGCTATACGCCGCGAAAGTCCGACGACGCTTATGCAATCTTCCGCCAGCGGCTTTGTCTCTTGCTGCCTATACATACTGTGCGTGAGCGGCAGCTACGTACAAAGAAGAAAAGTCGGGAGAGTTTCGGAAACGCGCCGTAAATTCCACAGCCGCGGCCGCCGTCATCATAAGTCATCCGAGCTTGTGTTTTCTCCTCGGGGAATATCGCGTGTTGCCTTATCGACGCGTATCACACCCGCGCGGCTCTCTAGTGGCCGTATATTTTTCGAAGGAAGCGCCGGCACTCGGGGGAGGGCCCGCACGCTGGAGCAGCCGCTTTTTATGAGTATTCTTGGGATGACAGTTCGATTTCACGGCTTCCGAGAAATGGACTTTTCTCTCTCTCTCTCTCTCTCTCTCTCTCTCTCTCTCTCTCTCGTCTGCTATTATTAATGGGGCCTACGTGTGGCTACTGTAGCCTCTGCTTTTTTTTATTTTTCTTTTTTAGCGCATGCACATAATGCCGCCGCGCGCGCGTTCAAGATTTATTAGCCGACTTCTAATAGAATCGTAGGTGCGAACCATCAATTACACGCTCGGTTCGCTGCGTTCCGTCTAAATAGCAACGAGTTCGGGTACCGCTCGCCCCATCAGCATCTCTCTCGTCGTCGTTTGCAGCGTAATCAATAAAGCCGAGAACGCTACACAGGGTCGCGTGTCAATTAGGCCGTGTGCGCTATCCGTGAAAAGCCCACTCGACTGTCCGCAATTCGTCGGAGCACGTGTCGAAGTCATCGGGCAAATAAGAATCCAACGCGACTGGGCCGCGTATTCATCTCTTCTCCGAAATCCGTGCCGGCGAGACCCTTTTCTGCGTACGTAGAATGTGGCACATGTGCGCGCACACAAAAAAAAGGAACGGGAGCCGACGAGTCGGTGTTCCGTATAATGGAGTGCCGCGCGCGCCGGCGACAATGGACGCGGGTGAGAGAGCCTGCTGCCCCCGTTTTTTTCCTTCGACATCGGGCTTTCTTCTTTGACTGCGGGGGGTCGGCTCTCGCGAGCACAAGTGAACGCACTCGTAGGTGCAGGGGGGCCTTCTCGCGCGTTTTTCGCCCGATGCGCACTCGAGAGCATCTGAGCCGCGAGAAAGGCGCGCGCTGGCGATAATTATCGATAAAGGATTTCGCGATAATGAACGCGGCACGTGTGAATTATCGCCGCACCCGCGCAGTCGATAAAGGAAATTAATTGCGCGCGAGAGCCAGCCAGTCGGGAAAAAAGAAGAGCGTCGCACTTTTTAAAAGCAAGTGTCAGAGAAGAATGGCATCCGAGGCAAAAAACAGACAACAAGCCGGCGAGATGACAATTAAATGGCAACGTCGAAAATATTATCGCTCCAGGAAGTAGGGGTGCGAACAAAACGCTGTAACCAGCAGCCTATATCTCGCGACAGATGTAAGCACCACGTGCTACGCCGCGTACAATGTGCGGCAAAGAGCGCGTGGAAAATGCGAAATGGTCTAATTGAGTAGTCGCCGGCTACATACACTGGGCGGGTTGAAGGTAGAGCGAATATTTCATCGGCTCTCTCGCACTGCATACACACACGCGGGGGGCGTACGCGCGCGAATTTAAATGGCTTATCGTGAAAGGCAGCATTGTGCGCTCGCGCCTCGATGACTCGCTGCTGCGAATGCACTTTGTCGCGCGCCCGCGCACTTTAACGATTCTAATACACCGTAGCCGTCGCTTCTGTCTTTTATCGCTGTTTTATAACGCGCTCGTCGTCGTTTTTTCTCCTCCGAAAGCGAGGCAAATGCAAATGCCGCGCGGGCGGAGACGACTGCTTCCTGCGAGTTTTAATAGCAGCACGTCTGCACGTGAGCCGCTTTCTTAAGGAGCGAGATAATCCCGATTGTCATTCACGCGGGAGATCGACGCCCCGGCGGCCGCTGCGCCGCGCTCAACGAGTCCAAGTGATTTCTCGAAAAGCCACAAGGCCATCCTACGTCAGGCCGCACAATTGACAATGACACGCGCCGCGGCGTCAGTCATCCGTCTCATTTTAACGAAGATTAAACAGCGCGCCGCGGCATTACGGCCATTAACACTCGTTCGCTCTAATTTATCTTCGTTCGCGCGCGGCGCGCTTGTATTACATTCGGGGACGTGAAATAACCTGCGCGCATAAGCGAGCCATTACGCACTCCGGCGCATCGATACTTTAGTGCGGCGCGCGCGGGCCAATTTGCACGCTCTAGTCTGCAGTCGATCGCGAGCGAGCTTTTAAGCGCAGCTCGCCTTTTATCTCGCTCTCGCGTGCTCTTGGTCTCTTTGCCACTCGCAAATGGCCCGGTTAACGGCGTTTACCTCGCGAGAGCCGTGTATTTGGTCTACGATAACACTCGTCCGGTGACTCTTCTCTCGTTTAACGAGCCGTCGCAGGTGAAAAACCATCGACGCGCCGCGCGCGCGCGCTTAGCCTTCGATTTTCGGCGCTGAAAAAATAAGGGAAGCGGAGAGAGGAGCCTTCCTAAAATGCAGAGCTTATCTGTGCAGAAGGAGCGCAGGCTGAGCCTTAAGGGCCGCGTATATCTGCTGCCGGGTCCATTAGCGAGTGCCGGCGAGGATCTCGGGAGCCGCTAAATCGTCGCGGCAAATTGCCTCGTAAAAATGCGTGTGCTTCTTTCTCACGACTCTGCAACGGCATATCGCAAAGATTGGCCGCGCCGTTTGAATTAAATTAAAGCCATCAAATCGAGAGCTGATGCGTACGTAGTCTCTCGGCTCGCGGAAGTCAACAGCGTTTTACGCCTAGAGTCGCGCGTGTTGCAGCCGCTACTCTTCACACACGTACGTGTACGCCTCGTCGGCGTTTATTTTAGAGTCGAGGGCGCTGGAATTTAGATTTTTCTTCTCTCTCGCGCCGGCACTGCACTACACGAGAGGATGGAATTAGATCGAGGATTTTAGCACGCATAGCCGCACTCGTCTCTCGAGAGCGCGAAAATGACTGGAGGAAAAATTTAGGGCAAGTGTCCTCGTGATTTACGGCGAGCACTTGAACGCTCGAGACTCGTATTAATTTCGACTGCGCTTTTCGCTGGCTCGGGCGATTATTCGTCGGAGTGCTATAACGCTACTTTTAATAACGCCAGCTAGCTATCATCCTCAATTGGGCTAATCGAGTTAGCGCCATTATAACGTATCAATAATGACCGACGCGCCATATAAATACCGCTGATTCGCCTGCCAGACCCAATAAAATCCGAGTTAAAACGCAATAACGTGATCGCGGCATGCGATAGCTATGTGTTTTCACTCGCGCTCGTCGAACGTCGAGCGGGCGATGATACGGTCCATCGAGGATCCAGCGTTGCAGCAGAGAGAAAAAAAGCAGGGGCCGTCGCGAGAGGCGCTATTTTCGAGGCGCTCGCCTCTTTTTTACGCCCCGATCATTCTCTCTCTCTCTCTCTCTCTCTCTCTCTCTCTCTCTCTCTCTCTCTCTCTCTCTCTCTCTCTCTCTGCCTCTCTTCTACGGGCGAGCCACGAGCTCGATCATTTGACGGCTGAGTGACAAACTCCGCCGCGCGTCTGACTGTCTCTCTCACTCGCGTCTGTCCTCACGCCCCTGACGTCGCTGCGGCTGCTGCTGCCTCATCTTCTCCTCTCCTTGCTCTTTCTTCGCCGCCGCTGCTTGAGATGGCTCGGGAAGAATGCGAAGAAGGGGAGCAGCGGAGGGAGAAAAGTTTGGAGAATAAACAGCGTTGAAAGGGGTTATAACCGCGCTCTCGGGCTGCGGCGACTTTTTTCTCGCCGCGCGCGGAGAGAAATTTTCCGAGCGATGCGCCGAAAATCGCTAAAAATAACACAATGATAAGGGCGAACGCTGCGCGTATTCCGCTCGTCGCCTTTCACGCTCGTGTTCCTCCTTTCGCCGCCGGGGGATCCAAGAGCGCGCGCAGGTTTGTCGCGCGCGAGTAAGCCGCGGGTATGAATGGAGCTTTGTACAAAACTCCGCGGAGCGATGAGCGTCGTCGTCTCGACGGGCACAGAAATAAACCGGAGGGGGGCATTAGAATAACAAGAAGATAAAGTTTCGGATGGAGACGGGCGAAAAGCCCCCGTCGCGCGGCTGAACTGCACAGAGAGAGTCTGAGAGAAAACGAGGAGGAGCGACGCGCGTAAAAAGACACGGCGCTGTTCTCCGTGTCCGGAATCTCATTTGCTCCTATTTATATTGCCCGCTCCCTCTTGATTAAGGACGTTTCTCGAGTGCGCGCGGGCTGATGAACTTTTTCGCGGTGTATGTGTGTATCCAGACCGGTCGTGCTCGGCTGCGATAAATACCGTTAACAAGTCATTGCCACCTTCTCGGCCGCCAATCCCTCCCCCTACTCCGAATTCATACGAGTGAATCTATACCCGATTCAAAGGAATCCTCCGTGAAAAATGGACTTTCATACGGTTGTCCCGGAGATGATGGATATGCTCGCCCGAGCACAGGCCGTCGGGCCGAAATTGACTTTCATTGGCTACTCGGCTGCTGGCACACACACACACTCCCGGAATTTTTATGCAGAGAGACCTGTGGATGTTTCTCGCGCATCTGCCGGTGGGGCGCGCCGGAGCGTGAAAGGGAAGATCTCTAATACTGTCTAATGCTACCGATGGCTTGTGTACACGCATACGTATACAGGGGGATCGCCGCCGCGTCGTGGACCGCCGATTGTTTTGACAGGATTTCGTCAGCTGTGTACATACACGGCCTGGAAAAGCAGCAGCCGGCGAAAGGGTGGCAGTCGGTGTGCTGCAGGTAGGATATTTTTGGCCAGAAGTCAATTTTCGAGTGCAGCACAAATAGAGCGAGGGGTTATGGCTGCGCAACGAGCCGACTTTTTTCCACCGGCGATCGGACGAGCGCGGGCTTGTTATCTCTCGTCGGATTTTTTACATTTGCAGCGGCGATATGTTGACTCTTCTTGAGACTCGATTTTTTTCTGTACTCGTATGAGAAATATTGAAACTGCAGTATTAAATTTGCTCTCGTTTTTTTCTGTTCCAGGTAAGACTATAATTCCAAAGCTCTGCGCCGGTATATTAGCAGTCCGTTGCTCAAAGAGTGAGTACTGCGATCATTTTCCGAAACAGTAGCAGTGCACATAAATTCGAGCGCGTCGGAAATTGACAAAAAGACACCTCCGCGCTTTTCCCGACGCGAAAAATGAAAAAAGCAGCAGCAGCGTCCAGCGAGAGAGTAGAGACTACGCGGGTGGATCCTCAATTGAAATCGTTAGCGCATTCCATGAGTCAGCTCGATCCCTCGCGCAAAAGTGTCGCCGGCTCTCGCGCATAAAGAGCGGACCTAGGCAGCGGCTGCTACGTGATTTTTCCCAAAAGCCGCTCGGCGCGCGTTATAAAAGCGCAGTCGTGCGTAATAACGCGAAGACAACGCGAGCGCCGTTCAATCCCGCGCGCTAGCTCGCGCAGCCGGCCGAGGAAATACGAATGAGGACGAGGGAAAAAGGTGCCGTAAAAAAAGAGCGGCACGACGCAACTGTAAAGGCCAATGATAAAAGGAAGGGACGCTGCCGCTCTCTCGGATGGACGCGATAAAATCGGCCGAGCCGGGGAAGATACTGCTGAAAGAGATAAGAAAGTGCAAGCCAAGCTCGCTGTACAACAAGGCTCCGAGGGGGGAGGGGGAGAAAACGATTAGCAGCGACTACGAGAGGATTAGTACCGGCTCGCTGAGTCGGAAATATTTGTCAACCGAGAGTAACAATTTTCGCCCCGGGCGTAGTTCCGAAGAACGATCGTAAAAATGCTCGAACTGCCGCTCTTTGAAAAAGCAATCTACATGTATCGATCGCGTTAAGCTCCGATGCCGTGCGCATCGCGATGAAACGGGATTTTCATTTCGTAAAAAACACTGCAGTGAAAAAATTCGAAGAAAAAACGCAATTCTTTTCGAGACGTTCGCAAAGGTGACGGCAGCGTGTGGAGGCAAGGAAAATCGGACGGAAGAAGGAGGACTAGCTCGGGATCGCAGAGGAGCCGAGAGGAGATTGAAATCGAGCGCGCAAAGAAGCTTCGGCGAAGAATAAAAGACAGGACGGATGGGGAAAAACGCGCGAGACAAAGACGCGGGGAGTCGTATATTACGATGTTGTCGCGTCGAATGGACATGACACCGCAGGATATTAAAATATTAGCGCGCGAGAACGGCCTCATTTCCCTTCTCTGCGCGATATTGTATACCTGCCAGAAAAACGTGACTCGCTTTTCGGGAGGAAGAGCAGTCTCGCGGCGGGGGATGAAAAATGGGCCGAATAGCGCTTATAGGATCCTCGATTACGGGCCGCGCAACGTATTAATGGCCTGTCAACCGATGTATTATCGCCGCAAACGGAGCGTTTACCCTCGAAAATGTGCGTGTTATGTGCGCCGTCGAGCTACTCGAACGAGCTTGATATGACAAAAAGGACGTCTCTCTCTCTCTCTCTCTCTCTCTCTCTCTCTCTCTCTCTCTCTCTCTCTCTCTCTCGATATGCAAGACGAGCTACTACCGCTATACTAGCTAGCACACTCCTACATTTCGAGGGGCTGCGTCGTTTGAATTTCAATTTCGGTCCGCACTCGAGGAGGAGTCAGGCACGCGCGGCTATTTTACAGTCGGGGGCTCTCATTGTCGCGGGCGAATCTGCCTTCGATTTCCCCGTTTACTTGCACATTTTTGGGGGCGGAGATTTCTCTCGGCTGGCTTGTCTGTCTGTGAAGAGTCATCGCTGTGAAAATTGATCAATACAAACTTTAACGCATCTTGAGCCCGCCAAGGCGCTCAGACGAGTTTCATCCGCACGAGTATAGCAATAGCTGGAAAGATAAGAGAAAACGGAGCGGCTCATTGCTCTCACCGGGAGCAAGGCTTTACGAGACACAGAGGAAATCTCAGCCGTCGCGGAAGGACAATAATTTCGTGCGTCTCTGGCTGTAAAAAAGGCTCTCTCGTGCGTTTACGGCCAATACACCGCGATAAACAATGCGAGCGCGTTTATTGTCCTCGCGAGTTTGAGCTTTTTTTAACTGACGCCGTATACACACGACGATCTTCGCCGTCCGTCTCGCGCAGCTCTCGATCGACCCCGAACCGCAGAGCGGAGTGTAATATCGAGCCGCGCGCTATTAATAACCCGAAATTGGAAAAGTTCCGAGGCAAAAAAATATGCCCCACGGATCCGTTTAATGAGCATGCATAGGCGTTCACAAAGATGGAGGTAGAGTGGAGGAGGGCGAAGAGAAAAGCGCAAATTTCTCATTCTAATCCTGGCGAAGAAAAATCGAGCTCAGCAGCTGGCTGAGAGGAATGAATGATATCCGATGAAACCGAAGTGTAGCGGCATCCGCTTGAGAGCAGCAGCAGATACTATAATACTCGCGCATACACCGCGAGGAGAAGAAAAAGCCGAAGGAAAAAGATAAATGTCGCGCGCGCATCGCCCCCCCCCCCTCCCCCGCTCCCCACGTGCTAAAGCAGCCCGGAATGCGACTACTCGGCTCTCCTTGATTGCGAGGGAGAGGAGAGGGCGCCCGCTGAAAAATGAGCCTCCGGCTTCGTCGACTCGGGGGAGGGACGATTTATCATCGGCGTGTGCGGCGCTCGAGAAACTTGCGGCGAGCGAATTCGCCGCGAGATGTGCGCCAGGCGCCGCTACTTCTTCGAGACTTCTCCCCGTGACACCTGCAACTCTCTTCCCGTCCGTCTCTGCCTTGCTTTCTCGGACTCGCAGCCGCGCGGCGGTCTTGTTTATTGCTCGGAAGCGCAGCCTTGAATCGCAAACAAGTGCGATGCAAAGAACGGAAATAAAAGCCTGATAAACCCTTTGACAGCAGCTGGCAACATTGGAAGGGTGTGATCCCTTTGCGAGGCTCCATTCACACTTTTTAATTAATCGAACGCAGGGCTCGCCGGCAGGCAGTCGCCGAAAATTGAAGCCCGCGAAGCGCGACGCATCGCGGCGGCCCAGACGGCCGCAATAAAAGAATCGCGCGAGCGCGCGGCAGCCGATAGCAAAGAGAGCGAGCGAGTCTGGCGCTGCTGATTGACAAAGCCGCGCTCTGTGCAGCCCCCGTGCGCGCGCGTGCGATGAAAAGTCGCCGAGATATAGCGTGTGCAGCGTGTATAGGGCGGCGGCGAAGTGTCCGAGGAGAGTCTAGTGGCAAACGCGAGACACATGGCGTAGTGCTACTTGATTTTCCTTTGAAAATCGAGCGCACGGGCGAGAGAGACGCCGTCGAGTGAGCCGCGCCGCTGTGTGATCTTGTTTAGAAACCTATAAAGAGATGCAGACGCGCGCCAGCTTAGGTGTGTCACTCCGAGACTTGAAGTTTCGCACGCGGCAATGACCGATGGATTCGCTTGCCCCGAAATTCATACATAACGCGTTTTGCCGGATGCAAAACCGTGTTTGCTCAGGACGCGCACTTGTTTGAAAATAAAATGCACGCGACGGCAGCTGTGTGGCCGAACAAAGTCGCGCGATTAACCCGAACTCCAAATCAAATACGCGACAGACGAGGAGGCAATATCTCCATCACAATGGCGCAAGAGGCCAGCGGGGCCATTACTCGTTTAGTATTTCAATGGCAAACAAAAACTCGGCAGCGGCGCGAGAAAAGGGACGCGAGAGGGAGTACAACCGGACGGATCGGCGCGATAACGACGCCAGACTCGTAGCTGCGCAGTCGAGGTCGCGGATTAAAAGCTCCGCTTTCCCCCCTTTGCAAGCCCCAGACGCGGACGACTTCCAGGGGGCTAATCAATACCGGCACACGCGTCGGGGCTGAAAGTGTTATCTTACGACTCGACGCCTGCAGTGTGGCGGCGGGCGAGATGGCCCCGAAAATCCCGGCGCACGGCCGGCGCGTGCGCAGCTAATTGAGGAATTTTCTCCATCTGATTATCTCGGCCGGCAATTAAGGGATTTGCGAACGGCGTTGTTGCTTGTAAGCAAGGCCAAGCCGGGCTGCGCTTGCGGGTACATGCTGCTGATCTTGAAATATTTATTCTTCTGCCGCGGGGGATAAAAGCTTTCCTGCTTTTAAGCTGCCTCGTTAATATTTACACTCGGGAGGAGCGGGATTTCGCATCGGGTAAAAACGTTGATCACTCTCGTGCGCGTCTATATTTGATATCGTTGGAGTAACTTCAATAACACGTGCGTAAGTACCGCAGTGCAGTCCTTTGTCTCCCTGCGATTCGCTTGAAACACCGAGTTAAAACAGCAAAGCCCGTCATCGAAGCAAAGGGTACAGAGCCAGAGTTACCGAGCTCGCCGGAATAACACTGTTCAAACAGTGCTTCGTGTCCTGCACGGAAAAATAAAGCCTCTGTTCGCTCGAGCCCTTAGTCTCCCCATAACTCAGTCAAACCGCTCGCGTCAAAGTCATCCGAATCTTATCTCTTTCTCTCGGCAAACAGTATCTCGCGGCGCGCAGTAGCTCTCCCGGGCGCGGCTGTCGAATCCGTCGCATTAATAGTTCGAGAGAGCTTGCAGCAGCCCCCGAGCGCGCGAGATCTCTCCGATAAATTAGGCTAACAAACTTCAACTACTATTACGCGGCTCGTCATAATCCCCGGGCTTTCTCCCAAGGTCGCCGCCTCCGCTATCTTCCCCGAGCACTAACCCTAAACTCCGGCAGCCTCGCTTTTTCCACAGCCAGCCGCGCGATAAGTCATGTAAAGGTTCGCGAAGGGCTTCGTGAACGATGATACTCCTGGGGATGCGCCGGCGGAGAGAGCTTTCCCGCCGAGAATTTTCCGGCCTCCGCCACCGGTGCAGCAGCGAACGAGAAGTAATACGGAAGTTCGACAGCGACGCGCCGGGCTATTTACGCGCGCGCGCGAGAAACTTGCTCCGCGAGCGCGAATGGGATTTTCTTCTCCGGAGATGGAGCGATAAATAATGCCTTATGATTTCAGGCGAGCATCTCTTGCTGAAAGTTCGCCGAAGCCGATGCTTCGGCTGATCTTCAATTGTTAATTAACGGCGGGAGCTGCGCGAAATTTTATACCGGGTTACCCGAGATACCGCGCATCAAAATGGGATTACAAGCTCGACGAGAGTAACACCGAGTAACAAGAAGCTCTCGGCTTGTGCAGCGGCTGGGAAAATAATAACGCAATAAAAACGGCGTATTTACGAGCGCTCGCGAGAACATTTTTTGGCGTTTACTCAAAGTCAGAAAAGCATAAAGGCGTAGTGGAAGATAAACGCCAGGCTATCGTTTTTATCGGCTTATTGGAGAGTCTGTCTCGAGGGAAGAGATGTAACCGGGGCACAGTATTCCTCTCGAGATTTTACGAGCGCTTCCGCAAGTCGGCCAGCGCGCGACATTTCGCATTTATAAAAACAGCGGCCGTAAAGGAGCGAGATGAGCGGGGAAAACAGCTGCGCGCAGTCTTTTTTCCTCGGCGACGAATAAGGGATAAAAGGCTTTTTTAGAGGCGGACGCACTCCTTTTACGAGCGCTGCACTACAGCAGCGGCAGCGGGATAACTCGCTCGTAATACACGGAGATTACACTCTCGGGGGTCCGCGAGTTAAGAAAGTAAAAATCGGGTCACACGCACGCGCACGCCCGCGATCTTCGGAGCCTTAACGTCTTTGACTTACTTCGCTAGACGTTTTACGCGGCGCTTCGGCCTCCGTCTCAGCCGCGGCGTGTCGCCTTGTGTTTTACAGTTTACGCACGGCTCGGCTCACTCTCCTCTGCTGCAAGCCTTCTTTTCCAGCCAGCCCCCGCGCGGAAAACAATTTTACCGTCTACTCGAGCATTAAAAAGAAATAGAGGAGCCGCCGCCGGGTTTTTCTTTCGGATTTTTAAAACGATAAAGTTTTATGGAGCGAATAATGAAATTGAAAAGTCGAGGAGAGAGCAAATGCGCAAGAATTTCAAATGAGCGCGCGCCTCGAACTCTCCGCAGCGCGCATTTCCGACTTTTAATTGCAGCGCGCCCGTGCGCGCTTTTTGCGAAATTATCAATTTTTCACGATAACGGGGAGAACTGATGCGAGCGCGAGCGAGCGAAACTCCCCTGATTACATTAATTCAGCAAGTTATCCCCCCGCTGCTCGACGAACTTGCCGCAAGTTTCTCGCATACGGCGAAACTCGGCTGACGCCGCGAAGCCGTATGTATAGCACGTCTCGCGTCTAAATAGCGATTTTTCTCCGCAACTAGCTCCGAAGATCCGAACCCGCAACTAACAATTAGCCGCCGACAAAGTCAGCGGCGACGGCATCTCCATAGCAGCGAGCGCGGCTCGAAGCACCGAGCGTGACATATCCGATTAGGAAACGATAATAACGTCGGCCAGCGAAAGGCGG
Organism: Nasonia vitripennis; assembly: GCF_009193385.2. NCBI lineage: Eukaryota > Metazoa > Arthropoda > Insecta > Hymenoptera > Pteromalidae > Nasonia > Nasonia vitripennis. Next base: position 20,911,021 of record NC_045757.1, on the reverse strand, counting down.
CCGATACGACTTCGCGCGCGAACAATCGTCCGAGATTTTGCCGTAATTAAGCCCTCCTGCGGCAGATCGCGCGCAGCTAGCCCGAACAATGCCGGATTTCGCGCATTGTTATGTACGCGACAGCTGAGCTGAGGCCGAGGGAGGGGAGTAAGCAGAAGCGTTATCGTCGCTCAGGCAGCAGCCTATACACTTCGCGGCTCGACTCTCCTCGTATACGGCTAAATGCCGCTAAATGCCGCTTTGTTGCCTGTCGCGGTTAATCACTGTCTAAATAGCCCAAAGCGCGCCGACGCCGCCGGCTCCCTTATAATATAGTTCGCCCCGCCGTTTCTCCAATACACGCCCGCGCGGCTGATAAAGCCGCTATTTTTTCGCGGCGTCAATTAGCGGCCCGAATTGTTATTCCGAGAGAAAAGCTCCCGCAAATATAAATTTCTTTGGGCTATTTGCATTGTGAGGATCTTTACGTCGCTCCATTCACACGCGTGGCCTAATTAATACCGGCTATTGTTTCGAAAAAAGCCTTTGAATTCCCATTCGATTACGACTCTGCATAAGTCGTAAATAACTCATTGACGAGGCGTCGAGCTAATTTTTCTCCCCTCCTTCTTTGTTCCAGGTAAGCCGATCATTCCGCCAGACTTGCGCTAAATTCCTGCAGTGCACACACACACGTACGTGAGTCCTGGATTTCTCCCTCGCGGAGACGCGGAAAAGCAGTTTCCATAAGTTCGCCCGAATAAACTACACAGGGCAGCGGCAATCGAGTTGCGAGCGAGTGCATGGATAGCGCGCAGCTACATCTATCAACTGCTTGCGTTTTATCGGCGCGCCCCAGACACTCAGACACACGCGCGCTCGCGATCCTGAAATATTTACAAGCTGCGCATCGCGCGCCCGTAAAACTCGCCGGAGAATTATCGAGTGGATATCCGGGAGAAGGCTCAGTAGGTACGCGCGCGCTTGCAGCGACAAGAGCGGAATTGTAAAGGGATCGGGAGAGAGAGAGAGAGAGAGAGAGAGAGAGAGAGAGAGGTAGCGGCGTAAACGCAATTTCCCATTCGACCGCAATCGCCATAAGCGAGGAGGCGATTTCGATTTTCCGGCAAGCGGGGCTTGGCTTCCGCCGAAGATTCCGAAGATGAACGGCACCGAATCCGTCGCCCCGCGAGTCCTTTCAGGAATGCAATTTCGGCCCCGACGATATATCAGCCCGGCCGTTATCGCAAGCTCAACTTGCGGCCGTCACTGCTTTATTAATCCTCGGCGCGACTAGACTGCCCCTGTTTCTCTACTCGACGAGCGCGAACGTTCAGAGAGAAGATTCGAAAATTCTTCCGTCCTGTTTTTAGCTAGTGCACACTCTCTTCTATACCGACGAGTAAGTAACAGACGGATGTTATTGGCCCTCGAGCGCAATATCACCATAAACTTTTCGTAATAACGACACGTGCTTCGCGCATCGAGGCGAGTTTCCCAAGTGCTTTATTGATAAAGCGCCGCCGCCTCGCCGATATCAGCCAACTTTTCTAAGCGATTGTCTGCGCTTATCTCGTCCTCTGTCTCCTCGGAGATACATCGTTTATTGTCTTATTTCATCTTTCCTCCTTACTCACGGTACACGTGGAGAGAATCCGCGCCCGATATCTCGGACCGCTTCGTGCTGTATACGGGAGAAGTTCAGCTAGTATCTATTTATCGACCACTTCACCAATTATCCTGCTGCCTGGTTATAGCCGCGGGGCCTCGGCTAACGCGTTCATTACGCCCCTTTTTCTCCGCGGCGCTTTACGTGCCATTGTCCTCGCGCGTTTTGAAGAAATTTATAGTCCGCACTTATCTCCGGATATAGAAGTCTCTCCTAATTTACGTTGTTATATCGTCACGCGCACGAGGAAACAAGCAAACAACGCAGTCGACTCGTCGTCCCCTTTCTCGTGTTTCTCTTGGCACCGAGTCGACTTCCGGTGTCTCCCACTCGCTGCATCAGGCTTCCTCCGGCCGATCGTGCTTGCGAAGCTCTCGGACTGGTACTTCCGCACTTGTCTCGAGAGCTCGCAATTACGAGCAATCTGACAATTATCGCCGAAGCGATGACGTCGCTGCCGGGGGCTGGCTTACTCCCACGCCTCGGCTACCGTTGCAGCTATTTTGTCGACTCCGCGCAAAGTTGCAGCCCGTGATTGTCCGCTCATTTGCGGGATAACCCGCGTGTGTGCTTATCCATAACTCTTCGGCGATTTTCTTTTTGCGCACCCAGCGGCTGCGCGATTGTTTCGCTTTCCGCTGCAAAAACCTTACCAGCGAATCTGGGCCACCGAACTCGCTATACCGCAATTAAATTTAGCTCGAGTTCGCTGATTAAATCAACGTCTACAGAGGCTACTGGGCATGAAACGAGCCGTCTGAGTAATTAAATATTTATTTTAAATGTATTCCCGTTCGCTATGACGAGGCATTACGGATAATCAATCGAATTATGAATCAGTGCCCACTTGATGATTATTCGAATGGATGTATTTATTATTCAAAACTTGAATTTCCAATCTGGTACGTGGAACGCATGCATAATTCAATTATCTATCCAGCTATATTTACTCGCTCGTAACGTGTAATTCGGATCTATGTCAGCTGATTGACGTCGTCCCGTACAACGGATTAGCGACATAAAATTGAGCGGCTTTTTAATCAGCGAAATTTTCCAAAAGCTCTAATCTGCCGCAGCCCGAATGAGCTTTGAGCGATGCTCAGTGTCCACTCGAAAGCTCGCTGGAGTCGGCCGATTCAGATTCCTCCGAGTCGAAATCCGATTAGACGTGCCGGTCGACGGCAATGAAATCATCGAGTTGAACTGCGCTCTGCGTCCGGGGCAGTTCATTGTCTCATGCCCGCTCGCTTTTGCGCGCAGTTTTAACTCCGTCCCTCTTTTGAAACGCGTCTCCCGCCGCTGTTATAACCGGGCGACGACGAGCGGTTTAAAAGCCTTTCGCGAATGAAGCGGTCGAAGGGTTGCCCCGCGCTGCACGGCTGACTTATCCACAATCTGGGAGGATTAGGTTTATACAATATTCATAAGCCGCAGGCGACGGCGGCGGGCCTCCGCTTTTCCCTATACTCCTTTCTCCGCGCGTCCGAGCACTTCCTAACTGCTCTCTTCCCTTCCTTTCACCCTCCGCATCAACCGAGTCCGCCCCATGCAAATCTGCACTTACTTTCCCGCGTTAAATTCAAAATGTACCGCGTGCTGCTCGTAATTCATTTTTTGAGGCTTGATTGTCCAGATTATCGCGCGGCCGGGCCTACGCCACGCTAATGAACTTGCATATTCATCGAGTTCTTTTCCGAGGCTCTTCGGCTTCCGCGCAGTTCGCGGGGGAAACGCTTCGGAATTTTATTCCAGTGCCGAACGGAGGGCCGAGCAAACATAAAATGCGCGTGCACTCTCTCTCTCTCTCTCTCTCTCTCTCTCTCTCTCTGTCTCTCTCTCTCTCTCTCTCTCTCTCGTATCTCACCGGGGCACGTCTGGAGATGCCGAGGCGAGAGCCGAGCGAGCGCGCAAAAATAAGAGCGAAAAATGCAGAAAGAACGGGCCGCGCATGAATTTTGGGCGGACCGTCGATACTTTATTGCGATCTCCGAAGCTGCGGCGGCGGTCCGTTAGATCTACGGCCGAGCTATACGCAGAAAGTTATCTGAGAACCGAGAGGCCGCTTTCCACTTATCCCCGGGCGAAGCGGTGCACCCATAGCCGGGTAATCGGTAACCCGATGCCGGAGCGAGATCTCTGCCCCTCTCGTTGCTGAGCCCAGCTAGCCTTTCGCGCCAATTAAGCTCGATTTACGCGACTTTATCGCGGACTTTTTCACTCGCCGCCGTCGTCTTCTCTTCCCCTGTCTTTCGTCCGCTCTTTCGGCTGCGTATCAAAAATTCATGCGCCCGGGAGAGAGGACCCTCGTCGTTCCCGAACTTCAATTAAATTTTAATCGATCTTCAATTAAACTCGACTGCGCGTACGCACTCGAGAGATCCCGCTCGCATTTGTTTTCGCTAATTGCGACGCCTACAAAGCAGTCTGATGCTTTAGCACTATCTCAACGCGTCGTGTCGGCGAGACGCGCAGCGGATAACGAGACAGCCGCGTAGTACACTCCGGAGGAATAAAAGAGGGCGCATTCTCGACCAGACTCCTGGTCCCTCTCCCGCCGCGGGGATTCCATTAGGGCTGAAAAAAATTCGTCCGACAGCGACATTAGCTCGAATCCGCTCTCGAGAACCTGCGCGCGTGTCTCCCCCCGCCGAGAGAGAAGGCGCGTCGCGTAGACAAACGCGGAAAAGCCGGTGGCGCTTCAGTGGAGCAGCTCGAGCTGCAGTCGGCCGCTGCGCTAGCGCTCGCGCAATATAGCCGCTCGACTTAATTACACGCGCGGCGCGCGCCGATGGCTGCACGCATCAGCAGATTTTTTGGCTGAGGCGCGTACGCGCGCGAGGGTGTCCTTGGGCTCTCGACGAGCCTTTTCAAAGTGCCTCTCTTTTTCCTCGCTCTCGCCGGCTCGACCCGCGAGAGAAAGTGAAAAAGAGGAGCCGCGAGGACGCCGGCCCGTGAATGAGCGCGCGGATGAAAATGGAAGGGCGAGAACGAGAGTCGATGAAAGGGCATCAATGATGGCGCGAGTGCGCTCCGCGTTTATATGCGCGCTCGACTCGCCATGGTAACGCTGTAAGCTCGCGCCGCCGGTGTTCGTGTATGAAAGTGCGAGCGGAGCGAATTCCGAGTGTAATTTTTAGCTTTTTTTTTGGCGCGCGCGGCGAGGGATAAAAAATTCGGCGTATCGCGCGTGAAACCCAGTACCGATATTTATTTGCTCGGTAAAAGTTGACACCGCGCCGCTCCGAATCGAATATACAGACGCACGTGCGTTAAACGTGTTTTGCGTGTATGGAAATAAAAAAAATACCGTCGGCGGACGGAAAGTCGATATTCGGTTGCATCGATCGACATCGTTCGCTTGTTCTCGAGAGTTGCGCTCGGCCAGTTCGTAAAAATTCGACGATTCCCGCGACCCGCCCAATTAGGCCGTAAAAACGTAATATAAAACCGGATAGCGCGCAGCGAGCCTGGCTGCTCGTCGAATGATAACAAAGAGAGATGAAAGATGGAGCGAGAGAGAAAGGCGTAAAGCCCGAGAGTAGCGCACGAACGAGCCATTGTGCCTCGATTATGCTCGAGAGCGAAATGCGCCGAAGGGTCGCCTCTCTCTCTCTCTCTCTCTCTCTCTCTCTCTCTCTCTCTCTCTCTCTCTCTCTCTCCGTCAGTCTTCTGTGTATTCTCAATGTATGGTGGAGTCACGACGCGCGAGCGGTGCGGGGGACACGAGCAGACACTCTCGGAGAGTTTCATACTCGCACGCGGCGGATTGTTCGGGCACACTGTACGTTTTTCTCCTTCGCGGGCTTTTGTCCGGCTCTCTCTCTCTCTCTCTCTTTCTCTCTCTCTCTCTCTCTCTCTCGTCCGTCCAGGAAATCGATGATAAAGTCCGAGGTAAAAGGCTAAATCCGATAATTATCGCTTGCAAGGACGCGGTGTGTAATCATCGCGTCAGTAGCTTTTTTATTCTGTCCGAATGTTGCGTCCCTCGCGCGTACAAAGTATCGATCTCCTTTTGTCGCAGCTGGTTTCGAGCTGAATGCCGGTAAAACATTTGTAATTCATCATTGTTCCGCTGAAATGTAGGAAGGCGCTTTATCGCGCCCCGCACGAGTTCGTGTGTATACGCCGCTGATTATCATCTGGCGCAGCGTGTTTTTTACAACTTTATATTTCATTCTTTGTTGGAGATTATCTCGGGGTCATGAGCCCTAATATGAATCACATTCTTTCGGGGCCGTATTTCTCTTTTATTTTGATGTATATACAGGGGCGAAAAAAAAGTCTCCCGGTGCCAAAAGAGCATAAGACGCGCGGGCGTAAAAAGGTGATATACGGGATATACGTATACGCGCGCAGAGAGAAGAAGCCAGTGGCATCGCTACAAATGGATGAGGTACACACAGCGCGACTCCCCCGCTCTTATATCAGTGCTTTCAGCGTGCAGCGCCTGCCAAATCGCCGAGTCACAATGGACCATTTGTACGTTCCGCGAAATGACGATTGAATAGCAGCCGTAAAGACGAACAACTGCGCGCTGCGGCCGCGCGCGATGAAGAAGCAGAAGCAGCAGCGGCGGGAGAAGAAGAAGAAGTCACTGCGCGGCCTTTCAAATGTTAATTTCGCGCGAGGGCAACAAACCAACCTGCTTCGATCAAAATTCTGCTTTCCTCCTTTTTGCGCCGATGCCAGCGATTTTTTCGCGAGTGTATCTCTGGCGTGTATCTCGCCCGCGGCGTAATTTATAACTTCCACGTGTGTGCTTATGTGCGTGCGGGGGAAGAAAAATACTGACGATTAAAGCGAGTGGCGCGGCCTTGTTGACTCGATAAACGTTTGCTACACGCCCCAAATGTGAAATTAGATTGCTGCTGCCGATTTTGTTGGCCTGTGATTAATTTGTAGCTACATCGATCGCCACGTCGTGACCGTTGGAAATTCGATTTTGATATGCAATCGAGCTCAGAGCTCACCGCGCGAGCCGAACTAATCGCCCGACACGGCGGCGGCGGCGGCTTCAAAATACGCGCATTCCGGCTCTCTCGCATAATAGTTGACGCGCCAAAGTAAACGTCTCGCGCGCGTGCTTCTCGGAAGAAAGGCGTCCGGCCGTACACGGGATCGTTCGCACTCCCTCTACATGTATACCATGTGAGTTGGCTGTATCTTTTACGCTCCGGCATAGCGGTTGGATTCGTGACGCGCGAAATTCGACACCGGCCCGGCACATAATGCGGACCTTGTCTGATGTCCGCCGCGCGCGAGAGATGAGCAGACACCCTGTTTTATGCGGCGCAAAAAGTCGAGCGTTTTCGAGAGACTATACTCTGTGTGTCGCTGTCTCGCCGAGGAGTCCCGCTCTGGGACGATGCGTATCGGATTTTAAGGCGATATAGTCCACGCTATCAGCCGAGATAAATTGATCGCGATGAAAAATTTTATTAGCTTTATAACGTCGAAAATTTATGGCGCTGCTGCTGCTGCTTTGAAGTTGACTAAAATCTGCACTTCTTGTACGTCTCTCATCCGGCGAATGGCAACGAGGGCGTAATGCGATCCCGCGTAAAGGTTATGACGTATTTCTCAAAGTTTCCTCGCGATGTGCAATTCAAATGGCCGCGTATCGGAATTTCAAATGAAGACCGGCCAGATTTCACTTTGAATTAAAAGCTGCGAGCTCCGGTACATTTTCATCCAGCTCGTCGCAGCGGCTAATATACGCTCCGACCTTGGATGGCAGAAAAGTGTGTCGCCCGATCGTCTTCATTAGCGTGAATCTCGCTTCACTCAAACGTCATGAAAGAAGACGTACCTACTCGAAGACTTTACAGCGAACGTAAAATCGCCGTTCCATCCGCAAATAAGCATCGCAGAAACAACAACGGCGAGAAGCATTAAAAAGCAAAGCAATCAGCGGCGGCAGGCAATCTAGAAAACCGCCCCCGCAGCCACTTGAGAGGCGCTCGATGCGTGCATCTCTCTCGCGCTCACGAGGAATTCCCATTAAGATTTATATAGCCGGCGCTGTCCCGTGCGTGGCAGCCGCTTGTCATTGGCGGCTCTGCAACAATAAACTTTCCGCGGCCACGTGTGCCGGCGGCGCGCTACGCAGAAGAGGAGAGACGTCTTCTTTGTAGTCGCGCGGATGAAAGCGATGCCAACTATTTCCGAACGGGAGTTTTCGGTAGAGCCGCGGGAATTTCTCTCTCGCTCTCTAATATATGCGGTAAAATTTATCCCTCGCCTACTCTTTCGAGCAGCTTCTCCGGACGGAAGCGATGCGTTTCGCAGTCGCCGACGCGCTTCCGCGAAATTTCGCACGCGCGCGATCATCCGCGCCGGCTGATAAATTTACGATTATTACTCAGGCTTTATTAATCGAGAGCGTCGACCAAAGTCCAGCGCGTCCAAACGCTCACTCGTCGCACATGCGAGCGGGAACGGGACGCGAATAGGAGTCCACGCTCGGCTCGAAAAATCGAAAACAATCGCAGCTGCCGGAGCGGGGCCGCCATACATCAAGCGGAGACACAGTGCCTCGCGAAAAGTTTAAGTGGACCACCCCGGAGCTGGAAAACAATGTTCTTTTGAACGAGCCGAGCGCGCCGACGGAATTATGCCCCCAACGAGAGCAAAGGCCGTATACGAGCACGCGACTCCGGCGGAAAGATGTAATAGGCGGATAGAACTGTATTACTCTCTCGCGACCTCGGAGGCTTCCATACGCTCGCTTTCTGCTCTGCGGAATCGTCTATTTTCGTATCGAGTGACACAATTGTCGAGTCGGCGGCAGACAGCATAAACAGCGCTGCGCGAATATAGATCCGCAGTTTTTTTTTTGCCACCAGGTTGCGCTTCTTTCACGGCGACCCTCGTGCAGCGCTCATGTGTTTGTCCCTCCCGACGACGACACACTTTTTGTCCGCCGCGTCCAAATCGACGTTAACACCTTTGTACGATCTACGAGCGAGATGTGCTTGCGCATGTCGCCGTCGCTTTTTTCTCTCAAATAGTGTCCTCAACGGCAGTAGCTCTCGTTCATGCGCTCTCTCTCTCTCTCTCTCCCTCTCTCTCTCCCTCTCTCTCTCTCTCTCTCTCTCTCTCTCTCTCTCTCTCTCTCTCTCTCTCCGGGACTATTCTCGTCGCGGCTGCCGCGTTCATTGGCGTCACTCTCGCCGAGGGATCCTTTTATTATTTTTAGTCGCGTGCTTCGTATACCTACTCGTCCTATTAGCGTTTTGGACGAAAAAAAGCGAGCGCACGAATTTCAGTTTCGATATTCAGCGAATTCGTCGGAATTATTCTCGATTTCCGATATCGCAAGAGTTATTTATACGGGTCGCTGCAGCGCGAGGCAGAAAATAGACTCAATCAAACTAAAAGCCCGTGTCTTCTTATACCGTCGTCGCGCGAGCCATACATATGCAACGAATATTTCGAACTTTATGCAGCGTGTTATCTGCCCGCGAGATATTCAGCGCGGAATCATTATCGAAAATGCATTTATCCCGGCCGCGCGCGACTGTTATGATCGACGCGTGTACAGGCGCACAAGCGATCCGCGGAAATTTGCATATTCATGCGGAGCTACTCAATCAGCGAGTCGGGGGAATCTTAATTCGAAATCGCACTTTGCGTCTCTCGGCCTCGCGACGCAAAGAGAGAAGAGCGAGATAAAGCTCGCCGAGCGATGGCGATTTATACAGGCGAGTCTGTCTCTCGATAAGCCCACGAGGAAAAAATGTCGCGGCGCCTATGCAGCTGCGGAGAGAAGGGCCGAATTGAGATAAGCCGAAACCCGTTGTCGGAATGCGAATCAGGAGATAATGAGGGCCAACGAACGCGACGACGATTCAGAGAGTCTTATTGTGTGTGTCTCTCTCTCTCTCTCTCTCTCTCTCTCTCTCTCTCTCTCTCTCTCTCTTCTGGTTCGCCTCTCGCGCTCTCTTTGCGCCACGGCTCGGCGGTTCCCATCATGCGGGTCACGACTGAATTCGCTTAAGTACCCGTGTTTTTTTATCTTCAATCGAGCCGAACGCCTCCGACTCCCTGTTTGTGTGTGTGTACGTACGTACTTACATGTACGCCGGCGATGCCGATACGGCCCTTAATTAATCAAAACGGTAATCCCGGGCTCGTTTGTTCTTCTTAAAGCGATGAAGTCGTCACGCGCGGAAGCTCTCTAATGAGTTTGCATAAATAATTTAAACGACCAATTCGTACATCCGCCTCCCGTTTAGGAATAGAGGAAAGTGAGAGCTTCATCGAAAAAGCAGAGCGACGTAATAAGGGACGCGCGACGACGCGTACAACAAGTAGCAAATAAGAAAATCCGCCGAGCCGCGAGCGCGCGCACGAGTGTACAAGTGTCATTGTCGCGTGAAATCAGCGACAGCGGCAGAGGTGAAGCGTCTCGTTGTTGTCTCGCAGGCTTGCTCGTTAGCGTTCGCCAATTTACCTCGCTGATCATTACTCTCTCGCTCTCTGTTCCTCTCAGTCGGCTGCAGCTCCATGGCAAAAAGCAGCGAGACAGAGAGAGAGAGAGAGAGAGAGAGAGAGAGAGAGAGAGAGAGAGAGAGAGAGAAAGCGACACCTAGGCGCGCCCTGCAATCGCACGCGCAGCGGCGCCCGCCGCCGCCTCCTACGGGGCCAATTTATCTTCGCGTCGTACGTATACGTACGAGAGAAAGAGAGGGGGACTCCTGGGGATTTTGCACGGAAAACGACGAAAAAATACCTCCTTAAAGTCGTCCCTCTCTCTCTCTCTCTCCGTTTTCCCGACTATTTTTATATCCGCGAGAGCTCTCGTAAATCGTCCGTGCGCGCATTTTTCGGATTTATGCGTCTTTGCGGTTGCACGTACTCTTCGAATTTCCGCTCGCTTGCGCGACGCTAATGTCCCATTTACACTGGGATTACTGGATCACCCTGTCAGCGCGCCCGCCGGCAAATCGCTTGATTAATTCGCCGAAATGAAATCAAGCCTCCGCGCGTGCATACGTAGTGCAAGCGGTGTAACAGTCGGGCGTGAGGCATGGAGACTTCTCAGAAATCCCTTTTTCGCCGTAGCTGCGCATACACGGCATTTTCTCGAGTCTTCCGGTGGTGCATCCTTTTTGATACGCCGTTTCCCGTCTGATCTTTGTGCAGCCTGCAGCAGCAGCGGCAGTTGCCTTCCTCGAAAAGGGCTGTTCGGATGGAAATCCGTGTGTATCGAGGAGCCCTGAATGCAGAGCGCGCTTGCATTCACTCGGCAGCTGCGCCGCAGTGAAATCCGCGCGCTTCTTTTCGCCGCCAGCGGAGGAAGCTACTTTACTTTGCGGGTCATCGTTTGCGCGCGACGGCTTCTTCTTTTCTCACTTGCATCACACAGAGCGAATAGCGTGTATACACGAGGCTCTTTTTTTCTGGCTTTTAGTAAATTACAGCGCACGTTCGATATAGGTCGACCGACCGGATGAAACTCTCATCTGGAAACGCCAGCGCGCATATTTTTCAGAAACTTTCCGGGCCGAACAGAGGGTATAGGAGCCGCCGCGGTCGGCTTTTATTTCACTCCCGGGGCATTTCCCGAAGACAGAGGCTGAGCGAAAGGGTCTGGCGCGTCTTGCTACGGCGAGTCCGCGTCGGTGCAGATGAAAGCGAAGGAAGAAGAAGGCGACGACTCTGCGCGCGAGAAAGAGCTTTCGCCCCGCAAAGAAGAGGAGCTGCGCGTCACTCGGCTGACGTTTTGAAAGTCGCGCGCTCGTTTTATAGATGCACTGCCGCTGCTCCTCCCTTCGATCGCGTTAAAAATACCTCCGGCGCCCTTTGTGCCCTTCTTCGCGCAGAGCTCTCTTGTGCTCCCGCTTTTATTCGGCTGACTTTGATTCCGCGAAGAACCGGAGAGGAATTTGGCTGATGAAACTGTGCCCTCTGTCTCGAGAGTCCTCTCGCCGAAAAAATGACGGATCGAGTCGAGCTCGCGATTTTCCGCGAACGACTATAATCGGCTCAGCAGAGTGCAGCGGCGCAATTGCAGATAGGCTTGCATCAGCGACGTGCGGAGGGAATAAGTGGCAGACGAGATGTCTATAAAGGCGCGCGGAGAGAGAGAGAACGCGAAAGCAGCGTAATTGTGCTGCGACTGCATGTGCTGGAGCTGCAGGCTATCTAATGCGCGAGAATAAAACGAGCGCCGCGCGCGGAATGCAGCCGGAGAGAGACTTAACGTCTGTTTTATAGTCGGTATTTCAGTTGCGAGTACAAGACTGGGGGGACAAATTATGAGCCACTGCCGCTGCTTTCGGGGAAAAATGCGCGTCGCGCTGCAAAATTGAATTTCGAAGCTTTGTTGGCTCCTCAGCGCGCGGTTATTAGTCCGAAGATCGCGCGCGCGGTCGTAAACTCTTCGAGTTCAGCGTGGAATAAAACTAGTTATTCCAGGCCGGGCGTTTATTGCGCTTGTAATTCCGAACTCCAACACGGCTTCGACAAACTGATTCTTTGATGTCGCAATAAATACGCGGCGGGAAAATAAAGTACAAGCGCCTCGTTAGCTCTGATAGCTTCCGAATAGCAACAGCGCGTTGTTCTCGACGAGAGTGCGCAGTCATCGCGATGAGGTAGAAGTAGCTGGAGCTTTAATTGGTCGGAGCTACTTTTTTCGAAAAGCGGTTATTATCGCGCGCTCGCCTGCGCGATGGCATGCAGAAAAACGTCCAGCGCGAAGAGAGAAAAAAGCCAACACAATGCACTCGAAGAGAGAGAGAGAGGAGGAGGAGGAGAGGAGCAAGCTCTCGATCTAAAAATACAAACGACCGCAGACTTAAGAGTAACGGCAACAAAAGCCCGCCCGAGGAAGGAGGGAATAAAAGACGCAAAGTGAGAAAGGAGAAGAATATAAGGAGTAGCGGACGCGCGAGCAAAAGGGGCAAAAGGCAGCAGCGGCAGCACAAGAGGGTAAAGTGAGAAGAGGCGCGATGGTTCACGTCCTCCTTATTCCCGCTCATTCCGCGATTCTCTCTCTCTCTCTCTCTCTCTCTCTCTCTCTCTCTCTCTCTCTCTCTCTCTCTCTCTCTCTTCGCATGAAGCGCGCGGCCAAGGAAGATGAGATAGAGGTGCAGCAGCTCCTGGTCCTCGTGCGCGCGCGGCGGTGAAATAACGACACGAGAGAGAAAGATATACTCCGCAGAGTGCCTTCTTCCTCCTCCTCTTCTTCTTCTGAGGAAACGAAAATCTTGACGCCACTCGGGGAATCTCGTGAATGTACACTTTTCCTCGCCCGCCTGCTCCCTCTCACATGCTTGCTCCTTTTCACGCGGATTGTCGCCGACTCCTTCTTTATTTTTACTCCCGGTGCTTCCGCCTCGCTGGCGGAGTTTCTTCGAAAATTGAAAATTCTAATGTAGGTCAAGAATTCGCACGCGTTCCGCGCTTCATCGAGTGAAAAGCTCCTCCTTCAAGCGCCGCGCGCGATACGGCGGGCCATTTGAATACCCGCCGCTTTAGAGCCAAATGAATCCTCGCTCTCGCTACAGAAGAGCAAGGATAATTCTGAATGTCGTTAAGGAAACGAGTCGGAGCTTCTTTCCATTCGCTCTGCACTTGCCAGGCGTCATTCGAAAATCGTGAAACGGCTCTCTTCCGCCTCTCCCGATTCGAGTGAGACGAATCTCCTGCTCTTCGTGTGGTTCTTAAAAAAGCACTCGCGCCCGCGTTCGATTTAACGCTCGCGCAAAAGAACAGCGGACGTGAATTAGGAGCGACACACTTTCCACATTATCATGCACGCGACTCACGTCATTTTCCAGCCCCTGCGCGCGGCATTCCTCCGAGCTGCTTTGGGTATATATAACCACGCTGGGCGCAGACCTCCCCTCGGGCTAAAAAAGAATCAATCCCCGAAGATTTTAAGACGCCGAAGCCATTAGCGGGGCGCGTGTCGCTGACGTTTTCATGGACGTGTGTGTAGCGGGCGCGCAGGAAGGCGATCGTCGAGCCGGAAGTCGTTCCCCGATTGACGGAGTCCGACAGTCGCACGCTCCCTTCGGGCCGCGCCGACAATGGCCGCGCGCAGCTCCTGCTGCCGAGAACACAATAGATGGGAAAAGAGAAAGAGAGCACGGGATATGCCACACACCGCGAATCTCGCTCGTAATTGAGTTTCCCGCCGCGCGCAACCGGCCGAGCCCTCTGACTTATCATCCGTGACGCGGCTGCCGCCACCACCGCCGGCGTTGCGACCCCCTCGGACCGCGTACTGCGTGCGCTTTTTTATCTGCCGCCGCCGATCTCTGCTCTTTTTGCCGCCGAAGCTGCTACCGCTATGCCACCCTCCGGCCCCTTCGGGGTAGTCCTCGTAATTAATTCGTTACGATTGCGGAACTTCCCGGACGGATTGTCGAGCACTTGGAATCCAATCGTGTTTTCCGACGGTTTAAACTCTATTTTCCGCGGGATAATAATTTCATCGTATTCACAGTTAGGCATTCGCGCGCGATAAATCAAAAGCGTCCGACGGCCGGGAATGCAAAGTTCGCTGCAACTTCGAGGAGAACTTCAGGGAACGCGCAGCCTGCATCGGGACCACACTCGATGCGGATTCACCTCCACACGCGCGCACGCGGATATCTCTCTTCGCGCTCGCGCGGAAAGCCGTTATAAATCGAGTCGGCGGCAAGTTTTTATTTTCCGCGAGAGAGAGAGAGAGAGAGAGAGAGAGAGAGAGAGAGAGAGAGAGGGGGAGTTTATAAGCGAGCAGCTAACCGACAACTGCGCGCCGAATATTTTTCTCCTGCCTCTCGTGTCTCGTGAGCGCGGAATCACTATATTTAGCTAGAATGAGGGCATTAAATCGAGCCGGGAGAAAACATAATCTCTCCATCCCGGTGCCGCGCGGCCCAGTGACTAATGTCCGACAAGTCCCGCGCCGCCGCAAAGTCGTGTGTAACGTAGATGTACGTGTGCCTTATGGGAATGGGGAAAAGAGTCATTCCGCGAGAGAGACTCCTTTCTCCTTCGCGTGTGTGTACCTGCGAGCCTGCGCCCTGAGAACCACCGAGAGGACCTGCCTGTCCGCTGCCTGCGATCGATTCGCACGAGAGAGCTGGACACCGATCGCTGTCTCGAGCGAGAGAGATCTCTCGGCTTACACCTCCCGTTCGCTTGCTCGATTTGCCTTCTGTGCTATTTCTTTTTGGGCTATGGCTTTATTGTGCGCTGCACCTGATGTAAATCACGGCGACTTGCCCGCTGCATGGTAGTCGTGCAGGGGATTACGATTTTTATGCGGATCACAATGGTGGCTGCGGGCTGCATTTTTAACGGTGTCGACAAACTGTTCGAGGATTTTATTACTGCGTCTGATCAATGTGGGGCTTGTTTTCGATGAGAGGCTCGAGTTACAAAACCACATTTTTCTGCTAGTCGGTTTATTCGTTTTATTCAAACTTTTGATAGCTCGATTACATAATTTCGAAGGTGCACGGAGACATTTTCACTTGTCTTGGGCAGTTGAAGAATGCGCTGCGGTATGGCTCCCAATTGCTCAGCACATCCACAGTCATTTTTTCTGAGAAGTAACAGTGGTGCTGAAAGGGAAAATTATACAGAGTGTCTTGCGTTTTCCTGGTATAGTTACGATTAAAGGCGACGCTGCACAGAGTGTACCTACCTTTAAATACGATAAAATAAATATCGTATCTCCTGAATAACCGAATCCGAGGGGTTCCTTTCTGCTTTCGTTATTATGAAAATAATGTTGGATCATGGCTTGGTAGGCTATACGCAGGCCTAGTATCTCAGACACATATGCATCAGCTTCTTCGGCCTGTAGAATAAATCATTACACGTAGCATGAATACTTGTTGAATATACGCACGGCGATTCCTTCTTACCTTTAATGAAACGCCTGGGAAGCATTGCGTCGTATTTTTTGGAAATCGAGCATGTGTAAACAGCCAGTCATAATCGTCAGCATAACTTTCCTGAACTCCGTACTTTTTATTCTTGATCAGATCGAAAAGGAAACGAGAGATCATGGCTCCAAAACCACCATAGTGGAATTCTCTAGAATCATATTACAATCAATGAATAACGTCATGGTCATCTCTCAATGTTGCAAATTAAAATATGTTTGTTGTTATTTTACTTGTGCAAAGTTGGTCGCACCAAATCTCTGCTGCTTAAAAATGCTCTAAGAACTTGATAGAAAGAAAATCAGGTATCATTAGCTTATCTGAATGCCGATAACTTCTTAAAATGAGATGCTAGAAACAAGACAAACCTATTCGGTTTTCTGGTTTTCCTAAATCCGTGATGCTGAATGGTAACCTCGTTCTCGGTCTGAAAAGCGAAAACGCATCTCATGCAGTGTTATAAAATTAATTATTGTAGGTATCACAATGATATAACCTTACCTATCTTCGAACTTGATGTCACTGAGTGCTTTAGTAATTTTTTTGTAATAATTTACAATATCTTGATGGTAATTATGTGTTAAATGTAACTACAATACAGACAGGAAATTCAGAATGTTTAGGCCAAACAGATCATTTCTTTTTCAACAATATACTTACATCACCATAAAATGAATTTATTAATGATATGTTAAGATGTTCATCGATTAAGGGTGTAGCGATATCTTTTACATATTGTACAAGGTGTTCATTTTCCTTATTTAAATCAGCTACAATAATCTCGGCTTGAATAGCTCTAACTATACGTATTACCATAGCTTTCACTGTTTCAATCAATAAATCCTGCAATTGGTGAAAACGGCTTTATGAGAGATGAAGTACTTATTTTCATGGACTAATTATATATCAATAAAAATAAAACATCTACTACCAAACTATTGCGATTTTTGTAAGCATGCAGCGCTTCATAAGACGTTGCATAAAGTTTAGTTTGATGCATGCAGTACGATGATCTGAAACGCAAAAATATGCGATTACTCAATTTGCAAGCCAGATTTAAGTAACGTATCTTTTATTGGTGCAACTATACTTGTCCTGATTGTGCATGCTGGTCCACGCATCGTAGCTGATGTATTTGAGATTATCAATAATCCATTTCACAGCAAGAATATTAACTGCAACACACGATGTGTGTATTTATTTTATGATATAGCTTTTGAAAACCAATATTATCACATTACCTATACGATTCTGCTTATTCGAAAACAGACGCAAATGCTTTTCTAAAAGTTTGAAGTACTGTTTGTTTTTCACCAGAATATGCGATTTATTGATTTCAGCCATTTTATACTTGTTAAACGTCAATTGAAACATTTCGAACCAGAAAACCTGGAAAAATAAATGCAGTTTTTAATTTTTCATAAATGGTCGAAAAAAAGTTGTCTTACCTCAGACGATTGGGATCCACGACCATTGGTTTCTCCAAAGTAAAATTCATACCATTTGGGTATGGTTATTTTTACAACGTCATGTTTATCCAGTGCCACCTGAAATTTTAGAGAACAGCATTGCGCTGTTGTATTGAAATGAGAAGATAACTTATTCATACCCTTTTCAAAGCTGTGAAAAAATGCATGGCCAATTCGAAATTCTCCCTCTGTTCTGGATTTGCATTTAATGAGTTCATTACTTTTTCCAGTGACTCATATGAATCAAACGCAGCAACGGCAGATTTGGGGGGTTCTAACTGTGCATGAAAAAGTAATTAAAACAGTTCGTAAACTTCAAATTATCATAGCCATGATTTTTCCTAAATCTAAGTTACGTACTAGAATGATTTTTTGACTTGGCTCATCAGGATTGGCGGTGGCGCTGACATCAAAAAAGGCATAACCAAATCCCATCTCGGCTAATTCCTTATCTATTATTTGCCATGACTTTAACGATGCGTTATGAATAAAATGCTTGAATGCCAATTCTACTATGCTTTGATTTTCCAGAGTCACTGAATGAGCCTCTGCAAATGAAATAAAATCGGCTTTGGTCACGTTGTACCTTTATTCACTTAGAGTACATTGATTCGAACACATTCTTTACCAGTTGCCATGCAATCTTGGTACAGCCGTTGCTCTACGGATAGAGCTTTAGAGCCGTAATTGGCTATTGGATTACTCAATAAATCTGAAAAACATATCGCTCTCTAAATGCTAGAATCTAAATTATGCTTGTATATAAGTCATACGATTAGCTTTACTTTCCACATCTTGAAAAATGTCCAGAAATCGCACCTTCAACGGATTCCGAATCAAATTTTCTTCTTTCGGCTTCGTCCATTCGAACCAATACGAATCGCATATATACGCTCTTGGATTTTCACAACGGCCATGTAATGGATTCAAATTCTTGACAATATTACGATCTGCAAATAACTATTAAAGTAAAACCATGTGTGAGATTTTTTAATGTTACTATTAATAGTGATTCTCACGCAAGTATCGTAACGATTCCTGTTCCGCTTCAAGCTCGGCGTCTGTCTTGGAATGATTCGAAGCCGTCGACGAATACCAAATACCGAAAAGTTTCAGTTTTTCCACAATTTTATCTCCTAAACTTTCACCCGAAGCATCGATGTGCGCGCAGAAGGCACACGCGACTATCAGCGACCTAAAATCAAACAAAATTGATCAAATCACTATGTTTTACTTAACAATATTTGCCGTATTGTAATGCTACTCACAGAAATAGATGGCGCTTCATTCTTCAGTATTGTTTGCTGCACGAGCACAAACTGAATGAAGCTGTTGTCGCTGACTTTACGTAACGTACGTGAATCGACCGGAAAATGATAAATACAATTTTTAGCACTCGGTTATCTTCTCGCTACAAATTAATGAGACACGACGCGCAGGAAACTCTTGATTTCCGAAGCGGCGATTACTGCGTCAGTATTTTTTTCAAAAACATATTAAATTCATCATTATAATTCCCTATATTTTTATGAAAATTTAATCGTTCGTCATGAAGACCAGATCGCAGTCCTGATAGCTCTGCAGGCACACATACGATGTATTACCTCGTCGTCCATCTTCGCGATGGTCGAGGAAAATATCGGCCGAGGGCGATTTGTGTCCAGTAGTAGGATGAGTCGTGCGACTCGACACTCTGGCTCGATGAAGACGAGCTATCGCAGCTAGCTGCAATGATGATGATGATGGCGATGCTGGTAATGATGATGATCGCGATTACGAGTGGACGCACTGCGTGTGCGGCGATTCCTTCTTGACCCGCGCCGCGGCTGCTCTCGCATGCACACGCGCGCGCTCGGATGCGCTTTATCATTGTCGCGGGAAGTAGCGAAGTCTGTTTACTCTCGGCGAGGGTTTGTCTTCCCGCAAAGCGAATTCCGCGCTCAAATGAGACGAGATTTATCTAGCAAATAATTATCTCGCGCAGAGTTGGCTCGAGAATCGACGCTTTCTTGCGACGCGACGACTTTCACGAGAATCCTCCAATGACCCACATAGCTTGGAAATCAAGCTCGAACAGCGCGGGAGAGCGATTATTCAGTATCGCAAACAGTTATCTTAATTATGATTAATTCCGCCTGCGGTCTCGCATATTAATTTCGCGCGCTGCGCGCCAAGTGCACACGCGAATCGCAGACGCGCATAACTCACGCCTCGCTCGAAACTCGGCGTCTCTGCTCGCACAGTATACAGTGAAACTCAAATCCAAAGCGGCGAAATAATAATAATACAGAAAAAAATGAAGCGAGTCTGATTCATTCCAGACGTCGCAGGGAGAGAGTAGGGAAATTACAAGCGTCGTTATATCCCGATAAGTACGAGTGCGATTGAGGAGGAAGGAACTGCAGAACTCACTCTCGAGTCGCGATCGTTGCGCACTTTTACAGCTGTAAAAACGACTGTCGAAGCGAGCTCGAGATTGTAATGGCCATCGCGCGCGCGGCAGTCTGTGTGCGTACGCGCGTGCTCGCGTGCATACGTACGCATGAAGCGATGAGGAAGACTCGTGCGTGCGACGTGCGCGACGATGGAAATAGCGAGGAGGACGTATTCATATGCAGTGCTGTGTGGAGTAAAGACGAGAAACTCTTCGTCGAGTTATAACTGCGGAGCGTCCTTTTTTCCGCGCGAGAGTTTACTCGTAAATCTACGGCCGTATATTGACGAGTAATGAGACGACGCTGCGGCCTATTAGAGCCCGCACATAGTATACCTTGAAGAGGCAGTAAAGCCGGAAATTAGTTTTGATTGGTGGTTATTGGCGCGCGTTTTAGTTTCCTCCTATACTTCGGAGATGCGAATTCGACCACATCAATTCGAGCTCTCGCAGCGGCTTTTTCATCAACGTCAGCCTGAATTTCTCTCGCGAGTCGCCCACGATAATACACGGGCAGCCTCTTTCGTTTTCGCCTCTCATTATGCGGCTCGACGTCGCAAAGCGCGAGAGAGAAAGAGATAAAGAAAGAGGGCTGACGGGCCGCCCTTTGTCCGCTCCTTTCAATCGCTCGGGCGCGACAATTTCCATCCCTCACGGCGGGGCGCTAAAAAGGGTGAAAATCGCGCGAGCTGTCCCAAAAAGCTAACGAACGAGCTCTCGTCTCTCTAGTCTCTCTCTCTCTCTCTCTCTCTCTCTCTCTCTCTCTCTCTCTCTCTCTCTCTCTCAGCGGAGCTCAGCGTGCCAATAATCCACCTTAACAAGCTCATTAGTCTATTTGCATGACAGCGCGCGTCCTGGCGCACGTAATAACGCGCTAAGTTCGCTGCTCCGCTGCAGCGACTTCGACGTCGCTCGAGGCGTGAGACCGAGCGAGTATATATAAACCTTAAGTGTCAATCGTAAAATCTAATCGCGACGAGAGCGCCGCCGCCGCGGGCCTCGTCGTCGCCCCCGTCGTCCTTTTTCGCTTGTAATATGCCTCCTCTTATTCCTCCGCGATTATTACCTTTTTTTTGCAGCGCTGTTGCTTTTCTCGAAATTTTATTAGGTGAGGAGGGCACTAAAAGAGCCTTTACTCAATTCGAGTTTATGCCCACTCCGACTCTCTTTCTCTCTCGCGCGCGATTAGCGGCTAATTCGACGCTGACTTACGGCGCCGCAATCAGGCGCACTTGGTTTCAAGGCGCATAAGCTTGGAAAAAAAGAAACGGAAGTAACTGAGCGAAAGCCGCATCAAAGACTGATCCGGAATTCGGTAGGCGAGTTACGCAAGTCGCGCGTGCACGCGTTGCCGGAACAAGGTTAGCCGGCGTCGGCGGGTGGCCGCAGACTGTTAAATATTCAGAGCGCAAGTCGCGACGCCGAGTCCCCCCCCCCCCCCTGGCCCCATATAAATTACGAAAGACAGACGCGCCTTCGACATGCGTACATACATCCGCGATGCCAGGGATTAGGAGATGCTTAGCGAGAGTACAAGAGCAGCTTGCGTGTAACTCACCCGCGAACCGGCTCTAAAGTGATTTTCCCGAGTTCCCTCTCTCGCGGTGCGAGCTGCAGATGCACAGGCAGACGGGAGAAGAGTCGTCGGAATCCCGCGATAATCCGCGAGCGACGAGTTGCACGCCCTCTTGTTTCGACTTAAGCTCGGAAAGAAGTCGATTTGTGTAGCGCCCGAAGTGTTGCGGCGGCGCTTTCGCTCGTTGTCACTTGTTGTCGCGATTAGCCGAGCTTTCACTTTCGAGTAAGCTCCCTCTCGACTTTCATCATCGATTCCGCGCTCACTCGCCGGGTACGTCGTTGCGTCATTATCGCAGCCGCACGTACTTATAATGCGGAAACACAAACGCTTTGTCTCTTGCCGACTGAGGCCAAAACCACGGCGCGGAGAAGAGAAACTGCGGCACGATGTACGCGGCCGAGGCGGTTCACAGTTTTCGCGGCGAGCCTTTGAAGTGCAGCAGCCGAGTCGTTCAATCGGAGAAAAGGCTGGAAAAGGAACGAGGACGGGAGATACAACCCGCTACATTCGGCTTGGTTTCTGGAAAAAAAAATTACAAAAAAACCACGGATCGCGAACAATGGCTCTGCGCGAGTCCAGGAAATTGGCCGACAAAGGGACGCACATCCCCGCGAAAGAGAGAGGAAAAAGCGAAAGTCCATAATATTCGAGGGGGGCATCCCGCAAAATACTTTAGGACTCGAGAGACCCGCGCCGCGGACTTTCCATATAAGCTGTAATATCTATGTTCGGACGCGAGCTCGACGGCGGCGAAGTGCTTTCGAGCAGCGAGGCTAAGCCAAATAGTAAAGCACTCGATAAACAGGGACGGCGAGGAGAAGGAGAGAGAGAGAGAGAGAGAGAGAGAGAGAGAGAGAGAGAGAGAGAGAGAGAGAGAGAGAGAGAGAGAGAGAGAGAGAGAGAGAGGAAAGCAGACACCGCAGCCCGGGATGTGTGCGCGTGTGTATACGAGCATGTGGGGAATACCAGAAACTCGCCCTTCCTTCCTTCCGTCCGTCCTCTTTCTCCCGCAACGCCGCACAATACACGGAGGGAATATCTCATGCGGCTCGAGAGGGAGGCTCGAAAGAAATTGAGGGAGAAATTATTAGTGCGCAGCTAGAGAGAGAGAAAGAGAGAGGAATTATTTTGTTGCAGCGCGCGGAAATTGCTTCTCCTTGTCTCGATTCAATCGCGTGATTTTCGTTTGCAAGCTCGGTCAGCTGAATCCTCTGGCAGCGGCAAAAAATTTTATTAAAACACGGAGCGATGTATAATCGTTGTATGTACGGAACGTGGGTGCCTGTCGCGAGTACAGCTCAACCTACGAATTACTTATGCAGCTTCGAAAAGTTAATTTTAAAATTTAAATCAGTTTCCCCGGATACGTTTCAAGCGCGCGCGCTCGCGAATCCGCCGCTGCTAAAAGCGTTACAAGAAACAACCGGGCAGGTCGTATACATGCATAAGCTGCTGAGAGAGTCGGAGGGAGGGAGGCAGTCAGTCAAAAGAGCGCGAACGAAAAAAGGGGGAAAAGCGTGTATATCCAAGGGAAAGAGAGGCTCGAAATAGAGAAAGAAACCGAGTGCAGGTTAAGTAGATACACGAGGGAAAAGTAAATCAAGTAAAACAGAACGTTGAGAGAGTAACGGCGCGGGGGAGTATAGAGGGACGAGTCGGGAGACAATGAGGGTCGAGGCTACGAAGCAGTAGATAAAAGCAAAATAGAATGATAAGAGAACATAAATAAGCCCGAGGTGGAATAGCGAAAGGAAGAAACATTTAAGCACCGAGAGAGCGAGAGAGATAAACTGCGCGCCAAATAGTACTCGCGATAAGGGAATACGGTTTAGGCAAGGAAATTCGAACTAGCGCGCGCGCGTAAATGGAAGCTGCAGGCTTAATTAATAAAAATCAAGCGAGCCAGACTCCACTCCTCTTCTCCTCGGGCTCGGCGGAGGTTCGCGAGTAAATTGATAAAATGTAGAAGAGATGTTAAACTACCGCGCGCGTGCAGACGCGAGGGGAGAAGAAGTTGCGAGAAGCGAGAGCCAGCAGCAGCAGCGGTCCCCCGTAAATAGTTGCTAATTAAGATCAAGAGATGATTACTCGGCTCTTCTCGGCAACTTTTTACCCGCGCAAAATCGACTTTTCAATCGAATGTGCATAAAGATTACGCGAAACGCAGCGCTGATTAATCCGCCGGAAAATAATCCATTCGACTGATAATTCTCGCCCGCTCTATTTGTTCGTATGAAAACGACGTTTTTAATGCGCGGAAAGAGAGAGAGAGAGAGAGAGAGAGAGAGAGAGAGAGAGAGAGAGAGAGAGAGAGAGAGAGAGAGAGAGAGTAGAGAAGGAGATGACCCGGACGGCTCTATTTCAATTTCACACTCGTTTCGCAAATCCGAGACGAGAGCACACAGACGCGCTACTAGAGCGGACAAAATGCGGGCGCTTCCTTTTTTCCGCACACTGTGTTTAGCCAGTCCGGCCGTCCTTGTTTGGCCAGCGCTTCACTCCGCCGGCTGCAAGGCAGCGTGTTTGCTCTGCGAAAAAAATTTAAAGCGATACAGGCCCACAGGCAGACTGAAAGAGAGCCCGATCTCGGCAAGCAGATAGGGAATCGATAATTCCCGCGCTCGCGCGCGTGTTCATAACTCATTTTTTCCTCCTCCCTATACGCGCGCGAATTGGATCACGACGAGTGGTCGCGACGCGCCTGCCGCATAATTACATTCTTACGTTCAACAAGTAGCGAGTTTCAATTTTCCCGATAGCGGAGGAGCAGGGATGAGAGAGAGAGAGAGAGAGAAAAAGAGAGGGAGCAGCTCGCTGGAAGGCTTCCAGGGATGCTGCCGCGGTTGCCGAGGTCGTTATGTGTCGCGGTCGGCCGCGTCAATCTGCTCTCGCTGCGCGGCGAACTTTTCGGAATCATTAAAATTACAAATAAGACATTAATATTTTATGTGTGTTACTCGCGAGCGAAAGGAATATAATAACACCGACGAGCTGCAGTGGCAGTCGCGCGGATTTATTGTAGTCGCGCGAAAGTTCACCGCCAGTGTCCGCCGAGGAGCACAGCGCTGCCTCCTGATCCGCTTAAGCCGATAACCTCCGCCGCGGGCTACTTTTAATTATCAAATTTTCAATGACGCTCAGCCCCGTATTTTAATCTCCGAGAAGCTACGCACGGACTGTATCGGATTAGAATTAATTATGCCATTCCCGACTCTCTCTCTTTCTCTCTCTCTCTCTCTCTCTCTCTCTCACTCACTTTCGGAGCTGCTAATTAAAAAGTATACACGCACTTGTCGTCGCCTGCAGTGATGAAATGGCGATTCGGAATAAGTGAAATATTAAAGCCCGCTCTGCCCGCGCGAAAATCCAGTGCTGCCGGCGAAATGCATACAAATTTCGTACCCTGCAAACTTCCACACTCACTGTAAAGGCAGCTTACACTCTAGTCCATTAGCGTCGTACATCGGGGGGAAAAATTGGCAGCCCGTATACAAGTATATCCTAGCTCATATCCGAAACTGCATCCGTGAATCCAGGCAGTGTATAGCAAGGTAGCAGCTAGCGGGGGCATTTATAAATTTGAAAATTTAATCCACTAATAGCGAGTGGGCGCACTCGGCTTAGCCGTGCTGCAGACCTACTCAAACATCGAGAGCGGCACCGTAGCATTAGTCTCTCTCTCTCTCTATGTGTACGCGCGTGTACAGATCCTCTGTGTAGCGCGCTGTACTGCACCGCTGCTGCGGGGGTCGAAAGCCATATTATTCCGCGGGCTCCATTCTAATGTTTCGCCGCGGGGCTGTATGAATTTTGGAGCTGCGCTGTACGGCTCTCGTTTCCCCGCCTTATTTCAATTGCAACTATTTCCGTCCGCGCTCCCCAGAAGCCGCTCGCTGAACGCACGGGCAAAAACGTGGACGCGCCTCGTGGCTAAGAGATAAAGGATCTTTATTTCCGCCGCCCTAAGACCAAGCAAGAGCGTACTCACGCGGCTCCTTCTTTTTGCGCTGCACTGGCGTTTATTTGCTCTCCTTGCGCTGGCTCGAGCCAGAGATAGAGACGAGTAGAGGATTCGCTCTCTTCCCGAAGAGTGGATAAAGCTGCTCTTTGATACGCCAGGGAACATAAAGCGCGAGCGAGCGAGCTTTCTTTTCGCTTTTAATTGCCAGTATCAGTCGCACCTTGCCAGCTCCTTCCTCTCTCTCGCTTCCTTTATCTTGCTCTCTCTCTCTCGCTCTCTCTCTCTCTCTCTCTCTCTCTCTCTCTCTCTCTCTCTCTCTCTCTCTATACTTCCACTTTCCTCCGCTCTCTCGCCTCCTCCTTATCTGGCCACTCGCTGCTTTTCTTTTATGCACTTAGGACTTGTTTTTCGCCCTCCTCCTTTTGCGGGCTTATTTATGCCCGACGCCGCTGAACGATATTTTGAATGCTCCTATCAACCCCCACTCAAAGTGGGACAATGCATTTCTTTTCCGCGAGCTAATGTAAAAGTCACCTGGCGCGAGTTTCTTCTTCACGCGGCGATATATAGAAGAAGTGAAAACGCGCGTGAAGCTGCAGTCGCGGGAATTGAAACCCGAGTGTGTTATCTGAATTTGTATATGCTCCCGACCTCGCGCCGTCGAAATAAATTACCTGAAATTAAGCGAAATTAAAAGCAAATTCGAGCTGGAGAACAAACCGGCTGATAAACATTTAAGGCTGCCGCGAGCTCCGGCCGCTTGAAATTCCGGCTTAATTAGAAGGAAAATAATATATGAACGCACATCGTAAAATTTCTACGCCGCGCTGCGCGGTGGTTCGAGTTACCTGCACGGAGAAAAGGACACGCGGAATCAAGCGTGTAGAAGCACCAGGCCATAAGTATAGTATATAGCTAGTATATAATCGTAAAAGAAAACAGTTTTGGATTGGCCTTCCCCCACCGATTGAACTTGGCTGGGCTCTAGACTTTGGCTAGTGACGATAGGTGGCGCATACGCGCTTTCCTATTTCCCTCATTATAATCTCCTCCTCGATAGATACAGCGCTGTGTCACCTATGCCAATTGTGCCTTGATCGGCCTGCTGCTTGGGTCGCTATAATGCTATAACTGCTGCGACAACACTAATTCGCCATTGTAACGTTGCACTTTTTAATAGCGAAAATCGTTACTCAACAACTGTTTTATGCTGTACAATAATACGGTTCTATTTCTTTTTTAAACACTCCGTGAGCAAAACGCGGTTTTCAAGGGGCTCGTTTTTCGTGTAGCGTTTGCGAAACTACGTTTCCATAGCAACGGCATGTTCCGCGCTATATTATTTGTTGCACGCACTATAGTTAAAAAACCTGGTGTTCATGTGCACGGAGTAAACGAGAATCGCTTACTACGCGCACTTGCATCAAAATATACTATAATATTCCCAAAACTAAATTGTCAGACGTATTTTAAAAAAATTTATGTTGTTTCAATTTTTCAAGGAAAATTCGTTTATAAAAACCGACGTCTGGCCACACTGATAACCGCGTTTCCTATCGTACATGCGTCGGCATTAGATAGCGCATCTTGGAAATCCACCCGACTAATTAACGATTTCACACGTCTTTGCTCGCGCGCAGGGCGCGTTCGAGTTTTTGTTATTGTTCAATCCAGCGCGATCGCGGAGCCGAGCAGGCTATATCGTAATTGAATGCGATCCCCCGGCGTACGTGCTAGTTACGCCATATCCAATCTCTTATTGAGCGATGATTTATTTTGTTATCCTTACGTGCTCATCCCGATGTATAATCCCCGATCGGATATCGATAACAATAATTTGCGGTGTGGGCAATCTCTCCGGCTGCTGCGTAATACCGTACGCCGCGAGAGCAAACACACTTATAACATGCATATTCCCCCGCTTAATTATTTCCATACCTTATGTTCGTATAACGACCGATCGACTAAGCTTCGGAATTTATTTCTGTTCCAGGTACGTACACGGCGCAATCTTACATCCGAAAAGGGCAATTGGTTTTACGTGCGATATTACGAAGGTAATTCAGGAATAACTCGTCCGCGGCGCATGCATAAATACGCTCGCCTCGATAGCCGCGAAGTGTATTTAGCGTACACAAGCCCGGATTTAAAGAGGCGCATAAACATGCACGCGTGCGCAAAAAGCTGATGAATTTCGCGCGCTCGGCTCTCGACCTCGCGTGAACCGCTCGTATCTCGTCGGCCGCGGGCTGCTTTGCCACGCGAAGCGAAGTCGAGGAAGAAAAAAGCTGCGGCGTCGAGGAGGCTGCAATATATAAGCCCGATAAATAATGACGTACGATTTTAATTGGCAGCCGCGACGGCAGCGCTCTGTCAGTCGTCGTCCGATGAGGCGGCCCCGATACACACTTGACGAACGGCATTAGTTGGATCAGATACCGATTCAAATGAGCTCATTATATTTCGGCTAAGAGTATACTATGTGCAGGCTGGGAGCGAGTGAGAAGCATGTGTGCATAGGAATCGCGCCCTATCTAATGATTAATGAAGTCGCGCGAATCTCTCTCGGCGTGTCTCTTTCGCACGCACACACACTCGTCGGCATAATTACCCAGCCTGCCGGAATAAAAATGAAACGCGCGCGCGTCGCACGATTGTATTTATTATATGAGATATTCGCTCGATGATTTTATTTAAATTTCGCGTTAGCAGGCATTAATAGACGAGGAAATCCGATAGAATCTTCCGCGGAGCTGTGTATTTATTGTACGAGTTTTTAATTAAAAAACCTACATAATACCTGTAAATTCGACGATGCAAGTAATCGCGACTGTTCTGCATCCGCGGATTTCGCCCTAATAAATACATCGCGATTGATCTCTGCGTGTGAATCGTTAATTGAATAAAATTCAGTTGCTCATTAATTAATTCACGATAGTACACGGCGTTTGTACTTCTGCTTCGGACGCAAAGTAAAAATAGAGCTGGAATCGATGTACGCGCGTATCCCGTAAAAATCCGTAGCGAAGGTAGGAAGCGATCGGAGCCACACAACCGCTGCGGCGTAACTCGCGAGAGCAGAGACAGCGACGGCGCGAAATAAAAATACCGCTTCGGACTAAACGGTGCGCAGCAGCAGCAGCAGCACATGTAGCGCTCGACGCGGCGGTAATTAAATGCGGCCGTATAGCGTCAATATTTAGCGGCCGAGTCGGACAGTAAACTCTCGACTTCATTAGGGCTACGCGCAGATTCCCGATCTTAAAAACGCGCCTCTCCGGGGCTTTATCGCGCTCATGCCGAACGACGCTCGCTCGCTCGCATAATAAACGTCGCGCAGCGCTGTAATAGCGAAGGGAAAATTCTCTCGTGGGTGAACGCGCGCGTGTGTGCCTTGGCCTACTGCTATTCTTTTTTTCATTTCCTCCCTTTTGTGTCCCCGGCCATTACGATTTTCAATTAAACTTTTCTCGCCGGCCTGCGCGTAACCAACTGGTTTTATGAATGCGGGAGAACGAGGTCGACGACGCTTATATATTCTAGGTTGCTCTAATGAACAGTATCGCAGCGGGTTCGTTTTCTCAAAGCACGCACGGTTAGAGTCACAGGTCCGAAATATCGGCCGGAAGACAAAGCGCGAGCTTGCGATTCCCGCGGCGGCCACTTATCGTCCTGCCTACTTATCCACGCTCGGCTTAGTTCTTCGCTTTTTCTCCTCCGGCTCGGGCGCGCGCTCATCTCGTTCGCTTCCTTTATTACCGGAAAGAGTTATAAATCCCGTCGGGTTTGCGGCCGCGTGGCTGCGTACGTACATAGCGGCGCGAAACTAATGGACCATCTCGATTTTCACGGAGCGCCGCGGCTCCTCTCCGTCTTTCTCTATTTCTCTTACGCAGCTCGGCAGAGCCGCGGGCGAAAATAGCACGTGAGAGATTGGTTCCGCGGGTCCTGCACTCTGCGCTGCCTCCGCGGAACGCTGCCGCTGCAGCAGCCCTCTGCTCGGCTCGTTTTCTCATCGTTAAGCGATTAGGCGGCTCGCAGCGCTATATATACGCACTAACTTGCGGGGAGTTTGCCCTCGCATCCAGCTTTCTTTCCTCGGCGCGATATTCGCCGACTTTTTCTCCCTCACTCGTAGTGCTCGCGCGAAAGTTACCCCCCCCCCCTCGCTCGCGCGCGAGAAGAAGAAACGAAAGTACAAAGTGTACACGCGAGGATCCATTAACCGCTGATGTTTTCATGTTCCTTGTTAAGGTAAGCAAAGTCTGCGCGGGCTTAAAAGTAAAAGTATAAGAACGCTCGAGGAGTGGTATACGCGCTCGCGTCACGAGTGCAACGTTCCTGCGCGCGCGCGCACTTAAATAGACCTCGAAAAAACACTCGGGGCGCGCGCGCAGCAGTAAGCGCTTTGAGAGCCGTGAGTAGCTGCTTTCATTTTATAAGAATTCCGTGCCTAATCCACAAAAGCGCGGAGAGAGAGAGAGAGAGAGAGAGAGAGAGAGACTGCGTACTGCGCGCAGCCACTTACTCAGCGCGTACCTGAAATAGGTCTTCCACGAATAAACGCGCGCGGCCGCGGATAAAAAGAGGCTTTTTTCCTCGACTACTCTGAGGATTTAATTGGCGCATCGAAAGGTGCGTGCGCCAGTCAATTGATTTCCCTTTTAATTCCGCGAGTTTGTCGATAAATTATGCATGCGACAAATTTGTATAGCAAAATTGAACACTCTCGAATTATATTTATGCTCGTAATTACAATTGCTAATTGAGAATCCAACTTTACAGCAATAGGCGAAATGATTTGCCGTGCGCATACAGCGGATGGTTTGAATTTCCAAAAATCAGCCAAAATTCACCAGAGGCAGCGGCGCAGCTAGCGTCCGGGAGCATAAAAAAACTACCTCTCCACATCGAGTGTACGCACGCATGGTGCGGCGGCGATGCATAAACGAGAACACACTCTTGCGCAGCGCGGCGGCGGATCAATTACGCACGCTTTGCCGTGGAATAAATTTGAAGCGGCAGCGGCGCCGCGATTGACTGAAATAACGCGCGGTTGTAATTGACCGAAACGAAGTTAACCGTGTGCCTCTGCTCGCGCGCTGATTTTAACTAATTTGCCAATTTCGTGCTTCATTAAATATAGCCGTTGCGTTGCCTTGCCGCCCTTTCTCCTCTCTCTCCGCCGCGCCGTGTACATACGTTCGCCGACCGCGCCGGCGATCCGCTTTAAATTTAAATAATAAAGAGGATCTCGCGCCCGGAAACGCCAGCATTTATGCGCCTGAACGAAGGCTTGCTCGATTGTTTTTGCAAACGCCGACGCGTCGAATTTTCCGCATTTTTCCCGTTCAGCCAATGTCGACCTTCCATCAAGAACTTTTTTGTAGGTAACAAAATACTGTTCGCGCTGTTGATTTTCGCCCTCGTGAGCACGAGGTAATCTCCTTTTTATCAATCGCGGTTCACGCGCGCGAGCGATGTTTAATTATTTATCCTGCGGATTGCTCGCGCGCATACCGATCGAAAGTATTCCAGCGCTGTTTGCAGCCGTAATTTGAATAAACGAGAGCGACCCGCCCGATTATACAAGTAATCCGCGGAATGTTTACATATTCGCAGCGCATACGTAACGGGAGAATCCAGCGCACCCGAATGAAAAGCCCGGACTCACAGCAACGAATTAATTTTATCGGAACGTCCACGCACGCGGAGTAGTATTCCCATTTACGCATGTATGATATAAAAGCTCGGCGGCTCTCGAGAAAGCCGGCTCTTGATAAACAGTTTCAACTCCAACGATCCATGGACGACAGTGCGCACAATGCTGCAGCCCTGAACAACGGAGCTTTTCGGCCCCGGACGTGCTCGAAAATCGCCGATCGTCAGCAGCAGCAGCAGCGAACAAGCTTGCGCAACACGCGTGTGACAAACGGCGATACGCAGGTGCATCGCACGCGTACGGATACACACACACGTAGCCTTCTCCCTCCGCCCGTGGGAGCGATGAGTAAATGCCGCGTGTCTGGTCCTGCAATTGCGCCGTCGCTCTGTCTCTGTCTCGCGATCGCGTTTCTTTCTTTTCTCCGCTTCCTGTTTTTATTTATCCCCTTTCCCGCTGGCCTTTTGTCACTGCTTTATTGCACAGCGATAAACAATCCGGCTCGGATTCGCTGCAAAGATAGTCGGTGACGAGGAATCGCGCATAACCGAATCGCTCTCAGCTCGAAATTCGCAGTCGGCGCATATTCCATCAGAGAAGATACGACGCGAAGATAAAAAGCGCCGTACATCAGCGTCCAGCTAATTTCGGCGAGAGTAGATGCAGCGGCAGCAGGATTCGCGCTGCATCGCCTGCGCGGGGTGGGCGTAAATAGCCGGCAAACAGCGGGGCAGCGGACCGTTCAGCCGGAAACGCGACATGGACCGCGCGGAGTTCCGGCTCGCGCTCTGCCATTCGGCGATTCTCTGTTCGAGGGACTGCTCTCTGGAAATGCGCGCTCGCTTCGAACAATCTTCGTTTTGATCCGACAAGCGCAGTGTGTATGTGTGTGTGTGTATCATGTGCAAGGCTGTGTCGTCGAATTAGCGCGAGTCGGGGCTATTATTAACGGTGTATGGAGAGTGAAAAAGCGACGCGCGCGAGACTCAAGGTCAGCGGCGCGTAAAGAGCGTGGCTAACGCGGACTTCCTCGGGCGCTTGTATTCCGACCATAATAGCCGGCGGAGAGCATCTCGGCCGCGCGAGGAATGTCTCTCTCTTCTGCGAGTCTCCGTTCTTGCTGCTGCCGACAATAATCAGAGAGTCGCTCCATTATCGTGCGCCTTCGCGGAATTAGCGCCGGCGGGCCGGATCCTCGCAAAAAGGGATAGCTGAGAAGGCAGCCGCGACAAAAAGCCGAGGTGTCGACGCGTCCGATGGTGCGAACAAGATCGTCAAAGCACAGTGGCTGCTGCTGCTGTCCCCTCAAGACTCGTTCGCCGGCGGTTTACGGCCCTGCGCTCGCGCGCGATCTTCTCTTATTGCGGCCTCGGGAACTATATTTGCGGTCGGACGGTGTGTATACTGCTCCTGCATCACGCGCGAGCTTTCGACGCGCGTGAGCCGGGCTTTAATTGGACAAGCCTCGTGATTATTCGCTCTTTCGTCCGTTGTTTTATCGCTATCAGGGAAGAACGAGTCGGCATCCCGTTTCCGCGCTTATTAAATTCGCATTGACATTCTCCCGACTGGCTCAAAGCGATGCGCGCTGCACTAATACCAGTCGATAAGTTCAAAGTCTAACGGAGAGCCGCTTTCATTTGCGAAGCTCCTTTATACTCCGCCACCGCGGCGCATCAGCGGCTGAAAGAAGCTCTCTAAGTCTTTCTCTTTCTCTCCCGCGCAATTGAAAAACTTCACGGACACGGCCGAAAGTTCGCGAGCGACGGCGTTCAATTCGCCGGCTGCAGGTTCGTCCAAAAAAAGCTCGCACTAGCTGCAAAGGAAGTCTATAGAAAAAGCGAGTTTATACACAGCGAGAGAGGAGCGAGGCCAGAGGGAGGATTTGCCTGGACGCGGAGGGAGAAAAAGGAGTAAATAATTTCGCGACGATCTCCCCGGAGAACCACTTAGCGTTCGCTCCTTACTTACGAGCCCCCCGACGTTTCACCGCTGGTGCAATCTTCCCGTTTTTCTCTCGCCTGCCTTTCTTTGCTCCGATGCTGCGGGACCTCTCGCTCATGGCTTTCGCCCGAGAGCCGGGGAGATATACGGTAATACGAGCAGCTGCAGCCGGAAACTTCGCCGCGCTGCAGCAGCTCGAACTTGCTTAACGCAAGCTCTTACCTGATGCCGCTCGCCGCCGAGAGAGTTCGCGAAAATTGGCTAGGGCTTGCCCGAGACGAGGTAGCACTTTACCTGCTGGCGATCCGCCTTAGTCCGCGCTCTATTCTCGCGCGAATTTACGCGAGGATCCGCATGCCGCTTTTCGGAATTTAATACTCGCTTTACCGCCTCTCGGTGTTTTATTGCGTGGCATGAAAAGTGCGATTACGCCCTTTTTCGATATTCCATCGAAATCGGGCTCATTAAAGCCCTGAAAAACCGGGCGTCGAGGCGCACGCAATCGTGAATACCGATGACGGCGGTCTCGCCGGCATGGAAATCCGTCTCGCAGCGGCGGCGGCGGCAGTATAGCGGAGCAATTGGCTTAAGCCGATAAATGCTGCAGCGGGGGTGGCCGGCGATAATTGCCTTAATGCGCGTAGGCCGCCGCTAAACTAGCGACATCCGCGCGCGTTGTAGCCATCGCCGCACTTCGTTATTCCCTGCAGTGCGGTGGGTCTCGCGCGGCCCATAATTGATTGGCCCGCCTCGTTATGACAGGCCGCGTCTCATCAAGATGCGAGCTGCGCACACGCCGCACACGCGCCCCGTTCATTTGTTTCACGCGCGGCCGCTAATAGCCTCGAACGTGCGCGCCGTCCGCGTGCGAATTTGCGCGGAAAAAGGGCCGATCGAGCGTCTGCTTGATTGTCTCCTGGCTCGTTATAAGACGGTATTAGAGTAGCGAGAATCCGGATGCATTTTTCCGCAGTATAACGGTTTGCGCATTACGCGCAGCTCGCAAATAGAACGGAACGAAGGAGACAAGAAAGAAAGAAGGAGCCGCGCCAGCTTCCGCGTATAAAGTACACGGGTTTAGAACGTATTTTCACAATGTTAAGAATAATATCCTGCTGAAATTAAGCCGAGCCTGGGTTCCCGCGACATATTTCACATCGCTTAAACGCATAATTTCGTGCTCGAGAAACGCATCTCCGGCTCTTTTTTCGGCTCTCAGCATTGTCCTATTCTTTTTCCGTCTTTTCGCTGTGCGAGAACGAGGGAACACAAGCGTAATTTATCGGTCGCACATGTGCGCGCGCGCACGCGGAGTAGCGCCAAAGCGACGATAAGCGCGACTGCGAGAATTATTAGCGGATTCCGCGAGGATCGCGCGTCGAAAGAAGCAGCCGAAATAGAGCAAACGCGGAGAAAGTATTCGTCCCCTCCGTTGTTGACGAGCTCTCGAGTTACGCGCGCGTGTGTGTGTGTGTGCAGTTGGAAAACACGAGTGAATCGGCAGAGCAAACGTGCTGATTTTCGGAGCGAATTCCCGCAGCCGCAAAAACGCGAACTATTCTTTCTCGCTCGCTGATTCGACCCAAGTTTCCGAGCAGCAGCCCGTCTTGAATTTCATTACAGCTACTCCTCCGCTCTCGGTTTTCGGTTCACCGGCGACGCGCTATTTATCTTCCCCGCACTTTTCGATCACGCTTTATGGAGTTGATATGGAAGTCCGCGTGAAAGGGCTGGCGTCGAAAGCCCCGTCGCGAACCGAAAAATCCTGCACTCGGTTATTTTCACGCCCGACGGCGGCGGCGGCGGCGGCCGCTCCTTTGGCACGCGGTGCGTACAGCGGCCAGTGTCGCGCCGCGCGCAATTGGATTTAAGCCGCGGGCAAATCGACGGAAGCCCGCCCGACGCCCGTGGAACGCAAAAAAGCTTTTAACGTCGATGAAGCCTCTCGCGTGGAGTCTCTGTCGTCGCGTGTACCGGCGGGCTTTTTTCGAGCCGACAAAAGCGAGCGCGATTTGTCTAAATTTATCCTCCTCGGCTCTCGCTCCCTCTCCGAGTCATCCGCTTTAATCTCGGAAACGACGAGCATGAGAGCTCGCGAATTCAATGAGACTCGACTCCCACATTATGAGCGTGTAAACGCTCGCGCGATAAGGATCACCGATCCTCCCGAGACGTCAATAGCTACGCGGCAGCCCCTCCATATTTGGCTAATGATCCTTCAATCGCAGCGATCGCCTTGGGCGATTGAAAATTATTTTTCCGCGCGGCTGTCGGGTCAGGGCCGGCGGCGGCTCGCAATCGTATACAAATCGTATGTGTGGCTATGCGGTTGTGGCATAGCGCGGAAAGAGAGAGATAGCGCCGCCGCTGCATTAATGA
Source organism: Nasonia vitripennis (assembly GCF_009193385.2). NCBI lineage: Eukaryota > Metazoa > Arthropoda > Insecta > Hymenoptera > Pteromalidae > Nasonia > Nasonia vitripennis. The sequence continues at coordinate 20,876,050 of NC_045757.1, read as the reverse complement.
CGATGCATATCGCTGCGCAGCCGGCGTGGGCGGCTCGCGTGACCGCGCGCGTGTGTGCACACGCAGACGGCCGTCTCCTCCTCCTCCTCCTGGGACTTATCTGCATTTGTTTTCCCTTGATTTCCTGGCGAGTACTCTCGAGGATCGGCTTATCGGTAATAAGCGATTTTCGCGAGTACCAAACGCTGTACATCGATTTACGCGCCGGATTTATCGGCGGATAAGGGAGCCGCTTTATCGCCGATACAGACACTCGTGGATTTTCATAATTTCCTCGGCGTCGCAGTCTTCCTTTTATTATTGTCTCCTGTATACTTACACTCTCCTGGCTGGTGCTGCAGAGGTCGCTCGAGAAAATGATTGCGAGCACGTCAGCGCCATTAAAAGCGGGCGGCTGCGATAAAAAAAGGTAAAATATCCTCGAGTCCCGGAGAGTTGACGCGCTCAGCTCTCGCGGAGATAAAGTTCGAGAGCGCCTCGTAAAAATCTAAAGCCCCCCGCGCAACTAAGAAAGCTCGCGCTGCGTCAGCGCCCTCTCGGCCCCGCGCACTCTTCGACACATGTCCAGAATAAATCGCGCCGTGGAATTAATCGCGCGTACATTATTCTTGCTCTTTATTCCGGGAACCGCTGACTAAAGGGCCGAGTTTACGGCCGATGATAAAGACGCGCGACGGTACAGATGAGAAATAATAAAAGGCGCGATAATTCGCGCGACGTGGTCGTTTTTTTTCGCTCGTCGCCGCCTGCAGCACACCGTGCAGTATGGACTGAAGAGAAATATGATTGCGCGGCGGCGCTGCGGTGGGGAGCAATGAAAGCCGCGAGACGGGAAAAAATGAAAACCTGACAAGAAACACGCGGAAAAGGGGATTCGCAAAGACAGAGAGAAAAAGGGTCGTCGCGCGGGACAGACAGCAGCAGCAGCAGCAACGGTGGTGGCAGTAGCGCGCGCTCATCGATCATCGAGAAACTGCTGCCTCTGTGACAGCGCTGCACGTCGAGCCATAAGCGATCCTCGCTCTGCCTTTCCCAACAACAACGACGACGGCTGCGGCGATGGCGATGCACACCGCGGACGAAACCCGAGGCGAGCGTACGGTGACGCACCGCTGCAGTAGGCGTATCGAAAGTGGAAACCGAGTAGAGGAAGGCGGATAGTCTCTCTGAAAATCCGGCGGGGAAAACGACTGCGCTTCCGTGTCGCTTTACCGATAATAATTCATAAGAGGCGCGCGTATTCTGCGTACGGGGAACGCGCCGGCGGGGAGTCATTTACGCCTTTGCGAATGGCTTTTAAGCAGCTCCGCTCATATTTCAGCCTGACAATTCCGCGCTGCGCTTATAGGCCGCCGTGTTTGCCGGGACCTTGATTTATCGGATTCGATGTTTGTCTTGCGCGAGAGCGTTCGAGCTCTTCTCGCCTGCGCGGCTGATGAATTCAATGCGCTTCCTTTAATCAGAGAGCGAGTAAACGGAGATTAAAAATCCAACCGGGCTATTCGGAGGCGACGGGCCGAGCCTGACGAGTGCAGCCCTCACTCGCGCGAACAGTCCACTTTTCGCGCCGCGAGTCTGGAGTAGCTCTCTCGTCTCACCTATACTAGTCGGCGTGCAAGCTCTGGCTCCCGAGTAAGTATCCTCTCGTGCAAGAATTTACCGGAACAATAACTGGCCGGGCCGTTACTTACCCGCTCGCCGGCCGTAATTTACATTCAAATGAGAGGGGGGTGCGCGAGCTATAGCACAGCTAGCGAGCCGCCAAGTCGTATCCGGAGACAGAGGGTCGAGGGGGTAAGAAAGCTCGCGTGTCCCGGAGGAGAAAACGAGCGCTTGGCGAAGAAACAAGCCGGTGGATCGTCGTCGCCACCGCCGCTTGTTATATCGGCGCTATGTACTCGCCGACTTTAAATGTTCGCTCTCGGGATATGCGCTGAGGGAGAAATCTTTATTAAGCCGAGTATATCTCTCGTGCATCCTGAAATTCCAGACTGACGTATGTAGAGGTGGCCGTGCACGCCGTGCCTTCTGCATTCGATTATTACGCTATTCATAGCTAGCAGCCCTGTTTTAGAAAACACATTTTGCGCGGCGAAGACTAGCTTCGTTCCGCATACGGTTGGACTCCTGATATACGAGCCGCCGGCTGCAAACCAGCCAATGACAGTGGAACAAATTGAACGTATGAATAGATATTACGGAGCGCTGGTAATAAGCATAAATAATTCAGCGCATAATGAAATTATTTCCCCGAGGTGGACTAGTCGTCTACGCAGCGCACTGCAAACACGGCAGCGATCGCGATATTTGTGCGAGCGTATTACACATCACCGAGGGGCCAAAATTATTACTCCTGCACCTGCAGACGCTACTGAAATTGATTAAACAAGGAAAACAAGGCCTGCGCGTATACTTGAAAAATCCCGCGGGGCGCGCGTCGATTTTCGCTGCGGCAGCGTCGCCCTTTTACGGCGAATGAAAAGCAGCGGCGGCAGTAAAAGAAGCCTACTCGACGTCGCGCCGCGGCTTTGGCGGAGGGAAAATTACTCAACTCGCAGGAGAGTACAGTCATCGTAACCGCACGCGTCGACGAATACGCGCGAGAGTCGCGATGCGCAACCCGCCCCCGAGCTTTTTCTCCTATACCTATTTCCGCGCTGATTTATATTCCTCGCGCGAAATGCATCGGGTCGTTTTTCCTCATGTTTTTTTACAATTAAATGTAATCGAGACTTTATTTGCTTGTTTCAGGTACGTTGTTTACGCAAACACATTATGTGTATTGACGATGCGGCGGGTGAGTTTTGGTGAACAATTTCACATGTATTCTCCGGAGCGAGATAGCGCCGGCACTCAAGTAACGACCGTCTGCCGAATTTCGAAAGACGGGAATAGCGCGCATCATAGCTCGGCTATTATTGCGACGTTTATTGGCCGAACCGAAATACGAGTTCAGCGCGTCTGCGCGCAAGAGCAAAACGAGATCGTCGCATTGATATTTTCAGTGCGCTGCAGCGCCAGCGTCGAGATTAATCTCTCGTCCTTGAATCCTCGATGCAATATTTATTCGCAGCAGCAGCAGCAGGCTGCAACAAAGAGCTTGCGAGGACAAGCAAAAATCAGCAATAATAATAGAGTGCGCGCGAGGAAGCAGCGAGAGAGCTGCGAGAGAGAAAAAAGGCCAAGAGAGTAGCCGCAACGGCGAAGGGCAGAGGAGCAAATGAGAGCGAGAGAGAGGCCAGGCTGAAAAATCGCGAGAGACCGACCAAGACAGCTCTGAATAACTCGGGAGAGCGCCTCGGGAGACAAGCGTGCGCGAATGCGCCGAGCGCGCAGAGATGCTACCAGGCGCGAGGTATACATCGCGCTCCCGCTCGAAATAGACGGCCATTGTCCGAGGAAGCGTACGGAGAGCGAGCGCGAGAGGGAAAAGACGTCGAAGAGCCGCGCGGCGCGGAGACGTTCGAGTGTAAGTGGCTCGACCGACCGGAACGACAGATAACTCGGCGATACTGCCTCCGAGTGCAGAGAGAGAGAGAGAGAGAGAGAGAGAGAGAGAGAGAGAGAGAGAGAGAGAGAGAGAGAGAGAGTCCAAGAGCCGTCCGTCCGTCCGGCTTCGAGATTCGCCGAGCTGCCTTCGGCCTATAGATTACAGATAAACTTTGCAATTTGTACCACTCCCGTCGCGCGAGCATACCGATCGCGCGCCGGCTCGAAAAAATGCCTCGTTTTATGATTGTTGCCCTTTTTTCTCCTCCTGCTCTCTTTCGCATGCGTGCGTCCAGCTACTTCTTTTGCTCCACGCGCTCCCGGCGTCGATCATCCTGCCTTCGATCTCCCGGCCATTGTGTCGAGGCAAAAAAAGGCCCCCTTACTTTCGCCGATCGCTTATCGGCTTCGCTTGTAATAGCGCCTCCGTGGACGCGTCGTAAAGCGCGTTGAAGACGTCGTTGCTGGATATTCAATAACGTGTCCTCGAAATACCGACGCAGTCCTAATTACTCCCGCTACTCGACCAGCCGCGTATTTATTATCACTCGGCCGGTTCGCAGCGCATAAACATAAGAACATAACCGTAGCGAATCTTGCGATCGCCCGCTCGCTCTATCTAACGGGCGATCGGTAAAAAGGGAGAATCCCGAGCGGCCATCCTGGCTAAAAAATCGCGGAGAGTAGACTTGGCCGGGGGCGGCAATTGCGGCTAAGTTGGTTAATGCCCGCGTGAATTATTATTGTTGTTCTAATTATAATGGCGCACTGCGCGCCCATACCGGCCCCGGGGGAGTCGATCCTTATTGCTCGGCTCTTGCTACGCGCTCTAGCTCCTGCGGCGCTTTTTCGTATACGCCGCTCTTGTTCTTCCTCTTCGGGTCGAGCCGAGCGAGAAAAGCGCGCAGATGTTCAAAACCTGTTCTTATTTCGCCTCCCTCTCGGCTCTGCCGCGTTTATTTTTGCCTTTTCGGACGCATCGCACTTCCTCGCGATGTTTATCTGTTTACCCGGCCCCAAGAGCTTTCCCGGTTTCTTCTAACTTTTTCTTCGCGCCCGCGTCTCGACGATTGCACAAAAACCCGCGTAAATTAGATCTAACGCCGCGCGCGTAATAAGCATGCGCGCGCATAAGTGAGTTTTTCCCGCTTCGACAGCTGTCTCGAGAGCCGGGCCCTCTTGTCTCGGCCGACGTATCTCAGTCCTGCTCCCGAGGCGCTCCCCGGCTGCATTACATACGCGATATCTCTCCGTGAGCCCGGGTAATAATCGCGTGCTCGCAGCGGCGGCAGCCGGAGAAATTCCTGCGCGCGATTCGTCTCGTACGTGACGAGCGGAGAGCTGGGCTTTTTTATCGCTGAATAATCGCAGCAGCGGCAGCCGCCCCGATTGCCTGCGGTATTCGCGATTCGTACTCGCGATGCTGGGCACACGTTGCATGTGTATAAGCACGAGCGAGCGAGAGGCTACTCGAAATTATGATATTGGATTGTGGATTATGTTTCCTGCAGCCTCTTTTCCTTCCTTTTTCTCGAGCTGTTTGCCTTCGCCCATTACGGAGACGGATTGTTATGGCCGAGCTTCTTAAACGGGTAATAAGCTCCGAGGCTTTTTTAGACGCGCAGCCCGCGCGACGTTGATGGAGGCGCGAGTGCGTCGTCTATTTTCACGCGGGGATTTATCGGCCCGATTACGCCTCGCTAATAATCAGATGAGGGCGTTGTTTATGCGGACAAGCGACAGCGCGCGAGGCTTCTTCAATCCGAGCAAACTTCATAACTCGCACGTGCACGAGTGCAAGAAAGTTCAGCAGCAGCGGGCGAGTACAGGATTTATTAACCGCGCGCGAGGGCCGCGATCTCCAAGTGGCGCAAGATTCATCGCGCGCGGCCCAGAACTAATGTGTTTGCAGTGCAGCTCTACTTACTTGCCGCCGCCGCCGCCGCCCGGGCCGGATATCCGCGCGCGAGTCGTCGTGGTTTTTCTCTCCACTCCCGCGGGCTGCAGCGCCGAATGAAAAATGCAGCCGGCGCTCGCGGCGGCGGAAAAAGAATTCTCGCCGAAAGAAAGTTGGCGGTGGCGGCGGCGGACGTTAGCGGCGAAACGTTTCCTTCCGTCACTGTCAAACTTTCAAGCCGGCGCGCAAAAATTCCGACGTGCAAGAGAGGCGGAAGAAAAGCCGAGGAGCCGCAGTCGAGTTCGATGCTATCTCGCAACTTCTCCCCGACGAGACGCGCGTCATGGACCGACAAATAGATCCGAGTTTTCGTATCTTTCGGCGAATACTTTTGCGCGAGCGTCGTTTCCCGCGATGATTCTGAATCGACGAGTGTATGTTACGAGTGCATACTGTTGGGCGGGGGATATTTTAAAGGCCCTTTATTACCTTCGATCACGGCGGGATTATCGACGAGCTATCCGCTGCAACAATCTATTAAACGCTGCGGCGCATCGAGTTTACGAGTAAAACAGCGTATTGACACGCGCATGAAACATTAACGCCCGCGCATGCACTTTGTAACGCGAGGCGGGACAAATATTTTGAGCATTCGTCGCGCGATCCCCTCTCGTATATTTATTTACGAGCCATCAATCCTAATAGTCTGCGTATGACGATATAACGCATTGATTTTCCGATCGCACACATCACCGAAACTCATCATGAAAAATGTAGGCGCGAGTCGATCGCGCGCTGTACACACACCGACACACAAAGCGACGCCTCGTCATCGCAGTACGTCCCGAAGACGCGGCGCGTCAAATCAATTTTCATTCTCGTCGATCGTCGCTGACGGCCTCTACACCTCGAGGTGGAGTATTGACCGAGACTAGTATCTCCCGAATCTACCCCCGGCCCCGGCTCCGCGTGACTCACTCGCGGAAAGGGAGTCACGCCCTACATTTTCCAGATACGCATTAGACTTATCGAGTGTAAGGGCGCGTAACCTTGTTGTCGCCGAGTGTGCGACCGCACGCCCTTTCCTCCTTTGATCCGAGTCACGTCGCGGAAAGATAAAGGAGTACAGTGCGGCCAAAAGTGCTTGCCGCATGTTTTATGCACGCGGAAGAGGCGAAAAAGCCGTTCTCCCGACATTGAGGATATTCTCGGCGGAGAGTTATTAAAAGTCACGTCGGCGCTGTAGCCGTCGCGCTCTCGGCTTGGAAAAATGAGCGCAACGAAGATCGATTTATTATACGAGAGGATGGCGTTATAAAGCTGCACTTGTCCCTCGGATGACTTTCCCAGCTCACTCCCCTCTACTCCGCGACAAGGGACGCGTGAAATTTGTCGCAAAGGCCCGCCGGAACTTCCAGCCCTATCGCAAAAATTAATCGCGTCCACGGGGAAAGTAGGCACGGCCGCGACGAGGAACTGAAATCGTGTGGAAAATTCTTTATAAGGAAAACAGCGCCGGCCGCCGTAGATCGATCTCCGCCTCTTCTTCTTTATGCTGCGGGAAGAAACTTTGCCCCCTCGACGACGACGTACAGACGACGCAGACGAGTTTCGTTCACCTTGAAAGCTCTCGCCGGCGCGAGCTTGCTCCCTTCGAAAATCCTGAAAATATTTTCTCAAGCTCTCCCCCGCACCCTTCGATGCCACCGGCGCCATTATTGAAATCTCCGCGGGAGTCTGTTTTTATTCAGTGTTTTACTCGATTTCGGCCTGTGTATTAATATTGGCACGTACGCGGATAGCGGGGAAGTGACTGTTCATTTCTCATTTAAAAACCGGAAACGCGGTGGATGTGGGTCATGCATATTTGCCTTCCATAACCTCGCGCCGCGAAAAAAATCGGAATTTAATTTCAAATGCGATATCAACGTCCGTCAACGCTGGCGCAAGGCGTCGGCGGCGAGTTCGAAACGAAAAAACAAGACAAACATACGGCCGCGAAAATTAAGCCGTCGGCCAATAAAAATGAAAAAGCCTGCGAGGTTTTCCTCTCCACTTAAGCGGCCGCTCTCTCGCGCGCTAAAGCAGCCGGAAAACCCATAAAAAGCGCCACGGCAGAGGCTCATCCCCCCACGCGGAAGAAAGCGCCCCGGCGCGTGTGAGCTTTGCGCACGCGAAAAAGAAATACACGGACGAAATGACGAGAAGTCCGGCGTGCGAGCGGGGGTTAAGGAGTCGTGAAAAACGCTCGGCAGCGCGCCGAATAAGAGGAAGCTAACCGAAAAAGCTCCGGCACGGAAGAAGCGCGGAGAGCTCGCCCGGCATTTTTTCGCGCAACTTTTCTGCGCTGCTCCTGCTTTGTTCTCCTCGCCCGAGCGCGCGGCACCTCGCTCGCGAAACAGAAAGGAGCCGGAATTACTCCGCGTTTCCAGTACTTAGCTAATGGCGAGGCTCTTTCCTGCGCGAGAGCCGGCTCGAGTAGCCGACCTTGAGTGCATAGAAGCTCCGCGACTTTAAACGTCTTCGCAGTTCGGTCTTTTTTGCGAGCTCCGCTGTGTGCCTGTAAAAATTAATTAGCCAAGCGCGGCGCAAACAGCTTCGTCTAGCAAACTCATATGGGTACCTCGCGGTTCTCACGCGCGCGGCCTCTTCCTCCTTCGATAAATCCCCGGCTGATGCAGCCAGACGGGATTAATTTAGCGAGTGCGAGACCACCCGCACGATAAGCGTGTAACGAGACCTCGCGGTCCGCGCACCTTGCGGATGTCTCGGAAGATTCGTTAATGCGATAAGGCTCGCGGATCCTCGTTTTTCGATCGCGCAAATTAAACGCTAATGTGCCCGGGGCGACGCGAGACTTTATGCTTCGCTTGATTAGCGGCGAATAAATTGTTTTCGGAGATGCGCGCGCCTGCGCGAGTCTCGTATTACTCTCGAAACGCGCACGTTGCGTGCGAGGCGTGCGATTATATTTGGCCTGAATATTTATCATCGGGCGGCCGCGATGAATATTCAGAAACGGTGGTCTCGCAAAAAAGTGTGTTATATACTCGCCGGAAACTTCCTTCGCGATGAGGCAAAGTTACGGGCTTCGTAACTTTGAAAATTCGAAATAAGAAACGGGGCTGCGGGGAATGAAATAATAACGCAGCGCTGGCTCAACATTTTTCGACGTGCGCTAATTAAGCAGTAAAAATACCGTGAGGCGCCTCATTTATTTTCATCGCCGCGCTTCTCAATTTTTTTTAACGCACTGTCGCGCATAATAGCCAGGATGAGCGTCTTCGAAGATAAAAAAAACTCGTTGGCTCTTATACTGAAAGTATCTAAAAAGTTATTTCTCTCATTTATATCTCTCTTTCTCGCGCGTATAAGAGCGGACGTATAAAAAAGAAGCTGCGCGCGCGCAGAAGGCTGCCGCGGGAATAAAAGGGCCCTTACACGGCAGAGCGGACGAAAACGCGAGCTCGAAAGAGTCCTTCATCGTTATATGGCCTTAACTAAACGGCCCCCGGTCGTTATGGATATCTGTAATGCGTTATACGCCGTCGGGAGCGAAGGAGGTCGCATAGAAAAAGGAGAGGCCGAGGGCCAACAATAGAAAAAATTATAAACTGATAAATCACCTCGAGGGCGTGGTCCCGACGAAGAAGGACGGACCTTCTCGTCGCTAATGAAAATATACTGAAGGAGTAAAAAATTTTCGGCGAAAAAGCTTCGATAGAGTGCAAGAGTCAGAGAGAGGCAGGCGTGTCACCTGTGACGTCGAAAGCAGCGAGGACCAACTCTCTCGGCTAATAACGCGCAATTACGTCAATTTGGCAGTCGGCGGAGGGAGCAGGGCTGCGGTGGCGCACTCCGCCAGCAGAACGAGAGAGCCGCTAATCCGAATTACGAGCTTCGACATTACGCCTCCTCCTCCTGCTCCTCCTGCTGCGATTCCTCCTTTTTTCGCGCAGGTGCAGCAGCGACGGGTCTCTCACTCTCGAAACTCGTTTGACCGCGTGCGGCTGATTGCTGGGAACGGGAGCCGCGGTGAGAAAAAATCGAGTCGCCATAGTGATGGGCTCGCTTATTTCTGTTAAAGGAGAAGATTGCGTAGTTGGTAACTCTCCGCGAGCGTAATGATATGAAATTAAGCAGCGAAGCGCAACGCGTAATTTTTCAATTGTCGAGCCGTTGCCGGGGCGATTAGCGCGTCGGCGAGCAAACCGACGCTTTAGAAATCCGAGTTTATTATTTTTTTCATATTTGTTATACGCGGTGCGCAGTTCATTATCTTTGATAATTTTCACAAAATGGTATCGCATATATTCTGCAGCAGCGGCGGCGGCGGCGAGAATCGATAGTCGATTTGTGCCAATTAGCCCTCGCATAAAGGGGAGACTTCCGCATAAATCAGTATCAAGTGTGACTCGGCCGGCGGAGGGTGGCTACTGGTTCGCTAACTGAGGGTGTGTGCACGTGCGGTTAATGGTCAGGAGAGACGGAAAAGCTGCTGCTGCGTCGAGATAAAAAGTAACTGTGAAACACTGTACGGCCCGCCGGTGCACACGTCGAGGCTGAAAAAAAGCGCAAAGTTATTGTACGTCACCTACTCCCGTGTAATAAATTATTTAATTAATCCAACTTTTTTCCTTCGATTTATCACACGCACAGGAATTAGCTCGCGCGCGTGATGCGTCGAATTTCACTGCGCTCGCACTTTTCCGTCAAACAGTAAATTCATCCCGCACATCACTGAATAAGGGCATTCCGGCGGCGCGGGCAAAGCCATGCAGCGGCGGCAGTGCTTTCAGCCTGCAATATCCTTAATTCTGCTAAAAGCCATTCCGACGGCGGCGCATCCGAATCCATAAGCCGCGGCGGTGTGCGCGGACCTGAAAACGTAAATAAGGATAATGGAAGGAGCGCTGAAAAAAGCATAACAATAGCGGGCCGTCCCTTTCTCGTGCAGCCGCGCGAAATGAAAATGAAGCGCTGCATCCGTGGCAACAGCGCATAGAGAGAGAGAGAGAGAGAGAGAGAGAGAGAGAGAGAGAGAGGGAGGGAGAGAGAGAGAAAGAGCGAGAGAGAAATGATGATAGGGGTGCAGAGCGAGAGTAGAGTAGCTGGCCGGGAATACGGAAGAGAGGGATTTACACGCGGGGACTCTCGGCGGCGTATTTTGTGGGAATTATTGGCCAGAGTTATAAGGCCCGCGAGGCGCAGAGAGCGGCGGGGGCGTGTCGCGCGCTGCGTACACTGTATACAGCACACGCGCGTACACACACATACCGCGACCCCCCAGTCCCCTGGGACTGCAGAAATGCACTACTAATGGCCGAACCGTGTTGCATTAGAGGGATTAATGCAGGCAGGCTTGCCTACTGCTTCCTGCTATCCGCGGAGCTCGTCACTCCGTATATCGGTCGCACGACGATCGACTCCGCGTCGCCCCCCTCCGCTTCTTGCTGATCGTAAAAACTTCATGCTGCTACACTGCTGTTGTCGCGCGTGGCAATCATATTTCGATACGCTTCAAGTACACTGTGCTGTGTATATTACGGCCCCCGATTCATTCGACGACTCTATTTTATGCGTCCTCTGTGGTTTCTCCCGGAGCTTTGCGCGCGGAAAAAAAATCTAATTCGGCCGAGCGTACACAATGAAATCCGCTCTCTTCGATCGCGTGTACGATTTAAAAAAAATCATGGTAATCGCGCTTTAATCCCCGAGAGCGTGTCGCCACGCTCGTGGGCAGAAAATTGCTGAAAAGGATTTGCAGCGCGGAGCCGGCTGCGGATTAATGAATTGCTATACTTATATACGTTCAGCGAAAAAGAGCTCGATAATGCGCTTATTACGTGTACTGTGCCGAATAAAGCGGGACAAGAGAGAGCGGAGGAGAAAAAAATGCCGCGTGTGTACACTTTAATGTCGTGCACGGCTATTCGCCTCACGCGTATGCGATTATGAAATTTCATGCACGAATTATTACGTAATAGCATCGAACCTGCGATCCGACGAGCGCTGCACCGGGGGCCCGGCTGCGTTACGTAAATACAGCGCGTCTAGTATAGTAAAAACGCTCGAAAAAATCGGGGGAGAATAAAATCCCAATACGAAGTGTGTCCCCGAAACGATTGCAGCCTACGCGATGTATAACGCCGAGAGACCGCTCGGAATATAAAAGCATCAGAAGCGGTCGGCGGCCGTATCCACGGGTGTCACAGCAGCGCGTAAAATAATTACGACTGAGGGCGATTTTACGGTCCTTAAAGAACATCGCGCGCGGCCGCGCTTTATTGCTCCTCTCGCGCGTTACGTAACGACGCGAGTCCGGCGCTCCACTCGTAAATCGAATCGTTTTTTCCCCGCGCGCGCGGCACGCGAGAACGAAAAAAAGGCGCTGCGCGGTACTTACACGGGAGTCGCGGGCATCAAACGTACAGTAGCGCGTCAGTCGGTTAAGGAGCACTCGAAATCGGGCTACATTTGAATCCTTCCCTTTTACGAGTGCGCGCAGCCGGCTAATAAACCCGCCGAATGCACGTCGGAGCGGAAAAAAGTTGCGAGACGTTCGTGCGCGCGGCGGCTCAAAGGGCGCGCAGTTTCGAAATTTTTTTCCCGCCATACTAATTACCGATTGTTCCGCGCGCGCAACGAAAGTAGACGATAAAAAGCAGCCGAACTTTGTTCCGAAACTCCCGCTTTATAGCTCGGCGCTACTTTGGAATAAATGTTATTTCGCGCGCGAAAGCTACCGGCGGTCTTTTTTCAAACGGAACGCACCACGAGCATAGCCATAGGGCTGTAGGTGCAGCTTGAGGGCGAACGAAGCAAGTTTAAAGTCTCGGAGATTTCACTTTAATGGAGATCCCCGAAGCTTCGCGTCCTTAACGAACTGGCCGCAGTTTGTATAGTTGAAGGGAGAGTCTGCAGGCGCCGCTCGCGAGTAGTAGTAGGCGGAGCCGTTAATTAAGATGCCTGTTTTACCGATGGAACGGAAAGCTCCGGCCGTGAGCTTTGCCGCGGCTGGATATAGGGGGGAGCTTTTATGTTTCAGCTTGATCTCACTGCTCTCTCTCTCCCGTAGCCGGCCCCTCCGCTCGCTCGCTTTCCCTCCGACAGCCGAAGGGTCGGCTGAATTGTCCCGCGCGGTGTTTACCTTCTGATTTATGGGATTGACCGACTATTGATCGCTGCCTGACTCTCGGCCTTTCTCGACGCTCTCCCGCTCATTGCAGCCTTTTGAATGAACTCTCGCCGGCGAAACGCGTTGTAATTACAGTTTACGGCTTGCTTTGTCGGGCCTCGATTAAAGCGCTCGCGTAAAATTTTGATAGCGCCCGCCGACTCGCTGTAATTCGATGCGATCCGAAATTCGCGTGTCCGAGAAAACTTGATTATCCGCTGCTGCAGCGCGTCGCGAAAAAGGGGCTAAAAAAATAGAGGAAAAAAGAGTACTCGGCCTGAATTGCGATTGATCCGGCGCAAACAAAACGTCGATAGGACGAGAGACAGCTCTCGGCTCGCTGTGCAGTGCGTGTGTAAGGGCGAGGAACAAAAAGAGCGAAAGGAGGGAGACAAACCTATTCCGATATGGCGAGCCGATCGGTCTGCTCGGATTGACCGGTATAAAGGTGGTACAGAGAGAGGGAGACACGCGCGGCGAGCGAAAGGAAGGGCACTCTCCGGCGCGATTTTTACGCGCGATTCAATTTCACGGGCTGCTTCATCCGAAACGAGTTCGGATCTGCAGCAACCTCGGGAGTACCGCCGAGAGAGCGCGGGCGCGCGCGAGGCCGTGTCCCCGGAGGCAGATCAGCGCTGGATTTCCGATTCCGCGCGACTCTCCTCTTTTTTCCGCGCTGTACTAGCTCCTATTTGCATTCTTCGACATCGCTGACCGAATAAAAATCGCCGTAATGAACGTACCATCGCGATTAAATTCCACAGCGCCAGTACAGACGTCTCAACTCGCTGCGCATGCATCACATCCTGTCCGCTTGAACTTAGCATCCGTGCGGCAGTCGCGATGACGGCAAGCCCCCCTAGGCGGCGACAACGACGACGAATTAGTCTGCATACATGGCTCACTCGCCGACTGATGCAGACAAGCCGCGTAACGATCATCGCGCTCGAGATCATCGATTTGTCGGCCGTCAGCTCGGGCGCACAAGCCAGCTCGTAATTGCGATCACGAATTCATACGCGTATGTGCGCGCGCGCGCGGATCGCTGAATAATTCAAGCTTCCTCGCGATCTCTCCCCCGCCGATACGGCGTCTTGGAAATTCGAGCGGCTCGTCGATCTTGCATCGGCAGAACCGCAAGAGAGTACGTGCCAAATTTCCCATGATGATTCCCGCGGCCCCCCGAGGGCTGCGCCGAATTCGAGCTGCGCTGGATTTTTCTCGGCGCTGTATGGAGTCGCAGCGCGTGTTTATTGCGAGCCGGGAGGCTCGATCAAATATTTTGAAGTATCACTCTCGCCACGCGCGTATACATTCATGTTTGATCGTTATAACGCCGCCGCGTGACGCATAGGAATTTCGTGGCCGATAATCTCGTGTCAACATCCCCTAAAGCGCAGCCCACTTTCCCCGATGATAATTCATCGCGGCGAAGACACTCCCACAGGCGTCGAATCGATCAGCAGCCCATGTGGCGCAGCGTGTGTCCTACATCTCGGGAATAACGAAGCACACCCTAATACCCCCGCGCGGTGCGTTACAATGTGTATAAGAAAGCGATCATCGAGCCTGGCTCGACGCGTCAATCAAATGCACTGTGTAGTAGCGAATGACTATGCGGCGCGATGACGACTCGCTCGGGTATAGCGTATAAGCGCGGAGCTTATCGCGTGCTCGAGGCCCATCAGCCGTGCAGGATCGATACTGCACTGGAGAGAGAGAAAGAGAGGAGAGGAAATGAGGAAAAAACCGCCTGCGTATTACCGGGTCCTCGTCGTCCGCTGGAGCTTCTACGCATTTTTCTCGGCTTTATATCTTCGTTTTTCATTCCGGCGCTGCCTCTCTCTCTCTCTCTCTCTCTCTCTCTCTCTCTCTCTCTCTCTCTCTCTCTCTCTCTCTCTCTCTCTCTCTCTCTCTCTCTCTCTCTCTCTCTCTCTCTCCATTTTCTGCGGCGCCGCGCCGGAGTTTCTATTATATTTCCGGGGAAAAGCTTGGGCATGTGTATGTGTGTGTGAGTAGCTACATCGCGTGACCGGGCGATTGCCTCCGGCCAGCGGCGGCTCCTTGGACAGGCTTTCGCTCGCTGATGGAAACAGAGGCGCCCCGCGCCCTTATCCAAATGTATGTACTTTTCAGGTGAAACTCTCCCGTATCCTTGATCCGAATGTGCACGCCTCTCCCTTTAACACGCGGCTCGCTCCGCTGAAATATTTAGGAAGCAATCAAAATTAATGGGGTTATTTTCGTATTTTTTTTTCCTCTCCTTTTTCGCCGCGTGGCGAGTTCTCGTAATCACGCAATACCGGGATTACTCTGTTCGCCGGGGATTAAAATATCAATCCCCGTGTATGCAGTGTATCTTATTTCAAGCGGCGCATACAAGTACGCGCGTCGGGAAGATGAAGGACGCGAGGCCGCGCGGCGCAGTCGTGCGCAAAACTCGCATGTCAATTGTCCGTACGTATCGCGAGGACTGTCCGTTTATCGCGAATTCCCCCGCGAGCACGGCCGGTCTCCTCCCGCGCCGACACACACACACACACACACACACACACGTGCATGTGGCTGCACTCTTCTTATGCGACGCGCGGTGTCTTTTGCCGAGGGCAGCGCGATTGACGTGCTCGCCGTGCGCATGTTCTTCCTTTTATTCCTGCATCGCTGCAGCCGAGAATTAAGATCGCTGCGCTTTGGCGGTTTCTCGTCTCCCGCGCCAGATCCATCTCGTGTCAACTGTCCGAAAAATTTGAATAACGCGAGCGGTTTTCGTCGGTTGGGTGGGGACGAAATTTCAATCGACAAGCTGCCACATCCGGCCTATCGAGAATTTTGGCGAGTTCGGGTGTCGGACTTTGATTTGACGCTTTGCACCGTGAGGGCGCGACCGAACGTAATAAACAAACTTTGCAGCTTGACGCTATTCCGTAATTGATACATCAAAGGGCGCAGCTCGCTCCGCTGTACACGTACTGTATCCGCGTCTGCGGGACACTCTGTACAAATGAACCGGCAGGATAGAGAGAGAGAGAGAGAGAGAGAGAGAGAGAGAGAGAGAGAGAGAGCGAGAGAGACACTCCGCAGCGGCAATAATTTTCGTCGCGACAGGTAGAGTGCGCGCCTGGCCGCGCGGGACGAGATCCAATTGCCCAATCACGCCTCGCTGAACTACAGCTGCGCGCACAAGGGAGATTGCACGCTCCACCGTTTTGATTTCCCTTTTTTTTTTATTTTCAGCTCTTTATTTATTCCGAGGTTTCCGTAGACACGCGCGCTCGCGCGACTATGATTCACAGCCAGCGCACGCGATGTGGGCGCGTCTCCGGGGTTTCGCCGATGGCCGAATAAATGAGCGGCC
Source organism: Nasonia vitripennis (assembly GCF_009193385.2). Lineage (NCBI taxonomy): Eukaryota > Metazoa > Arthropoda > Insecta > Hymenoptera > Pteromalidae > Nasonia > Nasonia vitripennis. Next base: position 20,860,132 of record NC_045757.1, on the reverse strand, counting down.
TGCAGCCGTTCCGTGAAGCGCAATCAGCGTTACGACTTGGAATGTTCGTGCGAGTGTGTGGGCAGAAACGCCAGCGGTACTTCAGTAGAGTGAGTCAGGCTCGGCGAGACCGCCGTAAATCCAGACACCTTAGGGCTTTTTTGCACGCTCTCCGTGGTAACACGGCGTAATTTTGCTCGATAAATTACGCATAAACACATCACACCGCGCAACTGGGCGAAGGACAAAAACACTCGAGCGAGAGGCGAAGACGTGTGCGCTCGAAGGCCGCTATCTCGGAGGGTCCCTCTCCGCGTGTCGCGGCTCGTGCGTCGCAGTCGTATATTACGCTGAAAGAGGCAAAAAGAGGAGCACGCACTGTGTATATTATGCGGTGCATAAAAGACGAAACTCCGGCCACCTCAGTCGTCGACGCGGAGGTTAGCGAATTATAGACTCGGGAGTTCGCGAGAGGCGAAAAAAGAAACAGGAAGACAGAAGGTCGCGCGCGATAAGGCGCGGGCAATAAAGATAGCCTAATGCACCCCTCCGCCGAGCGCGTGCCCGCTTAATCTCGGGAATTCACGAGCCGCGCGAGAGGTAATTGATTTTTCACTGCCACGCGCGCAAATTTTCCCTACTCGCTGCCACCTTTTTCTCGGCCTTCTCTCGCTTAATCGAATTAGTTTTATCTCTCGTTATGCCGGGTTTCCGGGCTCCGCCGAGCGATACGTCGTTGTAATAAGCGGAGGACTGCTTCGAGATAACGGATTATGGGACGGGTTGCGCGCGGGCTCAATTTAAATTCGCGAAAAATCATTTTACTGCCGGAGCCGCTAATTCACTTAATGTGTCGAGGGCCGGAGATAAGAGTTTTATTCTCCGAACACGCCTGCACAAGGCGCGAGTGCGTAAAAAAATTCGAGCCCGAGAACAAACCGAGAGAGAGCCTTGTAAAAATAACAAGCGCGCCGTTTCGCGAGAGCGCCGTTGAGTGGCCGTATTTCCGATGTAAAGAGAATCAAAAGGCCTCGCGTCGGGTATAAGCCATCGGGCGATCACGGTTATTACAAGGATTTGCCATTCACTGGTCCTCACAGACGATTATACGCTGCGACGGGCAGGTAGAGAGAGCCCGGCGAGTAATATATAAGCATCGCTCTCGCGAGCGATAACCGCGAGAGATTGAGAGAGAGAGAGAGAGAGAGAGAGAGAGAGAGAGCCAGTCTCCTCGCCGTCGCCGTCGTCGTCGTAGTAGCAGACTAATCCTCGGCGTATTACGTGACGGCGCGGGGCGAAGGAAGGATAGTCGTTCCCGCTCGCGCAACGATAATCCTCCCTTAACGGATCGTTAGCAGCCGATAATCGAGCCTTATCGACGGCCATTGCAATCCGTTTAACGAACCGCGCCGCCGAGTCCTCAGGAAGAGCTGAGGCTGTGCTCGGGATTTGCATCGCCGCGAGAGAAAGATCTCTTCAACGACACCGCGGGTCTCCAAGCGCGATTTAAACCTGATTCCGCTGATTTTTCGCGCGCTCTGCGTCAAACCCGACGGGAATGTAAATTCCAGTAAGCTGCATCCTCGTCATCGGGGGTAATCACTTATTCATGTAGAGCCTGATTTTTCAGAAGCGGCGGGCGTGATTACCGCGTGCATTAACACGTTAGGACGCGAGGACGTTAATTCTGATACTTGTGCGACTTTTTAATGGGGAAATTTTAATTCCAGCCAGCCGCTCGCACGGGTAAATCATAAATCCAGGCGCGCTCGAGAGAATTGTTTAACAGTACGGCCGGCTGGCTAAATGGGTTCTTAAAACGTGACAAAAGTAATAATTGCCTACATTACGAGGAGGCGCGGGACGCGCGTGCTTATCTCTCCTCTCTCTCTCTGTCTCTCTCTCTCTCTCTCCCTCGACATTTTATTACTCGCTGTGCCGGGAATTGGGGATCGAGCGAAAGAATACGCCGGGCAATTTCCAATATCCACTTCGTTCCGCGCGGTAGCATTCTCGCCTATCGTAATTACCCTTCCTCCTTCATCGGGCGAATACAGAGCGCTACACGAGTTCCTCTCTCTGTATCTCTCTCTCTGCGCTCGCGCCGCGCACTTAACTTCTATCCGATCGGATCATCTTCCTGATTCTCTCGATTCCCTGTCTTCCTGTATTCTCCGCCCATTCGCTCTCGCTTAACTAATTTTCGACCAATCTCAGCGAGTTTCCCTTTTTCCTCCTTCGCTAATTTTAGCGGGTCCCCGTTTGCATAGCTCGTGCCCGCGCGGCCTTCGATTAACTTTGCAATTATGCAGGAGAGCGTTTCCGATCGAATTGATTCTGAATATTTCACCGGCGCTATCGGAGCGCCGCCGTATTTATGGCGGCTCGTCGTCGGTAAATGCTATTCGTAAAACACACACACACACACACACACACACACACTGATATAAATTTTAAAAGCACGTACTTTTCCAGCGCGCGCAAAGATAAAACCCGTGGCAATACAAGTTTCCATCCGCGCCTTCCTCTCTCGCTCGCGCTCTGGCTTTATCTCTTCCTCGCGCTCCGCGCGAAGCAGCTTACACAGGGCTATACGGGAGAGAGCAGACCGAAAGTACACTCGATGCTTTTTCTCCTGCAGCCGATCATTTTCCCAATCCGAGTTGGAAACTTTTCGAATCCGGAGAGTCGGTGTCCGTAGCAGCTATGTACGTCGCGCGTTACGCGAAACAGGGGAAGGGAAAAAGAGATAAAGGGCGAAAGTCGAGAGGAGGATGAATCCCGACTGCCGCGAGTGGGAGAGCTGCGAGACGACTTCCCATCCGAGAGGGCTTGTTCGACTACACCTGCGATCGGCCGGTGTGTCGCTGCGAAATTAGATTTTGCGATCCGGCGGAAATTCCCGCCGCTGAAATCATTGCAGCTCTCGCGCGAAACTTTCGAACTCGACCAGCTCCCTTTTCGAGATCCGGATGGATGGCTTTTTATAAACAAGCGAAGCAATTCGCAGAGCTCTCGCGGGCGCAAAAAGCGAAGCTACAATAAAGCCCGGCTGGTCGCGCAGAATAGAGAGTCGGCGTCGTTTAATCCAAGGCAGCAGCAGGGAATCGGCGGTGCCGGTGGCAGGACAGGTCTCCTCGCCGTTCCTATTGTATCTTAGAGCTGCAGCAGCGGCAAAGGATCCTTTGCGGCGCGCCGAGGTTTTGCTGCTGCTCGCGCGCGTATATGTAAATGCGGGAGGACGAGAGAGAAATCTCGAGGGCGGGGGCGAAATCTCGAGACAGTGAATGTTGTAAAGGAGCAAATTAGCATATTTTAGAATTGCATTAATTACCCATCCCCGCTATACATGCTCTTCTTCTTGCGGCTCGGCTTTCCCCGCCAGCAGCTCCTCTTTCACTATACGCGCGCGCAGCCCTGTCTCTAGTCTTAATGTCTCTTCCTGCGCGCCAAGTCTCTTTGTATTTTAATTCCCGTTTCTTACGGAGCGAGCGCGTGAGCGGAGGGCTTTAGCCCATTTCGAGCGCGCGGAGCCCCCTTTTTGTTGCATTTCAAGTAGTTAAGTTTCACTTGCGCGCGCTGTGACTTTTTCGACCCGCCTGCTCTTTCAATTCCCCGCTTGCTCGAAACGCGGCATTGGGATCCGGAGTAAAGTGTAGAGCTCGTTTGCCGGAGTAATGAAAAGACAACAGTGTGTACGAAATTTACTCGATGGGATCGATTAGCCGATTTATCATATTTATGCGCAGCGGGCTCGAAGAGATCGACGGAGCGAGTCCCGGACCCTACTATACGGCTCTTCCGTACACTTGATAATGAAACGCGGCATTGTCGAGTCGAGCGACGACAGCGGGAAGATGCCTCGGATGATTGATGATCCGGCTCTTAAAAGATTTCGCCCCGACTCGGGCTGTCGTAATTAGCCGCGATTAATCTGCAAGCGCGAGTCGCCCGCCAAGACTTGCTCGCTCTCGGGAATTTATGTACGCGAGCGTAAGAATCGCCGGAAGAGAGCGAGCGTGATGAAGGTGCATTATGCGCAGCGAGCATTCTGCGGCCACGGCTTTTCGGCAGCTTTATGCCTTGTACATCGCAGGCCGCGGCGCGCGCTCGACGGCTTAATCGCTTTAATCACTTGTCTTCGCGATCGAGCTGTCGCCCGGCCGGATTGATAGCCGAGGAAGGCCGATTATTGCCGTTATTTGTATCGGAAACAGGCTCTGCAAAAAGCGAGGGAAAAAAGTGCGGCGATCCCGACCGACCAGAGAGCAGACGCGTCTGCAGTGGTAACGGCGGCCTCGGCCAGACGGACAAGCGTAGCAGCCGTGTGTGCGGGGGTGAGAGATCCGGGCGAGCATCAGTGACGCAGTAGTCCAGCATCGACGTTATACGCTCCGACACCGGTATACACAGCGGCAGCGAGCGTATGTACAAGCGCGGATATGGAACGAGGGGCATCCCTCCGCGAGCGGCCGGATGGTGTGCATGGGCAGGGGTGCCAACAACGCCGGCTACTCGATCACTCAATTAGGCGGCGCTGTTGGTAGGCGTGGCGGCGCCCTACCCCTAAGCAGCCCCGTCAAGCTCTCTCTCTCTCTCTCTCTCTCTCTCTCTCTCTCTCTCTCTCTCTCTCTCTCTCTCTCTCTCCTGTACACACATATATCATGAGCCAACACACCGCGGATCTAACCGACGTACTCGCGCGAGCTCCCGCTTGATGCGCCATTCTCCGAATGGCCAGCAGATGTGCTGCTGCGCCGTGAATTTACTTCGACGGCACGGTCACTTAATTAAATGGAAGCCGGCATCGGGATCGATCAGCCGGACTTCGAAGGGGCGGACGCGCTCTCTCGCGTCTCTATTTCCCTCTTATACGACTGTCGAAAAGCGAGATGCTCGATTTATGCACTTTGCCGCGCGTGGACAATGCGAGAGCGATATTTACGCATGTTTGTGTACGCGGCGCGGGGGCTAATCAGTGCAGCGCAGGAGGAATGATGACCCGATAGTGCGCGCCGACAACGCAGGACGTGGCGCATTCGTATTCCGGTTTGTCTCTCCCGTCGCATATTTTTACAGCCTGCAACGCGGCATAAATCCTCGTAATCAAAACGATTAATTATTCCGCCGAGCTTAATGCACGACCGATGCGAGCGATTTATACTTAATGCCCGCGCCAGCGCGCATCTTATTATGATAGTAATACGAGTGTGCAATATACATAATCAATTAACCGAATGCCTTTTATTTCTGTTCCAGGTATGTACACACATAAATCCCACTGCTGACGCTCATATCCGAGAGCCGCTCCGCATACGTAAGTGAGTCACACACTTGTCGTTACGAAATGATCGTTGTTATATCGCGAACAATGATATGCCCGCATGAATCAATCGTCGCGCTCGTAGAGACGGCGTTGTCACAACAATAATAATTAGTCGCTATTGAACACGTGTATAGCGCCCCAGCTGCCCTCAATAATTAACATGAAAATACGAGCTTATAGCCTATCGCGGCTCCGCGCGTAAACTCAGGCGATTCAATCGTACGTAAAGTCGCACAAAGTACATAAAGTATCGCGCTCGACTCGCTCGCGACGCTAAAAATACAATAGCCATTCCCGCGTCTATAATAACACAGGCAACATTCTCTCAGCTCGAGGAGCAGCGGCGCGCGAAAAGCCGCAGACAGCGCCGGCCGGCTTTGCACGTAGGCGCCATGCGCGCCGGGCGCTCTCGTCGAAATATAAACATTGCGCGCTGCTGCAGCCGCGCCGAGGCGAATAAAAATACAGGCACATAAATAAGTATATGGAAAAGGCGCGGGCTGCTCTGCAGGCGCGGTGTGAGCGTGATATATTCGCCTGTCGGCGACACGCGTGTGTGCAGTACGCGCGACTCGCTACATTATATTACGGGGACATTGCCAGGTTTACGAGGCCGTATGTTACCCCGATGCAGGACCCGCCGACCAAGTTTCGCCCGCAATACCCTCGCCGCCGGGTCCTCTGTTAGTCGGCAGCTTTCTATACTGTCATATTACCTGCGCGAACACCCATGATAATTATTTAGTCGTATAGCATGCGTTTGCATTCACATCAGTGTTGGAGTCGAAATCAGAAATTTTTCAGTTAAGGTCGATTCAACTTTAAATATCTTTCCACAATCGCAAAAGAAATCTATATGCAAAATATGAGCTTTCTAGACCTGTTAGCGAATGAGAAAAAATGCAAAAATGGAGAAACAGATATCGGTCTCAAAATCTCTCACAACTATTAAAAGTCAAAATTCTAATTACCTAAAACCTTGACAAAAAACATATTTCTAGGTAACATGTCTAGTAGCCTTTTTACAATTCAAAGAGCATTGTATGATAGACTTAAACTTACTGACTCGGATACTGAACTTTTCTTTAAATTAACCTCTCAAACCTCACCGAGGACGACTTTGGACACAGAGACACAGTATATCTTCAAACTCTTTATTCTTTTAATTGAACTTCTCACTGACATTTAAAAAAAACTAAATAATATTCATACACTTTATTACTACTTCAAATAGGGTTAGGGTGCCACTTTTCAATATACATGTTGTAATAATACACACTCTTGGTAATGATTAATTTTTACTAACATTTCTTGCTAGTTATATTAGGTACATATATTTTATCTGTTAAACATTTCTACCAGGGTTATGAGTTATGACTGTTTTGAGGGTTATGAATTTAAAGCGCGGTTCTGATCTCTTTGCCTAGGCAACCAACCAGCAACCAATCAGAATCACGTATTAAATGCTTCACAACAAAGGCCATCATTGTTTTAAGAGAGGAGGATAGCTTTATTTCAAAATTCACAAGCTTTGTATTCGTTAGACGATACACATGATTCACATTTTACATTAAAAAAATATACGACACGCTCTCTACTGACTAGAAGTTAACCGTGGCGATTGCTACGCTCTGCTCAGAAGATTGTTCTCTTGAATCTCGAAACCTTTGAGATGGCACTTCGGGAGGTCGTTGGCGGTTTTCTCGTAGCAGTTGTTCGCGAAACTGAAGGCGTCCACGTTTGACAAAATCGTGTTCATCACCCTTTTACCGTAGTAGCAGTGGTACTGAAAATCACGAGTAATTTAATTTTTAGTCGCTGGAGTCTTGTGACAAAAGGTGGCGACTGGTAATCGAATGTGTTGTACTCACTCTCGCGTAAGATACGAAGAACATCTTATCAGCCGTTACGCCTTCGCGTGCCAGTTCGGGTACGAAGTATTTTCGGGAGCCTTCGTTCAGATAATCATTCAGCATCGCCTTGTACGCAATACGTAGGCCAAATAATTCCGTGAGAGTTTCTTTGGGCAGTTCCTTCTGCAATTACAATAAACGTGTGCGTCGAATATAGTGATAGTTTATCGTACAGCTTTGAATTAGATTTGGCAATATTTAACTTACATCGTACGGCTCCAAGCTTGACGTGAAACAATCGATCGCTGCCTTCGAGTACGTGGGATGAGCGCTCCAATCGTCACGGTGGCGTGCTTGGAGAGCTAGAATGTTACATATTTTAGTAAATACAGGTAGAATATTGTTTTGGTACAAAAAAGAGTAGTATTAAAAGTACCATCTACTCGCTTTTGCTCATTGAACAGACCAAACAGAAATGAGGCGATCTTAACACCGTACACAGAGTAATGGATCTCCCTAGAAGAAAGCGTTATTATTGTATAAGTTATACGAATGTGTGAACAGCAGCATATAGATAATTCGTGTGTACTTTGGCAACTCGGGCGAAAGAGGAGAATAGTGACTGTTGACAAAAAGGCTAAAAACTAAGGAAACAATGTATAATTAATGCTGTAATAGATGCATAATTGTTAGGAAATGAATTACTTCAAGCAAAAGTCCAACGTACCAAACCGATTGCTAGGTCTGTCCAAGTCAGTAATACTGTAGGGCTCTGGCCTTGGGTTCCTATAGAGTAAACAAAGCTCGTTACCACAAACACAAAATAAAAAATATTGAATCCTCTAAAAATGTTATACATTACTGTTACTCACTTGGAAGTATCCTTCAATTTACTCATTTCGATTCTTTGGAGCAGCTTCCTGTACCTTATTATATTACTGAAGTAACTACTGCCAAATTCAAAATCTTGTCCATTCTGTAACAAACATCAATGTGAAACCATTCTTGTATTATTTGATCGTTGTACAAAGGCTTACTTACATATCTATAGTACTCCGAAACGTATTCTCTGTTTTGATGCAAGGCATTAGCAGTAATTAGTTTCATTTCTGACACAAAATACGCTTTTTCTGCTGAAGATATAATTTTAGAATTGCTGATTTCAGTATTGATGACATCGACTATTTCGTGAAGCATATCTTGAACCAGTTCGTAGTATTGACCCTACAATTTGCAATTATGCCAATTTGAATTATTTATATAATTATTATTGAACATCTTTAATTTAGTATCAATGCAACGCTCATTACCTCCTTATGCGTATCCTTTCTTAAATCTCGATTCAATTTGAATGAAGCTCCATAGAGTTTCGTATCGCCGAAGCAAAATATGGATCTTCACATGCAATCAAAATGTTGTAAATTTTGAACGATTGTACTTATTTTTTCAAAATGTATTTATTTTTCATCTTATAATTTACCGTTTAATGTGTTCCAGAGAGTTTGCGCTTTTCCATTCGATGTACCTCAAATTTTCAATAAGAACCTTGAACTTTATTACCTCAGCTGAAAATCAATCATCATTCTTATAAGTTTTTTTTTAAATTAGTACACATCGTTTTTATTAGTTCTTTATGATAATTGAACGCTCACCGATCGCATGATTCGAAAATGCATTCAGAAGTTTATTTAAAAGCACAAAATATGACGTATGCTTTACAAGAATAACTTCGTTATCATTAATGTTTGTGATTTCAGCAAAATGTTGTTTTACCGTGCCTATCAGATCCACCTAAATAAGACGACAGTTGAGTTAATATAAATATGTATCTATTTTTTATGTACCAGCTACTTCGGACGCGCTGAGCGCCCTCTATATTATTTTCTAAATTTTCACTTTCTGCTATTAAATATTTAAATATAAGCACAGAATGGTACGCAAAGACCAACAACCAATCAAAGAGCGAATAGTGAATATTACTTACACTGTTATTGCTTTCGTCATTGCTTTCTTGACTTTTTAAGAAATCCTTGAATTCAGGAAAATGGTCTGACACAGGGTCTGATTCGATTTTTTGACGTAAATTAATCTGTGAAAAAAAAGAAAAATGAATTAAAATTAGTTTGATCGCAATCAAAAATTATAATTGCTTTATTCGTTTTATGTAACTTACAGCAAATTCGTCATAGCTTCCAATGGAATTAAGATTATTGAGTTTGATTTTTTCAGCATCTCCAGTTTGCGTGGTTGTAAAGAATACCAACTGCAAACATATTTTTTATCATAATTATATGTCACAATATTCTTCCAGTCAAATTTAGTAATTCCTTACCGGGTGCAATATGCTCAAAAAGTTAAGAATCGTATTTTTACTTTCAGTAGATATGCTATCAACAATGTTAGTAATTAAGTTACTCTGCTCGCTTGTTTCAAATGCCTTATTGGTCAAGTGTTTGATGTGTTTGATCTGAGCATGTGATGGAGGTCTCAGCTAGTATAAAAATAGTCCGTTAATTATATTCAAAACACTTACGACTAAATTGCATTCATAATTTGCTATTTGCACGAAAATTCTTACTGAAACAATATTATGAGATGGATTTTCTGGATCTCGTTCTACGTTAATATCAAAGAAAGGATGTCCAAAACCTATTATATTCAATGCTTCATCAATGTTTTTCCAATTTGCATTTGGACGAAATACATGTTGGAAAAGTCTTGCTATCAAAACTTCCTTTTCGTCCTTGGCTTCGGAAGTTTCGTTAGCACCTATTCAAATAATTATAATACGTTTAAATACAATACTTTATAATTTAGATGCAAGAAAGTATAATAAACAATAAATATTTACCCAAATTCATACACTGTTGGAATAATTGTTTTTCTATAGATAACGAATGTACTTCTTTTTTAGTTGGCTTCTGACTTAATATTTCTGCAGTGATAATAGTTGCATACAATTATTAGGATGAATATTTCAAAAAATAAATGATATCAATGAATGTCGGTATTACTTATCAAGGAATTGCGAACTTCTGGATAAATTTTTTGCACGTATTCTTGTGTCCAAAATTTTCCCCCATTTTTACAAGCGTAAGAATAAGCATCTTCACAGGGATCAACAGCCTGGTCCAATCCACTCAGAACACTAAGGACTTAAGTTTAAAGTTTCGTTTAATATATAAGTTTAAAATATTCGTAATAGCAATACACATCTATAAATTATACATACGATCATTATTTTGTTTATTTTGTGTATGTATCCCATTACTTATCCATACTGCATCAATATTGTTTAAACTGTCTTCAATTGGCACGGCAAATCCACTTACTACGTATATAACTATAAAGACCCTGAAAATTAATGTTTACTAAAATTATAGTTCTAAAAAAGTCCAATAATACGAATCATACTTTTTTCAGATTATTAGTACAATTTTAGTATAAATTAGTAATACTCACGCGAATAAACCGTTGATCGACATGGTTGTATTTCCATCAAATCTCCAGCAGACACTAAATTTGTATGTCGTTGCTCTGCTCTTATATAATATTTCTTCCTTCACTATATTAATTTTAATTAGTAGTGATATGCTAGTTTTTTAAAGGAAATGAGACCGGAAATTACGCCCCAAATATGTTGACCTTTCTGACTACACCAAATTTTCAAATATCAAGATGCATATCTAAAGATAGAGTTGTGACGAAAAAATAAATGTTTGTAAGTTCTTACTATATTGTTATTATAATAAAACAAAACTTATATAAACTAGCATCTACAGTGTGATGTTTTAAAGCATTTTCAATTTTTCTCTGAAATATATATTTCCGATCCGCGTACCAAAAGCTTGCAATGGACATTTTTTCAAACTTTTGTAGTTGTAACAATTAAATACATTAGAAAAATATCCAGAATTCAAAAGAATTTTGTTAACCATCCTACTATTTGCATAACAATGATCCTGAAAAAATTAAGTTTAACTTTAGATGTATGCAATTATCACGTTGACATGCTGCAGATAAAAATATTTCACAACATATACTTTAACGTATGCGGAGAAAAAAAGCTGATCCATCGTTATTTTATTGTTCGAAAGCAGATTTATCGAAAATGGGTTATGCGATTTGATATAATTGTCTTTTAACATGGCTTGATATGCAATTTGCAATCCAAGTATCTCCGTAATCATATACATGACTTGATGTCGCTGAAAAAAAACAAAATAATATGTCTATAAATATACAATTAGGCATTAGCTTATTATTCCCTACTCACTTACTTACATTGAAGTCTATAATTCCAATGGATTCATAGCATGATATCGTATCTTCAGAATATTCGGGATACGCAAACCAATCCGGGATGTCATAGTGATATATACCTAGACGAATATATTTATTTAGAAAGACTAGAACCAAAAATGAGTAATTATCTATAGTTTATAAAGTTAATCTAATGTTACCATCTATAAAAATATTTTCGTTCATCAACGCGTACAAAAAGGCAGAAACTTTGACGCCATAATTACCATAAAGAACTCCTCTATAAAATCACACATATAAAACTACAAGAAACACAATAGAAAATATTGTAAATAAAAACAGTGTTTTGCATACTTTGGTAATGTAGGTGACAATAATACATCACTATTGGTCAAGGTATATAAAACTGCAACGAAATACAATATACTTTCATTATAAAATTACTTGTAAGATTTATTTTGTTGCCAAAATTTTAATTATCTTACTAAATCGGTTCCGAGCTTTTTCCACTTCCCTAATACTAAAAGGCAATGGGAAACTGAAAAAATGTCATTAAAATATAGATATCATAATTATTGGAAGATAATTTTTTTTTTATTCAATTATAACAAAATTTTCAATGCTTACTGAGACGGATTTCGTAACGTTTTTAGTCTGTGGTGTTTCAATAATTCCCTGTACTTGATAATATTAAAAAAATAGCTAGGCGTCATTTCAAGCTATGTTAAAAGACAAATGTTTAAAAAAAAGTAGAATAACATTTTAAGATAAAGAAATAATATTGAGTAAATGGAGACATACATCAGCGTGCGGGTTGAATGGGGAATAAAATACATGCTCTAATAGATCATCTGTAATTGATTTGAGTTTGCGCTCAAGATAAATCCGTTCTCTGCTGAATAAGGTATAGGTTGTGAGAATTTCATCAACAAATGCCTCTGCAATGTTTGCTACAATATCTTCTACTCTCCTAAGAAGCAATATCTGCAACATATATTATATAAAAAATGTTTATACAACATCAAAGAGATTCATAAAATTATTCTCATACATCACTTGTATCAGCTATATATTTGTATAAAATTTTATGAGAAACTCCATACAATTTAGTTTCTTTCAAACAAAATGACTGTCTGCAGTAATAAGAAATTTAAGTACAACACACTAATTTATGGATAGAATTGACTTTTTACTCATGCTCTACTTGTTAACAGTTTCCAAAGTCTGCGATAAATTCCAATCGATGTATACCAAGTTCTCGGTTATTAATTTTGCTAATACTGCAGAAACTGAAAACAAACTTTTTATTTAAAATTCAAACATTGGAATCCATTATCATGGATTGTATAATCATACAAATACCTATTACGTTGTTCGGTGTTTTATTCAACAGTTTGGAGAGTTCTATGAAAAACGGTTTATTTTTTATAATTATACTTTCTTTATCTGTAACTTGAATATCGACTTTTTGAAAAGTACGTCTGATTATCGTTGCCCAATCGATCTAAAAAGAGTTTGAAATGATATACATAATCGAACCTTTTAGATTGTTGGATGGGTTTACCTTAGCAAATTCATTGATTTCACTCAATTGTTCAAAAAAATTATCAAAATCTCCAATAGTTGTTTTTATGTTTAACAACCTTTTCTCCCTATACTTTTGTAAAACGGTGGTTTCAATTCGACATAGAGAATCTAGGAATACCTGTACTGGCTCTTTTAGATATCCCTTGATAAAATCAAATAAATCATCAAAGGCGCTAAATTCTCCAAAATATTTCACCTTTTCATAGTAATACTTGCGTTTCATAATAGGTATCATTTTATTTGTTATAGTTTGCATGTGCTTGAGCGATGGGGGTTGTAACTGTAACGTTGTTAAAACCCTTTAATCATAAATAATTAAAAATGGATTGTGAAGATTTCAATTGTCATACAATAATTATCCTACGAGATGGCTCTTCAGGATCGTCAATTACATTAATATCAAAAAAAGTATAATCAAAACCTAGCGAGTCTATTTTCATCTCTAAATCTTGCCATTTCTTATTTTCCTTGACATACTTTACAAGCTGACGACGTAAATTTTCAAACGCCAGATACTCTTCGTTTTGCCAATCACTGCCTGCTCGTATTTAACAGTTACATTAGAAAAATAATTAAATATATTAACCATAAGTCAACGTACATACCAAGTTTTATGCATTGTTGATACAATTCTTTGTCTACGTTAAAAAACTTTGGTTCGCTTGACTCGACTGGGCTGCTCAAGATATCTGAAATTAATTAATGTTCACACATTCATCTAAATTTCTTTGTCATGTATTGCGTGCGGGTTTAACAGCATTTAAGAAACAACCGCTTACTCATTGCATGAGTTTGAATTTTCAGAAGTACGTTATTCGGATATCCTGTCTGTTGGTAATTTTCCTCGCCATTGCACATGTATGAATACATGCTTTCACAGGGTTTCGCCGTTTTATTAATTTTGCTGACGATCGTATCATCTAAATATAATAATAGCATGGTCACACTTAACAAACTCGATGATCTATTAGCGAATTAAATTGTACGTACACAAAAGGAGACAGTCACCGGTGCACTTAGTTCTGCGGATATCGCCAATGTCATCGATGGACTCGACGAATCTTCTATTGATTTTTGCTGATGTGCAGTATAAACTGCACGTTAATGCAACCCTAAAATTTGAATGAGAAATCAAGTTTCCGTAGATTACTATCGTAAATTGCTGCTGGAATTCTTACAAAAGCAGCATTATCGACATTGTTGTATTCTTTAAGAGACCGTGACACCGACTGACTGCGATCTCCACGTTTCATCTCCTGTGCGTACGTCACAGCATTAATTGTGCGAAATTGCGTCGTTAATATACGCCCAGTCTTCCTCATTTTTCCATCTTTCATGTTGATGTGCAAGGTTAAAAATGTTTTGCTAATAAATATCAAAGAATTCTGTGAAAAATTGCAAGCTCCAAAAGTCATTTGTATCTATTCTTATTTCCGTAAATCGAATTGTTTTTCATAAAGCACAAGAGTCGAAAGGAAGGAAGCGAGGTTACACAAATCGCAGTAGTAGCCTTGGGGCGAGTTATCGTCGCCAAGCGAGACGAGGTGAGGTCCAAAATGCTTTGAATAAAATGCAAGTGTCTGAAACGCATAAGCTGGGTGATGCATTGCTCGTCTGGGCGGAAAGAGTAGGCTGCATCGAGTTCGAGTAGGAAGAAAAGGAGGAGAGAAGGAGACGCGCGCGTTATAAAGTATCCGATTCCCGGTTGTGTTATACGGACGTTAGGGCATTACCCGGGCTCTGCAGAGATGCGCGCCCGAGAGAGAGAGAGAGAGAGAGAGAGAGAGAGAGAGAGAGAGAGAGAGAGAGAGTGTACACGCGCGCGCGCAGTTCGACGTCTCTCCTCGTTTCTCATTCAGCGGCTGTCGACCGATGTCGGGAGGAGCTCTCGCAACTATCCGCGAGAGCCTCGAATCGACGTTGCTCCGGCGTTTCTCGCTTTTTCTCGCGTGCGCGCAAAGATGAGAAAGGGCGAACGAAGAAGAGAGAGAGAGAGAGAGAGAGAGAGAGAGAGAGAGAGAGAGAGAGCGAAACTCGTTGCTTTTCGGCTCGTCTGCCTCGCCGCGTATAGTCGAGAGGAAGTCGATACGCAAATAAATGGAGTTAAGGTGCTCGAGACGCGAGCTCGGCGCAACAACAAGACCGGATCGACCTTATCAAAGAAACGAATCAGCGCGCGGCATATGCCATTTTTACGCGAATCCCCGCCGTGTCTTCGGGATCGTATTTTTCCCTCAGCGATTTTCCATTTCGGATTCGCGCAACCTCGTTTTGGAATACACGCGCGCGCGTAACCTTTTCCTTTTCATGCAAAATTGCAAAATCCAGCATATTATACCTGAAATTCTTCCGGGAGAATTTAATTTCGAGCTTATAAGCTTATAAGAATTCCGCCAAGGTCCGTCGATATTGCGAAGCATGAGCGAGCGAGAAGAGTGATCGATGCGGGAAAAAAGCGGGACGCGCGTAGTTATTCATGAAATTGATAATTCAGCAGTCGAGTGCGTCATTAATATCGCAGATGTGAGGCCGTGTCGAAGGTAAATATCCTATTTAATCTAGAGAACCAGGCTGGAACACGCGTCCAATCGAATTCGTCTCGGCCATTATTTTAAGCTCGGCTCTCGCTCCTCGACGCCGCACAAAGCCTTGCCTGCACCCCCGCTTGCGAACGTCAAACTCGCGCGTATGTGAAGTGGAGGGACGCAGTGGTGAAAAGTGGGCGGAAACAAATGACTTGGCCGCTCTCCGGACAAATGCGCGCGTGGTATCGAGAGCGCGCGCGGATAAAAACACCGGTTGTCAGCCGGGGAAAACATGTGCCCTCAAAAACTCATCGGGCTTCGCGGACACGATGTTTCATTGCGCCCCGCCGCCTTTCCTTCTCCCGCTCCCTCGCATTTTTTCCTCGTCACGAGAGCTGGTGAAAGATGACTATAGTGCGCTTGCACTCGAGAGTGGGAAATTCTCTAAGCTCTTGCCGGGGCGGTTAAAAAGTGCCGCGTCGTCGATGAGATTTCCCGCCGACTTTATTAGCCGCGCACGCTGACTCCGCGCGACGGCGACGAATCCCGAGACTTCTCTCGCGCTTTATATATATATACGTACGTTACACCCGAGATGCTGATTTATGTAAGCCGCGAGTCGAATTTCCCCGGTCTGGCGGAATTTTTCTCTGATAATATAATACTCGCGGCGCGCTAGTGCGAGAATCTGATCTTTCGGTTAGTTTGGCGGAAGATTCTCCTCCGGAGCGAGCCTGATTAAAAAGTCAATTATGGCGGAGATAAAGTACACAGACTCCGCCGGCATTGATTAGAAAATCCGCGAGCGAGACGAGCGCAGAGAGAAAGAGAAACGTTATGCACGTAAAATCCGGCGCGGGCATTATGAATTTCGAGCGTGCTCTTGAATGCGCGACGAGAGGGAGCGACGGACTACACACGTATACACCTATACACCTACATCTCTCGCTCTTCCCCCCAATTAGCGCGAACAATTTGTCGAGCAAAGCAGAAAACGCCAGCGCGCAGCCGGGGAGACAATTAATCCTACGATTGGTTTAATTCGCTCGACATTATCCAATCGAGGCGGCAAAGCGAATCCGCGAACATTCTGTACAGTCTGCGAGCTGCGCGTGTGTGCGAGCTCGGCAGTCGCTGAATTAAACAGCCGGATGTCGTCCGCGTGTAGGTGCAAGGGTGGCGCGCGCGCGCGCGATTATTCGCGTTTAAAAACGCCTTTCCACGCAGTTTCACACAGGGCCGATGCTGTTGCGGTCGGGCTGACTTTATTGGCCGTCGCGCGTGTGTACATATATCTGTTATGCCGCGCATTGACTGTCCGAATTCCCCGGGTAATTATTTTTGTTTTGGCCTAGGACACGCGCGCTGCTAATTATCCGCCGGCGCGGGAGGATAATAATTTCGCTCGCTCGGACAATTCGGAGCGTTATACGCGCGATCCGTATCGCGAAAACATCGGGACGGGCTCGCTGATAAACGATTGCGCTGCAAAATCGAGAAACTCGCAATCGGCTTACAAGCGTCGCCTTATATACTCGCGGCGCCGATGGCGTGTTTTACACGCGCGTATTTTTCCGCTCTCTCGCGGCAATCGATACGTCTCGACATAATCCGGAATAATGTCACGTTTGTTAACACCTGTAGCGGCTGCAGCGCAGAGCTTTTGCGGAATAAAACGAGTAGAAGTGCGATAATTTATTGGCCGAACAACGGCCGGCTGCTTATCGCTCGCGTTATTTATCGCAGCTGTATGGCCGGGATTTCCTCGAGTCTGCTCTCGCTCGCTCGGCACTACCCCTCGCGCGTAATCGTCGTTTAAATTGAAAAATTGACGAGCCGCGCGCGCAAGAGAAATCTGACTTTAATGTCGCCTCTTATCCCCGGCCTCCTCGTTCATCTCGGCGAATGCAGTTATCTGCCCGCAGCGTCGTCCCCGTCATCGTCGCGCGTCGATATCGATACGGAGCCGATGGAAGAAGAGACTGCAGAGATAGAGAGTAATAAGTTCGATGGTGTGCAATAGCAGTTGGTACACGATCGTATAACTTTCGTGCGGCGCAGGACCCTCGAGACGGAAAGCCCAACTTATAACTGCATCTTCTTTCCGCTCTCTCTCCCCCTCGCTGAAATTGTAGACGAGTGTGTCTCGTGCCGCGCGCTCCATCTGCATGTTTTATTGTTTCAATTTTCCCTTCGTCGTGATAGCGCATCCCATACTCGCCTCGGCTTTTTTCATTCCTCCGATCCTCTGTTTCTCAATTTCCAACCGTCAAATTGCCCTCTCGCGGAAATCGATGTCGTTCCGCGCAGCGATTTTCTCTCTGCGCTGCCCACGACCGATCATCCCCATCGTCGGCTGCATAAAAATCCGCGGCTAATGGCGCGTACCGTTTTATACATGAGTGGAATAATACACGGCTTGCTTTACACGAGCTAGCTCCGAATCGGAACTCCCTTTCCAGCTGTGCGATTTTTCGACAGATTGCTAACCGTGTGTGTCTTTTTCTCTGTTCCAGGTAAGCGTCTCCGACGATCGTCGTCTTCCACCGAGTCAGTCGTGAGTAAAATATTGTACATAATGCTAATTCTCAATTCAGCTCGCGACGCGCTTTAAAAACAGATGATATTCAATTGACGCTAGCTGGACCGCTGCCATCTCTCGGCGCGCGCGAGTCGGCCGGAATTTTCATGCTGCGGCGATGACGCTTTCTTAATGCGATCGTGCAGATCTCGCCAAGAGACAAGCTCCAATTTAGTCCGGTTGATTTCAATTAATGCAGCTCCGCTTCCTCGGCATTAGTCAGCTCTGAGCTCAATCAAAAAAGCATTGAAGATGCGCGAAAAGAGCGGTGCCTGCATAACGAAAAAGCTCGGCCGGGAGAGGCGAGAGCAGGGCGTTTGCGAAATAACAGGCAATTATCGAAAATTAGCGCGGCTTGATCCCTAAATTACCGCGCTTATCTTTCATTTTGCACTCGCGCGCGCGGCGGGCCGAGCAGATCATCTCGGGGCGTTTCTCTATACACGCAGCGAGAAAGAGCAAGTGGAGAGAGGCCGAGCGAGATAAAGTCGAGAGATGCGAGTCCGCGAGGATATAAGAGCCGCCTTAAATTAGATGCTGAGAATACCCGCGCGCACAGCAGCAGCAGGCGGCCTTTGTTCTCGCTGACGCACGCGCCGCTCGGTCGTATGTGTTTACTGCGGTGCGCGCGCGCGCGCGATGGAGCTACCATTTTCCACTCCTCCTCCTCCTCCCTTCACTCCGCGTTCACCCCCTTTTGCCGAAAGGCTGATCCCTCTCTCCTGATTTTATCGCACGCCTCCCTTGAGTCGGATTCACGCAGGAAAATTCATCTCCGCGGGCGCTTCGCTTGGATTTTGACTATTTGACGCGTCTCGCGAAAAAGGGAGAGGCTCGTGGTGCGCTATGGATGCGTATCTCTCGGACGGCTCGAGGCCGCTGCAGCGAGAAGTGGCATCGAATCGGCGTTGCATCGCGGCGGCATCAGCGCGCCCGGTCCCTCGGGCGAAATTCCCTGCTCCGCCTCGCTTTCGATGCAGCAGTCGCGCAGGGAGGATCTCGCCCCCTTTGCCGGGCGCGACCGCAAACCTGTTTAGCGAGTGCGCCGCGGCATGCGGGAGTGTAGCTCGCGTAAATCAGGCTGATGGGAATTTCGCTGGAAAGGACTACCATCCTGATGCTACCGCTGCCTCGGTGCTCAAGATTTTTCCCGGCGATCGCGCGCAGCTCGACGTATACGCCTAATCGAGTTGACGGTCTCTTTGATTTAGTGGAATCCCGACCATCCCGCGCGAGCGATGAGCGACCGGATCTCGTTGTATCGGAAAGTAACCCACATGACTGTGCGACAATGTCTGCCGAGCTAATTAAATTCAGCGGCGCGTCTTTTTCCGACCGCCCGTATATTTGTCAAGAGGAAGCGCGGCGCAACGTGTTATTAGATCGAAGCGACCCACGCCGCTCACTCGTTCTCTATCGCTTTGCGGTCCTGCAACATCTCGACGCGACGGCGGCGGCGACTTCTTCGCCTCCCTTAAACGCTCGTAATTATCGTCCGTATCTCCGCGCTATCTGCATATATTATATTCCGTCGTCGACGCGTTTTTTTTCTGCGGTTACGGGGACGTGTCTGCATGTGTGTGTGTGTGCGGAGCCTCTCCTCTCCACTGCAGCGTGAGATATTCGCCTCCTCTCGGCGCAGTGCGCTGCAGCGATGCCTCGCAGGGCTTTCCCGAGCTCCTCTCTTTATCTTCCTCGCTCTTTCGCGCTTGTCTACTAAATAAGTAGGAACTGCTCGTCTGGCAAAACGACGTGTGAAATCGCTGCTTATAAAGTGCTGAATTTACGTAAATTGCCTCGGCATTTTTCACCTTCGAGCCGAGCATTTTTCCTCGATCCCCCCGACTTTCAGTTATTTATGCTCCATTCGCGGGGCTACTGCTGCTGCAGCGCTCTCTAAGTCGAATTCGATCGGCGAGGATTCTCACGGCCCTCCCTGCTCCCGCGCCTGATATGATTTCTATCTCGTGCGACACACGCAGATCCTACAAAGAGTTGAACTCCTTTCGCGATGTTTCGCACGAGCAATTTCGCGAAATGCGCAATTGAGTATTAAAATATGCGGGATTAATTTCAGCCGCGACCCTCGTCAGACGAGGGACGAGGTCTTAACGGCAGCGCAGGTAATACCGCGGAATATCATAACTTATTCACGCGCCGCGCATTGACAGTCTGCATTTTTCGGCCGAAAAAGGAGCGAGGCTAAATAATGATTCAATTTATCAGGCGGCCGCGCCGAGGTTAATATCTTTATTTTCGAGGCTCCTTTTCCCCTGCTATATTCTTTGCGCTCGCGCGAGGAGATACGTCTACCTCCGAGCGCGAGATACGAGCGGCTTTTAACCGAATTGGCTAACATCGATTTATCGATCGGTTATACGAACAAATACACGGAGGAGAAAAGTTTCGCGTGTGCCTTTGACCCCGCTGTCTTCTTTTCCTCGAGGCGGTACACCGCAGCGGCAGCGTCGCAACGAAAATACATAAGTAAATATGTGCAGCAGAGCGGCGCTCGGAGACTGACACAAGGAATAAACAAGGGCGGAAGCAAACACGCGCTAAACTTCGCTTCTGCGCGATTCCCGAGCCAAATGGATGAGTTGGCACATGTGCAGCAGCGCGAGCTCGCGGAAAAAGATTTTCGCGAAGATGCAATCATAAAGCACAAGGAGAAATCGCCAAATACGGCTCGAGCGATAAATCCCTCGACGCGTCGGGGAAAACAAGCCTCCCTAATTAGATCGAAAAAAGCCTAGCGGCGCACGGCGAAAACTCTCGCCGCGACCACAGCCTGAAAGTGCAGCAGGAGGCTAAAAGGATATCCGTGTACGGTGAGCTGCGGGTCCGACAAACGCGCGCGCGGCCAAGACAGAAGAGCCGGAATAGAAAACGCGGAAAATTCCGGGATTCCCGGCGGACCGTATAAGGTGGCTCAAAGTGTGTTATCCCCGCCGCGCGAAAATGGAAACGCGAGATCAGCTGCTCTCTGGTGGTATACTTGAATAACAATACCCGCCGAGCTTGGTTTAAATTAAATCCGAAACTACGGATTCTAATTCTGGAGGTCCTTAATTTCATTCGAACCGCAGCGGAGAAACAAACAGCCAGGAAATTCTCGGTATAATAAACAGCTTTGGGAGAGAGAGGGAGAGAGCAAAGGCATACGCAGATACTGCAGCAATGCATTATTTCCGGAAAATTCAAAGAACGCTTACAGCTGTGAAACAACGGGGCGCTTTTCTCTCGCGTGCCTCCCTCTGCCCCTCACTCGACGCGCGCGCGCGATAAAGTATGAAGAACCGTTATGTTTGCTAAAGCGTCGCGGTGCATATACGCGCGGCCCCATAAAAAAGCGCAGGATCGCCCGAGTGCTCGCGCGAAAGCAAGAAGGATAGAAAGAAAGAAAGACTGGGAGTACACGTATAGGAACACGCACACGGTAGCGGCACATACTGCGAGAAATAAAAGGATTCAGAGTAGCGGGCTGCATTCCTGGATTATTTAACATTTTCCCCCCGTCGAGCATTATCCCCCTGCACGTGTGCGTGTACGTGCACATACACACGAGCCGCTCTGATGCATATCCTCGGGAAAAGGCAGCCGTTGAAGTTATGCCCGGCGAATGTCATGTTTTCTTTATCGCGACGATTGGCACCTATGTGTATACTCGGAATTATTGTTCGCGCGACGTCGACGACGAGCCAATTATAAATTAGCGCCGCGTCCGAGAGAAGATACGCCGGCACGTACATATCGGTCCCTTTTTTCCGCAGTCGCGACACGAGTCGAGCCGAGTTTTTTTATCGCGTACACACGCGCGGACCTTGGACACGGAATGAAGTTATTGCGCGGGCCCTTCTCAGCTATCGCCGCGCAACGTGTCGTGATACGGGGCGACATCAGTCGCTGGCTATTCGAGAGGGAGAGCGAGAGAGAGAGAGAGAGAGAGAGGTGCGCGCGCGCGATATCGTGGATATTGCGTTTGACGTTATATTTTATGAATATTTCGGAGGCCTTGATTAACGATCTCGCATCGCATTTCGACACCGTACACTTTATCGGAGTTTATTTTTCAGCGCCTCGAATAATCTTTGTTTGCTCGAAAATTTATATCGTGAGAGGGCGAGAAATTGAAATAAAGACGTAGCGAAAATCGATGGGAGTGCGCGAGAGTCGATAAATTCATAACACGCAGCTCGCTCGCTCCGTATAATCTCGTGCCATTGGTGTGTACACATAGGCAGGTTTACGATTTCTCTTTTTCTCCAAAGTACGCCCCTCGCGCCGGGCCCTTTTCCCCGGCGGGAACCGCCCAAAAACGCGTGGTAAAAAATCCAGCTTCGATTTCAAAGTTTCCGTCGAACCCTTTCATCAGGCGCTCGCGCGAGACCTCTCTCGTCCCTCCCGACGTCTTATTTCCGACTTTTTTAGCCCGAGACTCGTTTTCTCCCCCATAGCTCTGTAGCACCGGCTCCATCTCGAGCCTTTCGCTATTGCTTCCCTCCGTTACCTCGTCGCGCGTACTGCTGAAATTTACTTTTTTTCATGAATCGCATTACGTCCTTTCAACGCCCGGGAGAAATTTTCCGTAGCTACTTTGCGTTTCCTGAGTCAGCGCTTTTTTGCAAGTATAAATAATATAAAGGAAGGTAAACTCGGAGAGGAGGACGATTAGATACACACGCGATACTAGAGGAGGGAGAGGAAAACAACGAGCGTAAGGCGAGATGTAGCGACAAACGATGCTTGGATTACGAATGCGCGCGGCAGCCGATAGCCGATAAGCCGGCAATTGGAAATGCTTGTACGCCGCGCGGAAGGCGAGATTATCCGCAGGATCGCGCGACGAAAAGAAAGGAAATTATTGCAGCGCGCTGAAATATTCGTTGCAATCGTTATCGGGCCCGATTTTATCGCTTTCCTCCTCTCTCCACGCCGCGTTGTTCGATATTAAATAGATTGGAATTTATCGGCTGATGCTGGCGCGTTCCTTGGCGAACGAAACCTCGAGATAGATAGAAAGAGCATTGTTCGAGTTTCGGCGTCAGAGAGAACGAGAGCGCGAATACAACGTAATAATAAAAAGGGAAGCGTAAAAGCGCGAGAACAAAGGGATAAAAAAGGATCAAGCGCCGGGGCATAATACGGAGGAGGAGAGTAAAAAAGTAAGTCAGTCTCGAAAGAGAAACAGAGACGCGCAGCGCAGTGCCACAAAGGATTACTCTCCGCGAGCGGGCGAGTGTATAGCTGCGCAGAGAGGAAGGAAAAAAGAGAATCAGTCGTATAAGAGAGCAGCTTGCGGCCGTTGCCAAAAATGAAAAGGAATAAAAACCTTAAACTAAACTCGTAAAACGGATACGAGCGCCGCGAGCTGTCAAAGTTTTACGAGTCGATCGTCCTCCAAATACGTAAAGGTCTGTAAAAGCTCGGCTCTCTCCCGCTGCACGCAGTTTCCCCGTCCCTCCGCGTTCGTGTGCAGTCTATGCAGTCCCGCTTGTCACCCCTCTCTCTCTCTCTCTCTCTCTCTCTCTCTCTCTCTCTCTCTCTCTCTCTCTCTCTCTCTCTCTCTCTCGCGTGTGTGTTCCTTCTCTATACGGAGATGTAGGCATATTTCTCTCTTTTGGACCTCGCGCCGATTCTCCGGCTCCGAAAAAATAAGAAGCTGCAGTGTGTCGATCGTGTAAAGAGAGGGCCGGGGATAAAGGATTCGAGGAAATAAAAGTTCGGTGGAGGCGGTAAAAAAATCAATTTCGCCCGGCCGAAAACAGAGAGGATATCCCCGGGTTTATAAGAACGTCGGAGGTCGAAAGCGAGAGGTATTCCTCTCGTGCGCGCAGGTCTGCGTGTGTGGCTTTAATTAGTCTCGTTATTTTTTTTTTCATCGAGAGAAGCTGCTATAGAGGGAGAAAGGGAATCTATTCGTGTTTATTTAAATGGAATGCGTGTTCGCCTGCAGAGCTATCCTTAGTGCTATTTTATTTCTTCTTCTCTCTCGCTCGCCCCAACGGCAAACAACATAATTATCAAATCGAAGCTCTTCTTTTGCTCTCCTCTCGCTTCGCTGCTTTCCACCCGCGTTTTAATCTACACTTCCGCAGGCCTCGTACATATTTCGTTGCTTCTCGCTGCGCGAAATTTTTAATCAAACCGCTGGTGATTAATTTCGAGGAGCATAAATCCGTAGAAAGAGATAATAATTCCGTGCGCAGCTCCGATCGACGGCCCCGATCTCTCAATCCGAATCTCCGCGTGCATACACCAACGCGACCAATGCCCCTCCCGATAGAGTCTTCTCGTTGCCAGCATCGCGGCTGCGGCGATGAAGAGCTCTGTGGAAAAAAGGCCGGCTCGAATTTATCGAGTGTTGCGCTGCAGTTCTGTCTCTACTAGCTCTCTCCTCAGCAGCGCAGATAACGAAGCCGAGTCGCTCCTTTCGGGATCGAGGGAAATAAAGAAGGAGGCGAGCTGGCCGCCGTGGGCTCGCGTGCTGCACTGTCCAGCCGGCCGCAGACCGATAAATCAAGAACCTGCGGCGCCGCTGCCTTTTTTCGAACTGCGCGCTTAGAGAGAGAGCCGCTCTTTTCTTCTTGCGTTATGTATAGCTGACGCGGACACGGCGGAGCGAGAGCCTCGCCCGCCATTATACGCCGGGCAACGTCAAATTACAGCCAATAATTTTTGATAATCAATAGCGCGAAGCCCCGTGCGAGCGCAGGGCATGAAAGGGTCTTGACTTTCTTCGAGGGGAAGAATTCGAGATGAACGCGCGGCTCGTGAGAGAGAGGTTTTTCGGCGCAGGGCCACGAAGAAAAGAAGCATCTTAGTCTCGGGGTTTCTCCCTATCTCTGCTTACGCTACCGAGGCAGTCGAGGAGAAAAGGAGCAAGTAAGACGCTCTCTGCGGGAATAGGGCGGTCTACTCCGATTGTTTGCGTCTTGTGCGGAGCTGCGCATCGGGGAAAAACGGAGGGGGCATATTAATTTGCTAATTTTTCGAGAGCACTGCCGCTGCCGCCTCATTAAGCCCGGGTATCAAAAGGAGAACGAGATCCTTGCGCAGCTCCTTTTCGTGATTTTTTTATTCTCTCAGCTCTTGCCCTCTCCGAAAGCGTGTAGGCGAGCAGCTACAGCCGGCCGGCTACTCTTTAAAATTGAATATTATACAGAAGGGCGGCACGGATCTTATCTTTTTCGGAATATAGAGCAACGATGGAGAGCTGAAATATGGCTCTCATTAGTTCCCCGTTCGGCTTGTGCGTGTAGGTCGGAAGAATTTTCATCGAGAACTATTCGTAAACGCCATAAATCCAGATTGAAGCCTCGGGCCATCGATACATTGTAAAAATACCGAGAAAGCCATTATTTTCCCCGCTTCCCGTATACTTGACATAGAGAGAGTAGAATCGATTACTCGATACTTTTTGGTCTTCGAACGGGTTTTCACATCTACAGCACCGCGAGCGCTACAATCTCGAAAAGAATACCACCGACATACCGATAAGCAGAAACAATAATTCGCCCGACTATACAGCAGAACATCGCGGATTTATCACGTTCATTTCGCTCGTTAAATCTGCTCCGATCGCGCGAGCGCCGCGACGTACGCAAGAATCGCTCCCGTCCGTCGAACAATTATTTTCTCTTTTCGCTACAGCGCGGCGTCATATTTTTCGATCAGCCCGTAAACTCATGCTCGTGGGTATACCAGCTGCTCTCTCGCTCGCGCGCATATGTAATATCGCGACAGCGTTTATTGTCGACAGATCGATGAAATATGACGATTTTATGCTTTGTAATAGGCGCGCGCGTGGCCGGCTTTTTCGTGCCGTAGTCGCGCGCTCGCGTGGGTTTTCGCATATTATAGTCGTTGCGGCCTGTGCGTGTGTGTGCGCAGCCCGGAATATAAACGATGCAAGCTCGACCGAGCGTGATTCGCTGGCGACGATTCATTTTTTCTCGAATCCATCTCCAAAAACACACACCTCTCGTGTGCGAGAAAAAAGTATGAACGGTAGCCGCGACAGCATCGTATATTATCCGGCGACACGCGAGCAGCGAAAGCGCTCCATAAGCGCGAGCAGGATCCTCGCTGCATTGTTTGTTAAATGAGCGCGCCTAATCGCTCCGGGAGGATAAACGGCCGCCGGATTTGCATGTAGTCCGCAGCGCGGTAGCAGATGCTCGCCGATTTCGCCTGCGCGCGGGAAAAGCGGCGATTATTGCCCGCCGCAGCGAGGTAATTAGAGGTCGTTAAACCCGCGTTGAACTGTTGCGCACCCTCTTTCGCTCTCTCGCTCGAGTCCGTTTTTGCGCGCGCCTACTCCTTTTTCAACGCTTTTTCTCCTCGTGCGCACAGGGCCGGCTCAAAGGGGATGTGCGGTATTGTACTCGTTTCCCGGTAAAAATCACTCGGTTAGCCGCGAGAGTTCAGCTATTCTCATTGTGTGCTAATATTTTCTCCGAATGCGCCGCTCGGTATTACATACACGGAGAGAGAAGCTGCAGCGGCGGCCTCGCCGTTGTTACACGTGCGCGACCTCTACTCGGCCGCTGCGCTTGCCGATATTTTGCGAATTCATAGATTTTTCCCCGAAGCCGCTGCGTTAGTGCGTCTGCCGATTGATTATTCGATAAACGCGCGACTCGATCGCAGACGTCGAGGACGCGACAGAAATTGGTTTTTCGCGAAAATCGAAGCTCCGCAAAAACGAGGAACGGATATCCAGGCCGCGATAAGTTGCCCGGAGAAGGAGAGACGAGCTTGCGCATTGACTTGCAAATCCGACAAGCGCGCGAGACAATTGCGCGCGCTATAGAAAAGCGGAGGAAAAGAAGTGCGTCGAACTCGAGGAGAGAAATGATCCGCGCGCGCGTGCAGTCTCTCGTCCCTCTCTCTCTCTCTCTCTCTCTCTCTCTCTCTCTCGAGGAATATCCGTGTTTCGAATAATCGGATGCCGCGCGTGCAACATATCCGATATATGGAAAAATCAATCGAGGGCCTCCCTCCCCCCATTATACTCGATAAATAATGGGCAATGCGATGAAGTTTCAGCGGTGGTCGTCGTAAAATTTCGCATTCCGCGGTCACGATTTCGCTTTTAATCAACGGAATTCCCGATGCGTGCCTTTGTATCGGGAACATTTTTGCTTCGTTTGTAATGTTAATGCGCGCATTTTATATTTTTACTCTGGTCGTGTTGATGCAGGCCGTATGTACACAAAACGCGAATCGACGGGGGAATCGGATTTCGCTCTGCACCTTTCATCATTTCGTATGACAGTTATTTTTGCAAATGAAACAAAGCC
The DNA here is from genome assembly GCF_009193385.2 of Nasonia vitripennis. Classification (NCBI taxonomy): domain Eukaryota; kingdom Metazoa; phylum Arthropoda; class Insecta; order Hymenoptera; family Pteromalidae; genus Nasonia; species Nasonia vitripennis. Next base: position 20,832,713 of record NC_045757.1, on the reverse strand, counting down.
TCAAAGGCGGATTTACATCGCTTTAAGTTTTTGATTGCCTTATTTATTCCCGCGGGAATAATTTTGCGAAAATCGAAAACGCGAAATTGAGCGAAAAAAATCATAATCCAATGTGACGATTCATCCTCCTCTGAGATCGCTCGCACCTTTGTATCGGCGATAAATCGTCGCACCCACGCGACCGACAAAGAGCCGCATCTGCTACCCTCACCATCTCCGTTCATTATTGTCGTACACCGTAAAACAAACGAAAGGACGACGATCTCGGCGCTCGCGCGCGAATCAGTTCTCGCCTCCCGCATTTGCATCGCGGCGGCGAATTCGCGCGCGTGCCGCTCACAATCAAATATGCAAATAGAGCTTTTCTCTCCCACGCGCGTATACCGATAGTCGCCGTGACGGATGGACGCGTGTCAGCGTGCGCATACCTATGCAGCCGAGGGCAAATAAACCGGCCAATTTATAACACTCGGCGCCGTGAAAACTATACCTATACACACCGGCCTGCTGTAACGTCTCTTTTTTGTAGCCCGACGAGCTCTCTGCGTACAGCATAGATATACTATATAGTCTAATGACGGTTTGCCGTGCAGCTGTTTCGGCCGCGGGTTTATTGATACGTTTGTCGCGCTCGGGGACGGGTGTAAGTTTCAGCGCGGCCGTAGGACAATTTATTCGACTCGTCTGGCCCGATGGTGCCCGTGTTACCGGTGCGCTGCCTCGCTTTTTCCAATCGGAGATTTTTCCGCGAGTTGTGCCAAGCAGAGATAGCATCTCTGTTAATCGTCACGGTGCGCGCCGTTCGATCGATGTGGACCGCGCACGTATCGGGAACGAGTTTGCAGCAATAATGTTTTTGCATTACGTTTGTGTTTTATGCAAACGACAGAGTGTATCGTAAATACGAGGAATTATTATCCTGTAATGAACTGCGCGGAACGTCTGGCTTGCAAATTGTTATCGTTGATACTTTCTTTTTATTCTCGGGGATCAAAATATGTATACACCCACTACTGCTCACTTTCTACGTTTCAATTAATTTTGATTTATACCAGAGAGAAAATGGGTGCACGATCACGAGCACGTTTGCATATTGAGAAAAAATTGAATGGTCGTGTATAAAGTTGTAAGCTCGTGCAGTGTAGGTTACGTAAAGCCCGAAGAAAGCCATTTGATTGAGCCATTATTGCTTCTGTAATAAGATTTAAATCTCAAAGTCGGCGGCGATTTTCCAGTCAATACCTTCGGAGCCCGGTATAACCATAACAAGCCGATGACAAATGAAACTCTATTAAGCTCGAGCAGGAGCGTTTGATTTGAAATGTCCGATAAGCGATTCAGCACTTCAATAAGCGCGCGGCATATTCGCTCGGAAGAGAAAGCAGAGCCTTATAACCAGGCCACGTATAACGTGGATATCAAAGCAGACTCGCGCGAGATGACTGCCAATTGTCGTAGTCTTATTTCCGGATATTTTCGCACACACAGCCTGTATTTCATCGGAGCTTCGCTTTATCTGAAAGTCAAGGAGACTTGCGGTAAATAATGCGATCCGGACGCGCGGTATGTAGAGTACGCGTAGGTATTATCATGGCGACATTGAAGCGTCATTTGAATTTTCTGTATCCGCCGCGAGCCAGCTTCTTTTTTCTACAGAGACGTGAGCGCAACGTACAATGTATGTCGAATGCGAATGCAAAATTATTAATAAACCGAAGATAATGTCGGTCGCGCGCGTCATGAATTCGCGCACGATAAATGCCCATAAATAATTAGAGCATGATTTATCGTATCGGCAGCGCGAGCGCGTTATAAAATAATACGAAAAGCCGATAACGTCCGAAACAACGCGATAGCGTCACGTCCGCGTAAAACCCCCGAATTCGCGAAGATATGAGCCGGATTGTCGTCATGCTTCGCATCAGAATAAAAAAGTCGCCGCGCGTACGTCCGCAAGAAAGCGTCAAACATATCGTATCCAGATTCAAAGCGACGAAAATCGACGGGTTAAACGCGATTCCCAGCGCAGTCGTGCGAATGCACTTTTATCGTCAGTTCCGGCGCGCATTATAAGCAATTTATATTCGAATCGACGCCGCGCGGCGTGTCGGGCGGGAAATTAAACGAATTTCGGCTTACGACTATCGTGACAGATTTATGTGGCCCGCCGCGAGCGCTCTCGGCGATCGGCCCCGATAATAATGCGCCGATAGAGATTTTATTGTCGTCGATTTTATTTTAAGTCGTCGTGGCTTGAAAAATGAGCTGATCGCGAGAATTTATAGAGACCTCCAATGACGAATTGAAACAGTGCATTATGCGGAAGCTGAAAGGTTGCACTCGCGGCAGACGGAAAAATGAAGAGCTAGAATCGCATAGCTCGGAAGGAGTTAAGGAGTTGCCGCGGCATCGGAAGCACTTTATCCGCCGCGGAAGCCGCGAGATTAATGTGCTCCCCGAATGCAGCGGCGGCGCGCGGCAACAGCAGCCAAGTCTCGAGTATAGAAGAGAATATCCGAGCGAGGGAGAGAGAGAGAGAGTATGCAGTACATATATAACTGTTGGGCTTCGGAGCTATAATAGCCCCGGCGGCATTCTACACAGTGTATACACACTCACTCAAAAAGTTCGAAAATCGCCTGGGAGGAGCGCGCTACTCTCTCTCTCTCTCTCTCTCTCTCTCTCTCTCTCTCTCTCTCTCTCTCTCTCTCTCTCTCTCTCGGCTATATTTTTTAGCCACCGCCTATTCCATTTTCCGCCGCGCACATTGTTGTCTTTATGGCCTCGGCGCGTGTAAAATATATGAATAAGCAACGTTTATTGATTTATGCAAAAATACGCAGATTCGGACCCCGCTGAATTATTAATGTTTTTCGCTGTCGCGGTGTAACGTGCATAAATGAAAGGCTTTATCATATTCTCGAGCGGCGAAATTGTATTCGCGGCTCTTGCGAGATTTTCATCGGAGTGAATCAATGAAACTCGAATCCGTCCGAGTTGAAAACTGGGTTTGTTTATACCGTGCGGATGTCGTCGGAATGATAAATACTCAGCTCCGATCGAACTTTCGAAAAAGCTTCTCGCAGTCGCAGTTCATTTATAGCGAGCTGATGCAGCCAGACTCGTCGCTCCATTTATCGGCGAGTCAGGGAAGGAACGTGCCGATCGCAAAAAGGACAATTATAAGTGAAAGACGGAGCGCCGCTCCGAATCGCAGTAGCCTCCTCCGGTCTCCGGTTTTGTATGCTAGTCGAGGGGATTGAAAAATAACGGCGGGGCTGTCCGAGCGATGCATCAGTCGGCCGCGAAATCCGATTCGATAGAGCTCTTCCTCTTCCTCGGGGCTCTCTTCCGTAAATCACGGCTCTCTCTCTCTCTCTCGTGCTCTCTCCGCCGGCTGCTCTCGGAGAGATAAATATGCGCGTTAAGTGTCCGCGAGCGCCGGCCCGGTAATAAAGTCGAGCATCTTTGACGTTTCTCATTGCTGCCGCCGCGCCGAGCCATATTTTCCTTCTTCCCCGCGGATCGATCGCGGAACAGTCCTTCCTCCCGGGGCGGCTCTCCTCGCCATTGTCTTTTGATCGATGCGCACTATCGGACGATGGCGCGCGCGGTTTGCATGCGCTGCTGCCTCGCGGGGGATTAAGTGATATTATTATACGAATCTTTCGCTCGGCTCTGCCCGTCGCGGGCCATTAGGCTTCGGCGAACGAGCGTGAAAACGTATTTTGACGCGGGCGACGCCTGCGAAATGAGCGCGAGTGCGATCGGGCGAAACTCGCGCTGCTGTAAATTAATATTTCAGACGAAGATACAGCGAATATTTAATAAGTCGATGGCTTGTACAGGCCGTTATCAGATCTTTCACGCCTCGCGCGGCATAGCCGTTCGTGTTAACATCGGCGGCGCAGGCATGCGGGCGTGAAATGAGAAGGCGCATACAAGACGCGTACACGCGGCAGCCCACGGAGGATTTTCGCCGACAAATTAAGTCTCGCGCCGCTGCTACCTACGGCGGCACCTCGCAAAGGCGATGCAGCGGGCTATCTCCTTTTCGAGACGACTCGCATATCTGCCCACTCGCGCGTCTCTCTCTCTCTCTCTCTCTCTCTCTCTCTCTCTCTCTCTCTCTCTCTCTCTCTCTCTCTCTCAATCTTCTCCTCCTCGCGTACTCTTATTCGGACGCGGCTGTAAAAGACTCGTCAAGCGTCGTGAGCGATAAATTTCCGGCGTACTTTGCGAACAATCTCTCTCGGGAGAGGATGAACAACTGCCGGATGAAGCTTTACGTCATGCGCGAGCCTGATGGCTCGTTATGCGCTATTCTTTCCCGCGCGCGCGGAGAGCAGAGGTTATCGTCGAGAAGTGATGTATAAATGACTTTCCGAGAGACGTCTCCATTCCGCGCATAATCGTTCCGACGGGTTTATTCATCGGGGCGAGCGCACTTTGCGAATTACTTTTGGAAACTACGGCTAAGCTCGGATGAATTCGCGTACACAGAGACGCAGAGCCGCAATTACGGATTCGAAATTCCCGCGGGTGGGCCGCAACCGCGCGGAAGGAACACGAGACACTCGGGCGCTCAATGTAGCGGAATAAAGGCCGCTTCGCTCTTCTCCGCAGTAGTCTACCGTGTATAGTGTATACAGAGGAAACAACGTTTCCTCCCGTCGCGACTCCCCGGAGGGATTTCGCAAAGAAAATTCCACCGCGGACTGACGTTTCCAATCGAGAGCTGATGCAGGGCGCTCGGCGTTATCGCGCAAACGAGCCGTGCGCGCAGAAATTGCGGGAAGAGAATACATCTTTCATTCACCGAAAGCGACGCCAGTGTCGCTCGGACGCGTTGATCGGCGGTAATGCGACTGCGTCGCTCTTCTTCAACGTCTGCTCGATGACTTTCGCGGATTTGAGCTCGACGTCGAGAGCGCACCACTTTGAATGTGAATTTTTCTTTCATATCCATCCAGTCGGCTGTGTAATTACAGCGTGTTCGATTTAGCATTGAATGGAGATAGGCCTCGGCTCGCGGGCGTCAGGTGAAGAGAAAAATCGACGCGACAAAAGAAGGCATTCAGCCAGCCCACCCAACGAAACAATAACTCGGCGAGCGCGCGATCGGCGCATTAATAAAGACCTCATACAGCCACTCGCGAGCGTAAGCGAGAGAGATCGAGCTCCTCATTATTTACGGCGCGATGACCGGCGGGCGATGGTTCATCAATCGGGCGGCGTCGACACTCGACGTCGTTTTTCGGCGCGCGCGAGAGAAGTAATTACGAGAGATCGCCAACCCCGATCGAGCGACGAAGGGGGGCACCTTCGCGTTCTTCATTATCGGGACAACACTGGCCGCATTGTCTCGCCCCTGCGTTGATGGATCATTTTTTGGCACTTGTTTTCTCGAGGATATCCTCCATATTTCAAGAGGCGTATTGCGAATCCGTTTTCGTGCATATATTTATAATAGCCTCGGATCGGATCGAGCGCGTGAACCGAATGAATCGCAACGAAGAGTGCCGAGTAAAATACTCACCGGCGGAGAGCTGGAAAAAGTTGGAGCGTCCATTTTCATACTCTCCCAAGTGGATACGCCTGCGCACCGCACATCCATTTGCATTTTCAATCGCAAATGCAGCACGCGCCGGCTGAATAAAATATGTCGCCGGAGTAGTTCGTTACGCGCCGCGAAAGTGCAACAAAGCCGCCGCTGCGCATAAAATCCAAAAAGAGGAGAGGAAGATCTCGAGAGCGGCACATAAAAAAAGCCAGAGCCGAGCGCGGCATAAGTCTGCTCTCGAAAATCGCGGCCGCGAGTGTACTCTCCGCGCGAGAGCTAGCGGCGTTATCAAGTCCCACGAGTGCAAGTATATATCCGCTCCAGAAGTAGAGAGAGAGAAAGAGAGAAAATAGGGGAATATTTTCCGCTGCAATATCCCGGAAATTTCGCGACGTGACGCGACTATTCGCCGGGCGCAATAAATTCCTGCTCGTCCGCGACCTTCGCGTGCCGCCGCGCAGCAGCAGCTAAACCTAAGCCGGCTTAACAAACCTCGCCTGGATTTGGCTGGATTCCAGGCCCTCCTGCTGCTGCTGCTGCTGGCGATTCGCTCGTTATTGTCCGGAAAATGGGTCGGCTATAATTGCGCCCCGCTGGATAGACTCCTCTCCTCGCTACATGCGGATTCCAATCTCGCGCGCGAGATATGCACCGAGCGCTTCATATACGTGTATATACAAGTTCGGGATACGGAGCCGAGTGATTTCGCCGCCGGTGCTGAGAGGAGTGAAAAGGCCCTTTTAGACAATCCTCCGCCAGCGCGAGATGTCGGCTGAAGTGTCCGAGGAATACTCTTGCGCCAGTTTCTCGCGGCGCAAATTCGAGTGCCGCGAAAGTCTCGAGCCGCGCGTATAAGAAGAGCGACATTGTTAGTCGCGGGGAAATAAATAATCCAAAGTCGCGTCGAGATCGCGCAAGAGGGATGAGGCGCGCGAAACTCGAAGCGCCGCGGCGGCATCGGCTTGCGATGCCTCGGCTGCAGCGGAATTCGATTAGAAAGTAATTGCCTCTCTCGCGCGCCCCCAAAGCCGCTGCTCCTCTCTGCAGCGGCTCTTGACACCATCTCGAAGCCATAGCGCGCGTATAATGAAATAAGGGCTTATGCTCGATTTTCCGCGCGCCTGACTGCCGTATCTCCATGGAGACAGGTCGCGGCTTCGGAGCAGGCTTTTTCGACCGTCCTCGATCTAACCCGTCTGTTTTCTTTTTCTGTTGCAGGTACGTCAAAAGCCAGCGATACAGTCCATGCGCGTTCGTACGCCGGTAAGTCAAAGGCCAGAACCGTACAACAATCAAAACGCTGGGAAGGCTGTACTGCGCAGAAAAGCCGAGTATAGAAGGGGCCTCAAGTATTGTATTATACGCCATCCGAAAAGTCCCCTATTCCGGTCACAGGGAGAGAGAGAGAGAGAATCGATGCTCGCGGCACACGCCTCGATTGGCTTCGGCTTGACTTTCCGATAAGCAAGCAGTCTGTTGGCAACCGGCCTAATACAGGCCCTGCGGCTCTATCTAAACGCCCGTGAAAACGCCGAGCATCTCGATGCTAAAGGGCTCACGAGAAAAATATGAACTGGAATAGTATACGGGGGGGCTCTCTCGTCAAGAATAATGGCCGAACGTATGAAAGAAAATCATTAGATCTCCGAGAGGAGATAGGGCCACCACCTTGAGGTCGCAGTAGGATGTGCCGCTTATCGGGGAGCGAGCATGTAGGGTGTGCGCCGATTTGTACTCGCGCGGAGAAAACTGATCTGCAAATAACGAGCAGCAACGTCACCCCAGAGTATTGTTTCACGCTGGCTCGGGATTAAAAGATAGCGGATATCTGTGTGTACTCGCTTTGTTCCGTGCGTTGAGGCACGCTTCTCTTCAATCCAACGGGCCGCCGATCGGATGGCGAAAAATCGGCGGGAAATCCAAAAGCGAGCCGCGAACGCGTACAAAGGCAAACTGCATCGGAGCCAGCAGATGAGAGAGACGAGCCGAAAGAAAGAAGCGCAACAGTAGCTCGTTCTCGCGCGCTGCAGCGGAGATAAAATCCCCGGCAGCGTCAGAGGGTCGGGTCGAGATATCCGCGGCGAGGCGTCGGGCAATTACGTCAGGCGCGGTCACGTGCGCGGCGTATTAGAGGGCGAGAGATCGCCTCATAGTTAACGCGCTCAGCAGCAGCGCTTCTTTCTCTTTTCGCATCTCCCTCGCAGTCGCAGACAGGCGTCAATTCGCGCGCCCCCGCGGATTTTCCTTTCGACATCTGCGCGCGCGGAGAGAGATCGGATAAGACGTCTGCCAATTACCGCGAGATTTGCTGCGGGGGCTTCTACTGCCGCCGGCTGCTGGAGATGCGTCCGTCGAGATAGAGAGATAAAATTGCATTTCGAATTCGGGGGGTTATCTCTCGGGGCTGTCGCGTGTTTTGCGGGATTTGCTCGGCGGCGAATGAATTATATGTATCCGCAAGAATTAGACAGCCAGCACCGAGGAGATGTTCCATGCAAAATGCAGGCGCCGATTGCCATCTGTATAGGGCCTACTTACCCGAGAGGAATTCCCCTTTTTGTTGCTTCCGTTTATACTGCAGCGTGTCGACACAACTTCTATTTCTCCGCATAACCTTTCTATAGCTCCCCGTTTATATAGAGATGTTCTGAGAAACGAAACTAGATTTGAAGAACTAGGATTTGACCGCGATCGGTTACTCGGAAAAGCCATGGAAAATGTTGTTTAATTGAAATGATCTCCGCGAATAAAAAGTACGAAAACTAAAACGCGCGCGAGGGAAAATGCACATAATAGACGTAATCCATCTTCTCGTTCATTCAAATTTTTCAATTCCAGAGAAAAGCCCGTCCACATTATTGTTGCCGTTAATTAAAGAGCCGCGAGCGTATACTTGCCAGCATTGCTCTTTGTTCGTCGTCCTAGTTTTCCGAAATTTTTTCTCCGACTGACACCACGATGAATGGCCTTATCATTCGGCCATCGCGGGGTTACTTTTTTCACGTATTCACCAAGAATTTCTGAAAAATTGCAGACGCTCCGCGATGCACTGGCGAGATAGCTCACAATGAAATCTGGAATCATAAGGTCTCGATAAGCGATTGGCTCGAAGCGGATGAGCTGCTCCGTGTCCGAGTTAAATCAGCATCGGCGATAACGTCAACAGCAGATAAACCGACGTCCGCCTGGAGCTTTTTCGCGGCGGTCGAAGGATAATTTTATGGGTTCACGGTACGTGTGTGTGTGTGTGTGCGAGAGACATAAAGCAGCAGCGGCGGCGGGCTCCCTAATGACTTACGGTCATCTCTTGCAGCGCAGGCCGAGCGAGCGAGGGTGCGCGCAACTGAGGAAGAGAACACGAGTATAGGTATACAAGCTCGATCGTCGGGGCGCACAAAAGGGTCATTAGGCCCCTTTCAGGAGCCGTTTTGGAAATTCGCCTTTATGGGCAGCTCGTTCTCCGCGCCTTTTCGCTACATACTACTCGCCATCAGCGAACGTGGGCTGCTGCTGCTGTGAGGTGTAGGCCGAGCGCGTCTCTCGTCGTGCGCACGAGCGAAAACATTCTTCTTCTCTTGTTTCTTAATGATCCAACTCGCTGCTGCTCTGTGCCACCAATTAGTTCTGACTTTGTTCGCGTTTCGAATGCGAATTTCTAATAATCGTCCTCCGCGTATCGCCCACGCGCGTCTCCAATAAAAATATTCATTTAGGCGCGCGTACACAACGATAAATCAATAGAGCCAGTTCGCGCCGCCGCTGCAATTTCCCTGCGTGCCAGTCGTTTTTCAACGCGCGCGCCCACTATTTTACAATAGAATATATCCGTAATCCCGCGGCGCTAGCTGATAAAAACCTTTACGGGAGATTTATAGAGTCATTACATAAAAGCGCGTGGCGCGAAATACGAAGTGCGGAAAGCCAGCGAGCAAATAATCCGGGATTGCGGCGGCCGCTCTGCTGCTGTAAAGAAGCGCGTATAAATATCGGCGAAACAAGCGCTGGACGCGCGATATTTATATAAATATTTGTCCGATTCGCCGGGGATTAGCGGCTGCGGCTGCAGCGGTTCTCTCGCGCTCTCTCTTTTTCGGCCGATAAATAAGGATCAGAATTTAAGGAATAACCTACCGCCGGTCTTATGCCTCGTTCTTCGCGGACTGATTTCGGCTTCGATTTACGCACTCGATCCGTTATTTCTCAATCCTCAGTCGACCATCAGCGCAAAGCTCGAACGCGGTATAAAGGAAAACTTTCGGTAAAGGCCGTAAAAATAATTTTCATTAAAACTTTAAACACGCCGCGATTAGCGTTGCTCGCGCAAACAGCCACTATCTATTTTCGCCGAGCACAGTTCGCAAGCTTGTTCGAGAGGACTCCGAGGGAAAGCTCGATAAACGATGGAAAATTCATGAATCCGCCGCGACGAGCGGCGCTTGCGAGAGAGAGAGAGAGAGAGAGAGAGAGAGAGAGAGAGAGAGAGAGAGAGAACCAACCTGTGAATATGGATAACCCCAGCTATATGGCCGCGCCGTGTGTCCGGAAGGGACGAACTTTTATGTCCGTCCGCGGCGGCGAAGTCAGCTCCGATTGTTTTTGGCCCTCTTCGCTGCAACTTTCGCGTAAATTGCCGCCTCTGCAGAGCGGAATCGTTGAATATAGGGACTCGCGACGGCTTGGCGCCCTTGAAATGCCCAAGAGACCGATTTTATACTCAGAGAGAAAGAGATAGCGGGAGAAACAAAACAAAATTTTCGTTAGATTCGTTCGTACCTGCGGTTTAGCCACACGCAAAAGCCAAATAAGAAAGTTTTGATGTACGAGTATCAGCGCTGGATTTCGGTGGCTGTTCAGCGGGGGACGACGAGAAATCGAGGAAAAAAAACAACGATGCGCGCTTTCTTTCTGGTGGTCTCTGCAAGACTGGATTAGATCCCCGTATAGCCGCTCGGGCGCAGGAGGAATAGTCAAACAAATGATGAGCGCGTGCTGCCGTGAATCATACGTTCCGAATCCCCTCTGTCCAATCCTTTCTTTATACCTCTCAATTCTTCTTCCACTTCTGCGCGCAATCTGTTCGCCGCTCTCTTTCCCATCCTCTCTTTATTTCTCCGTTCGCGAGCCGTCTTTTTCGTCGATCGCAAAAATAAATAACCGAATTCGCAAATTGACGCGCGGTTTACTCGAAAAATGATCGAGGAATAACGTAACGACGTAAAAATGTCACGCACGTTTCCGCGCGATCTCATCGACGAGCGGTAATTAAGCTCGAAAGCGGAGCCGGTATAGAGTGAGTGCAAAAAATGCAGATTGAATTAAATCCAGGCTCGCGCGCGTAACTCGAGTCCATACACACAGCATCGCCCACGCATCCGCGACGTACGCGATGAATATGCAAATTTTTATTATTTTTGTTAGATTAATGAAAGCGTAATGGAAAGCCGGCGTAATTGAAACTGATGCCAATAACCGAGTCTTTTGTTTCATTAAAAGTAGAGCGCAAATGAGCTCGCGGCTGATGCATTTCGTTAATTACGCGCTGCGTTTTGTTGTTCCCGCTCGCACAGCGCGTATTTTTGCTTATTGTAATTCAGCTGAAATATCGAGCGCAAAGCAGAAAATAATTATCTGCGAAGCCGCGCTTCTGCGCTCTGCTGGAGTATCTGACAATTAGGGCAGCAATACGCGGAGAAGAAGAAGCAGCCGCTCGAGAGTCTCGCGGAAATGATACACCCCCTCGCAGAGCTCGCGCTAACTAACCCGAGTGAAATATGGCGGGAAAAGTTGAAAAAGCAAAAAACCGCTACTCGCTTTAATAGCCAAAGTAACCGAAGTCGCGTAGCACCTCGAAGACTAAAGAGCAGAAGACAGCGCCGGGAAAAGGAGGAAGAGGAAGAAAGCCGAGACGCTGCACTGGTCTCCGGACTTTTAATTAAAGGCGCGCCGATGCATCGCCCCCTAACGACTCTCCGGTGACGCAGCTCGTTGGCGCGCAAACTTTTTAAGTAGCTTACGTACAGGCCCGCGGCGTACACGGAGTAGGTGTTTAAAGTGCACGGGGAGGAGAAAAATGACGAAATGCGGATCGCCGATGAGAAAAAGTTCACTTTAATTTTATACATTCCCGCTCGGGCGCCGAAGGTGATAAAACGAAGGCCGGGCAATTATGAAGACAATAAAAACGTTTGCGCGAGCGGAGAAATAAGAAAGTTCTCGCGGGAAAAGCACGGGAGAGGGATGAGTGGGGGCGGCCTCTCGAGGCTGTAAAAAGAAATAAGGGAAGATTCGAAAAGCCGCGTGTGTACGTCCGAGCGCGAGAAGACAGAGAAATGAGAGGCAGCCGCCGCGGAACTTCGTTACTGCAGGCGCTAATAAACGTTCCTCGTCGCGTACACACAGAGCTGAGCTAAACACTGACGATGCCACCGACCGCAGTAAACTTTGCGCTAGGCGCGCGTGACATTGTTCAAGTTTTCTTGTTTCCCTCTTCGACCCCCTTTTTAAGCGCGCGGCCGCCGCGAATTTTACGTTTTCTCGTTTCCTCTTGCTCTCTCAGCGCGCGTACGGCCTCTATTATTCGTTACTGCACTGCGCTACTCTCTCTCTCTCTCTCTCTCTCTCTCTCTCTCTCTCTCTCTCTCTCTCTCTCTCTCTACGACGAAAGTGGCTCTCGCGCTGAATTTTATTGTCTCTGCGCGTGTGCTCGTATACACTCGTATACGCGGCTTTTGTTATTATCGCCGTTGTGCTATTCCGCAATCCGCTTTTTTCAGAGGAATTAAATTAAAGCGCGTTTTCGCTGGACGAAGCATTCGGTGCACCGGTAGCCTCCCCTCGAGCGCTCCTTGTATAGCTTCTCCCGCACGCGCAATCCTATCTGTATGCATTATCCGCGCGTGCAGTGCCGCCGCCGCCGTCGATGCTGCCTTATTCACGAGAGAGAGAGAGAGAGAGAGAGAGAGAGAGAGAAAGAGAGAGAGAGAGAGAGGGACAAAGAAAACAGCCGAGGCGCACTCTCCGCGGCACACGCATCTCAGCGGCAAAGTGTAAAATCCCCGGCGTCACTTGCGCCCCGGTGCTTAATGCCCCTTTTAAGCAAATGCGTCGTCGGTCTCTCTATATGCGCTCGCACCGCCTCGGCGCCGCGCGCCAAACAGCCTGTGTTGGCTGTTTCTTTTCCCCTGAAATGGATCGCTCTCTCTCTCCCCCTGCTCCGCGTGTTTCTGAAATTGTTTCTGGACCGACTCGAGACTGCGTTGTAACTGTTCGCGCATTAATTGCACTCGATAATGCAGGGGACCCTGCAAACAAACGTATCGCTGCCTAATCTGGAAGCAAAGTAACGGTGCGCTCGCATTTCTCGAAACGCGAAACAATTATCCTCCGGATTAATCTCTGCGTCTGGAGATGAAATATACTCTAAAGTGCTCCGGCGACGATCTCGCGGCGCTCGGTGCAGTGAAGCGAATAAAATACAAACGCATTTGCTACACTAGCTCGCTCTCGATAAAGCGCCGCTCTGCGCGGCCCATCGTCGCCTTATTTTCCGCGTGTAAAATGCGCTCCACAAAAGAGTTCCTATACGGTCTATATCCCGCATTTCCTCCGCTGTGAGCCGGGAGAGGGAGAGCGGCCGGCAATTTCGCCGCCGATAATATATAATGGATTGCGAGAGGGGGAGAGAGGAGCCCCCGTGAGGCACGACAACAGCTGCGCGCGGCCGAAGAGAATGTGATAGATCGCGAGCGAGCGCGCTTGTTACATACGTTTCCACGCTCGGCTTTTTATCCCGCGGGGCCATTTTTCTGCGCCGCGGCCGAGAGGGCAGAAATGATTATGCATTTTATGTCTCTTATTACGGGCGTTTATAAAATTATTATGCGGCCTCTTATCCGCGACCGCCTACGCCGCGCGCCGAGATTTATATCGATTAGGAGAGAGAGAGAGGGGGGACAATCGGTGAAGACTGGCCGCTTAGTCCGTGCCGCACAATAGTTATATCGTCCCGCCGGTCTACTTTTCGCCGCTCATGTTTGACTCTATACACTCGCGGCCGTTATGGCGGGTCTCGTTAAAAATTACCGCTTGTTTGCGGCGGCTAATGTTTGCACTGCATTTTAAAGGCTGCATTCAAAATCGATATCGCGCGCGTGGCGAGCGAGAGAGTGTCTTCGATAGCCATTACCGGCTGCGGCAGTGGTACAAAAGCCAATAACGAAACTGGAGTTTAAACGGAATATCATAACATGTAATGATGGAGATACGATTGTTAAACGCTCCTCGACTCGGTCGCGCGGTATGACATCCCGCGTCAATTACATGTATAATATGTTAATTGGGAAGATAATGGGAGCCGGAGCACGAGTGAGTTGCCGCGCTGCGAATGTGACTCTCTCGGTTAATTAATTACGAAACTTTTGTGAAAACGCGCGCGCGTACAACTTTATTCAAAAATAAAGCGAGCGCGAATTAAAGTCGACGCGCCGCAGCCGAAAATAACATGCGGCCTTTAATGCTCGGCGCGCATTAAAGTAGAAAAGTCGTCCTAAGGCGCTCTCGCTCCAGTTCTCAAGTACTTCGCGAAAAAGTCTCCGTAATTCGTGCACAGTCTCATTATACTCGACGAATAAATACAGTGTAATTTCGTGCTCGAGGCGCACAAAAAGACAATGAATCGTCGTAGGCTGATGCTCCGCTGCTGCTGCTGCTGCGGGGGATCGAAAATAAAGCACCCAAGTACACCGGGAAAGGGCTACACGGAGAAGCCGAGCAAAGCGTGAACCTCTAGTGCAGAAAGTCCACGGCCGTTGCTGCCGCCGCTGCTGCTGCAACAACAACAAAAGCTGCAGCGTTTTACGTGTCTCTTACAGAGAGAGAGAGAGAGAGAGAGAGAGAGAGAGAGAGAGAGAGAGAGAGAGAGAGAGAGAGAGAAGAGAAGAGAATACACGAGGTCCCATTATACGCGGGCGCGCATCGCCGGCGGCGCACACCATATTTGATATAATTAAAGTGCATAAATAAACACAATGGTACAAGCGGTAGCAGTACAACCCCGGAACGCGCGCCGCCCCGGCCAAGGGCATTCAATGCAAATTCGCTCTCTCTATTTTGCTCCGGCCAGACCGCACTCGCCGGAGAAGCTCGCGGTGCACTGCCGCGGCTGCTTTTCGGCTGTGTACGCAAGTTTCAGTGTTTACTCGCTTTTCCTTTTGGGGATCAAGGTCGAGGCTCCTTTTGCAACGTCGGGGACAACAAAATTAGTTTCTTCATGTTCCGTAGTCAGCTCGGAAGACAATATTATTTCATGTCACGATAAAAGCTCCGATTGCTCGCGTTTTTTCATCGCAGCCGAGGGAGCGAGGGACATTCTTCTTTTACGCACAAAGAGAGAATAACTCGCCTCTCCCGAACGTCTTGCTTCCCTCCGCGCCTGCTTGAATCTACGATATGCAAGCGCGGACCAGACTCGAGCAGAATAAAAAAGGAAGCACGCGCGTGTCGGAATCTATTTCGCGCGCCGCCATCGAAAGCCATTTCCCGCGTGCTGGAATTTGCTCGAGAGACCTAGAAAGGACGAGAACGAGAGAGAAATATGGACCAGCTGCTGCAGCGGGCGCGTACGTGAAGGAAATACGTCCTCGCTTCATTAATTTTAATTGTTTTTTCGTATCGGCTCTTCGAGAAATCGTATACGGCAGAGGAGATCGATTTTCACAGAGAGGGATTGTGTCTCCTAACGAGTCCGACGCTACCACGCACCTTGAATTGAAGAGAACGACATTCGAGACAATCAAAAGGGCTGCAGCCCCCCAATCGAGACGGAGACGCGACCCTCGCGCTGCAGTTGTCGAAAACAAAAAGCGGGCGAGTGTGTGCGGGAGGAAAGCAAAGAAAACCGAGAGAGTAGCGAGCGATAAAAAATGCGTCAGATAAGAGCATCCTAACGAGGCAACGAAAGGATCCAGTCACGCTCACCCTCGCGTCCTGAGGAAATATTAAAACCGCCCCCACGGGCGAGTTTGGCTCGGGCAAATAAAGCCGCGCGCGAGTAGATCCTTTGGCCTAACTCTCTCTCTCTCTGTCTCTCTCTCTCTCTCTCTCTCTCTCTCTCTCTCTCTCTCTCTCTCTCTCTCTCGTCGTTCATTTGCAAATACGCGCCTTCAAGGAGTTTTCCGGGCAGACGCGTCCTGCACGAACAAAGCCCTGGCGTTTTGAATAATCCAAAGCGTGCGCGCGCGCTTATATGGAGCCATTGAAAATGGACGCCTCTTGCGTGCGATGTGTGTGTTTGTGTGCGCGCACTCCCTTTCCCTTTTACGCCTCTGACCCGTTCCGCGTTTTATCTCCCTCTCCGCGTGTGTATCCGCACATGTACGAATTATACTGCGCGCGCAAACTTTTTCGCTCGTTTTCTTATTTCCCTTGTGCGTTCCTCTTTTTTACGGTCTCTCGCTCGCTTTCCTTTGTCCTTCGAAGAAAGATCGCTTTAAATTTCTCGCTCTCGCCTTTACGAGGGCTGTGCGCATACTATTTTTTCGAAGCAGCAGTCTGACTGAAACGATGATTTAATCGGAAAAAGCCGATTGCCTTGATGAGAGCTTTGGATATGATATTGCTTAGCGACAAGACCCCGCCTCTTTCGTCTCAGTCGACTGGGCGTAGAGAATCTCTCAGCGAATGTTCTATTCCTTCGGAGCCGGTCGAATCCGACCATACGCGCGCACTGTACGCTACCCTTCGCTCATTCTTCGATTCCCCGAAGCCGCGCGTCTTCGATCCCCGGTAGATGCAGATTTCATTGTCTCCTCGACGAGAGAGGAGAGAGACGCACGTTGATTATGTGCCTATAGAGCGCGAAAATGAGAATCGAGAGGGGCCAGCTAACCGGAGGATGGGAAGTAGTCCGTTGAATGAGAGACAGACGTACGAGCGCGATTGTTTCGGGATGTATACTCGCTGCCGCTGCTGCCTCAAGATGACGGGACGCGTGCGACGAGGAGGTCTGCCGTCGTCATTCTGTCTGGTTGTCTATTTGCGCGCGGAACGAGAGATGCCTTTATCGTAATTGAGACGGAGATTGCTGAGAAAAATCCGATCGGATACTGGAATTCTCATTGTGCGCTACTGCAAGGTTATCTTTAAAACGCGTGCGGAATCATCGTCGACCGTGTGAAGCTGGTCGATTATTTATCATCGGTTCTCTAGTAAAATGCCATGAGCGATTGTGTTTCTTAAGCGGAATTAATATCCAATTTATCGAAATAAAGTGCGATCGACTGGCTTTGCAGAGTTACGAGCATCGATAAGCAATGCCATCGGCTAATATCGTTTTCTAATCGCGTCCAATACTCCGAGCCCTTGAACTTCGTCGGCATGCGGGAGAAACTCGAGCGCGTACGATAAAATATTCAGAGCCTCCCTCAAGCCCACTCGTGAATTATTTTTTTTCCCCAACACAGTACCCTGCAGTCCTCTCGACGCACGCAGATGCGTGCATACTTACACGGCTAGTTCGCGCCGAGGCTTCGCACCACTACATAACGCATGCGCGCCCCCGCGAACAAAGCCGCGCACACGCACATGAAAAAAGCAGCGAAACCCGGGGGGAGAGAGAGAGAGAGAGTCGCGTGTCACTCGCGCGTCTCATTAGTCTGTGGGGGACGCGGCGGTGTATACATATACATGCTCGGCGCAGGCTGATCCTCGTCGCGAGGGACACACGCGTGCTCGCTATGCTCCTTCGTCTCCTTTTTCTGCGCCGCCGCTCGAGTGTAGTAGGCCCTTCAATTCTCTCGCTCCAGATCTCGGAGCCGCTGCCGCTGTTGCTGCCCCGACGCGCGCGCGCGTTTGTTAATTGGAGCTCGGCTCGGCCGCCGTCGCCGCCGCCGACGTCGTCGTGGTGGCACCGGCTATGCAGTCGCGAGAACAAAGGGAAGGCGCAACTTTGTGCGACTACACGCGCTCTCGCGCCCAGACAGATGTACGCATCGATATGATTTTTTAATATTCGCCCGAGAGCACAATGTCCGGTTGTTTGGCTTCCCATTGTTTTTTTGCCCGCAGCAGTGTATGCGAGATTTTTTGTCGAGCTAATATATACACATATATAAATAAATATATATAGAACGAATTTCCGAGAAAAAATAGCGACGAGTCTCGGGCAAAAAGCATATCGAGAAAAAAAGAATGAAGAAGAAGAGCCGTCGGAGTGGTCTCGGCGCCGTTTGTTCCGTCGTCGCATATCCAGCGCCGCCGCACTATTCCTCTTCTCCTCCTCCACCTCATCTTCTTGCCACACAGCTCTCGAGGCGGAATTTGAATTTTACACCGAGTCGCTCGGGGGTAGCAGACGCCGCCGCGACGCAGTAGTCCTGCAGCGACGACAGTCTTGAACTTGACGGATTGCATTGTGTCGTCGCGCGCACACACGCCGCGGCGTTTCCTCTTTCCGTACACGCCCTGTATACTCCCCTGCGCGCATTGCTTTTTCGCGGATTGTTTGCTTTTTCCTTCCCGCTCGGCAGCAGCGCCTGCACTCTCTGATCTTGCTTACGCCATTGTTTTTCGCATCGTCGTCGTCGCGATGTTTGCGCTACACTCTCCGGTGTAGGGTTAAATTGGGGTGCATTCTTAATTCGCCGGAGTGCGCGGGGGCGGAATTAATTTATTTTAAACCATTCCAGAGAATTAACTCGGCAGCTCTCGATAATTCGATGTATACCGCGCTCCGGCGCGCTGAGCAAACAGACAATAATAAGGGGCTGCGCGAGGGTTTGCGCCCAAGGAGCAGCTATACACAGAGGCTCGCTCGCGAATTCCGAAGAAAAATCCTTTGTCCGTGCGCGAGGGAATAAAGAAAGTAGCTCCCTTACATACACCCAGCCATATAGGTATAATAGCGGCGGCGAATCAGAAGTTTGCGTGGCCGCGCGCGCATCGACCGCAAGATCGCATTACATTTCTACTGGAAAAATAATAAGGGCCGCGCAGCTTGACCGAACCCTACTCGACTACGCTAATTGGCTGCGGAAGCTTATGCTGCGGCTGCGAGCCATTGATGTATAAGACGCTAGAACAACAAATTAAAAGGGAAAAGTATAAGAAGCTGCGCGCGCGAGCGCGCTCGTATTCGCTCTCGGGAATCGGAGGGGCTGCGTCGGCTTCTCGATTGCGAGCGGAACTTTTCGATTCGGGTGCAGTATCCAAGATATCAGCCCCTGCTGCTCTCGTATTACATTCGATGAAGCCGAAAAATTCTCGCGTAATTCACTCGGCGCGGCCGGGACGATAAATAAATATCCGGAGCTCTGGCGAGGAAAATTATGACGACTCGGCGCGCGGCTAATTAAACTCCCGCCGGCTCTAACTCTTCCGCGCGTTCTTGATAATATTGTAAGGGGCCGAGAATTGCTACGGGTTTTCAAGCTGAATTTTCCCGGGCGGTGATTAAAAACGGAGCATTAGTCGGAAGCGAGAGAGAGAGAGAAAGAGAGAGAGAGAGAGAGAGAGAGAGAGAGAGAGAGAGAGAGAGAGAGACAGACAGAGAGAGAGAGAGAGAGAAAAAGAAAGGCGCGCGGAGATGTGTACACGCAGATCTGCGAACAGAGCGACGGGCTGCATGAAAGAACCGAGCTGCTGCTTTTGTTTCTCACTCGCTTCGCGCGCAGGACGTAGCAGGGGCGCTTTCTTCTTTTTGTCGGCTGGAGACGTTATCAAGCGCGGCACGAGTGCGAGATTTAATCGCCGCACATCTGTGCACTGTACAACGTAACGAGGATACACGCCTCGTCGTCGTCGGGCTGCGGTGAAATATTTTTTAAACAAATACAGAATCAAACTATTCTTTGCACAGTGTACAACGTTTCCGCGCCGCGGAGAGCTCAAGAAAACTGCGCGAACGCCGCGATTCTCATGCAAATTACCCGGCATAACGTCCAAAGTCCGTGACTAAATAGCGCTAAACTCTCGGCGCGCGTAGAAAAGAAAACGCGCTCGCTAACACCGACTGCGCACAAAACAGCAGGCCGAATAAATATTCAGCCGCGGGAAAAGCAATTGAAGAACTTGCCGGCGCGCTTTCTATATTCTCCTCGTTTCAAACTAAGGCCATTAAGCGCCACTCGCGGCATCGCGGGATCGCGCCGCGTGTGTACGCGCGAGCAAAAAGGCCAGCTGGTAAAAAGCCGCCGGGTGCCCATATCGGCGGGACGAGTTCTCGAAAGGTAAAAAACTTCTTAAAAGCCAAGTTTTTCTCCCGGGCCTTTTGTTTTTCCCCGGCGCGCATAGTCTCGAGCTCCACCTGATTCGCGAGCCACCTTTTGTTCGCGGCGGAACACGCGACGAGACGCGCGCATAATGCTCGCTCCTTCTTCTGTTTCGGCTATTTTATTATCCTTGATTTTTGTTTACGACGCCGGAGAGGAGGCGCGATTTGTTGGGCCCTCCTCGTCGTCGAAGGACCGCGTGTAATGAGTCGCCTGAATAACGGCACTATTAAGCGAACAATGAAAAATCTCCCATTGTTCTCCAGCCGCTCGCGCGCGGTGTACACGTTTATAGTGCTTCTTTCGCCGCGATGTCCGTGACTGGGTATACTGTGTAACGCAACGGTGACTCATGTACTGATTTATGCGGGATATTAGAAAAGCGTCGTTTTGAAACTTTGTCGCTGAAAAAACGGAAACGGCTTATTAAATACCAAGTTTGCAAACGAGCCTATCAAGATTCTATGAATATGCTAATTCTTATTCGGTCGAGAGTGCAGCGCTCGCGTGCATCAATAAATCAAATCGATGCACGTGTGTAATTAAATAAGACGAACACAGAGACTGCACTTCTGAAATGTCAAATGGTAGGCATAACGAGACCGCATATAGAAACCAACGAACGCAGCCGGAGCCATAAATTCGGATCCGCCGAAAGTTTCAGCCCATAAGAGCCCTGATTCGGCCGGCGCGCAGCAATCATCCGGCCCTCGTTACACGCGTGCTCCGCACAGCCTACACTGCTCTCGTATTCAAATCAGCAGCCCCGAAATCCTTGCGAGCTAGACCTCGAGCTAAGTGTCTGAGGAGCTGCGCGGGCCGGGTAATAAAGGGCAGTCTTGCAGGCGGTCGCCGCTGATTTACGCTGTGCCGACCGGCCGTTACTCATAAGTCTCGCGGCGAGTACACACAGTTGCGCGCGGAGGGAATCGCGAGGGACAGCCGGCTATTGGCGCTCGTTTCTTCTGCGGGAAAAAGGAGACAAAAGTGAAATCCCTCGTAGGAAGTGCTGGGCGCATGCATTGAGCGCGCCTACTGCACTCAGCGGTATTAGAATATTAAGCGCGGGAACCGTCGCGGAAGCGTTTCATCATCCAAATTGCTTGATTTATAAGCGCCCGCGCCCGTTCTAATTTAACCGAGTGTCGACCTTGCGCGGGAGGAAATATTGCCCGGCTACAGTGTGTGTAGCGATCCGCAGCTGATAGTGCGCGCGAGCCCCGTATGGAGCCTATTAAAGAACGCAGCAGCAGCACGGCTGCCGTTAATTAAAAATGGCCTTAAATCAAATTAAATTAATATTAGTTGCCCGCGGCCGATTTTTCTCTCTTGATAGCCGTCGCGAGATATTTATGCGCGCGGCTCCCATTGCGACGTGGCGCGATTTTTTTCTCACGACGCGATGGTGATCTACGCGCGCTCGGATCCTGAATTTCGCGACGCGAGTTTGTATATAAATAAGTATCAGTCAGCGCGAAAAGGTATGGGCGACGATGCCGCCGGCTTCCTCGGCTCTCCGGAATTATACTTTATTTAATCCCTCGATAATTCCCTAATTAAACGACAGTTGTCTACGGTTCGCTCGTTACCGCGTGCGCGGGGGCTTTTAATCTCCGGATCAGCGCCTCTCACTCCCTCGCTTGCTCTTTAATTTTCCAGTACCTCCGCAGCTTCGTATTTTTCCCGCCTAGTTTTCGCCCCTCTCTCTCTCTCTCTCTCTCTCTCTCTCTCTCTCGCGGCGTTTCCTCGCGCTCTATTTACCTCTCGCGAGCCGCCTCGGCTCCCTGCGGATGACATACACATTTAATTAGCACATCAGCCGCTGCGTATACGCGAAATTTCGCGCGTACACTGCTGGGGGTAAATGAGGAGGCGGCGGCGGCAGCGGCTCTCGCTCGTGCGTCGACGGAATTATTCATAGTCGAGAGTAGCGAAACTCGCGAATTTTTCCCCCCTTGTGCGCGCGCGAGTAAACGAAAAAACGAGCGAAACATTCGAAACTCCCGACGAGAGGGCTGCGCCGTATGGAAGCCGATCGATTCGCATCTGCTCGGCCATGCAGATCCCCGAAGTGCAGTCACGCGCGCTCCTTAACGTCAAAAACAATCAAAACTCCGAAACTGCGTCCAGCAGCTTTCCCGGCAGCCTGGCTCTACTCCGCAGGGCAGGCCTAATCGGCTAATGCCCCCCTCGATAAAGTCTGCTGTCCGTCCGTCCGGTTCGCTTTGGCCTCCCGCTCCTGCTCTCCATCAGGATCTGAGTCTGGTGAAACGGCTTTCGATGCGTATTGGATGCCGAGATCGACGGAGTTTTTACAAAAGCCAGTGCGCGCGTTCGGGGAAAAGGCAATACAACTAATTAGAAAGTCCCTTGGCAACCGCGGAATAATTCCGTTTCTCCTTTCCGTATTGATTCCCCACACTGCACCCTTTCCTCGTTTCCTCCCATCCCATCGGTACGTACACAAACACGCGGGGGCTGAGCTCCTTAAGTACCAATAGCCCTGACACATCGGCGCGTCTTTAGCTCCCCGTCGATTTCCAAACTTGGACGACGACGACGCGGCAGCAGCAGCAGTGTGTGTGCTCGCAAATAGTGCAGCGGAGCCGTAAATGAATTACGGCTCTCTGATGGCGTGTGCGTGGAGGGATGTGTCATCTTTGCGTGCCTGAAATCAGCAAACGGAAACTTAACCAGCCGTGGGCTCTCTCTCTCTCTCTCTCTCTCTCTCTCTCCTCTCTCTCTCTCTCTCTCTCTCTCTCTCTCTCTCTCTCTCTCTCTCGCTCTCTCTGGATCCGCGGCGTTTAATGCCGCCGTCGATCAGGAGGGTCCTATACAGCTGTGTTTTGCCGGGCACGTCACTGTCAATATAGGCACTGATGGCTTTTGCAGCGGCGTAGTCGTGCGGGGGGATGAAGGACAAGACTTTGCATCAGCGTTAATTCGGCCCGCCGCTACTGCGGTGGCTGTTATTCGCTGTTTGTATACCGAAGAGGCTGGATGGAAAAACTTTTTACGCCCGGGCTCGCCTTTAATCTTCTTAGAGAGCTCTATAGGGAACCGAATTAATTCGGAAAATAATTCGGCCGGATTAGCCGGGCGAGCGAGCCGAGTTCGGGGGAAAAAATTGAGACGCGTCGTGGAAAAGCGAGTCCGACCACACTCTGCTTTGACAACTTGCGCGCTGTACGTACACCGAGAGCAAAGCCGGTAATCTAGGATGCGCCAGGCTCGCGAAGGCGGCCGCGTGTATGGGAGCGCGCGCGACACGCGTCGTAAATCATCGCGCGAGAGCCCGTAAACGCACCGATGACCCAGTGTAGGTGTCGGCCGTAATCGGATTCCCTTTCAAAAGCGGCAGCGGCCGACGGCGATGACGAGCCCGACGACAGCCATAAACGGCTCTCACGGCTGCGCCGCGATGCAGCTCCGGCCGTTATCGTGCCCGGTCAAGTGCCGTGCTTTGCATCGCTGATACCGCCTATACACACCAGAGACATGATCGCCGGCGACGGTACGTGCTTTGTTGCGTTCGCCTGGAACTGGATCAAGTGTGTACTGCGGCGATCTCTCTATACGAGCTCGGGAGAGAGGGACTTGTTGCTCTCGCGACGTTTTTCTCCCACCGACCAAGTGCACTCGCTTATCGAGCTGGTTCGCAGCGGCGATCATGATGTCGCGGCAGGTGACGCGCCGTGCAAATGCGAAAGCGATCGGGCTAATTTACGCGGTAGTTTAGCACGTGCATCTACCGAGCCGTGCTGGCGTCAGGTGCGCAGCGGATAAATCATCCGGCTCGCTCCTCCCAGACAATTCCGCGCAGTGCAGTGTCTCGCGCACACGCAGCAATGACGGACGGCGATTAGCTCGATTTACGACTAACAATGAGACGCGGTACACTGCAGGCGCCCTCGTTTTCTTTCCTCGCGTTCGAGGCGCCGAGACAGACGCACAATGCCAGCTGTGCAATCTGGCCGCTGCATTGTGTGTCGCGGACGTACGGCGAGTTGTGCAACGCGTTTTTCGATTGCTTCGTCGTGCCGCGAGCGATTACTCAATAACCGCCGTGTAATGCGCGGCGATCAACCGGCCGAATGAAATGAATGAAATGAGCGAATTCGTATAATTGCAGGGCGATTCGTCGGAGCCAGAGAAACGAAATTATACGAGCGATTTTGCATTATTAAACCGAAAGTATTCGCGGCGCTGTGCGACTGCCCTTTTCGCGCTGTACTAATTAGCGCATGCGACCGTTTTTGACAAAGTGCACTCGGGCGTAAATTTTGAATCATACCTCGAGCGCAGCTTTTATAAATTAAGCGTTTCGCGCGCAGCGAGCGAAATACACACTGTAAATGGGATATTAATGCGCGCACGCGCGGCTTTTGTAACCGATTCCCCCATTTCGACTACATTGTGCGTTCTAAATTATCCCTCGCTGCGTGAACTTTTGTTCGCCTTATTAACTGAAACACAATGAAATTTCGCACTCGAGCTTAACTTTGCTGTCGAGAGACGAGCCGCTTAAAGCTAAGCGAGTCTACTGCATTTTTAAGTTCGCTATTTAGAGAAAAGTTTTAATTGAATTTTTCAGAGCAGCACTTAAGTCCTCTCGTAAGCCACTTTGCCTCTCGACAGGCGGTGACGTCCGTCGATCGTATAGAAGAGAGCAGTGCGCGCGCGCAAAAAAGTATCCGTCCAACTATACTGCACATACATATATACTCTGGCATTCGCAAATGAGCGAGTGTTCCGCGGAGGGCTTTTACGGTCCCATAAAGCCTCATTAATCACACGTCCTGCCGCGAAAAAAAGCACTCGCGCGCGGCTCTCATAAATAGAAAATCTATTAAAGCGCCGCGACCGGCGGCAGCGTCTATAACGCGCTCGTGGACTGCAGGCACGCTCTCCTCTACTCGCGCAAAGGGGGCAATTTTCCTTATTTGCCTTTACGACAACGGCGGCCGCTAAAAAGACGGCTACGGCTCCGAGCGACGAATTGCGCGCGGGAGAGCTGAGGACGAGAGAGAGAGAGAGAGAGAGAGAGAGAGAGAGAGAGAGAGAGAGAGAGAAGGAGAGGAGAAAAAAGAAAAGGAGCGGCCGGCTCGCCTTATCGGCGTTTAATAGGATCAAGGGTGTATCAAACCCTGCGGAATAGCCGCTGCGGCGGCGGCGCGATTACGCCGCGGAAAAGCCGAGCGTGTATGGGATCGCGTGCCGAGCGTTACAAGGCATAAATAAGCGCTACTTACACCGCCATTCCTATGTAAATCCGCGGCGAGCTCGTACGAGCCTGCAGATAAATTCAACCCTTATATTCGCTCCCGTATACCAATGCAAGCTCGGTGTGCACGTGTGCGCCGCACACCCCCATCGTTTTTCGTAATTTTTGCTTCGCGATCCGTTCGGAGAACCTGCCAATTTGTGCGCGTCGTCGGGTTAGGCGAAGAGTATGGAAAACCCGACACCGTTTCCGCGTATAATTTCAGGCTTTTTCAACGTAGCGCCGGCGAGACAGCCTGTGTGCTCGGAGAGTTAGCCGAGATTTATTTTGTTGAAAGCGTGTGTTTTTAGAGCTGCGAAATGAGATATAACCCCCTTCGCCGAGCTGGGAATTTATTTGCATACTTATAACGCGCGCACAGTAGCGTGCGCGCGCTCGCGTTATTATACACACTGTGTATACATATAAAATACTGATAAATTGTGATAGCTGAATTTATTTTGCCCTCGGAGAATAAAACAAAATACGTATAGACCTATAAGAGTATATGAATAAGATTATAGGATCTGGGAGAAAGAAGTTTCTCTAACGTTCGTTTTCACTTTTTCTGTTGCAGGTACGAACGATATCCACGTGACTCCCCTCTTTATGAGATCTCTCGGAGGAGCTTTTGGTGAGATTGTTCCAAAAAGTACAAACAAAAAAAGCGCAGAAAGCCAAAACAGAACAAACATTCATCAGCGTAAAAATAGCCGCCGTCCGCTGTGCATTCGTCATACGATTACACGGCCGAAAAATTGCGCGCCGCGCGCGCGCGCGAGCGCGAATTGAAAGCACGTGTGCACCGCAACAATCGCGAATTTCACCGTCGTCCGCGTGAAAGAAAAAAGTCAGCCATACACAAAAAAATAAAAGCCCGCGCCATGTAACTATCCGCTCGCGCATAAATGGGCTTAATTTAGTGGCTTTGAATTATGATTAAACAGTTTGCGCGGGAGTAGCGGCTGCTGCGCGCGACCCTCGGCAGCTCGTTTAAATTAAATGGATTGCATTCCGGCATCGCAAATACCGAGCCTATGCACGCCCCCACACCCCCGCATTACCAGCCTGTGTATGTACACGTACGCGCCCAGGCCGTGTAGCGCCGATGCCTCCCGAATTCTGCGCGTACGCACATTCGTCCCTTTTTCCGAGCCACCTTGTTCCCTTTGTTATGGGCGTTGTTTACCCGTATACTACCGCTGCTGCTGCCCTAGCGGACAGAGAACAGGCTCTTTTTTACCTCATTTTTTAGCCGGGGTTATCAAGCGCGTGTTTGAAATTGGAGGGGTTTGGAGCGCGTTGTCTCGTGCTTTTTGCCGGAATGTTTTAAGCCGCGCACTTTCGGAAAACTATCTTTACCCCTTGAAACAGCTCGACTTCGACGCTTGACGAGATTATTCCGAAACGTCGAAACGTCGAAATTCATAGACAGCTTTTAGACCGATTGATTTAAAATTCCGCGCGTTTGATCTCGTCAAATCTCGAACACGCGGAGATAAAGTCAATTTCCGAAAAAAAATTATGCTCGAATTCGGTCGCCGTTTATTCTCCTATGCGGAATAAAAATAGTCGTCAGAGATTCGCGATGCGCATAATTGTCGTTCGCGCCAAAAGCGCCTATTTTATTTCCGTACCTACGCGTCCCAGGTGAACCCCCGGATGGATGGCAGAATCAATATTTCTATACGCGGTTCCGTCGCCAGCGGCGCGATAAAACGGGAACCGCGATTTTTTCTCTGAGACTCTATATAACGTCGGGCCGCGACCTACTGCCGACGAAATTGACTATTCCGAGATACTCGGCCCGCTTTTTCGCTGTCGTTTTTTACGAGCATTGCGCGCGGGTATGTTTCTTTTTTCCTCGCTCGGCGAAGAACCAATTTTCAGAGGATTTCGCCGGCCAACCGATTGGCAGGCACAACTCTGGCCGGCGGCCGTAAAAACGCGCTCGTAAGGTTGAATCATCGCGAGGGATGGCTGCGTTTAATAAACACCTCTTGTAATCGCCAAAATCAAGCCTCGTTAAAATTCTCGCGCGCGTCTACACTCGGCCGGGTCGTCGGTAATTCGCGGCCTCTTGCGCGCAATAACGATCGCTGAAAAACGGCGAGAGGAATGTTCGCGAAAAAATTCCCGGTAGCCGGTTCGCGAAATAAATCGCGAGCGCGTCGCTCTTATCTCGGCGCGCGGATCCGCGGGATTAAAGGCCCGCTCACTCGCTCACGGGTTCCTGATTTAATATCGGCCCTCCATCACACACGTACAGCGCTGTATAACGCCGGTATTAATCCGTTTTCGCGAAATAATCTCGATACAGGTCGTCTCCGAGCGAAGCGCGCCGCCGCGTGTCTCGTAAATCAGCTGTGAGCAAGTGGCGCGCTCGAGAGGAGCGAGGTTGCAAGATCTCATTATCGATTGTTCCGTCGCTCCTTCGCGGCTACCGCGCAGCCGGTAATTGAGTTAAAGCTCTTGTCGCTGTATGTACACGCGGCGGCGGCGAAAAAGGAGGAGCCAACCGGACAATTTATTGACGATGGATGGCTTTTAAATAATTATCTCGTGTTTTCTTCTCCGCCCGCAGCTGGCTGTACAGGCCGATGCAACTAAATGAGTGTTTCAGTTCGCTCGTTAATGAGTTTAACCATACACTCGCGCTTGTTTGTTTTCCGGGATTATGCGCCCGCGGTACGCTCGATCGACGTGCGTATCAACCTCGGCCGGGCAAATATTCGCTTTTAATTTTCTAAAAAATCTAGGAAAACCCTTTCGAGTTTGTTTTAAATTCCGACAGTGCGCGGGCCGCTATTTTCGCTGTACTCGCCAGTTTCCAAAAAAAAAACCCTGCACCAGCGTCGAGCGAGTCCGGCCGAAATAAAATGAAAAAGGATACGGGGCAAGGAAAACAATCAATCGGATGTATAACGCTCTAAAAGCAATCGGACGAGCCGAATCGAAATCCGTCATCGGGGCGGGACGAGTGCGAGAGAGAGAGAGAGAGAGAGAGAGAGAGAGATGCATTAGCCATTAAACTGCAGAGTCGAGAGACGAACGAAATCAATGAGCGCGTGGCGCAGCAAACATGTAACAATAAACGGACCGGTATCCTCCCCTTCCGAGTCAGCGGGGATTAGTCGGCTCGTCGTCGAGTCGTAGCCGTTGTAGTCTGGAAATCTAATTTAACGTCGCGCGTGTTTACTCCGCGTACACGGGATTGCGCAGTCGCGTCCGGCGTATGCCGCGAATTACGAATTCCCCGGGACGCGCGGGGCAAACGGCGGAGTGCGTGGGACTCTCGCCGATATTTTCTCGCGCGCCGGGCTTTTAGCTCTCGCGAGAGATCGCTTTCTTTGTCTCGCAGCGGGTTTATTATACACCTCGCTCGGCGCCGCTTCGCGCTGTTTCTCTCCGCGTGTCTTTATTACCCGAGCGCACTTTTTCACCCGCCCGAGTATGAGTTTTATATTATTTCGGTGTGGGCGGGACACGCGCGCGCTTTTACAATGGCGTTTTTTCCCACCTCTCTCTTCTCGCTCTCGCTCTGACTGATAAAACCTTTCAGGAAATTTAATTCGCTCGTCCGGCGCGAAAATAAAACTTCCCGATTAATTCTTCTTAGTTAGTCTTCATATCTACGGTATGGTATTACAAATGTAGGTGTGCACGCGAATCGCGCTATAAATAAAAGCGAGCGTAACGATCGCAAGTTTAATAACGTCGTCATCGCGGCGCTTGATCTCCTCTGTCTCTGGCCGCGCGACTAATCCAACTTACGTATATTTACGTCGTACCTCGCATTTACGGTGCGTCCCTTTTCTTATTCCCTCGGCGTTCGCTCGCCGCTATTATTTATCTTTGATTCTTTATTTATGCCTCGATCCTTGCGAGCCGCATACGGCTTCTTCTGCGCACATAATAGCTGGACTTTGCAACAACGACCCTCGAGCAGCCGAGCCGGACGTGTATACGTCTCCATCGAGCCACCCTCGCGCGGCATTAATATAAACATTGGAGTCGTCGTCGAGCACACACGGCAGTCCCCATATTATAGCTCTCTCTCTCTCTCTCTCTCTCTCTCTCTCTCTCTCTCACTCTCTCTCTCTCTCCCTCTCTTTCTTCGTGCGTACATAGGAGCGAGGGGAACAAGACAGAGCGCGCATTAACTGGCTGGTGCGTTGCGGGGGTGAACGACATCCGGCGCCGCCACCCCTGCAGTTCGCTCTCTCTCTCTTTTCCCTGCGTGCGTGATATAGCGGCGGCAGCATCCCGTGCTCGGACCGACCGCGATAACTTCCGTACACGTGCGCGGCGTTTCGCTCGGTTTCTCGCCCGAGCTCTAATGATTTCTCATCCCGACACGACCCCCGAGGATGAGCCGCTGCAAAGTCCGTTGTTCTCTCTAATCGTCCGGAACGATTAAAAGCGCCGGTCAGTTTTATACTCTCGAGGAGAAACTTGCCGACGACGGAGCAAGTTTGTTATTGCTGCACGCTGCGTATATAGCCTACCCCTCGCGAAGCACCGCTCACTTTTTCACGGGCAAGAACACGCGCGCTTTAATGCGCCGCCATTAAAAGCGCAAATATTTGATGAGAAGAAAGTTTTTTCCGCGAGGGTGTGCCCTCCTCCTGTTCACACGCACGCACACACACACACACATAATAATCATAGTAACGATGCGCGACGGCTATATTTTGTAAATTGCAAGCTGCGCGCGCGCCTCGTGAAAGATTAATGCGGCTTTCTTTTTTTTTCATCCCCGGCGCTCGCCGAACAAAATTTCACGCAAAGTTTCGCCGAGACAAGAAACAAAGAGCAGCAGTCGCGCCGTGTAATTGTCGAAAGTTCCCGGCCAGAATCGCCACAAATCCAGCCGCGCCAAACATCGGAAGCGCAAAAGTGCCGCAGCTGCGCCCGCGCGCAAGAGACATCTCACCTGCGTCCGCGGGGAGCAAGTTTCGAGTGCGACAAAGTAGCAGCAGCGCCGGCAGAATTATTAGCGTCTCGACTGCGCAGCTCGCGCGCGTGACTGACGTGCATTAGCGTACTGCTCCGTAATTTCAGGCTTTTCCAGTTGGTAATGTTGAAAAACAAGTGTTTACAG
This sequence comes from Nasonia vitripennis, assembly GCF_009193385.2. Taxonomy (NCBI): domain Eukaryota; kingdom Metazoa; phylum Arthropoda; class Insecta; order Hymenoptera; family Pteromalidae; genus Nasonia; species Nasonia vitripennis. The sequence goes on along the minus strand of NC_045757.1, from coordinate 20,802,519 downwards.
TGGAAAATTAAATTTAGCCGTCGGGCGAACATAGTCTTTGAATAAATCGTTGTTGGCCGCGCTCAGAATCATCGCTACGCCGGATATATCCTAATTTCATTAGAACTAATCAGATGGCTCAATAACGAATTCGTGTACATTCGCCGGCCCAACTAGCTCGAGCGCATAAAATTCGCATCCGTCAGCGTCGCCTATTTACGGCTAGGGAAAAGCTCGCGCGCGCAGTGATAACGTTCATCTATAACGTTCGTCTATCCGCGCGCCATCAATAACTCTCGGCAGAGGAGACTCGAATAGCGCTCGCGTGTATCTATAGAATCGCGACGCAACAGTCGATAAGCGCCGCTCGCCTCGTAACTCATCGATTCCTTACATTCGTGTTCGCTCGTCATTATCGGCTGGCGCTCGGACGCATCTCGAAAGTATAGTAGCCGAAAATCATCGCGGCTTTCCGCTCCATAAAGCCCTAGCTGCTCTCTCGAGCGCCCAGCCGGCCGTGACAAAGAGCCCGGCTCGCGAGCAGCTCGAGGAACGGAGGAAGCCACGCCGCGCCGTATAATATACGCGCTTCGGGGGGAGCGACACGGCCGATTGACGACGCGTGCGTGCGCCGCCGAAATAATTAAAAGCGCGCGCGGAGAGCTTGCGGAGGGTCGTATCCGTTTTGGAATTGGAAGAAGCGGAGGAAGAAAATATGCGCGAGCGCATTATTACCGTCGTTACACCTTCGCTATTGGAGGCATTAGTTCCGGCGTTAATGACCTTCATCTCTCCTCCCGCGTTATCATTGTCATCGCCATCAGGACTATCATCGCTCTGCGCGGCACTCGTATTGCGTCGTAATCGGCGTCCTTTCGCTCATTGCGACGTTACTGCCGGCGTATTGTTTTCGTCCGCGGATGGAACGCTCTAGCGATTACTTTTTAACAGCCACTCGAAACCCAGCGAACGCGGATCACGCAGCTCGGCTCTCTGACCCAGTATGCAGCAGCCTCTCCGTCGGGTCGCGGCATTGTACGTGTCGGGCTCTTCGGAACAGGCCGCGATATTGCTCGCGACGCATCTCAGATATATATCCAGCGGCGGCGGGTAGATATATCGGAGTCGTACTCCCTCGAAGGTACACACACACACACACACACACACACGCATACATAGACACACAGAGGCCGGTGGAAAACGGTCACGCGCCGGTCGTACGTCACGCGGCGGAGTGCGCGTGTCGCGAATGCGAATCCCGTCTGGTTCCTCTGACTTATGGGGGCGAACTCTCTCTCTCTCTCTCTCTCTCTCTCTCTCTCTCTCTCTCTCTATGTTCGCCTTTTTTCCCTCGCCCCGCCGCCGCACGGCGTTATCTATTGCGCGCGACTTATAGCTGCCCTTTTATACGCCTTTATGTGCGTCACACCGCCGCCGCCGCAGCCCCTCGCGACTTTTCATTTCCTGGCTCGTGCGTATGCGCCGAGTATATAGTATACGGTCGAGCTCCGCCGATGCTCTGATGGGCTTGAATTTTTTATGCGCGCCGTATGGCTATATTTAGCCGACGTTCCGCGAGCGAGTTTTTTATTCCATAAATCGCACAAAAGAAGGAATGTCGCCGCGCTACTGTTCTCGGCCCTCCCGGGAGAAGCTTCTCACGTTACCCAGCGCTGATCTCTAATCGGCGTCGCCTTACCCGCGCATAGCGGTAAAAAATTAATAAGCCCGCAAAGAATGTCCTAGTTGGCGAATCGCCGCAGTTTCGCGAAAAAAACTCCGGGAGCAAAGTTCAGTGTTCCCCGAAATCTCGATCTGGCCAGCCGGAAATAACAATGATCAAGCGTGCACATTCCCACAGCGCTTATTTGGCAAAGAACAAGGCAGCCGCTCGCGTGAAATTAGACAGCAACAACCAACGGTCGCGCGCGGCGTTTACAGGCACATTATTGCGAAAGGAGAGCAGAACAGTGTCACCGCGGCGAATCGAAGCAGCGTTTGTTATCCGCGGGAATTTATTGCAGCGGAGCCGGGGATTAATGCGATTCTCGATTCGCTCGCGCACAAGAGAAAGAGAGAGAGAGAGAGAGAGACACTGCGCGACGACGAGATCGCTCTAAGATCCAATTTCGAAATGAAAGGCGCGGACTATTGTGCCCCCGTGGAAGAGCTTCGATGTACTTTGTTCCTCCTTCCTTATGCGACTGCCGCCGCTGCGCTGGTTATACTCGCTCTATCTGCCGCTTTCAATTCACGCGCGCGCGGATCCTTTGTACATTCCTTTCTCGCTCTCCGTGTTATACGGCACAGGCTTTATTATTCTCCTGGTAATTTTTGATTTATGAACAAATTGATGCGCGCGGCCGGCATTATTGCAGGCATTAAAATTTACAATTCGAGTTTCGCGTAAACTCGGCCCGACGGCATTGTGCTGTTGCGATTTTCGATGCTGTTTTGTTCGGCGCTGATAATGGAAACGGGAAAACATCCTCATGAATATTGACGCCCCGCGAATTCGCGACTTTTAAATAGTGGCCAGCCACAAGGAATATACATCGCGGGAAAAGAATAAAGAGTCCCGCCTTCTATCTCCGTTAAAGAATCTCGTGATTCTCACCTATATTTCTCTCTCGTCCCCCGTTCTCGATCTTCGCTCCGCACGCATGCTCACACACACGCGCGCGAGCCGCAAGATTTACAACCGCTGTTCCTAGAGCGACTCGAGCGAAATCCCATTTCCCGGCAACCCTTCGAGCACGCAGTGGAAATTAAAAGGATCTCTCCCTCGCCTTCCTGCGCCGCTAATGCACTGTAGCTAGACACGCTCTCTTGGAGGCTGAAAAGCACAAAGCGCGCCTATACTCTCTCTCTCTCTCTCTCTCTCTCTCTCTCTCTCTCTCTCTCTCTCTCTCTCTCTCTCTCTCTCTCTCTCTCTCTCTCTCGGCGACGACTCGACGAAGCACTAGCTGCGCAGACATACACTGCGGGGAGAAGCAGAAAAAATCGCGCGGGTCTCGAAGGAGGGAACGGCTTATATGGGCTCTGCTTCCTAAAAGCGGGCTCCGCTATGTATATATACGACGACTCACGTGATAAATGGTAATAGTGCGCGGCGCGCGCCGCCCCGATAAACGCACCCTCTCCCGCGCGACCGCAAAAAAATGCCCATGAGCATCGAAAAGTCGCACCTATACACTCGTACACACAGCTGACTACGGAGAGGCGGCTCGACGCATTTGCATGCATTCCGTGTTAAATCTCGTGTGCCCCGATTCGCGCACGTTCGCTCGCGGCAGATTTTTGTATAGAAATTCTTTCGCGCGCCAGTTTACAGCGTTTGCGCGACAAAGTGAATATTTATGCTCGTGCGGCCTGGCGTTGCATGATGGCAAAATTCATCTTTCGACCTGCCTAGAGAGAGAGGAAGGACGTAACAAACGTCGTCGCCGAGGAAAATATCCGCGCGCAAATGAACGGGAAAATTCAGCGGCTCTGGTTGGAATTTCCCGCGAAATTTCCCGTGCACGCAGAAGAAAATCGGAAAAATTGAGAAGAAAGGAAGCGCCAAAGGCTACGTATAGCCTTCTGAATTGAATCGCTCTGAGAAATGTTACGCCGTGGAATCGCTCGTGTTTGTCGAGATAGCGTCGCGCGAATTTCGCCGATAGAGAGAGAGAGAGAGAGAGAGAGAGAGAGAGAGAGAGAGAGAGAGAGAGAGAGAGAGAGAGAGAGATTATATCGCCACGGAGAAAAATATCGCGATCGCGACGAGTGCATTGCCGAGGAGGCGCACATTTTTCTCCTCGCGAGAACCGCGCTCTCGTTCGGAGAAACACAGGCGGGTGTCGCGGTATGGGAATCCGGGCGCGCAAAGTTTGTAATGAGTCAAGTTTGAACCAGGCGTGTATACGAAGAGCGAGTATTGCTCACAGGGGAGCAGTATACGGGGGAACAATGCCGGCAAGTATGCGGAGCCGCGCGTTCTTTCTCACGAAAAGCCGTCGCAGAGAGGACCGCTTATACATGCATACGCACGCGTCCCCTCACATAAGCCAAACTCCGAGCTGGAGTTTTGCAGCGATGATAAACGCCGTTATCAAAACATTTTTTAATCTTTTGAATACTCAAACGCTGATCTCGACGTTCGATGACTGTTTCAGTACTGCGAGATGAGTTCCGAGCGGAGCCGCAGAACACGAGGGTGGCCGCCGGAGAGACTGCGCTGCTGGAGTGCGGCCCGCCGCGGGGCCACCCCGAGCCCGTTCTCCAGTGGAAGAAGAACGGACACACCATAGACCTCGAGAGCAATAAACGGTAAGTTCACTCACCATTCTATTGCTCCCAAAGTTTAGAGTTACAATAACGCGCAATTTGTTTCCCTGGATAAAGCGCACAAATGCTTGATTTGTTTACTCGCGAAAACCGTCATAATTATTAATCACGAATAAGCGCGTACGGTATATGCACAAGCGCGGAATTTAAAACGCGGCGTGCGCATCAGCATGCGAAAGGGCGTCCCCCGAAATTTGCAAATTCATCCCAATAAAAAACGAGCGCGGCTGTGTGAAAAAGAAGCAATTTATCTTATCAGAGCCGCGAAATTTCGAGTATATAAAAAGAGGACGAGTCCTCCGGGAAATTTGTTGTAATTGTTATTCCAAGCGTCGCCGGGGAGGGGAGCGAACGAGCGTGTCAGGTAAAAGAGTACACGGCGACCAGAGAGAGACAGAGAGAGAAATCGGGAGCAATGAAAGAATAATCCGCACAAGCGGCCGTAATCTGACCCGTCGCATTTGCATGAGAACGGCCGCTAAAGGATGTCCCCCCATTATTCTTGTCTCGCTCGACGCTTCGGTCGCGCTATCTCGAGCTGCCCCCTTCTCAGCGAGCAGCCCGGCAGTGAGATATACGCGCGGGAAATACGTCTTCGTTCCGCGCACCCTCGCGGCTGAAGAGCCGGATTTGGCGGAAAAAACATATACGTATCCGTTCGAAACAAAGCCGATATAAACGCAGTCGAATACTTCTGAATCGAGAACAGGTTGCTGGCGATGCGCCTCCGTCTCCGCGGGGAAAAAATCTGTAACCCGAGGCGAAAGCGCAAATGGATTTCGCGTTTGTTATCCTTTCTCGTTCTCGGAATGTATTGAAATTCGAATATGTCAAATAATTCCCTGGTAAAGCTTGTAAAGCTCTCCGCCGTCGCTTTTTCGTGTATAGGTATTTCGGAAAATTTCAACGAGCGTAAAAGACACCGTTTTTCGGTACTGACCCAGATGCGAGCAACTCGATTCGAAAATTCGAAGCGAGCTCTTTCGAGGCAGACAAAAAATAAATGCACTTTGACGGTATTATACGCTTTATCGAGCTCTCGCGGTCGCTGTGTGCAAAGCCAAGGAAGTGAGGAGGAGCGGAGGGCTTCAAAGTTTCCCCTTTGTGTCGTCGCCGCTTGCGCGCAAAAGCCTGCCCGTTTAATTTGCTAATAGCTTTCTTCCGCGGCGAGGAAAGTCAAGCCTTCGGCGCTCGTTCACTCCTTTGGTCCCCGCAGTAAATCAAATCCCAGGCGAGTGAAAACACTTCATCGACTGTCGGGCAGCTGCGCAGCGTGCAATCGGAAATCCATAAATAATATTGTCCCGGCGCGCGCATTAACGATTCTTAATCTAATCGCCGGCGCGGAATTCTCAAACGCCGGCAGAGTTACGGCGCTCTTTTACGACGCTGCTCCCACGCGCGACGCTGAGTCCCTTTCAGCTCACGCTCTTTTCACCTTCGCGCTTTAATTCGGCGCAATTAAAATCGCTGCTACTGCTGCTGGCGAGTGCGCAGGTTATGCGCCTTTTGTTCCTCTCGTTCGCTCTCACTCTGGAATCGATCGCGGTCGGCGGCCAAAGGGCCGATAAATTAGATCCACTAATAGAAATGAAATCCGCGCGCCCATACGCACACACCTGCGTATAGCTATACCTGTCTCTCCCTGGCTATATCCGCGGCCATACGCGCCGCTCAAATTAATTGATACTATAAATTAGAGGAGACAATCGCCGCCGCGGCTATCGATCCAAACCGACTGCGAGTCTGCATGTTCCCGAGTAGGCCCGAGAGTTTCGTCTAGAGGGAGATTATTGGTTTCGAGTATATATACAATTATACAATTTTGTTACTGGTATGCACTCGCGCAATACAATAACGCTCGCCTGACTGTTGCAGGATGTCGTTGGTCGACGGAGGCAACCTCATGATCACCGACGTCAAGCAGTCGGACCAAGGAAAGTACCAGTGCATCGCCTCAAACATCGTCGGCGTCCGGGAGTCCGACGTGGCCGCGCTCACCGTCAACGGTAAGGCACCTGTCTCCGTACAATCAAAGCACCGAAGCAAACAGAGGGACCGAACGAATAACGCGAAATCGCGCGATTTGTCCGCAGTGAAACCCTACTTCCTGAAGACCCCGTCCAACCAGACGATCCTGCTGGACCAGACGGCCGAGTTCGCGTGCCGCGTGGGCGGCGACCCTCCGCCCGAGATCCTCTGGCGCAGACACGACGGCAAGATGCCGATCGGCCGCGGCCACATCCTCGACGACAAGAGCCTGCGGATCGAGCGCGTCATGCAGACTGACCAGGGCACCTACATCTGCGAGGCCGAGAACGGCGTCGGGGCCATCTCCGCCAGCGCCACGCTCACCGTGCACTGTGAGTTTCTTGCTTATGATTACTTATGTACGATGGCGAATCGCTGAACTCACAGGTCCTTTGTCTCCGCGCAGCCCGGCCGGTGTTCACGAACTTCCCGAAGGACGAGTCGGTCAGCCCGGGCTCGGACGTGACGTTCGCCTGCTCGGCCCGGGGCGTGCCCTCGCCCTCGATCTTCTGGACGCGCGAGGGCTCGCAGGAGCTCATGTTCCCCGGGCACTCGTACCAGGAGCGCTACACCGTCGGCGAGGACGGCAGCCTGCACATCAAGCAGGTCGTGCGCAAGGACGAGGGCCACTACGTCTGCAGCGCCATCAGCCAGGTCGGCGCGACCACCGCCACCGTCTTCCTCGCGGTGAGTACCGATCCGAACTGCTATGCCAACCGTAACTACGATCCGATTTTGACGAGGGCGAATCATCCCGTTGCAGGTGACGTCGACCGAGGAGGTGCCGCCGCCGATAATCGAGCTGGGCCCGGCGAACCAGACGCTGCCGCAGAAGAGCGCGGCCTCGCTGCCGTGCCGCGCGGTCGGCAGCCCGACGCCCAAGATCAACTGGCACAAGGACGGCCAGCTGGTGCAACTGGGCAAGCGCATCACCATGGCGAGCAACGGCACGCTCTTCATCGAGGAGCTGCAGAAGGCCGACGCGGGCATGTACACCTGCATCGCCTCCTCGGAGTCGGGCAACACCTCCTGGTCGGCCGCGCTGAGCGTGAGCGCGAGCACGACGCTGCACCGCACGCCCGACGTGTCGGAGCTGCCGCAGAACCCGAGCAAGCCGCGCATCGTCAACACGACCAGCAGCTCGGTCACCATCACCTGGAGCCCCGGCCAGGAGGGCGCGAGCAAGATCCTCGGCTACCACGTCGAGTACTTCAGCAGCAACCTCAACACCGGCTGGGTCCTCGCGGCGAGCGGTGTCGCCGAGGACACCTACACCGTGACCGAGCTCAAACCCGACACGAACTACGTGTTCCTCGTGCGCGCGGAGAACAGCCACGGGCTCTCGCTGCCGGGCCCCCTCTCGGACGTCGCGCACACGATGAGCGTCGACCAGCAGCACGCGGTGCCCCAGACCGAGCTGATCCGCGCGCGCGACCGCCTCAACAGCGAAATCCTCCAGCTGAGCGAGGTGAACCCGCTGAGCAGCAGCAGCGTCAAGATCATCTGGGACATCCTCGGCGCGCCCGACCTCGTCGACGGGCTCTACATCCGCTACCGCGAGATGTCGGACCAGCCGCCCGAGTACCAGATGGTCACCGTCATGAACGCCGGCGCCACCAGTTACGTCCTCTCCGGCCTGAAGAAGTACACGCGCTACGAGTTCTTCCTCGTGCCCTTCTACAAGACCATCGAGGGCCGGCCGAGCAACGTCAAGCTCGCCATGACCCTCGAGGACGTGCCCTCCGCGCCCCCGGAGAACGTCCACGTCGGCATGATCAACTCGACCTCGGCCTTCGTGCGCTGGGCCCCGCCGCCCAGGGCCCACCACAACGGCCAGCTCGTCGGCTACAAGATCCAGATCAAGAGCAACAGCAGCAACAAGATCCTCGGCCAGATGTCGCTCAACGCCTCGACCACCTCGGTCATCATCAACAGCCTGTCGACCGGCGGCCTCTACACGGCCCGCGTGGCCGGGCTCACGCACGCCGGGCCCGGGCCCTTCTCCAGCCCGACCCTGCTCAACATGGACCCGGGCCAGCTGAGCCAGCACCCGCCGCGCACCGACCCCAACCACGCCGGCAACTCCGTCGTCAAGGAGACCTGGTTCCTCGTGCTCATGGTCATGATGGTCATCAGCGTGATAGCCGCCCTCCTCGGGGCCCTCTACGTCAAGCGCCGCCAGGCGATGAGCAAGCAGCTGGGCCACCTGAACGTCCCCGTCGGCACGGCCAACGACATCTGCCAGCTGAACAAGGACACGCTCTGGCTCGAGCGCGGCTGGCGGCCCACCAACAGCCTGCAGAGCGCCGCCGACAAGGACTGCGAGACCAAGCTGCTCAACAACCACATGCTCGCCCCGGGCATCGTCAGCATGGCCGGCTCCGAGTACGCGGAGGTCAACCTCACGACCTTCTACAACACGCGCAAGCCCTCGGCGCCGCCCGAGCCCTACGCCACGACGACGCTCTGCGTGGCCAACCGCAGCCCGGACTCCATGGAGACGAGCGGCCAGAAGTCCAACTCGAGCGACTCCTGCGTCAAGCCCGACTACTCGAGCCTCGAGTCCGCCCAGGAGCACAACAAGTCGACCATGTCGCCCAGCAGCGACAACGCCAGCAGCGTCTACACCGACGAGAACGTGGAGCACCAGCAGCGCGCGCGGCCGGCCTACCGCCAGAACCAGCAGCAGCAGCAGCAGTCCGAGAGCCAGTCGCAGCAGCAGCTGCAGAGCCTGCCCAACTGGTGCGACATGCTGCCGCCTCCGCCGGAGCACCCGCCACCCTCGGGCAACTCGCTCTCGAGCCGCATGGCTGGCCAACAGAGCGCCGCGTTCAGCCCGCACCTCGGCAAGCGCAGCGCCACCCAGAACGGCCTCGACTGCAACTCCCAGACGAGCAAGTCCCAGAGCCCGCCCACGCCGCCGGTGCGCGTCGGCCAGAACAGCTTCTCCGGCTCGCCGACCCCGTGGAACGGCCACGAGGGCTCCAGCAACGGCCTCCAGGGCCGCTACACGACGCTGCCGCCCCAGACGAACCCGCCGCCCGTGCCCTCCTTCCCCCAGGGCTTCAACCACTACGACGTCTACAAGGCCCAGGAGAACGAGTATGAGAGCGGCTCGCTCATCTACGGCCACCATCAGAACGGCCTGCTCGGCTGCGGCGGCGGCGACGACTTCCGCGCGCAGGACCCTTTCGGCAACGCGGCCCGCATCCCCAGCAGCCACGCGGCCAGCGTCAACGGCGAGGAGGCCTTCCGACTGAACGGCGGCGCCGCCGACATGTTCAGCGGGCGCAACGACAACCTCTACCAGCCGGACAACGACGAGTGGGACCGCAAGTCCTGCGACTCCAACACCCACTCGGACATGTGCTGCTCCTGCTCCGAGTCGAGCTGCCTCTACGCCGACACGATCGAGTACAACAACCAGTTCGCCCCCTCGGCGATCCAGCTGAACCCGGCCTCCTGCGGCAACAGGGGCACCACCGGCTCCCACAGGTCACGCAACAACAGGAGCCCCAGGCGGCGAAACAGGTCCTCCTCGCCCACCTACAGCACCGACAGCAACTACTCCTGCATTCCCCAGAGACCCTGTCCGTCCGTCAACTCGCAGGACAGGCTCAGGCACAACCGCAGCAAAGGTAAGTGAATGAACGACCTCGATCTATCGGCCCTCGTGTGCCTAACGAGTGACTCTGCGATGTTTCAGACAAAGTGCCCAGCTTCTCGAGGACCGATCTCTACCAGCAGCACAACTCGGCGTCGAACTCGATAGGCAGCTCCGGCAGTCAGCGCTACAACAAGCTCAACAGCCTCTTCATGACCGGCACCAACGGCAGCAATCCTTCCGAAGCGGGTCGTCTCAGCGATCACCGCGACAGTTAAATCTCTTGCCGCTACACTTGCTACCACCGCGTAAACTTGCAACATCAACCAGAGCATCAGCAACGACGAGGGACGCGCGGCGATCACGAGAAAGTATAATACTCATCGCGCTGTAAATAGATGGCTCGCGAGCTCTCTTGTGACGAACCGGCGAGACGCGGAGAAATCATAAAGATTGAATCTTACAATTTTTCCGGTGATCAACGAAGATCCATTTTTCTACGACGAGGATCTTCTAGCCGAGCATTAGCGGGCTGCCCGCGGGCTCGTTTGCAAATCTCGAAAGCGTTGTTATATCGATGAAGGAAAGAGAGAAAAATGTAAAAAAAGAAACGTGAAGCTTTTTGTTTTTCTCGGTATCCGAGGCTCGATTCCGGATTCGACTCTGCGCGAACCCCCGGCTGAATCGACGATCGATGTAGCGTCGCCAAAAAGGATGCATATTATTTTCGATATAAACGTTCCTAAATCTTTTTACACGGCGACACGTGGTATAATCGCACAGACACTTGCGCGAGTTTCTTCCAGAGCGAATTAACTACTGAACACTTACTTACACGCATTGCGACGATAATTAATGAAAAGTAAGCGACTAAAGCGTTTAATGTGCATAATCATATCAGATGATTTTTTGTAAACATTGTACAGTGACGAAAAAAATGAATATAGTCATTAGTTATTAATTTACACATCTACAGGATATATAAATATAGATCTATATATATGAAGCGTAGATAGTAAGGGAAGCTAGGGATCTTAAGTAAACGACTATTCGAGTGCTAATAAGATATATATATATATATATATATATATATATATATATATATATATATAATTCGCCCGCGACAGCCAAGTGAGAATGTGAATATTTGATTACGTTAACGAAGCGCTTATCTTATATTACGGCGAATCGAGTTTTATGCTTTAGGACATATACATAATTAATTAAAAACTTAGCCATTCGAAATTATGTTTAAAAAGAAAAGGCTATAACGATTGCGCTCGTTCGCGGCCATGCGTTTATACAAGTTATGATTTTTACTTTTATTTCGATTCGATGTACAGTATAAATATAGAATATAGGTAACTGCATCCTTCCATCGTAATTATAATTCATAGAACACTTATTTCTCTCATTTTGCAGTTCTGCAGTTGATTATCCTCGTGATTGTTACTATATACGCCGGATGATATATTAACGAGGATTATTATTGCATCGCTTTTTACGAAGTGGAATGTTGTAACACTCAGCTGCCGATTATACATTTATAATATATACTCGACATGCCAATCAATGTTTAATTGATCTGTACTGGTTAACTGTTGTTGATTTCAAAAATATATGAAACGGATGTAAATAAAGTTTTTAAACGTATAAAGCGCCGACGTTCACTCAAACACTTTTAGCACAAATGATTTCTACAACTGTACAATAAAAACGATACTGTTATAAAAATAATCGGATCCAGGCTGTTACGGATCCATCACTAGCCACTCTTGAGATGTCTGATGTAAAAGGAGTATAGCCGAACATACTTGGATTCAATATGAGTGAAAATAATTATATAGGCACTAGACAAATAACTTGGAAGCTATATGTAACCGCTCAAATTCAATGTAATTAATACGTGTATATTAGATGAAAAGGTGATTTCTCAATGGACACAGGTATAAAATGTCTCACTTGAAGCATTTAGAAGAACAGTAATAACTTCAAAACAACAGCGCAATATCTATATATTCACAAAATAAGACTACTTTCGAAACACGCATGCTGCAGCCGTGACAAGCACACACTGCCAATTCGAAGTATCTAAATTTTGTATGAAACACAATAAACAGCCTGCGCTCGCATACAATGTGTTTCTGAAAAAGAAAATAATCTTATTTTATATACCATAGAAGATGACGATAAAGTCCATAAATTTGATTTATTTTACTACCCCGTAAACGTAATATTGAAAAATTACGTTTGAACACTTTTGATAACAAACAATGTCAACTAAATGTATACACGAAAAATATAACTGTAATCTAAAGTAAATTTTGCATGATTCTGCCTATAAGCAAGACCTTTCTGTCGAAATTGCATCGAGTACTGGCCGGCATCTATGTAAAAGCAAAAAGTCTATTATGTCGAAGCACAGTTAGAATTATTGTCAATAGGCGTCATTCGCCGAATAAAACAACGCGTGGAAATTCAGTTAAAAATTAGATTGCAAAAATTAAATAAATTGTAATAGATTAAATTGCTACAATTATAGGCTAAACTGCGAGTACTCTAGAAAAGAATGGTCTACAATTAAATGACTGATATATACCCAAATAGAAAAACAAACAATCTATGACTGCCAGAGTATCGTTGGTAAATGAACCTTTTCGACTTTTTGTCTATCAAGTTCTAGAGCAAAGAAAAATTTGGTCTATGGAATCCAAACTACCAGGAATCATGCTAAGTGCGTCTGATTTTATTTGAAAAACCAGCCAAGTTTAACGAGCCATCGCATCGACTTGCGACAGATAAATCATAACGTATTATTTTTATAATTTTTCATCCTAAAACACTCGAAGTGATGACTCGCATTAACAAAGCTGTTTCATTTTTTGTTGTTTTTTTTTTTTACTTTTTCTTGCGAAGGAAGCTTTGCACAAATGGGTGCACAGTAAAAAAAAGAATTCGCGCGTTCGTCTAAATAAACGTACATACACACAAGTCATGTCGCTCAATCTATGTATACATTGTAAACGGAAACCCACGCATACACTCGCAACTACAGCATTGACACAAAATATAAATAAATACAACTAATTAGAGTGCATGTATGAACAAAAAAAATGTTATTGCAAACGACCGTACGAACATGACTGATCCTATAAAACTGTTAGAAAATATCAAATATCAATTGTTTAAATGTAAACTTGTTTTTGTAGTGTGTTCAGTCTAAAATTTGTGCGACTGACCGTGAAAAAAAGTAACTCTTATTGCGCCGAGAATAAAATTGTAATTCTCATAAGGACAGAATGATTTTTAAAGAATGTCAAGGTTCGAGATGTGATCAAAGAAAAGCGATAACTCATAACTGCCATGAGTTTTTGTAAAAGTTTAAGACTTTCAGTGCTTTTTTAGAAGATTGAGGAATACGATGTGTGATTTCCCTAATGTTTATTGTAGTTAATACTTACTTCTTTAGTATTTTTATACGCTTTTTTTATCTGCTGTTAAATCAAGATGATTTATTACTATCAAAAACTTTTTGTTGCAACCTTTAAGTTTCTTATGCATGTGGGTAAAGGGTCTTAGACCACGAAAAGCCTTGCTTCTCGAAACTAAAGACCATAAAATATCGAACAACATTAGAAAAAAAGTCATATCAATTATTAGAAAATAATATGAATGGATATGAAGCGGTGCCGAAAATGAATCCCTGTCTACAAGGCAAAATCCTCAGAGTAGTATTTCGAGATGCAAAATTTTCGCAAAACGTATTCAAATAAATATCATATAAGGCTGACGAATGTTTTATTTCAAGCGATACTATTCTCTTTTTACACTTTGTAAATACAAACGCGAAGCGAACGATAAGTCAAAAAGGGAATCTGGGAGCTGTATGTTTTATATAGAATATTAATTTATTTATTATTGAATCAGGGGGTGATCGACAATGGTGAAAAGAGAAAAGCGCGTTAAGTGCGATGTAGCTCGATTCGAGTTATTAACCTTTATTATGATAGTTTAAGAAACACAAAACACGACTGTAGATAATCCATAACAATCACTATTGTGGAGTACTACGTACGTATATTAGTGCATATTATATACCGATAATGATTAATAAAAGTAATGTTAAACAAATTCAGTCTTTTTTACACTGCTTATCACATACTTATATCCTATCCCAATTCATTAGGTACTTAGACTATAAGGAACAATTCTTATTATGAAAAAAATATTATATACAACATTTGAAAAATAATTGCATTTATAGTTATAATTTAACATACCATTTTAAATTTATAAAAACTTAATCTAAAGTAAGCATGATTAATTTCTAGTCTTCGTAGGAATGAGTTTCATTGAATATGGTATTAACCGCATCCACCACCTTTTTTACAGCAAGATCGTTTTGGAGGAACATATCTTCCACTACCTCCACCCATCAAAGGATTGTATTCTGAAATATGATACAAATAATTAATTGCAATCCAATTGTATGACTTATAAAGTTTTTTTTTCTATACCTCCTCTTAGTTTTGTTCTTGATGATTTTGAAGAAGATGAAGATGGTCCAACATTTTCTGAAGAATCTTCATTCAAGCGACGACCAGAAGACTGATTTTGTAGCCTTAATAATTCTTGTCTTTTCTTTTCTTTTCTCTTAAAAAAAAAATCAATCAATAAAGTAAATTTTATTCATTATAGGTGAAAATCTATAATGTAAAGTCACTATACAAACCTCTTCCTCTTTTTGAAGCGCAATTTCACGATCTCTTAAATATTTTTCTTGCATTCGTTCTCTAGCCAATTGAGTAGCTACAAGTAGTTCGATACTTAAATCTACATCTACAAAATTTAATATACATTAGATTACCGTGTTCTAAATATTTCTTAAAGTTTGAGCTATACTTACTTTTATGATATTTTGCATCGTATTTTTTTTCATCTTTTTTCTTTTTCCAACTATTCCATTTTTTACTGATATGTGGCCATATATAAACCAAAACTACGGAAATTCCAACCAGGTACCATCCTGCAGATCTTATTACTGCCCAAACTATTAAACATAATTTATATTGAATCCAAATTAATGTATTTATTAGCACGTAAGGAAATAATGATAAAGGTTAATAAATGCAACATATTTAATTTTTTATGCAACATTTTATATCTATACTACTTAGTCACTTTTTTATTTTTTTAAAATAATTTCAAATAAAACTGTTAACCTCAAACATCGCATTTGGAAAAATAAACAGTTTTTGGTAGAATTGTAAATAAAAGCAAAGCTATAGGATATATCTTTTTTCTGATATATTTCAAATAAAAAGTTAATAAACCAGAATAGCCAAACATTTACAATATTATGATTTTACAAAACGTAGAACACATACCAAATTTATGATACGGAGGCTTTACTTCCCAATTAAACTCTTCAAATTCGTCAATTTCTTCTTCGTTCATTTTTACAGCGTAAAATTCTTAATTATTGTGCCTACACAGATACTGAACATGGAAGCAACTAGAAGTCGCGTTGACGTTTTCACTTCCGTAAAATTCCACCTACTCGTTGAATATTCACCTTGTTATGAAACGTCTGGTTTCCTCCCGCATTCCGCGTCCGGGAATATAAGGTCGGTTCGTTTCGTCTTTAGAACTTATAGTTCGATTTCAAGCGCGCGATTATGATTTGTTAAATGAGGACGATTTACAATTATTAACAACATTTTCTCTCTGCGTTTTCTTCGGGCTTGAGACCGACAATAGGCCGCATTAAAAGTGTGTACGGGAAATAGTACGGGACAAGGTAGATCATTCCGGGTGGAAGCTTAGATGTAGACTGAGATCCAAGCAGCTTCATCCTCGGCTGCACACCAAGTAGTTTTTGGGAGGGAGAGGGAAAGAGAGAGAGAGAGAGAGAGAGAGAGAGAGAATGAGAAAAAGCGGGGGGGGGGGAAGGAGCCAGATGTGCTGCAGGCAGAGGACTCGGGTTCGGGTGCTGAGGTAAGCTCCGCGATTGATTTGCATATATTGCATAAAAAAAATTCTATTAATTGCGGAATCGTTAACAATGTTAACAATCTCACTCCAAAAAATTGTGGGTGTTTTTGATTATTAACGAAAAATCAAAAACTTTTTGCACTGTGAGAGACGCATATATATATATACAGTTTTCTCAGCAGATAATTACATTTGAGGAATGAAATTGATGCGAATCGTTTTCAATTTAATTGCGGATTATAAATATCAAGGTCTAAGTTCATGATTCGCGATAATTATTTAATAATAAATTAATTTAATATTCTGGGTAATCGACAAGCCAGTTCGCTGATCTGCGTCCCATTTTAGAGCATCTGCGCACGTCCAGTGCGCGGGCTAACGCGCGAATTTCAAATTTTGCGTTCTGCTGCAGCGGTGCGTGAATATTTATGAATAACAAACATAACCTGAAAAGCTGCAGAGCAGACAAGAATGAAAATAAGAAGAACGAGTGCTGCCCGAGAGAGAATCCGTCGGCGCGAGCACCGAAGAGACAAATAAAATAGAATAGATGCCACATAGAAGACTGATCAAGAATTTGGTTAAAATCAGAGCTCAGCAATCTTGCAAAATTTTAACATGTCCGTTGAAGCACTCAGCGATTCCGAGCTTCGGACTAAACTTTGTGATGGGTATGAAAATTCTTGTCAAAAGGCTGAAGTCACTCTTGGAATCTCAGGTGGATCAGCAGGATCTCGGACCTCGATGGCTGCAAGGTAGAGCTATCACTATGATATGATACAGATGACGATATCTCTGCAAGTGCAAACAATAAAAAGAAGAAAGCTCCTCTTAATACCGTAGACAAACTTTAGCTAATCCTATATGATATGCCACCGCCTGCAACAGTGCCAATCCCATCTACGCTTGCAGCTCAAAACACAGCAAAGAAGCGAATGTCTAGAAATTTACAGGCTGCAGACTCAGAAGATTTGGATGTAAATAATGTTGTACCCATAATTCATACATCTCCACCTTTAAATAAATGTCAAAGCAAGACCTGACGTTAAACCTTGTTGGCTTGTCACCAGGAGAATATATATAATTAGAATATTTATAGTATTAGTTGTAAGTATTATTAAACTTATCGTGTGTTTTAATTTTTGTGCTATTAAAAATAATGTGAATAGTCCGTAATTTTTTAATTTATAGGGTACATGGCTGGGCGTGAAACCTCTGATGCTGTTGCCATTGTGTAAGGAATAAAAAGGTTTAGAAAAATTCTTGGGAAATATAGATGCAAGTAAGGTTCCAGTAAGTTTCCAAATAGGCTACAATGCACATTAAGTCAAAAAATTGTATTGTTATCTAGAGTTAACTTTTATTTTGATGCTTACCTCTTTTATAATAAAAATTGGAATAAAAAAATATTTTAATTACAGGAATACTTAAGGAAGGATTTGAAGGAATTCGCAGAAATGTTATATATAATTGAAAAAGGTCTATCGCAGTATACAAAAGTAAGAATCAAAAAAGCTTGCATACAGTAAAGGAAAAGAAGCTGAAAAGGGTATTGAAAAGATTTTCAAATAAGTATCTGTGTTCAATGGAAAATGATGTTGTGAGAGACCGAATACTTAATATAAAAGGTCGAAATGTCATTTTTAACAAAACTTGTGGCCAAGTTATGGATTCATCATTTACAGAATTATGCAATTGGCCACAACAAAGTGCATCACGCTTAATTTGCATGATGTATGACCTGTTGCAATGAAAACTCAGTATCTAGGAGTAGCAGCTGGAATTCAAAGTGATATTGAAAACTTGGTTGAAGTAATGGAAGTGAATGATATTTTTCCTTTTTTTATTAGTCTTTTTTGACCATGTAACTGAATATGATTCTAATGCAGGTGTGGAATGTTTCCTGAAGGAATGTTGATTGACAATGTTGTTGAAGGTGCTTAACGAGAATTGTCTTGGGAAGCTGATCATGACAAGGAAGCTGAGTGCACTAGGTTATATAGAAAATATGCGTAACCCTATTCAGAGTATTATGTACAAGAAATCATTGGTAAGAATACTAAGCAAAATCTTAACCATTAACTAAACAAGAAAGTAAGTAACATATTTGCAGACTTCGAATGCAATTGTGTTTGAAAGAATTATTTGTATTTTGAAATATCCATGGGTGAGTGGCAGAACCATCCAGTTCAGCGGAGGTTCTGGAAAGCAGCTATATCAAAAGTTTTCTCCACTACCCAGCTATTCCAAAATCTTGATTCGAAAACAAGCTTAATGGATTGAAAAACCAACTCTCTGGGTTATAACTATCCTGAGATAGTTGGTTTTTCAATCAAATCTCCAAAGTGGCTTGTTTTCGAACCAAGATTTTAAAATAACTAGTTTCCGAATTAATTTTTTTAAATATTTGCTTTTCGGAGCCCACACTGGACTGGTTGGTTCTGCTTCTCAACCATCGATATGCAAACTGATCCTAATTGGTAACTTTTTTTATAATCCCAGAGCAAAGCAGATATGTAATATAGTATAAACATTACGTTTTACGAAGCTATTGTTCTTATGTTTTTAACAAAAATATTTGTAGTTTTAGATAACACTGTTAGATTTTGGAGCAAGTCAAAGTTACACTAAAGATTTTATGGATAAATATATTGAAATAATCAATGGAGCTAGGAGATAGACGTAAAGTATTAACTATATCAAAAGAAATGGGATTTCTAACTAGATATGAATCAAAGGTAAATATTTTTTATCTTTTTACTATTTTTATACATACAAAAATTATTAAATTTTATATATTTATAAATAGATCATGGAAGAAGCACATGTAGGTGGTTTTGCCAAGTATTTCAAAAAGATCATGAATATTTCAATTTTGAAGATGTTACAAAGTGGTAATATACTGGTTTGGAATAGATTTTAAGAATCATGATAGCTTATTAACTTTCAGTATTGAATTTCCATATTATTGATTTAGGACACAGGCATTAGTTTCAACTATTATTCATCATCGTCTCTGCCCTCCGCCATAAGAGATTTACAGTTTACACAGAAAATTCAGGTGTATTTTTACTGTATGCAATACTAAATGTCAAAATCAATTGTCGCTGTGTGTTCCATGAAGTTTACAAAAATTATCAGTTTGGATAAATAATTGACATTTTATAAAATTGTAATATACGAAAAATAGCTTTAATAAATTACTTTTTATCATTTTCATACAACTTGTGATTCATCAATGTGCATTTTATCGAATTGTTTATCATTACATTTTATTGATTTACTTATAACTATATTAAATGCTTTGAAAGTCAGTAGATATTTATTAATTACTATTTTTTAAATTTCGTACTCAGCATATATTACCAGGGCTACTTTAGTATTTAATTAATTTTTCTGTAATCGGGATATTCTTTTTGAAATTTGAATACTATCATACTTTAGCCATGACCCATTGAAATTTCTTGTATAAGCAATGTAGTGTCGTAAATTCTCTGTACTCAGTGTTTCTTCGAAACCAATTACACCAATAAGTATTAATGTTTGTTCTCCAAATGATAGACTTGTGTTGATATCGCCCAAGTTAAATGGATTGTGTACGCTACCCTCTACATCCAGACAAAGCAGATAATTAATCTGTATATTTATTGAATTTGCATTTTTTCCACAGTTTCCACATATAATGCTGGATTCGGATATTATGCTAGATAAATCAGGTGACAATAAATTTTCATAAGAGATCTTAACGATATTGCTATGCAATAAACATCCTCATTACACATGGTACAAAAGAATTTTGTTAAAACGTTAGGAAACATGATTTTCTCATAAAATTCACCAACCGATTTTGTCCAAGTGAATTTGACATCATCTGAATTGCATAATTTTGCAGTAGAGACAAGAATTCTGTTTTTGTTTCTTTTATTGAAACCTCGGGGTCATTAACGAAATCTTGAAATTTTTTGATTAAAGAGTATGCTGTAATAAGTACTTCCATAATACTATCAAAATAGCTTGAGGTTATCAAGATTACTGGTTTCTTGTTAACTTTTCTTGGAGAATACATATTTGCATTCTGTATGATTTTTCGATCCTTTATTTGTCTTTTTGATTGGCTCTTTTGTTTTTTTTTTGTATCTTTCACGGATTTCTGATGAATCAAATCTATTTCTGGACATGGCTGAAGAAATTTTCCCCTTTGTTTTGGTATTGAAGTAGTTGTTTTTAAAACAGTTTCAGCATTAGATCGAAAATCTTCATTCTCATTTTTCATAGAAAATGTATCTTCAATTTCGATACTTATCAGCAGTTTCATAAAAAGTTTCACCCTTAACTTTTTCGCACAAAGACTCAACGATTTCACTGATTGTTGAATCATTATGTGGAATTTCCACAAATAAATCAATATTGTCACTAAACGTATCTTTTTCAAAATTATCTGAAACATCCGAATCACTACTTTCTTCGAAAGACGATTCATCTGGATTTAGGCCCATCCAATTTTCCTCATGGTACAGGTAGGTATTTTCAAGATTATTCTTTGTATCTTTTATAGCATTTTCTTTTACAGAATTTCTGGCAAATTGTACTTTTTCATTATCATATTCAATGCTCCATAATAAGAAAATGTCTAATGTAGGCCGAGAGTCATTACATGAATTTGAAAGATGCTGCTCAAACGTCTGTCTATGACTTTTTAAAATATTAATAGACTCTGTTTTTTGCCCTTCGATCATGACTTTTGTCCACAATGGAAACTGAATACATAATTCTATCAGATTTTTGCAGAATTCGTTATTATAATACGCATTTAGTTCGTGTCCCATATCTCGAGTTACGTAACTTTTCGCTTCCACAAAAATATTTGTTATAAAATTTATAATCTTTTGACAAGAATTATAATCGACGTTTCTATTAACTTCAAGACTGACAAATTCTTTACAATCATTTTCACTTCCAAGTTCTTCAATATATTCAATGATGTAATTTAATAATATTTCGTTATATTTCATTTCACTTGGAATATAATTAATAGCATCATCTGTATTTTCATTTTGATATGTACTGTACACAATTATAAAAATCTTCTTTAGAATATCTCGAAAATCAGCTAAGGTTTGTTGAACGCTTAATAATACTTTGCAACAGAGATAAAATTATTTGACTAAATGTAAGCGAATACTGCATACACAATCCCAATTTTTTACTTTTAACATGAGCATTCTAACGTCTCCTGTAATAATACATCTCGGAAGTTCTTGATTTTCGTGAATTAAATAATTATAACATTTTAGTAAATAATGTTCTAAGGTCATGTTCGTGTTAAAAACGAAATTGATACTCATAATGTGATTCCAATAATAGTTGATATTGATATTCCTTGGTATTTTTAAATTGCTTTGTACGCATTCATGTAAAAATCTTGTAAGCAGAGAAATAGAGTTTTCTTCAGATAAAAATTCACATATTGGAATATACTCATTTAATACATCTATACCAAGAGTGAATTGAAATATCACCTTACTGCATGATTTATCAGGCGCAGTAAAGGATTGAGATAATGATCCAATAAATCCAAAAACAAACATTTTATCATTGAAAAGTGATGCCAAATTAAGTGCTTCGAAGCTCCAGTAAAAAAGAACAAATGGATAAGTACAAAATTCTCTAACAGTAGATTTGTACAATGCATCATTCTTGATTCTTAATAATTGTTCCTCCACATCAAACTTTAAATTATCTTCTTGGTCTTGAGGTTTTTGATGAACTATCTGTTAAAGTAGCTTTTATGTCGAGTATCACATTGTTACGATTCTGAGCTACATATGTTTGTATATTGCGCACAGTTAGTGATCTTAGCGGATCATTTTGGTTTAAATTATTGCATATAATGATCCATACTGGATCGCTTTCTTTTTTCACTTTCCCATTGTCATCAAAAATATTATGGTTCTTTAGTTCTGCTACTCTCATTTCATGAGTAATCTTTGTTTTTGGACCACGCTTGCTCATTGTCTTACAATTATTTATTTTCTAATTAAATGAAATGAATATACGTCATTCACATATTGTTCTTAAAGTTGTGGCATGACGTATTCTTCGCGTATACATTCTGTTTGATCTGCATTACACTGAAATATAATAATAGTAAGTGTATAGAAATAAAGTATTAAGTAATCATAAGTAAAAAACAGAAGTATCATATTATTTCTAAATATACATACTTTCATTTAATATTATCGTAGACCAAGGTTTCAGTAGCCGAATTGCATTATAACACCATATATTAAACCAATTAGCACAATTAGCACCTGCACGTATTTACTAAATCCATAAAAATCCATCCATATCTCCAAAGTTGTCAAAATAGATAACTACTTTTAAGGTTATGAAAGAAGTTACTGTATAAATAATAGAATTTTACAAAAATTACAATTATTTTCTACAACAAGTAATATTACTTAACATATTTGTGGACAAAATAAAAAATAAAACCAAACAAAACCGATAACGCACTTTCCCAGAATTAATGTTGGCCACCTATGGCCATCTGTCACAAGATACTGTCGTTTCTCGATTGCTTTTTCTCGAAGCGTATTCCGCGAATGTGAAGTGAAGCACGTTGGCAATTATGAAAACTGTTCGAACCTGATTACAAAGCTGCATTGCCCACGATCTCAACTTTATTACATACTCATATATATTATATATTATTCGAAATCATAAAGAAACAGACAATATTTTGAAAAGATTTCAAACAATACAATTATATCAATCTTTGCCTAGTAAAATGCCGCGTGATTCTGAAGTGCCTCCTGAATATCTGATAAATCGATTAAAAGAATGGCAAATATTTGACAAAAAGGGAAAATTAAAAAAAAAAGAGTGATCTTGTTTGGGAAGAAATTTGAAAAGAATTAAAACTAAAAATGTCTTCAGCTTCACTATATTTATATGTATATAAAAATGAACATGGATCACGAGAAAAATTGCAAAAGCTCTTAAAAATCAAAACAAAAGAAACGATTAAATTAAAAAAACAAGATGATGATCAGGATTATCTACCAAATCCACAAATTTACACAACCACTGATTGTACAGAACTATCATTTGATATCACAATTCCTATTAATCAAGTTGTTGATAGTTGGGATGGAAAACAAAAAAGCAAAAACTGGATATCCTTTGTACGACAAGCTATATGGAACAGTCAACAATTACCTTGTATATATACTTTTAAAAATAATTATATTACAAAAGAGCATTTTAAGATTAGTGGATGGTGTAACGAATGCAGGTCTCAAATATCTGGAGAAGGAGTTCCAGTCGATGAGGACAAAATAACTTTTAAAATTAATTGTTTTGCTACGCATAATATACAACATAGAAAGAAATACAAGTGTACAGGGGCTAGAAGAATAGCAGTAAAAACAGCTTTATCAACAATGACAACTTCTCAGTACAGAGAAAAGCAACTTGCTACCTCGACCACAGATTATGAGCCACCCCATTTAAATACTTCTGGCAGCTGTCGCAAAATGCGTCAAGAAGCAGTAGATGAAAAAATAGGCTATACTGAATTCAAAAAGCAATCTATTACAAATCAGCCACTTCTTAATTTGTGTTATGTGAAAAAGTTGTCATTAGATCCTTTAAACATATATTATTGGAGCGAAAAGCAAATAAAACTATGGAATTTATTGCAAAAGAAAAGATTGCCTTTGTCATTCGACTCAACAGGAAGTTTGGTCAAAAGATATTCGTTTTATAAGGATGTTGACAAAAGCAGGCCAATATTTTACTATGTTCTAGTAATTGGCTTCGAAGGAAAAGTTGTTCCATTACTTCAAGCACTATTATCAAAACATCATGTGCCAATTATTCTTGAAATTTTTCAAAAATGGATTGAGAGCGGTGCCAAAATTCCAAAAGAAATTAGCACAGATGGTTCCCTAACACTTCAAAATGTAATTTCTATAGCTTTCAACAATATGACATATAAAGATTATAATTTATATTGTTACAAATTATTAATAAATGAAGTAAGTGAAGTACCAAAATGTTTTTACCGATCAGATGTAGCACATTTGATACGTATCATGAAAAAATGGACTTGCTTTGTAAAAGTTGACCCAAAACTCCTAAACTTCTATACACGCAGTATTGGATACTTGACTCAAATTGAATCATTAAACCAGTTTAAAGATTTTGTTATGTCAGTTGTAATAGTATCAAGTAGCACATCTATGCAGAAAAATTCTATTTGTTACCAAAAATACGTATCTTTACTGTAAATATTTAAAACTTTTAAACAAAATCTAAATGATTTTTCTATGAATAACAACGAAATAGAAAATGAAACAGAACCAGTAGCAACTATTTCCAAAGAAAATAAATTAATTGTATTTATTGATAGGCTATTTGAAAAATCTGCAAATGCATGCCGACAAGATGAAGAACTAGTCGCGTATCTCAACTTTTATTATTGTCCAGACTTTGTGTAGCCTTTTAAAGACTTGTGCTATACATTTCCATCGTGGACTAATATAATGAAAAATATTTTTACATCTCCTAACGATGTAGGAAATTCAGCAAGGTCTGAAACATTTTTTATGCACAGAAAAATTGAAGTTCCCAATCCAATAATCGTTCCAAAATTTTTGCTACAAGAGAAAACTAAAGTGGATGGAGCAACAAATTTGGCATTTACCAAGATTTCAAATGACGAAATTAATGAAAAAAGCGCCATGCAGCTGAATGTTTTGAATTTAGACTTGGAGAAATTAACAATTTTCACTGAATGTAGCATACAGAAACATGTGGAGCCTTTGGATATTTTAGAAGACTCTATGAATATGAGTAAACTTGATCCTCGCAACATTATTTCTTATGTGTCACAAGATAAAAATGATACAGAGTATTCAGAAGTACCTCAAGACTGCACTTATAATGTGTCACCAGAGAAAAATTATGTAGAGTATTCGGAAGTACCACAAGGCTGCATGAACATCAGCGGTCTGGATTTAGCTTACATTAATTGCAATATAATACCAAATTTGAAGAAATTAACAGTTCCGACTGAAGTCACAGTAAAAAAAGATATAGAGCAAATGAAAGCTGCAAAACTCTACAGATACCAGTGCATCAAGTCTTGAATCTTCATCAATAAGTTTTAAAGAAATGTCGTAGTTTAATAAAGAATGGTGGTTGTTTATCACAGAGGCAATATTTTATAGACTGCTCTACTAGATCATTGTTTTCGCAATACATGTCCATTTGACAGCATTTTTGAAATCATCACCAGTATGTACATAGAAAATAAATGTTTTCGTCAAGATGTGAATAATCAGCTTAGAAATGAACCGGTAACTGGATTATTCCATGCAATAATCGAATATTGTGTAGAATCCTTTGATTTGGATCTTCATTATAGTTCTAGGGCAAGTATTTTATACAGAAGATATAGAAATCCACAGAATAATTGTACTATCGATTGCCAGGACAACGTTACAAGTCTGTTTTTGGATTTGATGAAGCTAATACCAAGCATCGTTCAAATTTCACAATGTTCATGTGGAGTTCAAGAACAGCGCTCTGTTATCACATCTAACATAACTGCTACAGATTTTTATGTAACTAGCCTAAACAACTTAGAATCGATCATTAAGCAACGATTAATTAACAAATTAGTTTACTGTAGTTCGTGTAGAAATAAAACTGCTGTATTAACCAGTAAATTACAAAATTACCTGGCAATTGATGTCGAATTTTTACGTGAAAGAAAAAATATCACTTTAGTACAACGCACTGTAACTAATGCGATTATTAAAAAAACAAATTTGAATGAGTTGCCAAAAAAAAATGACTTTTGAAAAGAAAGCATTTGAATTAAAAGGTGTAGTGTGTTTTGAAGGCGATTACGTTAAGAACAAAAGCATTGTGCATCACAAGTCATTCATCTTACAAACTTGTATGACTGAAGAACGCAAAGGCCAGACTAAAACAAAGTGGAAACTATATGATAGCTTAGGAAGAACAATTTAAGAAATTGAGTCACCAGAAGAGGCTCTAATACTCTATTCAGCAATGATGGGATATGAATGTCGATTACTTATTTTTTGTATATCCTAAATCCCCTTTGTAAAATATATGTAATTATATGAGTCTACAGCAGTGTGAGTAGCAGATGCAGCTGTCGCATGAACAATTTGAGTTGGCTGAGAGGTACCAATTCTTGATTTTTTTGGAATAACATCCTAGACTGACTGTTACAATGCCGCTACCCTAAGCGGGTCTTGGGCGTTGTCGTCCAGATCGGACGGGTGGGTGCCTATCACCACTACACAGCGCGTCCTTAGGTTGCGGATAGAGGAACAGCCCCTGAGAAAGAGGTCAGCTGCGAATAAATTGAATAAGCAGCCGCGGACAGCCGATAGGAACAGGCGTGGATGTGATGAGCCCACACTGTCGAACGCATTCATCTAGAAACACTACGCAAGCACCACAACAACAAAAACACTTGACATTAACTCTTATCTCTCAATCTATCTCTTTCATCACACATTACAAAAATGGGCAAAAATCCTGCTGCCGAGGAGGATGCGGGAGCGATGACAACTGCCCTGAAAGGGGATGTGTAGAATGATTTGTCACCTGATCTTACGCGGTAACGATGCCAGCGAAGGCGCGCTGCCTTGCAGGGGGGCGTTAGGATGCGAGAATGAAACCGTAGTGTGTCTGACGACGAATTGACACTGTCCTCGTCAAAGTCGGAAAGCTCTCATACTTAGTTCTAGAGAGGTATGGGGGTTGCGCGCGGGTTTAACATAACATCATGGCTCAAAAAAATCAAATCCGAACCAAAAGGGACTTAAGGGTCGGAACTTGGAATGTTCGCAGTCTATACAGAGCAGGTGCGTTTAAAGAACTCGTAAAGGAAGTTGATAGGTACAATCTAGATTTGGTAGCAATACAGGAATCGCGGTGGCCAGATGGCGGAGTACTAGCATCGGGTAACTTCACGTACCTGTATGGGGCCGGGAGTGGGGGATCTCTAGGCACCGGATTTCTCGTAAGCAAAAGCATCATACATTTGGTTAAAAGTTTCAAATCCGTCAATGATAGGCTCTCGTACATCATTATCGAAGGAGAATGGTATAGATATGTATTTATTAATATACACTGTCCTACGGAGGACAAAGAAGAAGAAGCTAAGGATCTCTATTACGAAACTTTAGAGCAGGTAATCGACCAGTTCGCGTCTTACGACACAAGAATAGTATTAGGCGATTTCAATGCTAAAATAGGTAGGGAGGAAATGTTTAGGCCTACTATAGGTAAGGAAAGCCTGCACGAAGCCAGCAATGATAACGGTATTAGGGTCATAAATTTCGCGGCGGCAAAAGATCTTATAATCAAAACTACGTGTTTTAAGCACAAGAACATACACAAGGCAACGTGGACATCGCCGGACGGGGCCACACAGAACCAAATTGATCATTTCCTCATTGAAAAAAGACGTCATACTAATGTTCTTGACGTAAGGGCTTACAGAGGGGCAGATAGCGACTCGGATCACTTCCTAGTAGTAGCCAAATTAAGAGCTAGACTAGTAGCGAATCAAAATAGTAAGCGAGCAAACAAGGTGGAAAGCTTCGATATTGAGAAACTACGAGATAGAACAGAGCGAATTAGGTACCAGATAGAAATTAATAACAGGTTTCAGGCACTTGAAGAAGCAAACACATCGCCGGAGGGGAATGACGAACCGAATAGCTTATGGGGGGACATCGAAAAAACGGTAAAAGAGGCCGCGAACAAAGTACTGGGTAAAAAGAAAAAGCCAAAGAGCAAACCATGGTTTGACGAAGAGTGCGAACTCTGGTTTGAAAGGCGCAAAAAGGCTAAATTAGATAGCTTACAAAATAGAAGCGATAGGACCGTAAAAGAGTATTCTAACGCAAGGAAACAGACGAGCGCGATCTACAGAAATAAGAAGCGGGAGTATCAAAAGAATCTTATTAGGAGAATAGAAACTAACAGTAAGAAAAATAACCCCCGCGAAATGTACAGAGGGATTAACGCCATCAGAAAGGGTTTTAGGAGTAGAGCGCAATTGATGAAGGACGAAAACGGGGACCTCGTAACAAATGACAACGAATTACTGTCGCTGTGGAAAAATTATTTCGATAAATTATTAAACGTGCACGAAAATAGCGAAGAATTAGGGGACGAAATTGACACTGCTGAACCCCACGTGGAGGAACCGAGCTACCAAGAAGTAGAGGCCGCGATTAAAAAACTAAAAAACAATAAAGCCGAAGGAAATGACTCTATACCAGCTGAGTTACTCAAATATGGGGGCGTCGAGCTCACTTTCAAAATCTATAAACTAGTATGTGCCATCTGGAAAAATGAAACAATACCCGAAAATTGGAAGGAATCTATCATTATACCGATTTTTAAAAAGGGGGATAAGACAGACTGCAATAACTATAGGGGTATTTCACTTTTAGCAACGTGCTACAAAATTCTATCAAACGTAATACAAGCTAGACTCACTCCATTCGCGGAAGATATAGTAGGAGATTATCAGTGCGGATTTCGGCGCAACAGATCGACGAGCGATCAAATGTTTACCATAAGACAGTTGTTAGAGAAAAAGTGGGAATTTTGCGAAACCATACACCAACTATTTATAGATTTTAAAAAAGCGTACGATTCTATTAAGCGAAGCAAAATGTATCAAATTCTAGTACTTCTCGGTGTACCGAAAAAACTCGTGAGATTAATTCAAATATGTCTGAACGGAAGCACGGGAAAGGTCCGAGTAGGCGGTAATGTATCAGAACCCTTCATGATACGCGATGGTTTAAAACAACGGGATGGGCTCTCTACGGTGCTGTTCAACTTAACGTTAGAGTATGCCGTTAAAAAAATGCAGGTTAGCCAGCTGGGCGTAACGCTTAATGGAACAACGCAGATACTAGGCTACGCAGATGATTTGGATATACTGGGGGATTGTAGGGAAACGGTAGCAAGA
The DNA here is from genome assembly GCF_009193385.2 of Nasonia vitripennis. NCBI lineage: Eukaryota > Metazoa > Arthropoda > Insecta > Hymenoptera > Pteromalidae > Nasonia > Nasonia vitripennis. Next base: position 20,773,537 of record NC_045757.1, on the reverse strand, counting down.
AACGCGGAAATCCTCATAAAAGCGGTGGAGTATACAGGGTTAGAAGTGAGTGAATCAAAAACAAAGTACATGATTGTGGATAAGCTAGGCATCTGCAGAGGGGAGGAAGATCTCAGAGTTGGGAATTTTACTTTTGAAAAGGTTAGCGAATTCAGGTACCTGGGTACGACCATAAATGATAGAAACGAGATTAATGTCGAAATAAATAAGAGACTCCATTCGGGTAATGCTTGCTTCTACGCCGTGAGTAATTTACTTAAGTCGAGGCTGTTGTCTAAAAACGTTAAAATAAGAATATACAGGATAATAATACTGCCGGTGGTTCTGTACGGGTGCGAAACGTGGGCTCTCACTAAGCAGGCGGACAACCGTTTTAGGCTATTTGAAAATAAAGTCTTGCGAAAAATATACGGGCCGCAGAAAGATGAGAAAACCGGGAAATGGAGGAGACTACACAATGATGAGTTACACAATCTGTACGCGTCACCAAATATTAACAGAATAATAAAATCGCGCAGATTGGGATGGGCAGGGCACGTAGCGAGAATGGGAGACGACCGTACGGCAGCGCGTGTCATGAAGGGCAGGCCGATGGTAACGCGACCTCTAGGTAGACCTAGACGTAGATGGGAGAACAACGTAAAAGCGGATCTAGTAGAAATAGGACGGATGGGTGTCGATCGGAGAGGTACATCTTGGGTGGGGTTGACACAAGATAGGGCAGCGTGGAAGGCTTGCGTAGATGAGGCGATGAACTGTCGAGTTCCAAATGCCATGTAAAAAAAAAAAACATCCTAGACTGATTCACCAATTGTCCTGGCATAGGCTAAATCAGCAACAATTGGAGTTGAAACTGGCAGTACTCGGGATGGTAATGCTTTATGTGCATCTGTAATAGATTTTCTTTCCTAAAATTTTTATTGCATCCAGTTTTGGGGCACTTGTATGTACTGTCTTCGATCTTTACTCGTAAATTGCCTATGTACGTGGCGTAATCCTCTCCTAAGGCACCTGCAAAAAACAAGAGTAGATTTTTATATTTTCAGTATTTGTGGAAAAAAAATAGGAAATCTCTACTTTACTTGTGCACTCGACGTTGGATTGCATATCAAGCCTGCTTAATGCTTCAGGTTTTATCAAGACAGTTGCAGGCTCCACTTTGAAGAAAAAATTTGACGGTACGAATATCAGCCAAGTCATGTTTTTGTATCCTTTGTCAAGGTCGTTATTCACCTTCTTTTTAGAATGGTAATGGAAGAGTTCGGTTATAGTGTACTTTCGTTTCTTATCCCTCCTCTCTTGCTTGCTACCCACGTAGTTGCTGTCCTCTGAAAACTTGCCGACAGATGAAATATCTATGAGCTTGGTTATTTTGGAAGCCTTCAATATCTTGGAGTAGCTGCCATCGAAGAGCACGTTGTACTTGTCGTTGTCCAATGCAGTGTTGACTTTAGCTGGATACTTCTTGCCGTCTCCCCAGGTTGCCAGTATTCTCTCGCCCACAGCAAATTCTTTGGATTTGGGCTCCTTGTAAGATTGCAGGGCATGCAATCTGGAGCTATCCATGGGTATCCACTCGTTGAATCTGGAGCTCCACTTGTCAAAGTTAATGAGCACTTCCCTTTCAAACCAATCGATTTCTATCACTCTGGCAGAGTACCACTTTTCGTTGAAATCCATGGCCTCAAGCTTGTCTCCCATGGCAAAGTTTAGGTCTTAAATAATTGTATAGTAGTCTCTAAAATAATTGTATATAAAATATATATATATATATATATATATATATATATATATATATATATATATGAAATACTATTTGAAATCAGGATTATTTAAAAATATGTAACAAATATTCTAATTGTTTATATTCGCATGGTGGCACGCCAACAAGGTAATTATAACACCAGGTCTTGCTTTGAAATTTATTTGAAGGTCAAGGTGTATGAATTATGGGTACAGCATTATTTACATCCAAATCTTCTGAGTCTGCAGCATGTAAATTTCTAGACATTCGCTTCTTTGCTGTGTTTTGAGCTGCAAGCGTAGATGGGATTGGCACTGTTGCAGGCGATGGCATATCATATAGGATTAGCTAAAGTTTGTCTACGGTATTAAGAGGAGCTTTCTTCTTTTTATTGTTTGTACTTGCAGAGATATCGTCATCTGTATCGTATCATAGTGATAGCTCTACCTTGCAGCCATCGAGGTCCGAGATCCTGCTGATCCACGAGATTCCAAGAGTGTCTTCAGCCTTTTGACAAGAATTTTCATACCCATCACAAAGTTTAGTCCGAAGCTCGGAATCGCTTAGTGCTTCAACGGCCATGTTAAAGTTTTGCAAGATTGCTGAGCTCTGATCTTAACCAAATTCTTGATCAGTCTTCTATGTGGCTTCTATTCTATTTTATTTGTCTCTTCGGTGCTCGCGCCGACGGATTCTCTCTCAGGCAGCACTCGTTCTTCTTATTTTCCTTCTTGTTGATTCCGCAATTAATAGAATTTTTTTTATGCAATATATGCAAATCAATCGCGGAGTTCGCGGAGCTGCTGAGGTCCTAAGGATTAGTGCGCTTGGGAAAATCCCTGCGCACGTTTTATGACGGGTGGCAAAAAGGATCTTAAAGGGAGTAAAAGTGCGTCTCTCGGATTCGTGCGGAAAAACATCGAGGAAAGATTGTCAGTTATATTAGAAACTAGATTTTATTCTTTTATTTTGAATATTCGCGCTTCTAGTATGGCGGACGGTATATTTACGTAACAGTTAACGCACCATCAGCCCTAACAATGTGGCCAAAAATGGAAATCTAGGTACTTACTTACTTACTATTTAAATGACCGTGGGTTTGTACTAAACTCCGATATGCCACAATTCAGGCTTAGAGAATGGGTGCGTTCCAATAGGCAAATACAAAAATAGGAAAACTGAGAGTTGGAATTGTAGGTTATGAGGTTTATGGCGGGGCAATTTAAAAAGGTTATGGTCTAAATTTTCATGTTGCATTTTTTGATTAAAAATTCTGTTAGAAAATTTGCTGTTTTTTCTTGAGGATTTTTGAGAATCTCTTCAATCGAGTGGGTAGGAATTGTCTTTTTATATTTTTTGCAATATCTAGCTATTTTCTTGATTAGAGAGGGTCTACTGTCGTTATATAGGGGACAGTGCTAAGTGATATGATTGATGTCTTGATATGGATCACCACATTGTGGGCATTCTGGAGATTCACACATATTTTTCCTCAATAGACTGGCAGCTGAGCTGTTGAGCAGTGGTTGGAACGAATCCTGTTGACAGTGTAATGTATTCCCTTGGAGCATTAATCTTAGCGAACCAGGGCTTGTTTTGGTCTTCTTTGAAAAAATGAGTGAAGTAATAGTTGCCTTTGTAGGATCTTTGGTTCTTCAGTAAATTGGAGTGGTTGAGAGTAATTTTTTTTTATAGGTTCCAAAAAGTCTGTGTAATGTAAAAATAAGTGTAGATTAATGCCTGTATCAGAGGTTTCTTTAGCGTAATTGTCAACGGTTTCATTTTGTTCGATGTCCATGTGTGCAGGGATACAAGAGAGAGAGAGAGAGAGAGAGAGAGAGAGAGAGAGAGAGAGAGAGAGTGATGTTTATGTTTTTTGAACGACTTTGATAGAGTACAGTTTTAATATCAAGTATTATGTGAGATGTTTACTTAGATTTTATAGGTGAGTATTTTTCTATAGCTGTCAGAGTGCTGAGAGAGTCAGTGAATATAGTGGCTTCAGGTACATTTAAGGCAATTATGTATTTGATAGCTAGCAGAATGGCTGTGGCTTTTGCAGTGTAAATAGAAGCGAGTGAGAAAACTTTGTATTGTTGATACTCTTCTTTAGATGGAGTGAATAAGGACAGACCCGCATATTCTTTGTTCTCCATTTTTGAAGCACCAGTAAAAATTGTGAGTTGGTTGTTGAGGATATTATGAAAAATGTTGTTGAATACTTCAGGAGAATTGTCAGATGTTTTGATTATTCTTCCTGATTCTAAATCTATGTTGTGTCTTGATATAATAGATTGATAATCATATTCGTAGGGTAGAGGGACATCATGGGTTTCCAATTTGTTGAGTGTTAATTCAGATAGCTCCCGGTATGACTTAATTAATCTGAACTTAGTAAACGTTCTGTAGGGATCCCTGATTTTAATTAGAGAGTCAAGGTGTTGTAGCTTATCAAGTATGAGTGAGTTTTTGCAAGTGAGTAATCTAAGGGTAAAATTATCTGATAGGTGTTGGAGTCTTGAGTCGACACTTGGGATTTTTGCTTCTGAATGAAGGACGTTGATTGGAGTTGAGATTCTATAGCCTAGTGCGAGTCTTATGGCTTGATTCTGGATTTTATTTACTTTGTCTCTTAGAGACTGTCTGGAAATAAAGCCCAGAAAGAGTCCGTATTCGAAAGATCTTCTGACAAGTGCTTTATATACGTTCAGTAGTACTTGGGGGTGTCCACCCCACCAGGTGCCTCTTAGGTATTTGATGATATTTAGGAGTTTAGTTGCTTTGCCTATGGTGGATATTGCGTGATCATTCCATGTTAGTTGATAATCTAGTATCAAGCCTAGATATTTGACTGTTTCTGATGGTGCTATAATGGTTTCATTAAAAGAGAGCTTATAGTGAGCGAGTGAATTATAGTGAGATTTGGAAAAGATTATAAAGTTTTCTAATTTCTTGAGAATTGATAGAACTACTGTTTAGGGGTGAATTCTGTTTAGATTTAGAGAGAATCTCGTTAGATTTGTTTAGCATTTTCTGGGTGAGTTCTTTAACATTCTCAGCTATGCGTCTATTTTTGGGGAGTTAAGTGATTTTTTTCTTTGTATTTTGTGTTGGAGGTTTACGTTCTCACTCTCGCTATCACTAGTTTCCATTCTATCCTGACTCGTCTCGTTATTAAAACGGGGGTAGATGTTTGAATTTAAATTCTGTCCGTTGAGATTCGACATGGCTGTGAGGCTTTGGAGCCCCGACGGGCCCACCTCGTTTGGATTCTACTTTTTTAGGTTAGATAACTTTAAATAACTGTTCTTGAGCATCTATAGTCTTAATTTGGGAAATTAATATCTAAAAGGGTAACTTGGGTGGGTTCAATGAATTCTCGATATTGATTACCTATTGGAACTTATAATTAATTGAGTAAAGAAGAAATCTACAGGAGGAGTGAAAAACAGCGTGTGTCTCAGGCATCCCCTCGGCCATTTTTTTCGGAAACCTAGGTAGGTTGTAATTTTAGATTTTCGCGGCGAAATTAAATCAAAATTTATAACCTACCTAGGTTTCCATTTTTGGCCACTAGTTGACACTAATGGTGCGTTAACAAGGCGAATATGCATTTACAACATTTTTCGTCATCACTTGTATACTCTGAAGTGAGTAAAGTCTAAAGAGCAGTCTGATATTCCAATAGCAATCCCCAAATTCCCTAGATTATGGCGGAATTGAATTTGGATACTATTATTCTCGAATAAAATTTAAATTTGAACAATAAGCTAAAGTAATTTTAGCGTTTTTGCATACATAGCATAAATAAAAGAAAATGAATTATTTCAGATTGTTGAATGTGTACATTTTTATTGTATTAATACACTTTGATTATTTTTAAAATTAATAATAGTTTTATATTATAATCAATGATTATAAAATATTAAAGTTACTTCTAATGTAATTTTACAATGCTCAGCAGATGGAATTGTAACTTTTCAAGTCTGTGATTTATGTTATAAGAGTCTTATGAAATAAAATTCATTCAATGATTTCAGTCACTTAAATTACAAAAACTGTCATCTCAAATATTTTCGTCATATTTACAAAAACTAATTTTTCAAAATTTTGATATTACATTATTTATATCTTAAAAATATCTCCATATGAGTTTTTTTTAATCAAAAATATGTCTATTTTACAATATTAAACTTGACCAATGTAAATATACAAAAATGTAAATTACACTTTATACAACTTTAATAGCCAAACTTTTCATTAAGACTAGTCTTTCCATCGCCACTTTGATTCTCTGGAGGAACCCATGTACTATAATCTTCTCTAAATTCATCTTCATCATAACCTTTTTGTAATTTCTTTGTAGCTTTTTCCATTCTTTGCTGATTTCGTTTCTGGTTTCTCTTTTTTCTTTTTAAATTATCTTTTTCCACTTCTTCTTCTGCTTCGCTGTCAGATTTTGAAATATGTTCTGTTATTGTTGTTTTTGATTTTAAACTCTCATTTTCCTCAATATTTTTTGCATCAGTTTTGGTTTCATCATTTTCTTTTATGTCCTGTAACCTGTCGTTGACTTCATCATTTTCACTTTGTTCTATATTTTCATCTTCTTCTGCTGATTTTGATAATGCTTCACACTTCTAGAACAGTATTTTTAGTTTAATAAAAAGTAAGATATATTTTTGTTATTGCTATAATAGTAATAAAAATTTAACTAACCTTTTTGGAGATTTTTATACTCTTTTTACATCCAATAACTGATTTTAAATCCTTATAATCTTGTTTTGACTTCTTTGCAATAGTCGGAACATGAGGTTTTAGAGGTGGCAGATTAGCTGGTTTAGCTATATTTATTAGCTTTAATAGCTGCATTTCTTCCTTCCGTAAATTAAGAAGTTCTATTTTCATTTTCCTAATTTCAGTTTTGTCAAGAGCTGCTGAATCTAGTGTTGACATAAATGCATCTAAAGCATCTTCATTAGAATCATTTAATTCATCTTGCTTTGATTTATGTAAAGCGATTGTATGTTCTATGGTTGTAATTTTTTCAGCCACCTTTGAATGTTTCTCTAGCTAAGAATAAATATAAAATTGTAATATATCAAAAAAATTATTTTCAAAGTAAATAATTTCTTATGCATACAAACCAATGAATCATATGTTTCAGCTTTGGTATCCAGCTTTCCTGCCATTCTCATTCTCTGTTCACGTTTCTTCTCTACTGTTCCAGTTCTATCCAAGAAATTATCTTCATCCGAATCATAATAATCCTCTTCTTCCCAATTTCTAGTCTTTCTTTTTCTAGCTTCTGCAAACACAGAGAAAAAAAATGTATCATGGCATTCTGTGATAAGTAAAAATACTCTTAACAAAAGATTAAATTTCATTATTTTGTGCCTTACCATGGTTTGCCTGTCTTAAAAGTCCATAACGATCCAAAACTCTACACGCCTCTAAAGCACATTGAATGACAGCTTCCTTTTTCTTGCCAGCTACAAGTGCTTCAGCTCGAACTGTTCTCCCTGCTGTATTATCTATGGGTAAGCTAAAAAAATGAACAATTCATCAATATTTTAATCCTAAATATATTTCAAATATGTATATTTTTGTTGTGAATTAAAAAATGCATTGTATAAATAAAACAGAAGTGCTCAAAATAACAGCCAAATTTGAAATTATGGACTACTTACTCCACCCAACACAAAAATTTTCCGATGCCTTTATCTTCTGTCTGATATTGCAAATCATATCCTTCTCTTTCAAACCACCCACGTAAGGTTTTCTTAGGATCATCTAAAAATAGCTCTTCATTGTTAGTTTGGGCATATGGATTTTCTGTCAAATCAGTCTCTTCATCAGCATCCTCTCCCATTCCCCAATCAATGCCTTCATTCTCTTCTTTCTCTTTTCTTAATCTTTCTTCTTCTTCCTCTTGCAGTAATCTTAATTTTTCTGCTTCCTCTCGTTCATTTAATTCACGTTTTCTCATTTCCTTCAACTCAGTTACAGAAAGGTCAGATTCTTCTTCTTGATCACATGGTGGGGCCTTAACAATAAATTTTCGTTGACTGCAACCAAATCTGATCATATGACCACCTTGAACACGTACATAGACCTTAGGTCTTATACGATTTCCATTCCAAAATGTTCCATGTGTACTTCCCAAATCGTAAACATACATGCCTTTTCCATTTTTTTCATCCCCATTGGCTCTGTATTGAAAAACAGCATGGTATCGAGATATTGTCGGATGAGCCATAGACATATCACAATTGGGTAAACGTCCAACAACATGATAATTTTTATCTGTTAAATCGATTACTTCTAAAATAAGACCTGATTTTAAGACCTCTAGTTCGTAACCATTTTCTGGTGGGCCACTCCATGTTGGCTCAACATAAGGTACGGTTGTCTTCTCTTTTGGAGATTCTACTATTATATCAGGCTTATTTGGTTTATGTATCACAGGCAAAACTTCACTTTTTATGTTAACTGATTGTTCTTCAGGATGTTTGTCTTTATCAGTCACAGCATCTTCTTGTGTAAGTGTTCTCACTTTTGTAGGATGACCTTTACGTGGCCCAATAAGTAATACAGGTTTCTTAAATGTGTCTTTCGATGAATTATTTAAACTAGCATTACTAGTCACAGTAGCTTTGTCGTCTGGAACTTGATATTTACAATCATCAGAGTTTTCATTTAATTTTTCATATTTCATTTAAATTTGCAATTATTCGAAGTAGAGTAATAATTAAATATTTTAATATTAGTACAAGCACTTATAACTTAAACTGCTATTCTTACCATTGTTAGTTCGATCAAGTTCCATTTTCTCCATTGGTAGACAGACTCTTTCCGAGTTTTCCTGCATCTTACTTTGTTTGGATAAATTAATTTATCCTTACTGAATCCTCACGCTAATACCACGCACATTAAAGAACATAAACAAGATAACCTTAAAAAACGGTTCGCGGTATAGCACTATAACAAGCGGCGGTTCTATATATACTTATAGAAGTGTGTTCGGTACGTGACAGAGCAATAGCACAGTCAGCTGATTGGTTCAATTGTTGTGACCACGTGACCAAAGACGAATAAGCCGGCAACCTCGGCACACAGACACGCTATATAGATATATAGCAGATACACTATTGCTCAAATCAACATTCATATCGTATTATTCAAAAATATTAGTGATTTTGAAGGAAAATACGAATTAAAATTTCATAAATATATGAAACATAAGACTGATTGATATTGTGATCATGATATTGAAAATTCACCAATGTTTGCAGCAACGTAAGTTTATAAAACACAACAATATTTACGAAAAATTAACCTTTAAATGTATTTTTTAGAGCTTCTAGCTTGTTCAAAAAAGATGTTAGTATGTAAGTCTACAAAAGGACAAATTTCAACATCAAGTTCAGTATTAGCATTACCCCCTAACAGCGTAATGTATGTTTTTGATCGTAATGCCAAACTTCTGCAAAGAGAACGTGCTGCTAAAGCAGAGGATGTAAATGTTTATGACTATCTTAAAGATGAGATTGGATATAGACTCTCAGATAGAGTATTTGATATCAAAAGGAAATTTAATAAAGCTCTAGATCTAGGATGTGGTCGAGGTCATATTTCAAAGTATATTTTAAATGACTCTGTTGACGAGCTTATTTTGGCTGATTTGAGTCCAAGTTGGTTAGAGCAAGCACAAACTACTGAAGGTATCAAAGTTGTAAAAAAAGTTCTCGATGAAGAAGAGTTTTCAATGGAACCAAATAGTTTAGACTTTGTTATCAGTTGTTTAAGTTTGCATTGGGTGAATGATTTACCTGGATGTTTTCAACGTATAATGAATAGTCTGAAAAAAGATGGTGTATTTATGGCTGCAGTATTTGGTGGTGATACCCTCTATGAATTACGGTCAGTAAAAGTGCAAAAATAATATACTTTGATCTGACAAAATTTAAAAATTTTCTCGACTGATATTTTTTAGTGGTTCATTACAATTGGCAGAATTAGAAAGGGATGGAGGAATCTCACCACATATTTCACCATTTACAGAAATAAGAGATATTGGAAGTTTATTGACAAGAGCAGGATTTGCTATGCAAACAATAGACACAGATGAAATTGTTATCGGATACCCATCAATGTTTGAACTTATGTGGGATTTGAAAGGTATATTGCTTTGTTTATACTTACATGTACACTATTTAATGTTTACCCAAACAAATACGGAAATCAATTATTCATATTTTCTTGAAATAAAATAAGGAATGGGAGAAAGTAATGCAGCGAGAAATCGAAGTTTACATTTAAAGAGAGATACTTTATTAGCTGCTTCAGCTATTTATGATCAACTCTATGGTAAAATCAAAGAGGAAGATGGTAGTAGGTACATCCCAGCTACTTTTCAGATTATTTATATGGTTGGCTGGAAGCCTGATGCATCTCAACCAAAACCTATTGAGCGAGGAAGTGGGGAAATTTCATTAAAAGACATTTACAGGATTGATGAAATTGTTAAGCAGAAAACAAAAGTAAAACTTACTGATGAAGATAAGTAATTTTCTTATAATATACAGATCTAAAAACCAAGTGTAAATAATGTACAAAATATTGAATATAATTTATTTCATTGTTACAAATAAAGTCTCTTCTTTTTTTATAATTAACACAAATATCTGTATAATTTTGTTGACATTGAAAAAAAAAACTTATTTACAATAGTATTTAATAGCGAAATTTACCATTACAATCATTCAGATTTAACATTATCTTTGTGCTTTACAACTCCCCTTTCAATAAGTTCTGGAATTTCCACTGCAAGCCATGGTCCCAGCTAAAAAGTAAAATACTTCAAATTAGATATCATGTAAAATATCAAAAGTCATTGGGTAATTTGATGATTGTTTATAGAACATTTTCGTTGTTTGACTTATCATTGATTTATTGTAATTGTCTACTATAAATTATTAATATAGAGATATACTCACACCAAGTGCCATTGCATGACCAATACCAAATTTGGGGACATTTCTTGCCCACAAAGGTTTAAAGTGATCTGTTAAACAAATTTTTCCTCCTCTGTACATTTTAGCAGTTTTTCCATCAAGTTCAGGCAGCGCTATTTCAGGTGCTGTTGTTGGATAAGTTACTGGAATCTATGAGATTTTCATAAACATCAATCTTTTGTATGTAAAAAATTAAAACTCTATAGTCCTGTACTGTTACTTACGTCAAATTCAATATCAAACTCGTACTTTAGTAGATTGTGAATGTACCAACATTTACCAAACCACTTGGTACCCTGCTCATTAGATTGTAAACGAAACCAGTCATTGTCAGCTTTTTTGTTGTTTTCTACATACTAAAAAAATTTGTATCAATCCTCACTAATTTGATTATTAATGATTAAAGTTAACAATAACACTTTCCCACATTTATTTGCAAATTTCAGCAAATTGTTGAATAAAGCATAGGGTTAGTCATAAGAAAGAGACACCATATGGTAGAAGCTCCGTTTTACAAACATAATTGTTACTCACTTTTATCAATGAAAGGTACTCCTCCTTTAACCTTTGGCTCCAGGCCTCGCTGTCGCGTGGTCCGGCTTTTGTTTTCAGCAGTGGAATGCTGCTGAGCGTTTTTCTCGTCGACTCGTCTACCATTTTCGCACGTTTCGTTGACGTCTCATGCGGAACTCCTGTATCAAATCTCGCTGGCCAGCGTTTTCGAATTAAACGCACACTTGTACTCCGAAAAACATCTATGGAACACGACAGCTGTGCTGGTACTATAATTACAAACACAGTGTGGCACAGGTCAGTGTCAGTGTACCTATATGCGTGTCACCGCGTATAAGAACCGAATGACGATCAAAACAGTGGGAACTGTGGGAAGTGTACTCCAAAATACATTTTGGAGCAATGATTTTTATCAGCAATTCGGTAACCTACAGTAAAATTAAGTTACGAACATTTAGAAATCTCTTGTATCAGTACAAAAATCATAAGTACAGAAACATTTCTAGATCAATATCTGAAGCGTTACAAAGTTTTTATTAAATATATTTTTACAATCGTGACCGTCAACCTCTGATGGCTGTGAATTTGTGTGACTGACCAGAAAATTGACACCGAACAGACTGAAACAGCCACTGGTGAATTTGCGATCATACCTCAATCTCAAACCTCATCAGGTCAAACTGGACATCAACGATGTAATCCATATCACATGTATATACCTATATGTATAGACCAGTTCGCGACGGATTATATGCGGTACATATATACACGGTACAGCACATACAGCACATACGGCACACTGCTGACTGCACAGTAGGTAGTAATGGTGATCAGCCGTTACATTCTTCCTCCAATAGAAACTCACAGTAGGGTTATTATCTTTTTCTTCCGCTCATTTCTCCGCCAACTGTAATACTTGATGAAAACTTCAGTGTCTCGAATCGACCCCAACTAAGGTCACAACACGTGAATCACCTTGTTTGCCTGGTCTAGAGCTCGTGTGCTTGCCGGCACGCAATTACGCCCTGATATTTGTCAACTTTTTATACATGAACTAGCGCGGAAATTATCGAAGATGGGGCAGCACGTTTCCAGGACGGATTTCGAATGGAGCTGTACCGAGGAGCCGCATGCGAGCCGGCGAAAAATTATTTTGGGTAAGTGTACTTTCTCCTTTACTGCCTATATTTTATTCTGCAATGTTCGTTCGGCACCTATTTGGTTAAGTGACGTCATTTACAGTTAGAAATCGTGACTACTCTATATTTTACCGTTTTTCCAGAAAAATATCCACAGATCAAGAAGCTATTTGGCTATGATCCTAACTTTAAATGGGTGGTAACTGGCATGGTGCTAGTACAATTTGCATCTATGTTCATCGTGAAGGACTTGAGTTATCCAATGCTTTTCCTAATGGCTTATTGCTTTGGTGGGGTGATTAATCATTCCCTCATGCTTGGTATGTTTATTGATTATTCATTTCTTGCCATTTCCAACATGCAATGTTATTTGATAGGGTTATCATAGAAGTTGTACAAGTCTTCTGATTTTGTATGCTTTCATGTTTGATATAAAGATCTGATTAATAATGCATATTGTTATTCTTATAAAGGAAAAATTTTAATCTTAAAAAAATAAACACCTCTCAAGTATTTCATTATCACTCCAATTCCAAAGAACTCAATCTAACAATCTAATGTTATAAAATAAAATTTATACACATTTTATAAAAAATTTACTTTTTTCACAGCTGTTCATGAAATTGCACACAATCTTGCATTTGGTCACTCTAGACCAATGGCTAATAAACTTTTTGGATTTTTTGCAAATCTTCCCATAGGCATTCCAATTTCAATTAGTTTTAAAAAGTATCATTTAGAACATCACAGAGTATGTACATCTATACAAAAAATCAAACTATATCAAACTATACTCAAAATCTATACTAACATGACATTTGCTTTTTAGTATCAAGGAGATGAAAAATTGGATACTGATTTGCCCACTTTGCTGGAAGCAAAACTATTTTGCACAACACTAGGAAAGTTTTGCTGGGTATTACTGCAACCATTTTTTTATTCGTTTCGGCCACTGGTTGTCTATCCCAAACCTCCAACCTTTCTAGAATATGTTAATTTAGTTATACAACTTGCCTTTGATGCGTTTGTGTGGTACTTCTTTGGTAAGTTGTTTATGTTTTTCTTTTATATCTTACGAATACACCCATGGCAAAAAAATGTACTACTAGTAATTTATTTCCAGGTGGTAAAGTTTTGCTGTATTTCATTTGCGGAGGTGTAATGGCAATGGGACTACACCCTGTTGCAGGTCATTTTATATCTGAACATTATATGTACAAAAAGGGATATGAAACATACAGTTATTATGGTCCTCTCAATTTTATCACATTCAATGTTGGATATCATAATGAACATCACGATTTCCCAGCAGTACCTGGCTCAAGACTTCCCGAAGTATGTTTAATTTATGCATAGTATTCTTTTGATCATTTTAGAATCCATAATGTTGTTATCCTTTCTAGGTAAGGAAAATTGCTGCAGAATTTTATGACACATTGCCACACCATGATTCTTGGGTATCAGTTTTGTATGACTTTGTGATGGATCCGGATATAGGTCCTTATGCCCGCATGAAGCGAAAACATAGAGGACTGACTTCCTGAATGTCGCTGCGTTAACCGTGAAATTGTTTCGGACGATTATACCATAAGCAATTTTCTAAAGAAAAAAATGTATCTTTGCAAGCATTTACAAAATTTACAGGATTATTAGACGATCAAATATTAACGTTTAAATAAGTTAATCAAAAATATAAATAATGTCAATATGAACTTTGCGATGCATCAAATCTGACTATGCCTTCAACTTGAAGGATACCTTAACTTGCTGTTTATACGGACAAGAAATATGTAAAAACTACAGAAATAACTTGTCTGTATTATGTGAAAGTATTATAGCGCTATTTTTACGGGTTTTTTTCTGGTAATGATACTGGAATATTCCTGGTGGAAATATTGTTTGTCCCGATAGACAATTTAATCTTTCATCGTCATTTACATAAAGCTAAATAACTCAACATTTATACATGAATTAAGATAAATTCAGTTTCCATCAAGGAGTTAAATAAATAAATATATATATAACTTTTGCCTTTTATACATAGATTCTAGTCACACATGTCAGGCAATATATTTTTTTGAATATTTTTTATAAAAAGCCATGTTTGTTGCTAAAGAAATAGTACTAAACCATCTCAATGTTCTCTGTTTGCCAAACTTTATTTACATTAAAGGTTTAAACAAGTATTCAAATGTTCAATTTCATCTCAAGGCAGATCTGTCAGAAATAGCGTTTTTTCCGTATATAAAGAAATGCTACGTATGTATACTTATAATGGTAAATGTTTTATTTTTATACAAAATGCCCAAACTGTTCGGAATGAATGTTCAATTATTGGACTAAACTAATCTGTGATTAATGATGAAATGGATTTAAATATATTTTGAGCATGAAAGTTGTACAAAGCCATTTACAAATAAAAATTTTGTTACAAAAATTAATTGCTTTACTGTTACTAATGTTAGTTACAAATTTATCTAATAGATATATCTATCAAAATGTATGTAAATACTAAAGTATTTTAAAACGTTGTATTTGGATAAATAATATATGGTCAGCAATATTAAATTTCTCAATTTCTTTACAGCTCTATTTATTGCGTTACATAAAATAAACGAGAAATTTTGATATACAATATGTTACATACAGATGTGTAACAATAATAAGTAATGAATTATCGCTGATCATTTTTTAATACGGTCTTTTTTATTTGTTTGTAAAAAGGTAATACCTAAAATGAGAACATTTAGCTGAAGTATAAACATTAAATATTTCAAAGTCGTACAATTTCTATAACTTTGTATACAAAAAGTCTTACATTGATCGGTATTAATATTTTGGACAAAATTAAGCTGCCTGATGATGAAAGACGATTGCTTTCACGTCACAAATAATATATTGTTACAATAAAGTAAAAATTTATTGCAACTATGCTATTATATACATTACTACTGAAAAAATCATGCGAATGTTTTATAAACCCATGAGCTATAACTCAAATAATTTTTTAATTAGCTAGTTATAGCATCACTCTTTGTACGCAACAATAATTGTGTGTATGTACGACTCCTATTTTGATGGGTGTTTAAATGAGTTGAGGTTTATCCCTATATAAAAAAGTTATGACCGGATGAAGTGAAGCCAAGAATGGGTCAATATGATTGGCTCATGTAGTGCGCATGCGTCAAAAGTATCGTTAGAATTTTTTGATTTGTTTTTGATTTCTAAAATTGATTCTAATATTAAAAATTCCCTATATAAAAAAAGTCATGACCGGATGAAGTGAAACCAAGAATGGGTCAATATGATTGGCTCATGTAGTGCGCATGCGTCAAAAGTATCGTTAGAATTTTTTGATTTGTTTTTGATTTCTAAAATTGATTCTAATATTAAAAATGTAATATAATACTATAATACATATCAAATTATAATTTGTGTATTTATAATATTCTAGAGGCATTCTACTCTCGAGACTATTCTATTCTCGAGGCATAACCTTAACATTTTAAAAGGAAGTTGGCGACGAAACCGCGGCAATTTTGAAATTTATATGAGCGCGAAATGAATCATATATTGTAAAGTTTGATATATTTCCGTAATAGAAAACAAATATTAAAAATATCAATCAAGTATTTATATTCCATTTAATAAGTTAATGAAATTATAGTCTACTACAGTGCGCGCAGCGCACTGCGCCAAGTCTAGTTATTTTTAAAAAACACACAAGTAAATCATCATTCAAATTGGAGTCTCTGCCACCTACAACAGCTGCAGCTGCGCAACACGCTTTCCGCGTTTATTTCCAGTTGCAACTGTGGCAGGGAAATCATTCTTTGAATGCATGTGATTGGGAGTGAATTTCTTCGGCGTCTGGTGTAAAACCAATATACACCGAGAATAACCTGCTAATACCAGAGACGCTTTTAAAAATTGTTTCCTGCAGCTGCAAAAGCAATTGCGTAAAACAAAATTGTGGCTGCAGAAAACACGGTTTAAAATGTACTGAAATCTGCAAAAATTGTCACGGCCAGTGTGACAATACAGAAAAACAAATAGTTGACAAACTGTTGGAGGATACAGAAGATTATTCAGAAAATATATTTGAACAACCAGATATCTTACAATACGTAGAAGATGATGATGAAGTAATACCTGCGAAAAAAAGTCGAATAGAATAATAAAAAAAAATATCATTTTATAAGAATAAAATTTTGTATTTTTATAAATATAATTAATTTTTGCGTTCAATTTTTTTACTGTCCTTATACCTACGAAAAAACAAACGAAAATAAAATACTTTCTCTAAAATTATTATCAATATTCACAATTTAAAAAATTTAATGTTGAGTTTGCGAAGAAATTTTGTTATAAAAGTATAATTTCATTACAGCATCGCATTCATCTCGAGAAGATACCCAAATCAAAAAATAATCATTAAAATCCACCGAGCGGTTCATTCACGTCAACATTAACTCTTGCTAGCGCGTTTATTAACTAGAATATCAATGTGAAACTGTTTGAAAATTGAAGTTGAACTCTTTCTTTAATTATTCCCAAAATTTCATTTCGATACGTCGAAAAGTTTATTAATAATTGACAAATGTAATTAGCAACAATTTGACGGTCAATCAAATCAGCTTTTGGCACACATATTGACAGTTGTATTGACCATCTTTTCCATAAGTTTCATCAACATCCATCGATTTTTGCAATAATAGTGCCTAATTTTCGAAAACGCATTTTTTTCGCGTTCGGTATTGATTTTACACTTAACTAATTAATGAAAAAATAATTCAGGTGTATTTATGTGTAGGTAATTTAAGTACCTTCAACATAGTATGAGTTATTTTTCGATCGATCGTCTACATTTTGATCGGCACTGATAAACTAAAAAAACACGTAATTTTGCCACTTATATGCAAATTTGACAACTTTCCTCTACTCCTTTTTAGTTAGTTTTTGGAAATTATCATTCTACATACCGTTTTACGCTATAAAGTGCAGAAACATTGCTGTATTTAATTTTGTTACCTTCAAAATCTAATTCGACTGGACTAAAAGTGAGTTGAATAGGATTGGGCACCACTTCTACAGAGAAATTGTGAAAAACCTTCTAAGCGGTAAAAAGATAAGAACGCGAACACCTAAAAAAATAATGAAACGCGGCAAAACGTGATTTCACGTGGAGGAAATAGATAGAGCAAATTTTCCATCTGCGATTTTGCAAACTGTTCAGTTATGTGTATATCTTGTTGAAATTAAATTGTTATTATAATCGTATATTACAATATTAGCTGAAGAAAAGTATGCTTCTCTATTCATCATTTCTGGTATATTATAAAACATTGTTATCGCACGAAGACAATGTAAATGACGTCGATTGCGTAAGGTAGAATGAGCAATAAAAGAGATTATCTTTTTCTATAAATTGACCGTTCGCGTAATTTCGGAGTAGTGTCTCCAATTTAGCGATCATACGAACATCAGAATGCGTTTAAACATTTTTTTGTGCCTGATGCTGCAGCTGTGCGTCACTGCAGTATTAAGCGAAGTAAAACAAGTCAGCATCGTAAGTGTAACTAAATTTCTTTATTTTATTAATTTTTTTTATCTCAATTGATTAGTAACTCTAACGCTTCGAATTTTTACATATTAACATATAACATCAATTGATTCAATTCTCTTATTACGAACGCGCTAAATTTATTATTCTTATTTATAATTACTTGTATATAAACATTAATATAAATCATCGCTACTCATCTTTCTATTTTGTTTAAAATTTGTCTTATTATTAAAAAAATTATTTTGATTGTGAAATATGTAGGCCTCTAGCTTTGATAAGATAATAAGTATGTAAACATTCTTGTAAGCATATTTTATCAATTTATATATAGATTATCAATCAATCAAATAATAATGAATTGAAAAAATGTGAGTAGTTATATTAGCAATGCAACAACTTTGTTCAGTATTAAGTTTTTTTAAGGCATATTGATACTTAGCTCTAGTTTTAATTTTATTAATTTTTATATAAACAATGTCGTTGGTAAGCTTAAATCGTAAGCTTACGTAAGCTTATTTTAAGCTGAAAATCAGCTGGAATTTTTAGCAGGGTATATAGGAGCATGAAAAACATTATCATGCAGTCAAAATTATAAGCATCCAATTTATATATAAAAGTTTGAATTCGTTACATCTATATATTTAGGTATTTAGACATGGGGATCGAGCACCTGGTAATTTTATTAAAAGCATTCCCAATGATCTACACCGTAACAAGACTTTCTACCCAATGGGCCTTGGCGGGTTGACAAACGTAAGTAATATATATATATATATATATATATATATATATATATATATATATATATATATATATATATATATATATATATATATATATATATATATATATATATATATATATATATTATATATATATATATATATATATAATATATATATATATATATATATATATATATATATATATATATATATATATATATAATATATATATATATATATATATATATATATATATATATATATATATATATATATATATATATATATTCAATTTTGTAGTTTAAAAAAATAATCGTTCTTAGATTCCGAACTAATTATATATGAATGTTCAATTACGGTCTACTCGTAGAAAATCTTATTCAAATAATTTTTTATTTCTAAAGCCAACATAGTATAATATTTGTATTGTGCAACATATCGGGCATCGATTTTAACACCTGTACTTATTTAATTTGGCCTGTATACATGTGCACACATTGAGTAAATCATTAAAGATGCGAACCTCCTGCTAAGACATACGTTCAAATTTTTATTTGCTTATCACATCGATCAATATTTGCTTAAAACATAATAAGATTTTCTTTCCACACTTGCTTAAATTTACGATGATTATATTTATAGTACTTGTGCGAGATTTTACTATAAACACTTAATCAAACATCGTTCAATCCATCAAACAATAAATTTGAATGATCGAAAATTCTTAAAAACGCTTGAAGAATAATAACGCTACATATTGAAAAAAAAAACGTAATTTTTTTATCAACATAATTAACAGTTAATAATATCGTATTCAATAGATCCAGTAGATATAATAATTGATGAGCTTTTAAAAAAATACGTACGCATTTGCTAAAATCTATTATTAAAAGTTTAAAACTGGAATTGTCGTGCTTCGTATTATAACCAATAATAATCCGACGCTTGTAAAATATAATCATCTTTATAATATGTTAAGTTAATATAAAATTGACAAGTGCTCGTGGATATCGCGTTGTTTTATTACATCAAACCATTATGCATACAGAATGGAAAATCGCGAGTTTACAATTTGGGAAAGTTCCTTCGATCAAGCTACGATGACCTTTTGGGGCCCGTATACCTCATCAACGACGTAGAAGCTATGAGCACCGATTCACCTAGAGCGCGAATGTCCCTGCAAATGGCCCTTGCCGGATTGTATCCACCTAGTCCGATTCAGCATTGGGATACCAACACGAACTGGCAACCTGTTTTGGTATCTTTCAAATCAAAATATGAAGACAAGCTTTTAGTTCCGCAATTTTGCGAAGAGTAAGTTTTAATGATAGCAGTACAATAATTGTACCAAAAAGATATGGTGCATCAACTAAAATAATGTTTGTAATTGTTATACAATCATCATTAATTCGGCAACTTTAATATCCAGGTATCAGGAGGAGTACGAAAGCGTTAGAAACTCCCTTGATTATCAAAGTAAGGCACAAGCTCTAGAACCCTTCATGAAGGAGCTGGCAAAAAACATGGAAAGGGCCACCCCGATTAGCGTGATGGACATGAATCATCTCTACCACACTTTGGCTGCAGAACAATCGATGAATTTGTCGTTGCCTCACTGGGCCGACAGCATCTATCCTGATGGCAAACTTCGAGATGGTGCACTCCTACAATACCTACACTACGGATATAACGACAAGTTGAAAAGACTCTCTGGCGGTAAGCGTAAATGCTGATATGCTGTACACACACACGCACACACACACAGACACATATATATATATATATATATATATATATATATATATATATATATATATATATATATGTATATATATATATATATATATATATATATATATATATATATATATATATATATATATATATATATATATATATATATATATATATATATATATATATATATATATATATATATATATATATATATATATATATATATATATATGTTTGGAATATAATTGCTGCAAGAATTATATATAAACGAAAAATCATAATTATAATTCGGTGTAAAAATTTGCAGGCGTTATATTGCAAAAAATTATAAGAGACATGAAGACGGCTCAATTAAACAAAGATAAGCCTGGCTTTAAAATTCACGTGTATAGCGGACATGAGTTGAACGTCGTAATGCTGCTGCACACGCTTGGACTGTACAACGAACATATACCTGAATATTCAAGTGGCGTTTTTATCGAGCTACACGAAACAAATGGAGAATATTATGTTAAGGTACTGTATAAATCCTACTATTACTACAGAAGTCAATTTATAAGCAATATTTTTCCATAGAAAGCATTAAATCTTTGCATTTGTTTGTATATAGGTATTATATTATAAAGGTATTCCTGTAGAAGCAGAAGTACAACGAATTCCTGGCTGTGATGAATTATGTCCTTTCAACAAGTTCGTGAAATTATTAGAAAATGTTACAGCTACAGAAACTGATTTGCAATGTAATAGACTTACTAAGCTTCCGAAATAATTTAAATTAATTGTAACTTTTAGATGTATAATAAATAATTTATTTTATCCCATATATGATATTATATTTATTCGTTATATTTATATTTATATAGATATATAAAGTACGGATAAGAGTTGGAAGGAGGAACGTGATATATTTGCAATAATAGTTAAATGCATGGGTCATAGTAAACAAGAGATGACATTTTTTAAAAAAACTGTAATTATTATTAATCGTAATAATATGATTATTGACAATGACGCGGCTATGTGCACATTAAAACACCTTATCTTTTATCTTACAAGACCAGCTTCTCTTTTACACTATTTACAATAACTAAATATCATATTACTCATCTTGTGTTTATAATAAAACTATGTATATATTTATACGTATAATATTAAATTCATATTATTATCATTATTATTTTTTCTGTAATAGTCGTTATTAGCGATATCCTCTCGCCTATAATTCAGTAAGAAAAAACAATATTTAAAACTAACTAAACGTGTGTTTATTCGA
Source organism: Nasonia vitripennis (assembly GCF_009193385.2). NCBI lineage: Eukaryota > Metazoa > Arthropoda > Insecta > Hymenoptera > Pteromalidae > Nasonia > Nasonia vitripennis. The sequence goes on along the minus strand of NC_045757.1, from coordinate 20,751,823 downwards.
ATCTGTACAATATATAGGCTCTTAAACAATCTCTTATCACCGACAATGTACAATACGCAATAATAATATAATATAATAATATATATAATATATAATAGTAATCGATGCAAGGTATGAAGCTGCATGAATCAGGAAAGTAAATATCAAATCAAATTGCATAGTATAGGACTTTTTAACGAATAAAAGTTTTTTTACGGTGAATATAATATTATGCGTAAAAAAACTATGAGCCTGACAAAAAAGTGCGCAATAAACTTCAAGAGACATATCCATTCATGCTAGATACTTTTTCAACAACAAGTTGTTTGGTTACAGAGATTCCTGTCAGTTACAAAGTAAAAAAGTTCCTCGATTGAACTATTTATATGTATAGTCTTTTACGCATTTCGCGAAATTATTGCATCGCTCAAAAGTCTCGTCGTCGTGAGCAGAATATTTTGATGGAATTATTCAAAAAAAAAATTTCTGAGAATATAAAAATCAGAATTATTATCCTAGTAAAGATTTTTTTAAAACAAAAAAATTACTTTGCAAATGAAAAACTGTTTTGAAAAGATAAGATCTATACAATAATATTCCGTTATTATACTTTCTTTACTATTCTAAAAATTTCTGTTCATTACGCAGACTTTTCGATTAATCCCGAATTCATTGCGTGCATATATGCGTATATATAAAAGAAAATACGATTATACGGAATTACGTTTTTCTTTTTCGCAAATTCGGTTGCCTTTTTCACGACGGATTTTACATAAAATCGGCATCAAAATAAAAAATGAACTTATTGTTATGTTAGTTCAGTGGAAGAAGATGCACTTTCACGAAGATCTCACGAGCTCTCGTACACATTTTGATCTTTAACGCCATATACAACCATTTATAGAAAAATTTTGCAAAGCTGGAAGATGATGACCGCGCACTCTTATCAGATCTGCGTACATGCACTTGCTAATAAAACGCACAGACATATCCGCACAAGACGCTGCGCACATCGCTGCGTGTTTATATATTATATAATTCCAAATTCTGGATTGCTCTTCATTATTATTACGAACTTGCTAAAGGTGAGAATTTAACAAAAAACATTCTACAGTCTATGTACAATTGTTCAACTTGGCGTTTTCTTTTTTTCACAATTTTCGCGCCCTCACAAGCCTTCATCAGCCCAGTAATAAGAGAAACGCAAAGTCCGACGTTGACGGCTTATGGTAGTTATCATATCCCCAACAGCAAACATACTATTAAGTTACGCGTTAACTCAACATCACGTTAATATTATGCATTTCGTTTACAAAAGAATGGAAAATATTCTTATAATTTTGCGTACAAATCTAGAGACATTCCAAATGCAATGGAGTATATAACAGACAGTTTTTAACTGCTTTCCAAACATGACTAAGTAACTTGTATTACGAGAAATTGTGATTTATAACGCTTGAAACTTGACAGTCAAAAACAACTTGATTATCAAGGAAGCCATCGGTATATATGATTAAGTAATTGTAATCACTCTGCGTATCTTCATAGTACTGGGCTGATTCCAGCAAGATAAACCGAGGCATACAGGCACCACAAATCAATTACAATATTTAAAGGACGAACATAATATTACAACGCCTTTTGAACAAAAAATATATATATAAGTCATGGACCTTTCGCCCACCTATCTTTTTCTTCTTTCTTGTCACACACGCACACACACATACACACACACTCATATATATATATATATATATATATATATATATATATGCGTGTGTGTGTGTGTGTGTATTTATATCTCACAAATCACACCGGTAAAAAAATGGCACGAAAGTTCCATGATTACGACGATTTACTAACAACATTACCGATTTTTCGTACGACTTTTTTTTAATAAATATATGATAAAGTATCAGCGTTCAATGCTAAAGAACATACATATCTCTCCGAAAGTTGTTACGCCGCAATAATTGTCTTTTATTTTGCTTTGCTCCGTCAAATATATATGTAATATTTTTGCTTTTTTGCGTGGTGAATGACCTAATTAAATAAATATTCTACATGCAACGGCTGAATTCGCGAAGATTCACGAAGGAAGTTACTTTTATTTTTTATTACCACTATATATTTTCTTCTTAATTCTTCTTTATTTACCTTACAAACGAAAGGATGATATTTAACAACTTGTTTAACTATTATAAAATCTATATATATATATATATATATATATATATATATATACGCATCTTCCGAAGCGGCGAATTACATCATTTAGCTGCTCATCTATACATAAAAAAGTGATAAAAATTGATCGGCTCTTATTTAGTGCATCTTTACAAAATACGTGTCCGGTGATCAGTTTGTTTGTATGTGTGTACGTTAATTGCAACCAGAAAAGGCTTCTCGCGTACAAAATATTTATTTGTATCCTTTAATAAACCAGATACATTATTGATCGTATCTTTATTGATTATCTCTCAAATTTTTCTTAGTTGTATGATTCCCTCGCTTTCATTATTGTAAATTCAAGAGCCGTTCGTGGTACAACGAATGCGATAAAAGAGTGAACGAAAAATGAGTGTGGTAAAAAAGGTAAAACCGATTTGTATTATTCTTCTTTTTTTTGTATATAAATACGACGTTGCGTTTCTTTTCTTTCGTACAACTATTATTATTTTACCGTTACTTGGTTTTGGAAATGTACTTGTATAATGTTTTTTTTTTTTTTAATAAAAGTCATTACTCTAGAGTGTTTAAAAATCACATTTTAAACTGTGATTTATGAAGTGTAATGTTTTGTTGTATTTTGTACAGGGTCATATTTATATGTTCTTAATTAAAGTCTCGGCGCTCGTCAAGGTGTCGATCGTTCACTGAAAATAATTTCTTTAATTGTATTTGAAACGTTTTTATCGTTTCACTGCAAGTAAAACAATTATTTTATGCCTTTTGGTTTTAGAAATCGCAATTTAAAAAAAAAATCTCTTAGCCAGTTTTTAAATCAAAATAAAATTGAATTCGCATAATTATTTGAAACATTAACATAATTTTTCCAACTACACACATAATTTACTGTTAATGCAACATATTTTGATCTAGCAATAATTCACTTAAATTATACACATTTATAAAAATAATAAATCAATTTGTAATTAAAGCGTTTTAATATCAACAAAGTTTTTTATCTAATATTGATCGATAAACATCTATTTCTCATCGTGATTGTCAATAACTAAAAAATTATACTAAACAAAGTAAAAATTATTTGTTAAGAAACTGTACTTTAATATGCTCAAACAACCGTTTATTTGTATAAAATATTTATTGAAAAAAATTAGGTTCTCTTGTTGACGTATATTAACAAATATCTCTTATAATAAAATTAATGGATACTAAATTTATATATCCACGTCAAAACTAATAGATACTATTCTGATTAAAAGCAATGTTGGCTGGACACCGTGCATAATTCTTTTGAAGTTATTGACAAGTAGTTTAATAGATATGTAATATTTATTATAAATATTGCAGTAAAAATATATACACATTATAATAAAAGTAATGTAAATTATAGCCAAGTTTAAAATATTTGTAATCAATATAAACATAAACTACATCCTTAATAAACGTTTGGCGTTATTATATTTATAATTATTTACTGCATTACTATATAATAAATATCTATAAAAAAATCTCAACTTTTATATCACAGAAATAGGTTCTTGTTTGCTTCATTTCTTAAGAAAGATATTTTATAATAAAATTAAAGAAAAGTAACTACTTATAAACTGGCTCAAAGTGAATTTTTTTACTTTAATTAAGAAGTCAATTTTGCTGACAAAATAAGATTTTAAAAATGTGCATTTTTTCTCTTGCTACAAAGAAAACAGCATATACATGTAACAAGTAATTAAATAAAGAATGTTATGCTTTTTCAAAAAAAGGTACCTAGGATTACGTAGTTATCCTTCATTTATATGAGTAGCCATTAAAGATTTGCAAATAACATTTAATTATTTAATGATATTTAATTGTATCACTTCCAACAATCTTTACAACTTTTTTTAAGGGTTACGTTCAGTAAAATAAAGAATAAAAATGAAGTATTTACCGTAGTGAAACGTGCGATTTCTAAAAGAAAGAAGACTTTTCCTCAACATGGACAAGGATCAGGCTGGAATACGACTTTATCACCAAAAACAAGCGACACCTTCAACGATGAGCAGCGTACGCCATTGAGACCACATATTACTTTATTTCTCTCACTCTCTCTCTCACTCTCTCTCTCTCTCTCTCTCTCTCTCTCTCTCTCTCTCTCTCTTCCTTACTCTCATTTCGCTCGATTTCTCGCGCATTCTTCTATTTTGAAATGCACATGCTATATAATAATTATGGTGAATTTGGGCACTTTGTGACATTTCACTTCACCCTCAGATCATTTACACTTACAATTATCGAATAATTTATTATACACACTTACAACGCGTTTTATTCTTCATTTATCATTTAACTAGTGAGTCTCTCCGTCCCAACATTGGATATCGTACATATATGAATATTATATATATACATATACGCGCGAAACATGTATATATACTATATACATATATATATATATATATATATATATATATATATAACATATAATATAATAATAACATAATCATTGTCTATGTGAGAACCAGATTATTTAGTGTTGGTTTCCCTGTCTTTATTATACAGTTATCATTAATTATCACCTAACTTGGCATCCTTGTGGGAGCGGCGCCGGCGGACAGCCAGGCGAGCTATGCTGTGCCGTCGCGGACTGGCCCAGTAAAGGGAGCTTCTCGTCTCCCATGGAAGACGACGCCTCCTCCTTTACTTCCTCCTTGTCGTTTTTGCTTTCAGTAGACTGCTGCTCCTGCTGCTGACCTTTAGCCAAGTCGTCAGACTGCCCTGTCGCCTGTTGCTGCTGCTCTCCAGCTGCGACAGTTGCTCCCGGCGACTTGAGCTCGTAGCCCTCTTGGCATCGCGTCAATTTTAACCTGATGGGTGACACTTTGGTGCAGCGCACCTTCCTCAAGGTACTCGCGGACGAGTTCTCCTGCTGCGCGGGTGGCTGCCTACCCTCCAGTGGCGCTTCTTCCGACTTGTTCCCGGTGGTATTGTTCTCCTCCTCGGCCGTCGACGGAGGCGGGCCTAGCCTCGCCTGCTCGCAACTCTCCTGGCTCGTGCCTGTACCAGTCGTTGCGCTACTCGTCGAGGTCTCTGTTGTCGTGCTCGTCGTGGTTCCCGTCGCCGGCATCGTTGTCATCGCGGAGCCAGCGGCCGCACTCGAACCCTCGTCGCTGCATGCTGCACTATCCGGATTGCTTTTGCCCAGTCTTATGATAAGCTTGCAGGGCGCCTTGTCGCCGCTCTCAAGCAACTGTACTCGGCCCTCCTTATCTCCCTTTTCTTTGCTTGCCTTCTTTTTTCTTTTGCCGTTTTTGTCTTTCTTGTCACGCTTGATCTTGCCAGTCTTTTCAGAGCTACCCTCGAATTCCTTTTCGATCTTCTTTCGGTACTTCATACTATCACGCCTAAGCTCCTCCATGCTCGGCATATTAGGTATACTGCTCAATCGTTTCTTCGGCGGCCTAATGCTACTGCGATCGTCTTGCTGCAAGCTCGCCGTCGTCTCTTGGGTACCACTGCCAATTTTGATCTTGAGTTTAGGAGGACCAGCGGTCGCTTGTGTACTAGAACCAGAAGCGGATGGTTGCGTTGACGGCCTGGGCTGTCTGCCGCGTCGTCGTTCAGTACTAGCCGGCGCTCCACTGGACGAGCGCCGCCTTTCCGTGCCGATGATCTGCTGCTGTTGTTGTTGCTGCTGTTGCTGCTGCTGTTCGTCCTCGTTACCCGAAATGGGCGCGTCGAGAAAGCTGCCGAGACTGCCGATGCTCGCGCGTTCTTTGCGACGTTTCTTTTCGATGTTGACGACAACAGCCTTATAATCTTCCCGAGTAGGTATGCTCGTCATCGAGTCCACAGCCTTCGGTATGGCGATAAAGGAGCGACTAATGGGTGGAATGACAGGTGTTACCATAGGTACAGTCCCGCTTGCTGGATCGTCCATGTTCATGTCTTGAGAACAGTACTGGCGCAACAACTCCTTTTTACGCATACGACGAAGATTGGAGGTTCCCGAGCCGACGACGGAGACGCTGTTCGTTGGTGGTATGATTGGACTGACCTGCTGTGCAAGAGGCATAGCCGCTGCCGAGGCCGCCATGTAGTTAGCGTCCAAAAACGGGCCTTTAATTTTTACCTTCAGCTGATTGCGCGAATCCATGAGTGACACTTTGCTGGGGTCACCCGCGAGACCGGCAGCTGCTGGATCTAATGTAGGTATACCCTTCGACGCAAGATCAGGTTGTTGTTTTGCTACGAGAGTAGAGTGCAGCTCCTTGTCCAAGTCCTCTTCCATGTCGGGGATGGAGTGCTCGGTGGAGACACCAGCGAACGAACCGAGTAGATGGTTGGTGTAGGACTGTCCGTGTAACGAGGAGCCCTGAGCATCAACGCTTGAGTTGTAGGTGCGCATGTCTACGGGCCCTGGTAGTAATGGCATTACCGGATCGTTGAAACCGTGACAAGCACCAGATTCAGATTCTGCGCCCATTGTTGAGTCGTCACCTGGCATGGACGGCGAGCTTATCGCTAACCTCTTGCTTTCCGTATAGCTCTTGTGCAGCATCTGCTGATCTGCGAGACTGCCTAATTGAGAGACAAGCGAGTCGTTAGCCATGGCCAGGCTATCACGCCTCTCACTGCTAACGGTTGACGAGAGCTCGATCGACTTTTTACGCTCGCGCATCGTTCGCAGGTCGGCGATGTTCGTCTCGCCTGGAGAATCCTCGTCCGAATCGAAGTCGTATACGCTGCCGACAAGTTTGTTGTGGATAGAGTCATCACTGTGTATCGAACTATTATGATGTGAACTTTTGCCTCGCCCCCTTCCTCGACCTCTACCTCTTCCTCTGTAACTGGACTGTTGACTAGACTTTCCTCCTCTGCCACGAGCTCGACTGCTCGGACCAGGTTTCGTAGCCTCCTGTTGTCGCGGTGACTTGCCAGGCGACTTTCCTTGTTGCGACGTCACTCGGGCCGATGTTCTGGTGGGTTTGGACGGCGACTTCTTACCCGCTGAAGCGGTTGCACTCTTAGCCTGTTCGCTCGGCGGTGTCTCGTGCACGTGCTCTATAGGCCGTTCCGGAATACTAGCCTCTGGGAGGCTGTTAAGGAAGGCCGTCGCCACAGCAGCCGCCGGGCTTTCTTCGATAGGCGGATGGTGTTCGAGCTGCTGCTGCTGTTGTTGTTGTTGTTCATAAAGATCCTGAGAGTGATCGCGCTCGTCGAGAGCCGAATGTCCAGGTGGTGGCGAAGGCATCTTGCTTGGAGAGACCATGGCCGCAGTGAAGGCCATATTATGCGAGGACGAGGTGAAGGCGGCTGTGCAAGGTGAAGCCTGCATCACCTGCTGTTCATCTAGTGGCTTTGATACATGAGGTAGTAAGGATTGCGGCGTGGGGAAAGGTGCGCCAAACGGTGGCGGAAACATAGCTGCGCCAGGAGATGGATATGGTAGCTGGGCGCTACTCGGTTGTGGCGGAAACAAAGACACTGGACCCGTAAAGCTACTGTTGGATGACGGCTCGTACGTGTGGTAAGAACCCTCCAATGGGAAATTCATCGACGGCATGCCAGAACTCGCACCAACAGAGCTTGTAGCCCCAGTGTTATTGCCCTTGTATGGTGGAATGCCAGAGTGATCGTCAACCGAGGAAGCCGACGTAATGGATGAAGAGGTCGAACGACGCGATGGCAGCACTTGACTCTCGGCCCATCTCGTATCCTGGCCGCGAACGGTGGCAAGATCATTGTAAGGCGAGCCTCCGACAGTATAGTCTTGGCGCGCCAGTTCCGAGCCGATTTCGTCCTTGTCGAGAGTTCGATCCATTTCGCTGTTTTGTTCGTCATCAGCACCCGGTAGACCCATTAGATGTCGATTCACCATCTCATCGACCATGTGAGTTGGAATCGCTCCAACTTGCTGCTCGACGAGAGAGGCCAGGCCCTGAACCGTTCGAGCCTGCTGTTCGCTATGGGGATCCATAATAGCGCGCATCATGTACTGTTGATCTTGCATGTCCATGTGTAGTTGCGAATGAACAAGGGCGTTTGCCGCATTCGCATTTTCTGCGGCTAGAACTGCTGCGGTGAGATCGTTCGAGAACTGCTGGCCTGCAACACCGTAGCGCTGAGCCTGACTGTCGATAAGGGCGCTTAGTTGTTCGGCAGCGCTAAAGGTATCGGCACTCGGTGGAACCCACCGCTCGTCGGCTTCGGCTCTGTCCAACTTCGCACGCTCGGCCATAGCTACTTTGCTACTTTCGTGATCCTCGCTAATGAAGGAAGGCATAAACATGGGCGCACTATTGTTTGGATAACAAGGTTTCGGCTTATCTTCAACTCGTTGAGCTTCTGCCTGTACAATGTTTTCAACTAGTTGTGAGTTGCTAGAGCTCTTAAGTTCAGCTGCCGCCAACTCAGCTGGTGGTGTTTCTTTTGCCATGTCTTGTTGTTCATCCAGCGGATGCTGATTTTGTTGTTCCTGTTCTTCCTGTTGCTGCTGCTGCTGCAACTGACTTTTGAGTTTCAGATCAGCAGCACGCAATCCCTTAACTTCTGCATCATCAGTGACGACAGCAGCCGCGGCTGCGATAGTAGGTTCCAGGTCAAACTGACTAGAATTCGACTTCTTTGATAACTCCATGCGGAGTTTTTCAACGAGATGTAGAGTCTCCCTCGCACTATCCTCCTTCGTATCTTCCTTGAACCAAAGCTCGTTGTTGAAAGAAAAAGATAGCGGTGCCGCACGTTCCTCAGCATCTCGCGGTATGCTGAAGCCATCGTCGTTGATGTCGTCATTGAGGATATCCTGATCAAAGTCAAACAGTTCAGGTACTCCAGCATCCTTGCTACCGTGCTGAGGTGAGAATATGGATCGATTCGTAGATCGTCTTCGCTTGTTGCTATTTTCCTTTTCACTGATTTCGTTTATTGCAGCAAGTTTGTCGGCGGGCGGTTTAGCAAGCAAGTGCTCACCACCTACCTTGCTCAGCACATCATCTTTGTGTTGTGGCTTTAAGTGTTCCATGTGCTCAGCGTTGCTTACAGACATTTCTGTTTTTTCTTCGGATATTTTTCTGTTGTCATCGGTTAGTCGTTCAGCGAGTGGGGCGTCACTTAAATCTTTCCTATAGGCCGTTTCGATACCGAGCCTACTTTCTTTAGACTCCCTTGTTGGCACGGACTTTTTGGTTTCGACTGCGCAACTCTTATTATCCTCGCTCTTTGAACGATCGCTAACTTTGTGCATTTCTGGGGTCTCAGACCTATCAGATCTTGCAGGCTTTTCGGTAGTAGGTTGGCTCTTTTCTGGCTTGATAGTTTCTGCGTTCTTTGATCTCGATAACTTGTCTAGATGTTCACGCTTCTCCAACAGTTTATCAAAACCTCTCCACGTCTTCTTTGGACTATCTCTTTCGGCTTTACGCTGCTTTAACTCTTCTTCTAATGTCACAGACACGTTCTTATTATTGCCCTTCTTTGATTTCTTACCACTATCACTCTTCGTTGACGGACTTTCAGAGGCTGATGGAACACTCTTCTGTATGGGCTCTACTGTGGCGACCCTCGAGGTGCTCGAGTCCCGCTCAACATTGTCTTTAGAGGTCGACCTGTCGTTAGATCTCTCACTCAGTCTTTTCTCCACCTTTTTGACCGGAGACGCATCTTTGCTACTATTCTTTTCTTCTTTTTGCGGGCTTTCGCCAGATTTTCGTTTACGAGCCTCCGTGGCCTTTCCTTTCGGAGTCGTAGAGACATCTTCCTTGCTTTTAGCGGGTGATGCTTCTTGACGTTGCTGCTGCTGTTGCTGCTGCTGCTGTTGTTGTTGCTGGGACTGCTTGGCGGCTTGGCCGGATTTTTTAGCAGATTTGAGCCCAGATAAATTTCGTGACCCATCATTATTTCGAGACCCACTGAGCAGACTTTCATCAGCTTCAGCTTGTGACTGGTGCTGCTGCTGATGGCGATGTTGCTGGGGCTGAACGGCAGCTGATTTCTTAGTGGCACTGTCCTTTGGTTCGGCAGGCTTAAGCTTACTGGTAAGCTGCTGTTGGTCTTTAAGTTGTTTGCTGTCTTTGTGCTCGTCCTTGTGACTGGCGGAGGAGGATCGACTCGGTTCATCTCTTTCAGTAGACGGCGGCTGAAACTCGTGTCCATGCCGCCCGTCGGAAGTTTTAAGCTTCTTGTCGGGCAGCTTTTTAAGCTTCCGCCCCGTCCCTGAAGAAGATGAAATAGAGCTTGATTTTTTGTCCTCCTCCTCAACCACTTTGCTTTCTGTCTTGAGATCGGCTTTGCTTTCTGCTTTACTATCAGATTTATTCAGATTGGCACGACCTCTTGGGATACTAGTCTTACCGCGACTACTGGAATGATGTCCCGAATCACTTTCGGATGAGGTCGAAGATGACAAAGCCGTTTCTTTATTAATACTTGCGCGTCGCGACGATTGTTCCGGACTCTTGGTATCATCGGAATCGCTACTGCTATCACTTGAGCTACTGCAGCTGCTGCTACTGCTGCTAGAACTTGACGAATCGGAAGGCAGCTTCGATGGACTTTTCTTCATCGGTTTCTTTGGTGTCGCAGGTGGTTCCTCCGTCACAGGCGACTCCTCCTTTTTCATTTCTGGTTTCTTCTTGGGGCCGGCTGTGGTAACGTCGGAAGTTTCCTTCTTTACTTTACTATCAGATGATTCAGGATCGACTGGAGCCCCTGCAGATTTAGCACTGATATTGCCCTTGATATGCTCAGCCGCTTTCTTTGCCGCTTGCCGTTGCGGTACGTAGGCCAAAATTTCGGAGCCATCGGTAAACTCCTTCTCAAAATCGTAAATATCGTTACCAGACCTCGACCAGGACTTACCATCTGGCTTTTGTTTTCTGGAGGACGTGGTCGACGAAGACAGTGACTTAGAGTCCTTAGACTCCTTCGGTGGCTTAACAACTGTTTTCACGTCTTCTATCGTCGGAGGTTTAACATCTGTCGCTGGTTCGCTTGCGGCCATCGATGTCGTCGTTTCCTTTTTGTTCTGTGAGCGCTGCATAATCTCGGAGGCTTTCTTTGCAGCTTGCCGCTGCGGAACTATCAGTGCTGACGCTATGCATTCTCTCTTTTTACTAGCCGCCTTCTGATTCTCTTTGTTCTTTGTGCCTGTGTCTTTCTTGGTATCGTCAAGCACCGATTCCTTCGAATCCTTGATATCCTTGATATCCTTGGTATCCTTGTCTTTATCTTTGTGTTTATCCTTCTCCTTCTTCTTAGAAGATTCACTTGTTGTGGATTTGGCAGCAACGCTTTTGGTGATAACGTGCGTTGACTTAGAAGAGGTACGATCAAGAGACGAGTCATCCGTGTCCGAGTATATCTGATCGACGGTGGCAGGACCCAACCGAGTAGCTGCACTTTTGTTGCTAATTGGTATGAGCTCGTCAGAATCGCTGCCTGTTGCACTGTCAAGTTCACGCTCCATGTGCTGCAACGTGCGCGACCTTGTCGCTGCCGTCTCGGGCTTCGTGTCGCTCTCACTGCTTTCATCGTGTACCTTCCGAGTCGAGTTACGAGGTGGCCGGTCTGGTGCGCTCGTCTTCTTCGATTTACGCCGGGGACTAGCCTTACTGCCACTTGCCTTACTCGCTAATACAGATGGCTTATCTTCTTCTTCAGTACTCGAGTCAGTCTCGATCTTGGGCGTGATTTTCGTCTTGCTAAGCTGCTGCTGCTGTTGGAAAAAAGGCGATTTATTTATTAAAATAAATAATATTAAGTTTCAAGGACTATACATAACTAAAGTTTGAATTAATTTGTTCAATAAGCCAGTTCTTGGTTTTAAATAATTTTTCAAAATAAAATTTCACTGAAATTTGTAAATAATAAATGTAAACTAACCAATTTCTTTTCAGTGATCGTCTTGTTCGTGCTGGAACTTTTACTGGGCTTTGGTTGATCTGTCTCGCTACTGCTCATAGACGAGAGATCGCTGCCATAGAGCTTCTTACGCGTCACTGTGCCGTTGAAATGCAGCCGCTTGTTCAAAGCGCCATTAAAATCTGGCTGATGCTTCTTTTCATCTCCTGAAAGTGGCGTCCCAGGAGATTCTTGACCTTTGATACGCGCCAGTAGCGAATCAAGATCGTGCGAGTGCGTCTCAGCGTCGGGATGCGAGTAAAGGTGATCATAGATGCTAGGCCCATGGTTGGCTTCGAGGATGGACGATACGGCTGTCGCAGGCAGAGTTGGACCCGACATCAGAAGCACCTGCTTGTGGAAGGTTTGCTCACGCAGTCGAAGAAACGTGCGACCAAGTTTCTCTCGCCTGTTAACCATGTAACAGAGATTACGCACGCGCTCAAGATCCTGGCGGAGTTGCACGAATTTGCGCATCTTCTCGTTGTCGGCAGCCTGGCCTTGCGCTCGGACGCCCGAGCCTGAAAGCTCGCCACAACGAGGCGGAAGCAGCGGCTTGTTGTGTCCCGACTGACAAACAAATTTTCACGTTATTTTATGCTTTTCATTAATTGCTAATACTTTTTGTACTGTCAATTATTGAATAGTTAAGAATAGTAACAAGTACGTTTGATTAATATTGAGTATTAAATTATACAATAAAAATGAAATGTAACTCACCCTTCTTTTTAATTTCCAATAATTATAAATGTATACTATAGCGTCAGAATCCACATCTAACTGCTGATTCGTGATGTCTTTTAAGCTTACATGTTTGTCGAATTCAGCTTCGATTTCCTGGAGTCTAATTTTAAAAATTTTTTTTCTAAATGCAAGCGTTTGATTATCAATATTCACATAAACAAATAAGGGCCTATAACTACTATTTAAATGTCTTGATTTTTGAATTAAATGTTAAGCTAATAAATAGAAAACGTATTGCACAAACGATTCATGCTTATCATCTTTGCAATACTGAACATTTTTCAATTTCAAGTTAACTTTATTGCATTAAAATAAATCAAACAACAAAAACATTTAAAAAAGTAATTAGATTTCAAATAACATAAATTTGTACGAATTCTACTTACTTGGCCGCGCGTGCCTGATTTTTCTCCTCGGAACTCATATCTTTGCGTTTTCTTCGACGAACTTCGCCTTCATCAGAATCAGAGCCTCCTTTACCGCTCCCGCTTCCTGCGCCTCCTCCACTGTTTTTATCTTTTGTATTTATTTTTCCGTGTTTTTGACAGTATGACTGCAAAGAAAACAAGTTTGTCAATTTTAAAAATTAATATAAATCATAGACTTAAAGCTTGATGGTGCTATATCAAAATTTATTATTTTTTAAAATGAAAAAGTTTGCACAGCAATGAATTAAAAACTTACCCTTAATTTGACACCATCCTCTGCTTGTTCATCCTCGATTATGGCTTTCATTTCTAATCCATGTTTGAAAGCACATGTAACGTGGTACGCTGTTTTGCATGTTTTTATACTGCATTGAATGCAAGCACCGACGCGTTCGCGACATAACACACATATAAGCGCCCATCGACTTGGCTGTAATATAGTATAATAATTCAAGAACAATCAATTCGCTGCACATTTTATTATAAAAGATAATATTACTTACCGGAATACTGGATATCTTTGTAATAGGTTCCATCTTTTCTACACAACCAATGCTAACTTCAGGAATCCAAAGAGCACAGGACACATGGGCCCATTTCTGTCCACTCCGTGTGGACTTCATAGCGCCGCCCGGATTGGGACACAATACGCATTCTGGTCTCTGACCCAATGAACAAGTTCTACACAGCCAGGAACCATCTGGTATTGATGTGATCCCATAACATGCTTGATGCACGCAAATATTGCAAAAGTCACAAAACACCATTTCGTTACCCTCCTCAGAATCAGGCTGCGTTAAAGAGAAATCAAATTGAAAGCAACAGTTATTATGATTGCTTAACAATAAAAAACCAACATATTACTTTGATGAAAACATTGATTTCAAAATACAAATTTACTAAATGATACTTGCGGTACTTACAGATCTACAAACGTCACATATAACGTTTTCATCATACTCAATTCCAAGACCTTCTTCATTTTTAACTATAGTTTGTATTTTATCCCAACAGCGATGCTCTAATTCCTCTATTACTCGCTCAAGTTGAGACTCAGTAACTGAAGGTTGGCCACACTATAATTTAATGAGATATTATTAGCATATTGAAAAGAATGTAACATATTAGTAACACAAAAATCAAATATTGTCAAATTATTACCAATGCTCTTTCACCATTCAGCACTTCTAGCCAAGCGATATCAGTGTCATCCAAGTCATAGCCACAGGCCTTTTCAGCTCGAGCTGGAGTATTGCTTAAATAATGCTCTTCAGTATTAAAACTATCATCTCGTGATATTCTCAAAAACTTTTTTGGTCTGAAATGAAAATTGTATGCGAGTTATTTTAACCATGTTTTACATCTACTTGTAGTTAACATTTATTTTAGTAACTAATAAGATATATAATTATTTCACAGGTATAAACATGTATGACTATCGGTTACTTTTTTTGTCACTTAAGGCGTTTGCTTTTGATGAATAATCTTTACTATATGATAATTCTTTCACAAAATATAGTAAAATGTTGCAATAAGACATAAATTACTCTTAAGAGATGCATAAACAGTACAAATAAAGAGAGCTACTTACAACTTAAACTCGCCATAAAGTTTACTCATAGGCGGAGTCTGGATAAGAGTGACCGTAGGCTCAGGAAGTGAATCAGGATTAACAGGAACCTGCACTCCCTTTTCCCATTCCTGTTTCCATTGGTCAGAGATAAGCCAATATTCACTAGGACTGAGCGGTTCGCTGTCGGGCAATTTCATTGCGCTAATCAGGTCTTTACGGTAGAGTTCAGCCGGCGGTTCTGCCGCCGACCTGTTGTAGATGCTGGATATTTTTATATCACTGAGAGGTCTGGGGGTCCAGGATGACCCTCCTTGACTGGACGACGCCATCGTTTCTTCCTCCTCGGAGGGGCCCAGCGCTGCCACTGGTACTGCAGTATCCGTAGCAGCTGGTCCCACTCTGCATTTGCGCCTTTTAATCGCGCCCGGGCAAGACGCAGAGTCATTGTCGTTTCTGTTGATTCTCTTGCCTCGTTGTGCCATTCTACTACACCAAGCAATCTAGTGGTTTGCGGCACATGCGGACAAGCCGTGTGCATCCTGCAACAAAACAGATTAACTTTAGAATGCAGTCAACTTAACATTGAACTTGGAGGATCATGGACATGGTACCAAAGTAACTAAGTGCCAAAAATACAGCTATACTGACAATGACAGTAGAAACATTGACATGTAGAGTTTGTATGTTCATATTACTAGGTAACAGTTGAACTGACACATCCAGAGATAGGATAAAGTATTTTGGTAGTAAACAAAGAAGCCTGACGCATATCTGTCACTCATATCATCAAGAAGTAAAAAGCCTCACTCAACGATACTGAATCAATGCCTTCATCATTTCTGGCACTTACCCTCTTTGAAACATAACATAACAACCGGTCAATCCATCCAATAAATCCGTATGTGATAGCAGATACTCACTACATAGCTATCCATATAGTTATTATCTGGAAAAGGAGTATCCACTGAATCTGCAAAACAAAAATGCACATTATTGTGGCAGAAAGACAGAGGTGTAGGCTTAAGACTAGGGATCGGGCCAAGCAGCGAGCAGAGGTAAACAAGCATTTCTGGAGCAAGCGTACAGAGATACACGGAGTCAAGTCTGGCACAAACACTGTGACTGGTCAGAGCGAGCGCCAGCAGTTAGGTATTAAATAACATAACGCACCAGGTACACAGTCCACGACACTGAGAACCCATACGAGCGGGTAGAAACACCACGGCACTGTCCACTCGAATTGGCCATCAGCCTGGGGGCACCACCCGCGGCACGGAGGTTATGCACTGATCTCAAGCTTGCGTTCGCGGCGTTGTCTCCTCGGCTCACTCGGGCACCGAACGCACGTAAACACGTTCGGCAGGTCAAGCGCGCGCTTCCTCCCACGGCAGAGAGCCAACGAGCTGCGACCGCGAGTGGCTTCGGCTGCGGTGACGGTGGCGGCGGGCCGGGTAAGACGCGAGGGCCAGCGCTGGGCCCGACTCGGCGGCGTTGACGGCGATGCGGGATTCGCAATCCTGAGCGCAGCGGGACTTGGTCCGAGACTCACGGGAATGCCGTTGCAGCGAGCGCGCGCGCTGGCTGGGTTGCTCGTCCCCGTGGTTGTGGTGGCGGTGGTGGTGGTGGTGGTGGTGCTGCTGCTGCTGCTGCTACTGCTACTGCTGGTGGTCGCTCGCTGCTGCTCGTCGGAACTCGGCTATGCTGCCGGGGAGGCTGTCCGTCCTGGGTGCAGTTCGAGCGGCGGGCCTCGCTCTCGGTTCTCGGCGGGCACACGGTGGGCCAGGAAAACGCGCTTACGGCTCCATTACAGCACCACTGCTGCTGCTGCTGCTGCTCCTGCTGCTGCCCAACAACATTGACAATGCAGATGGCGCCAGCGTCTGGCCGAGAGGCGCATTTCAGACACTACACTGCGCGAACCGAACACACTATGGAATACACACAGCACAGGTCTCTCTTTCTCTCTCGCACTACTCGGGGGGGGGTGGGGGGGCGTAATCGGCGCACACCGAGCGGCGCAATGATTGCGCGCGCGCTCTATTTCTCTCTTTCTCTCTCGATCTCGCGTCGCGCGCGCGGACGTCGCTCCACTCCACACACACGCTCTCTCGCTCTATACTCTATAGCTCCGTTTCGGAGCAGCAGCAGAGTTCGCGGCGGCGCGAGTCTCTCTCTCTCTCTCTCTCTCTCTCTCGCTCCATATATACTATATATGTAGCTTATAGTTCCCGCAACACACACGTAGGCGCGCACGCTTGAAAACACCATGAAATGCCTTATTATTGATCTATTATAGCATAGCCGAGCCGAGTGCGATTTTGGCGCGCGGTACACGTGAATGGGAGCCGTGACGCGGACAGGGCCGCCCTCGCGGCGATTATGAAGCGCGATGCAACTTACGCTGCATTTCTCTCGGTCTGTCGTCGTCTGGGATGTATCTTCGTCTCGCTCGTACTTTCCATTCTCCGGCGATGATCTAATATATGTATAGGGTACTGCGAGCGCGGTCCCGGTCCAGGGGCGCAAATTCGGCTGCAGGGACACGGGCTGGTGGTCGCTGCACTCTTTTCTGCGACCCACTTGCTCCGAAACCGACGGGCGGACCGCGGCGGTGGATCCGGGGACTACACGTGCGACGCACGTACATTTATTTTCTCTCCCTCTCTGTCTATTGCGGTGGCGGCGGCGGCGGGTGGCGAGCGCGCGTACCTCTCCGCGCTCTATATAATACCTACATGTATACACGCACTTGTACGCGTATACATATAGCTATAGGAATAGATTAGGCGAGCGCGAGCGACTCGCGCAGCGCAGCAGAGCAGACAAGACGAGAGCGAGAGAGAGAGAGAGAGAGAGAGAGAGAGAGAGAGAGAGAGAGAGAGAGAGAGAGAGAGAGCGAGAGACAGAGGCGGAGAGGAGCAGAGGACGCTCATCAATTTTCGAGAGCATTGTCTCGCGATGATTTTTCGAGTCTCCTTCTCTGACGCGCGTTCTGCTTCCGAATCATTATATGCCCGCACAGGTGGAGAATGGAGCCTGCGCGCGATCTCGCGATGCGAGAGCCTGCGAATCGAACGAGAGAGAGAGAGAGAGAGAGAGAGAGAGAGAGAGCGAGAGAGAGAGAGACGGAGAGCGGCAGCGGGCAGCGGGTGATTCTCATGTGCAGTGTGCAGGTACTTACTTTTGCATGCTAGCCCAGGTGGGTATAATGGGCGCGCGAGCGGCCGCCGGCAGAGCGAGCACATCACGCGCTCGCCGATTCGGCCTGCAGCAGCTCGTGGTCAGCACCGCGCGAAAACCTGCTCGTATTTACATGGGAGTCCGGAGTAGTGGCATTTGGCGCCATCATGCCTGAAAAAATAACTGTGTGCGCGAGTACGCGCGACTGCGAGGGGCGGGTCACGTGATCCGTGCGCGCTCGCATTCTCTCTCTCTCTCTCTCTCTCTCTCTCTCTCTCTGCATGTCTCTTTCTGTCTTTACTTCGGCTCTCGCCACTCGCGCGCCTACCCCCCTCGCCCCACCAGACAGTGGTACGCCACCCCCATACAATAACGGGTCGCTCGCTCGTCTATACCGTCTCGCTCTCACTCGAGCAATCGATCAAGCGTGCGTCTTCGTCAGACTCCTTCTCCGCGCGTTCTCTCCGCGCTCGCTGGATACTTACTCTTTTTCTCCGGTCAGCTACTAGTAGCTATTGGCCTTGTCGTGTCGAAGGTTGCGTGTGACATCTGGTGGCAGAAAAAAGAAAACCACTAAATAGGTAAACAAACCGAACAAGCGTTGCTGATAAGTGATATAGGTGATTTCTAGAAAAATGGAGATAAAAAGGTCTTTTATTCGATGACAAATTTGGCAAAGTGTACCCCTTTGTGTAAATGAAAAATGCGCTTCTGTTGAAACATTTTTCGCATACTAGAAATAATCCAAACACCGAATTATAGCTACTAAAATCTGCAATCATAACCTTAAAAGGGCCATTCGGCACTGTCGGTAACACTGGATTCCGTAAATAACACGCCATTTCAATTACCGACCGGTTCATTTGAGATTATAATTATGGATTATAATTGGCGCTAAAATCGTTTACACAATGTAGTGAGCTTTACAGCATACCTATTTGTCCATCTGCAAAAATTTTCTTTTCTTCATTTTTCTGGCATTCACCCACATTCCACATCCGCAGACCGTTATAACGTTTGCGGTTTGAGTTTGTAAGTTTATGTTTACCTATTTCGGGGTCTTCTTATTTTCATCACCAGATGTCCCCACGTAACCTTCCACCCGGCCAATTCACTTTCGGCTCTCTCTGAGTCTGCGATGTGAGTGCATAAGTAATTAAGTAGGTATGCACTTATCAGATTATCAGAATCGCTTTCGTCGAGTATTTCGCTCGGCAAATTAATGTTTCCTATAAAAGTTCAGTTTATATTTTACCATAAGAGGGCGTATACTTGACGAGCGGGAAATTTAAACATTTTGGTTTTGATATTTCATGTAAATTGCGCATATTTGCATATCAATTACTATAAACCAAACGGTCTTTTCATTTTTATTTCATACTCACTATTATTGTATGTTTTTAAAGCTCACAATCATAGCGAATGCGGGGAATGTAAGTACAATATTGCAGCCGCCCCGGTAGAAATGAAAAACAACTAAAACTGTTCCAAAAGTATGCCAAACTGTGCCGAAACTGTGCCAAACCATATACATTTCGGACATTTGGTACATTTGTGGCATAGTTTTGACTCACAATCAGACTGGCATTGAATATATATGTTGATATTGTGCCATTCTGTGCCAATATTGTGCCAAACTGAGGAAAAAACTGTGCTGTGATATATGAAAAATAAGCAAATGTCCGAAATTTATATGGTTTGGCACAGTATAGCACGGTTTTGGCACAATTGGCACAACATTTATTTCCACTGGGGTGGTAAGGGACTGTCAAAAGTTGACAGAACAATTGCGTTCAAGAAGTGCGCGCACGATCATCCAGGCGCGTCCACAATGACTGTGACACTGCGTGTTGTTTTCCAACTTCCGCCCAAGTTTGCGATACCTGTAATATTACGCGAGAGCAAAAGTGGGGGAAGGTACCACCTTCTTGGTGCCGTCTCTTATTGCATGTATTCGCAAACTTTCAAAACCACACAGTGTCACAGCCATTGGCATTGTAGACGCGCCCTATATTCATATACCTATATGTATACTTCAGCCAGTGCAGTACCAATTCTTGCGTGCACATGGCAATATACCTCTCGGTCGTGACGTCATCAACATGGACGCCTAGGCCATGAAAAATACATTAGTAGTATACAAAGCAAAGTAGTTTTTACTAATTTTTGACAGAAAAATAACGTGACAGCTCTTAAATTTTATATATGTGATAACGCATATAATTTACTATAAGATGATGGTACTTTTCCCTCCCTGACATTGTTAATATGTTTTATTTAGGATGATCAAAGCATTGTATAGGTTATAGAGGTAAGTCCACAATCAAGTATTTGTAGCTAGAAATAGTAAATTGATAAATATTAATAAAAAATCATTGTATATTCAAGCAACATGGAATGTAATAACCAAAAAGAGGCAGGCATGCAATTTTCACCAAAAAAAATCAGTAGTAGAACATATTGTTGTGTCTCTGTTTGCACTAGTAATGCTATAAAAAATCCTGTGTTATGTTTTCATCGTTTTCCAAAGGCTGGCCAGTACTGTAAAATTTATTACTAAATTCAACACGGAGGAATCAGTAGATAGAAGATGGGCATGGAAAAAAGTTCTAAAACTAAAGGAAATCGGTTCCAGAAGTCAAGTCTGTTCAATGCATTTCACAAAAAATGATTATGCAATGCCAGGTTCGTATGCCAACACAAATATTACCTTACATTTATATAATATTATATTGAAATTTAAATTGTTTGTTATTAGATTATCCATCAGAGTATAGAAAATTGAAAAAATCTACAGTACCGTCACTTAACTTACCAATAAGTGAATCAGTTACTGAGTCAACACTCAGAAAAACCATTAATGACCAAGAAAGAAGTGTTCGTTTAATTAATAGATGTAATAAGAAAAAAATTGATCAAGAAAAGTTTGTTAATAATACTGTACCTGTTAAGAATTCATCAATTGAAGTGCCAAATGGTGTACCAGGAGATGTGCCTGCAGAAAACGTACCTGTAGAAGCACCTGCTGAAGATGTGCCAGTCGTAGATATACCTGTAGAAAACGTCGCTGTAAAAGCAACTGTTGAAGCTGTACCTACAAAAGAGCCTGAAAGTAATTCAAGACAAGACAGTGAAATTGAAGTGCAATGTGATGTTTATAAAAAATTTGTTAATACCGAAAAAGACTTAAATATTTTAACTGGGCTACCAAGTTTCGATCTTTTAAATTTGTTCGAAGATGTTGTCCAAATTGTGAGTCCAAAAGCCGCAAAGTGCTATTTTAAGTCAAAGTTATCTATAAAAGATAGAATTGTATTGACTTTAACAAAATTAAAGCAAAATATTAGTTATAGCAGGTTATGTGTAATGTTCCGTATAAGTAGTGAAGAAAACTGCAGAAAAATTTTTCTTAGGATGATCAGTATTTTAAGTGTAGGTTTGAAATATGCTATTCATTAGCTGAGCAAAGAAGTTTTAAAAAATATTCCTACATGTTTTAATAATTTTGTAAATGTTAGAGCTGTGATAGATGTAATTGAAATGAAGATACAAAGGCCAAAAAATTTGTGCTGTCAACGTATTCTTCATACAAAAGTGATAATACTGTTAGATTTATGACAGCAGTATCACCAGGAGGTCTGATCACATTTATTAGCAAGGCATTCTCAGGAAGAAGTTCCGATAAGGCGATTTTTTATAAGAGTAATTTTATTAAATTATTCGAACCTGGAGATGGTTTAATGACAGATAAAGGTTTTTTGATTGATGATGCTTGTCGAGAACACAATGTGCAGTTAATAAGACCACCTTTTTTAACAAATAAAATTCAATTTTCAAAAGAAGAAGCTCTATTGAACGCGAAGATTGCTAAAGCTCGAGTACACATAGAGAGATCTAATCAAAGATTAAAAATTTTTCCTATATTGTCTAATATTCCTATATTGTCCTATATTGAAAGATGACAAATTTAATAAATAATTATATTCATAAGTTTTATATTTAATAATAAAATGTTTTATTGTTTCAAACTATATTGTTTTCATTTTGTACATTTTCTATTTCTTCTGAACAGATATAGTGGAGCATCTTATCACAATAAGATCTTTTAACGTTGGCTAAAACATTGAATATATAATTTTCATTATATGGTACATCAAAAATAATAAAACTGGAGTCTGATGATGCATAGATCATAAAAGCTGTTGATGATACATTCAAAATGGCCATTCCCATTTGTATTTGAGCATAGTATTCATGTCTTTCTGTAAATACAACACTTTCTCCAGTTATTTTAATATATTTCAAGCTTGATAGTACTTCAGTTATACCTTTGAATTTACCAGCGTAAGGACATTTCACTTCTAATAACAAAGAAGGTTTACCATTTGTTACAATTACACCATCTGGAGTGTACGACATCCAAGCATTCGATCTTGAAATAACAGCTCCACATCTTGTAACCGTTGTTCCTGTGTACTTTTCATATTCTGTTATTGCTTCTTGCTCATATTTAATCCCATGGTTTGTATATTTGCTTTTAAAAGATTTTGGATTAAAGTACGATAAAGACTTGTTTTTCCAATCAGGCTTCTTATTTGGACTGTACGTATATAATTTATATACTCTTGATCTTGTCACACGGTGTTGTCGAATTTTCCTCCATTCTGCATTATTACTTTCCGATTCAATACAAGAAACAAGAATATCTTCTTTGTAAAAACTGATCAACTTTTCATAACAACAATCTTTCAGTGTTGAAACTGAAACTAAAGCTACTCTTTTCATAACGTCTGATTCCTCATTATAGACTATTGCTTTTATTAGTTCTAAAGTTTTATCATCATGATTGTTATTACTGTTAACATCTAAAACTTCGTGTCTTCCAGTACTAGTAAACAATAGTTAAAATTGCTTACGTATACATACATTTATAAATAGAAATTGTATATTGTAGAAATCAGCATATGTATAATAATTGATTATCATGTGTATAAATCAGTGTATAAATCATGTGTATAAATCAGTGTAAATAAACAAAAATTACTGCTTACATGTGCTTTGTAAGTGCATTTTTAGAAGAGTTTAACAATCTTTCTTGCAATTGAGATATCTGATGAGCAGACAGATTGTATCACAGCCTTTATATAATTTATTGTAGCACTCATGTTGTTCAACGGTAGTTGCTTGATATTGCTCTAAAGCCTTTTTTTGTGGTGTTTTCCATGTACACTTGACATCTGTACTCAATAATAATTCCAATTCACTACAATCGTTACATCTGCAATTCAAAGGAAACAAAGTTTATGTATTGAGTTGAACGATTAATAATTTCACAAATGATTTATAATATTACCTGTAGCAATAAACTAGCACAGCAACAACATGTTTACATCTTTCACTTTGCCCTGCTTTACATGAGCAATTAAAACTAATAATTGAGCCATTTATTCCAATAACTCCACTAATTTCATGAGGTGGTCCTCTCAAATTGGATGTTTGTAAACAGTATGCGCGTATATTTAAATTCTCTGCAGATTCTAATTTACCACATTTCAATATGTGCTTAGAATTAAGCACTCTTTCTCCTTCAATAAAATTTCTACTTGAGCTTGTACACTCAACAAATTTAAAAATTTCTTGAAGTGTTTTACTATCATTGTTTATCGTGAGAGGTTATGCTCCAAAACGAGTTTTTCTATTATTAAAGAAAATACAATACTGTCACGCAAAAAAAAATTAATCTACGTATTTTCTGATGTTATATTAACCCTGGTAAAAATAACTTATTAAATCAGATTCAAAAGGTAATAGGTTGTAATTGGATTTCTTAATCGGAAATTATTCAATTAAAACCAATTTAATCGATTAAAATCTATTTAATCTGATTATAACTTTTAGTCGGTTTTAATCGGATTCAATCAGTTGTATTTTTCAACAAATATAAGATTTTATTTAAAAACACAACTGTTTAAATCCGATTAAGACCGACTAAAACTTATAATTAAATAGGCAGATTAAATAGGTTTTAATTCGATAATTTCCGATTAAGAAATCCAATTAAACCCTATTATCTTTCGAATCGGATTTAATAAGTTATTTTTACCAGGGAATGCACCAAAAAAACTATTACTCTATAGTTCACTTTTTTACGTAAAAAATTAGAAAATACTGCTCTACTCCGTATACTGACAATGTATTCTGCATGGCCTGGGTGTCCATGTTGATGACGTCACGACCGAGAGTTATATTGCCAACGACCATCCATCGTACTTATTGTATATATATATATATATATATATATATACACACACACACACACAAAATAAGTACGATGCAATCCTATAACGGTCATGGGGCAATATTATACAGATTGAATTTAACTACAGAATGGGGTGAAAAAATTAATCAGAAAATTGTACTCATAGTGTTTCAAACTTAATTTTTTGATTTTTTATAAGTTCTGTATGACGTAGGTGAAGCTTTTACGCACTGAAAAAAAACTCAGCCATTTTAACTGAAATCGCACCAGTAATCCGTCATTGTACGAAGACTCGCCAAAATTACCGTAGAGTTCAATAGTTTCAAAGAATCAGTTCGCTCGTTTTTGCTGGCGCGTAAGCGACCCATTTTACGGGTCGCAACTCGCCAAAACTACCAGTGGCACACCGTTGTTCTTACTGAACAGTCGTCACGGTGGCAGAACGGTTAAAACTACCGGACTTTACAGCAGAAACGACTGTGTTTTTTTTCAGTGCAGTCATCCCTTATGACAGCTTATGCGGCCTTTGGCAGTTTTTTTCATCATACCGCATTTTTACTGATCTCCGAACCATTTTAAGCTACAATTAAAGTACTAAAGGCATGTGTATAAAAATGGATTTCAAGTCCATATTTACCTACCCTACCCCAGCCTACGAATTTGGAATATCGGTATAAAAAAAAATATAGAGGCACGTATTTTTAATAGCACCTTCCAAAAATAACAATTATTTTAATTGCACCCCCGTAATTAACGAATAAAAAATAGGTCAAGATCGCGCAACTTATAAGGTTAAACTCAGATTATATACTTGGAAATTCGCATTTTTTAAAACATAAATAAACTGCACGCTACTCGAATCTAATTGCACCATCGTTAAAAATTGATAAAATGCGATAGATATTGTAAAAAACCAATAAAATGCAATTCTTCCGTTGTCGAGCGCACGTGGCGCGTGAGCGCATGCGCGGCGCGGGTATATGATATCAACGAATATAGACTTCCTATAGAAGAACGGTTCTGGGTTAAAATGGGGGGACGAAAGCTTGGGTAACAGGCCGTTAGTTCTGTTACCCAACCGCTCGGCGGCGCCACCTATGAGTTTCCTACAGCTTGGCGCGCATATGAGCACGCACAAGCAGACGATTCATCATTCATGCAGTATATTATGTAAAATATACTTTTTAACAATAATGAAAGTAAATAAATGACAAGAAAATGAATAATGAGTGTGTAAGGAGGTTTTACAAAAGTATTGGTTGCGACAACCATATTTTTCTGACTAGGAAAAAACCGCGAAAACGCAGCTCCTGTCAGTTTCCCATTTTATGTCTCGAAGATAATCAAAGTGCT
Organism: Nasonia vitripennis; assembly: GCF_009193385.2. Classification (NCBI taxonomy): domain Eukaryota; kingdom Metazoa; phylum Arthropoda; class Insecta; order Hymenoptera; family Pteromalidae; genus Nasonia; species Nasonia vitripennis. The sequence continues at coordinate 20,726,244 of NC_045757.1, read as the reverse complement.
TATTTGCTTATTGTGTCGTCTCAGCCAATTATTACTTCATACTTTATATTTTATTTTGTTCACAGAGGAATTCTTATAAATTGTCGATAAACGGTATTAATTTTTTTAAATAGAATAAGCACTGCTTTTTATTTAAAATTATTTTTGTTTACAACTTTTAATCACTCATCAATATAAAATCATTTGTATTTAATTGCATGCGCATAATAAATATTTTAACTCATTAATTAAATCATAGTTTGTTTTGATTTTTCATATTCTTTTCTTTTCTTTAATTAATTAAATATTTGTAAATACCTTCATTAACAGCAGTTGCATGAGTGTTGATCGATAGTTGCATGAAATGTAAATAATTTATGTGTATCATCATCGCCATTCCTACACCTATGCTTTCCTTTTATCCTATCCTTTTCCTGATGGAAGAAAACTTAGCCACCTTCCCGATTGGTTTCCATCGAATAATATTAGTTTGATTGTTTTTATTTTGATGGCTGTTTTTAATTATAAACAAACTAATATTAACTAAGAGCAAGTATCCCGATTTATTGTTTTTACGCACACTGTAGCGAAAATTAAATTTTAAGTATCACGTAATAATTAAACTATTATACACTATTACAATTTTCATAGTGCGTCACATATAATATTTATTTATTATTTACATCTACGCTGCTATTATTTAATTTTATAACATTCATGTAGCAAGGAGATTGACATTCGGCTGACTTGACGACTGCAAGCTTAAAATTTGAATGGCGCCGTGAGAGTGAGAGAGACAGCACGATAGAAATTGATGGCTGCCGCCATCTCGCGGAGCGTACCGAACTATCGCTTTCCGTCCCCTCGCCGCTATACGAACCGTTCTTCTATATGAAGTCTATATTCGTTGATGATATGGAGATTCTGATTTGTATTTGACACTATTAGATGTAGGTATAAGAAGATGATTGCTTTAGTCATGTATTTAAGACTGTTCTTTTCTTTTATAAGTACCTTTCTAAAGCAATCAAGATCCTAGATTACAGAAGATACAATATGCCAAATAGAAATTTCCCAAACACATACGCCGCGCATGCGCTCACGCGCCACGTGCGCTCGACAATAGATAAATTGCATTTTATTGGTTTTTTACAATATCTATCGCATTTTATCAATTTTTAACGATGGTGCAATTAGATTTGAGTAGGGTGCAGTTTATTTATGTTTTAAAAAATGCAAATTTCCAAGTATATAATCTGAGTTTAACCTTATAAGTTGCGCGATCTTGACCTATTTTTTACTCGTTAATTACGGGGGTGCAGTTAAAATAATTGTTATTTTTGGAAGGTGCTATTAAAAATACGTGCCTCTATATTTTTTTTAATACCGATATTCCAAATTCGTAGGCTGGGGTAGGGTAGGTTCCATATTTCTCTATGTTAATCCTATGTATACAGTATTGCCCCGTACCTGATGTACATACAAACTAGCCCCAAGGGTATTGAAAAATTCAATTGTCAATCCCGGGTAGAAATGACCCTAAGAACTGGCAAATTATTAGGTAGTAACTAGTTAAATCCTAAGAACTGGCCGGTTACTAGCCTGTTCTTAGACTCATTTCTACCAGGGATATCTAGCCTTAAAACTTACGTATACACAAGCGACCCGGCGTCAAAATCACCCTTTTAACGCGGTGTACTTTTTCATCTCACAGGCCCGCAATATTAATTTTCAGACACACTGGCGCGGTCACACTTTTCCTGACATCTATAATAATAATAATAATAATAATAATAATAATAATAATAATAATAATAATAATAATAATAATTTAAAAGTTTCAGAAAGTGTTCGAGAATTTTTCATTCACTGGCCGTGCACGCATAACCGCTGCTTATAGAAAAGTCCGACGGTCTAAATGTTGGTTTTGGTGAGATATGACATACTTATATTTTATCGGCGGAATGTAGGTGCGCTTTACTCGAAAGTTATATAGAAAAGTTATAACATTGTCCCGTGCTCAAGTTCGCCCCTTTCTCCCCTACATGACGTTTTGAAAACGGTTAGATAACGTTTTTAAATCTTTTTGTAAAACGTTTGTATGACGTTTATATGACGTTTTATAATTATTTTAAAAACGTGCATCTATATAAAATGTTTAAATAGCATCCAAATGAGAATTGGCTGCCAGAATTGGAAGTACTTACCATCCATAATCAGAGATAAGGCATTGTTGAAATCGTGTAAATTACTTAAAAACTAAAAGGACGGCGAGGGAAATCAAAATTTTTATAGTCTGATTCTTTCGCACGCGCAAAGTAAGTATGAGGGGTGCAGCGAAAGAAGAGCTATGTCCAAGACATTTGTTTCTGAATATAAGTAAAAAATTTGCAGAATGTTATGTGCACGTGAACTTTGCAGATCGTTGTATAATTGTTAATATTTTGTTCTTCATCATACGGATATCCATTTCTATTCGATAGTCCTTTTCTTCAAACATTTCCCTCTTTTGCCCCCACCATTTGCGTGCACGAGAGAGAGAGAGAGAGAGAGAGGGGGGGAGAGCATAATTGCTGGCCTGCCGTACCTATATATACTGGCCGGCGGCTGCAAAGTATAAACAGCAAAGCTTGTGTCGGAGTGTCGCTGGTGTAGTTGCGTGTAAGTAGTGTATACAATCAACTCATCAGTATCACACGCGTGCGTTACGTAGTATTTTTATACTTATACTTACCGGTTTCAGTTATTTCTGTGTTGATTTAAATAATTTCTAAAGATGGAAGAGGTAAATACACAAGTCTCTATAATAATTCGTTCATATACTTCTATTCTGACATTCGTTTTATTTTGTATACACCGTCAAACGAATATAGCCTATAAATTGAGCATTCAAGGAAAATGCCAAGTACTTTTTTCTATTAAAAATAACTGACAGTACAAAATCAATGTATTTTACAGGAATTAAGAACTAAGATAGATCAAGCATGTAGAACTGCTGAAGAGTTCACAAAACTGTATTACGAAAGCTTAGATAAACGGAGATATGTAAGTAGTACTAATGTATCAATTCATTTTCCAGCACTTTCAGCATATTAATTCATGTTTCTTTTATGCAACAGCTCATGTCGAGATTATACATGGACACTGCCATTTTGATATGGAATGGTAATGGTATTGAAGGAAAAGATCAAATACAGAACTTCTGGACGGAACTACCATCTTCAGATCATTCTGTTATTACTTTGGATGCACAACCTATTACTGGTAAGTGCTTACATTTTTTTGCTTGCTATCACCTTGATTTTGTCTTATTTTTACTACTTATATTCTGTACTTTTGCAGGACCTGCTGTAGCTAGTCAATTAACATTTCTAGTGAAAGTTAGCGGCCAAGTAAGATATCAAGACAAGGCATCAAAGACGTTTAACCAGAATTTTTTAATAACAGCACTGGGTGACAAATGGAAAATAGTAAGCGACTGCTTTAGGACACAAGAAGCTTTGGAAAGTTAATACTTCATTTCCTGTACAACAAATGTAACTTATGGATAAACCTTTTTGGAATTCTTATCAAGGTTCCACAAAAGAAATATTTAATAAGAGATTCATTTTTATAGACACCTACATATTTTGTACGATTTCAAGACAAATATATTTAATAAATAAGATGTAAGATATATATAATTTGATCAGTATTTTTATTTTCAATTTGATATCAATGTATAAAGCAATATTAAAATTTTGTATTAGCGAGTCCATACGTTGTTGATCGATCAGCGCCGAAACTTTACACTAAGAGAAGATTAAAAATAAATACATGACATAAATAATTCATAAAATTACTATAATACACATTACATAAATCGTCATTTCGTATCCACCTTCGCGGATATATTCGGTATTCATCGAAGAAAAGGATGTAAATTTATTACTTTTTCTTACATGATTCATTTTGTTTAAAATGCACTCACTGTTGAGTAACAATTGTTTTGAAGACAAAAGAGGTCGAAATAGCATTGGTGTCGCTCTATCACAGATACTAAAAAAGAAAAATATAATAAAATAAAGACCGGTCAACCCAAGGTCGCAAGATAAAATGCGCTAGTACAGTAGTTTAATAACAGGCAGTGCAATAGGGATTAAAAATTTTCTTTTTATATTTTATTCGTAACCGTGAGTATTCGTCCGGCTCTAGTCGATCTCGCAAGCATATCGAGCGCGAAATCTTGCGACAAATACGATTTTTGATAACTCTCATGCTGCTTCTCTCTCTCACTCCCCCCCCCCTCTCTCTCTCTCTCTCTCTCTCCCTCTCACTCTATTATTTTATTTTGTAAGTAAAAAACAAATGCTTGTGAGACATCAAACACCGTATCCTATTCAAGACTATTTTTTGATTGTGGAAGAACATATATATACCGTCTATTACACGGAGGTGAACGCCTTTTTCAATATTTTCATACTTTGCGTTTTCATCTCTTTTTTAAAGTTGGAATAATTATACACATTACCGATCTTATGGGGGAAAAGGGAGAGAATAATTTATGCAAGCGTACAATTACGGTAGTCGTCGTCCGACTCGATCTATACAAATACAAAATCGTTATATTGTCTCATAGTACACATAAAATGACTTAAACATACTTTGTCTTTATAATCTAAATCCAAGACTTGGCGCATAGTATACTAAGCGGTATTTACGTTTCATGTATAAAACTCGATGAAAGAATGAAGACGACGTACGATACTTTTAAGCAACTTGGGAGAATAAATAGTTCTTACACTTCTTGCATTTTATTTTGTTTGTTCTTTCAGCTTATTTGCGGCTTCGCCATAGTATTTCGACAATCATTCCCCATAAAAGCCATTCTTACGCAATACATAAAGTTAGAGCTTAATTTTTTAATTTGCGTTTTTTAGATTTTTCTCACAATGGATGAAAGGTTTAGATTTGAGCCCTTTACATACTCAGGCTTGAGCATTGATATACAATAAGGAAGAGCAAAAGGTAGGTAGGGGGCTATAGAGACAAGGATGATGGCAAGCTTCATTTTTTTTCGTCAAAAAGTCTAAACAACCTTTTTTCACACATTTGTTCTCGTACACTCGTGCACTCATTTCATGATATCCAAATATACCGAGTTTTTCTCGCATTTATATTTTTTTAATTAAAAAATACCGTTGAAGCAGTCTCTACGGCGTAGTCTGAAGTCGCAAGCTAAAAAACACGTTTTGCTTCTTCATCATTCTTCTCCTCTCTTTCTCCGGACATCGTTACTAATGACTTAGATCGATGGTTTTTTTTTTAATTATTTTCTTACTTAAAAAATAACGTCTTTGAGTCGAGTGATATAGTATTACAAGTTCTAACCCTCTCTCGCTAAAGAGCTACGACGAAACGAAAAAGAAAGTGAAACTCCCGAGCATCTGCTTCTTCAGCCCGGTCCTATCTAATTCTCTCTGTCCATCTAGCTTTTGATTCTCGTCGACGAATGCGCGTGAGAGTCACAATTATAGTAATAATGATCATAAGAATAATAATATCCTGTGAGCAAGTGTTTGCAGCCACGAGCCTCGACGCGCCTTTATCTCTGCACCATGTTGCTCACGTCTTTTATCGTGTTCTGTAAGTCCGTCAGCAGCCTCGTGTTTTCGGAGATATTTCGCGTGCCCGCTGCTCTTAACTGACGCGCTTGCAACTCTAGTCGCGAGAGTACGTCCCGAAATTGAAATTTTGCGTGGGGCGGTATTGTCGCCTCTTGGGCGTGGTTCGTGCACATTCCGTGTAACAGACCCACCTTGTCAGACAGCTGAAGCCAGCTAGCCATGACTATACTGGGATTACCCTTTAGATTGACTATACTGTTCTCAATGACGTTCGCAATCTCGAGGATATTTTGCTTGCTGTTGGCAGTATTACTGCCGTTATTGCCCTTTGTCCCGGACTCGGGGCTACTCTGTTTCAACGTTATCTGCTGTTCCTCGTCAGAACCACCCTTCTGATGGCAATTGGGCGTCGCGTAAATCGACGAGCCAAAGTGTTTACCAGTTCCAACAAGCGGCTTGTTTGGTTTAGCCGGGACGACCGGTTTTTCCACATCCGTGCACGTAGAAGACGGCGGTGGCCACTGTAATCTAGCGTCGCTCTTGCCACTTGTAGCCGAGCTGCGCGTCGATGCGGCGCTGACGTCCTCTGGCGAGTCTTCACCCGCGTCTTCTGATTTTCCAGTCGGAGCTCTAACAGGTCCACCGAGTTTGGGACTGGTAGGTGCCGCCTGGTTACTATTCGTTTCCGTACCACCACTGGCATTTACTTCCTTGTTCTCCCAGAGCTTTTTGAGACTACTAATGCTGCCTGTGCTCCGCCTTTTGTCATCTGACTGCTCGTCCGATGGGCAGTCCAGCGAGTCTGCAACACTCGTTCTCTCGTCGTCCGACTTCTTGCCACCTCCGCCAGCTTTTTCGTCGATGCTTGTCGTCGACTTTTCCATAGCGTTGTCGACTTTTCGCAACCGCGCTTTGAAGTCTATGATCTGATTGTCAGTGTGTTCCTCTTTGGGCGGTGGCGGATTCGTTCTTCTCTCGACTTTCTTTAGTTTGAAACCAAGACCAGCTGCATCAGTGAGCGGTGAAACTGCGGGCGGGTGTTGATCTTTCGCCTCGACGTTATTGGCTCCACCAGCCAAGACGTTAGCAATCGCGTACTCATTTTGCCTACTCGTGTCTACGCTGAAGCTCGCGCAAAGCTCGGACAGCAGTTGCGAAGCCGGATCCAGCGGCGCGCTAGTGCTTGGCGGGTGAGTTCTCCGAAGCGTGCCGCCTGGCTTCATTTCGCAACTCTGCTTGATTTCATTGATAAGCTTGAGCTCGAGCATCTCCTTCATGCCGGGCTTAGAGGAGAAGGTGCCGAGACTATTGCTATTTGCCTCCTGAGTCTCAGCTTCGGTCTCTTCGACGGGCGGAGGAGGTGGCGGTGGCGGCGGCGGCGGGGGTGCCATAAGTGGCGAAGTTGTCGCTTCGTCCTGAGGTGAAGTCTGGCCACACGCATCGGCAACCTTGGGCTCATTAGATTTCTGCTGTTGCTGTTCCCGTCTTCTGAGATTGACACCAAATCTAGAGCTGGCTTCCTTAACCGATGGCTCGGCGGACTTAAGGTCGTTGTGTTCGTCGCTGGTCGGTTCATCTCTGGATCGGCGCTCGGGCTTCGCAACCGGCTTTCTGAGAGCGCATGGCGACAGCGACCCCGTGGTATTACGCGACTGACTTCCCGGCGAGACGGATAGCGGCGGTAGCAAATCGCACTGGTCACCTGAGTTGAGCAGTTCAGTTGGTGGCGGTGGCAGGTCGAGCGGTGGCGGAGGAAACTCGAGGTCAGCGAGGCTGCAGGGCTGAGTCGGTCTGGGTGGACTGGCTGTACGGAATGTCGAGGTGTTGGGTGGCACTCGGAAAGTCCTAAGACTACTAGTTTCGACGGTATTGGCGACGCTGCTGGTGTTGTTTTTGCGAACCGAGCCGATGGCGTTACGGCTGCGCGGCGAATTAGGCGGATGGTAGGTATTAACAACGCCGCTCGAAGAATTGCTACGAGTCATTTGCGGCTGGTTGCGCAGGTTATTCTGTCGGGGCGAAAGTGAGCGGTGCTGGTGCACGTCGGCGATGCCGATGCTTGCCGGTGCCTCGGACGATTGTTGCTGCTGCTGCTCGATAGTAGAGGTGCACATCGATGGGGATACGGTTGAACCGCTGTTTTCCTGATTGGAAGGTATACCACTCTGGCGCAGAGACTCGAGGTAGGCCCCTATTCTTGCGTTTTTCGGCAAGGTGCCATACCGGTGAATTGCTCGCTTAACATTTTGCACCTCTAAGGCTCCCACGTGGACCAGCTGGAAGAAAGATGGAATTTTCTAAAGTTACTCACTACTTTATATAGCCAACATTTTTATCAAAATAGTACTTCAAATTTTAGTGCCAAATTTATTTTTTCACTTTTTGTTTAAAATTTTAATTTAATATGAGTTTTTGAAGCTTTAGAGATTCAGCATATGAACTTTAACTAAAAATGTACTGTGTTTTTACTATTTTTTAGAAATCATTCAAATAATAAATATCATTTCGTTCAAAAATGGTACCTTGTTTAGAACATGTCATAATGTAAGCATGATTGAAAACGAAAAAAAAATTGAATGAAAAAATTGACGAAAAGGAAAAAACACGGCATCCAAGCAGTGTTAAACGATTTTACCACGTATATGCAATAGGCACATAAATAATGTAATGTTTATAATGTTTCAAGCAGAGAAAGAAGCGTAAAAGAAAGTCCTGAAGAGCTCAGTGTGACGTTCAGATGACGGACTTTTATGCCCAATGGTTAGGTGGGAATACCTTCTGTGGCAGCGCATCCTTAGACGTGTGGGTGCGTGTTTTTAATTGTTTATGGTTGGATAGCGGTTCCGGCGAAGTCGACGGCTGGGGAAGGAAATTCGGTTCCGCTGTGCCCTGCGAGCCGTCGCCGTCGTGCTCCATGTCCCAGCCTCCCCCAGTACTCGACTGGGTGGCCATTGTCACGAGGTCACGTGTCATCCCTAGATTTTTTGTCAATTTCATGAGGAATGGACATGCCACTCTTTACATTGCCAATTTAATGAATTATGTTGCCACACGTATGAGTGTTTTAGTATTTTTTGCATCAAACCAATCAATATTAGGCGTTCGAAACGTTTATATCTTTATTAGAAGTAGTATATTATTCATATATAAAAGTTAATTTGTTTTGCGCTAACGTTTTAATTTATTATTACTCCACTGCGTGTAAAAATGTTAAATATCATTATTTTTTAACTATTTATTAAGCTTCACAAAGCTCAATGTGAAATTTTTTAAGAAAAAAAGAGCTTGAAGGATATGATAAGATACTAATCAGGTGAGTCATCTATACCATGAACTTTGTAAGTGCAAATTTAAGTATATTTTACCAAAAGGAGTACAAACAGTTGTGATAAACACGGTGCAAAAAAGGACTACTTTAGTCACAGATAGGCGTGACTAAAGTAGTCCTTACTCGCTACGCTCGTGTGCTAACCTCACGGTGCAAATAAGGACTACTTTAGTCACGAATAAGCGAGACTTGAGGACTTTAGCAGTCTGCGCTATAAAATTTTATACAATACTCTTGACTTAAATGGTTCAGTTTTACACGGCGCTTAGCGCCCTCGCTACGCTCGTGTAAAAAAGAACCATTTAAGTCACACGTATTGTAATGTACTATTTATAAATCACAAAAATTTAAACGTTTCAATAAAATTAATTCTCCAAAACGACTCAATTTTTCCTTCTACTGATATTGTCTTATAACAACTACAAAATTAGCCAATCCTGTGTTAATTTATCTGTTAATCATCGAATACTCGTGTTTGAAAGGGGTCATTCTCGGAGTGTGAATTGTGACGCGAATGATGTTTAATAATGATGTTTGCGTGATGAATACCTTAAAAGCATGAAAGGGGAATCTTGAATGTGAACGGGACAATGAGATGAAATATGATGCAATTAACTTAGTAAAATCATGTAACACTGCCTGAATATTATAAAAGCAGGGATTATAAGCATGAAAATGATGGTGATGATGATTATGATGATAAATTTTAAAACGTAAACGATCCAGACATAAAACAATAAATAATTCATGTTTTACACAACAAAATATTCTTTTGTAAAATTATTTAATTCTTATAACAACTTTACCGTAATCTATGCTTTGATCTATTTTAGTATTCTATATACAGGGTCAAGCATCGTCTAAGTCTACAGGAATTTTATTCAGTGTTACTTTATCGACTTCATAATTGAATATATTTAAAAATGTGTACAAATACCTTTTCAAACGTTACTTTATCAGTAATATCTGCCATGCAGAGATATAAAAAATAAATTTACATTTACTACTCGTCGACCTGAGTCCTAAACGGTCGAGTGAAAATGTCTGGATCGAGTTTACAATGTAGATAGAAATACATTACATCAGGAATAAAATCTACAAATGAAAGACTTAAAGGATGCACGGAATGAATATTCTGCGTGATCGCAATCGCACATGCAATGACCGAACATTCGATAAAAAACTTTTAATCAGAGGGGGAGAGAATGACCCACAGACAATGGAAGCATGGGTGTCACACGAGTATTACGATGCAAAATGCAAAATCATGAGTCTACAAATTGACTCAAGAAAGGGGCAAAAGGGAAGGCTCAAAACTGGACGTGCAAGAAATACCGTTAGGTTTGACTGATTCGTGTGACGGAATACCTTGAAAAATCTTGTCAATACCATTTAGATCAGTGCCATCGTGCAATGCGACATTAGGCATTTCCGCGTTTTGATGATCCTGATCCTGATATGCAGAATCTCGAAAAGAACTACACGACGATAGAAGGCTGCAAATAAAAATGGAAGAGGCCATTCAATTTTACAGATTTTTAGATTAAAATAACGGTTGAGGTTAAATGAAAAGAAAAAAAAAACAATAATAGTAATAAATGGAATAATCAAAGAGGGATCTATTTTATCTTGCACATTACTAAACAAGTTGTTTTCACAAAATATCAAACTATTGATTAACGTTAAGCAAAGTTTGTACAACAAAAAATAAAATAAATACTTGCCTTGTACGCTTTGGTGGAGCAGGAGCTTGTTTGCCCTTTTTATTTGTTGATCGTCTCATTTGTACCATACTGCTGTTTCCTTTGTTTGAAAGACCACCCATAAAAGTACTTAACTTGGTAACTGAACTTGTTGATTCTAAAATGTTTTTCTTTTTAAAAAACTGACCAATTTAAAAGCCACATTTGTCTGTATCGCTGTTTTACCTGGAGTACCTGCAGAAGTATGCTGTTCAGCTGCAAGCACAAGTCCATGAATATTTCCTGAGCTACCAGTTTGCGATTTATTGCAGGATAACAATTGAACTTGGCTACCACTGCCTTGCAATTGTTTTTCTACTTCTGCAAAATTAAAAGAGTAGCATTTTAGAAATGAAATTTTATATAAAAAGTTATATTTCATTACCTTCTGTGATACTTGATTCTTGAAACATATTTTCTAAGGAATGATGGATTTCTTTGAATGTCGGTCTATCTGAAGCTGACCATTGCCAGCATTGTCGCATGAGTTCATAAACTTTGGGTGGGCAACCAGGTGGACATTCCATTCGATAACCTTTCTCAAGCATGTGGTATACATCAGTCAAATCAACCCCCGGATATGGAGACATCCCGTAAGTTGCTATTTCCCATAGTAGAATACCAAACGCCCATACATCAGACTAGACAAATAAAAAGTTATTTAAAATGTAAAAAAATGTTTAAAATAAAAAAAATTATGTACCTTAGTAGAAAATTTATTGTAAGCCAGTCCCTCGGGAGCTGTCCATTTGATTGGGAATTTTGCACCAGCATGAGCTGTATATGTATCATCTCTCATGAGTCTTGCCAAACCAAAATCAGCAACCTTAACTAAATGACTTTCTCCCACTAAACAATTTCTTGCAGCTAAATCCCTGTTAAAATATACATTTTGCATTAGTTATGACTTGTACTGAACAAGCACACATTAATACAATATTTCGAGAGAAAACGAAACAAGATATATACCGATGAATAAAATTTCGACTTTCTAGATAGCTCATACCACTTGCAATTTGCGTTGCCATATGCATTAAAACTACAGCATTAATTTGGTGTTTGCTTTCATTACGTAAATAATCTAATAGATTCCCTTTGCTCATAAATTCCGTTATAATATAAAAAGGCGGTTCCCTCGTACATACGCCTATTAATTGTACTAAATTCCTATGTTTCATCTCCTTCATAATTGCTGCTTCTTCCAAAAAGTCTTTTAATGCCATAGTATCCTCCTAAAATTTTTGAAAAAAAATTTTTTGTAAGTCTTTTAAAATATTTAACTGTGACGAAAATTCTAAAATTTTAAATACTTTAAGAGTTTTCACTGCAACCGTCATATTATATCGCTTCCATACTGCTTCATAAACATCACCATACTGTCCACCTCCTAACTTGTGTCTCATAACAATATCAGTCCTGTTAATTTCCCATTCGTCAGGTTCTAAAATCAATCATTTAAAATTAATATATTGTATTAAAATACAAAAATGATATAAATGTCCAATGTAATTACCAGGACTAAGAGGAAAAACTGTTGGCTTGTTACGCTTTGGTGCTGGATATAAAAGCTGTGTAATAAGACCGTCTGCTAGCATGGAATGATGATGTACCAATTCCGCCAGCGTATTAAAAATGCTTTCCGTCGTCACGTACATCTAAGATAAAAGTTGTTATTGTTGATTTGTTGGCCTAAGAAATACTACAAAAATATAATTTTTATATTTTTTTACCTTTCCATCACTATCTTCGTTAATTCTATAGTGATACACTCGTCCTTCATATCGTAACGAAATACTACGCTGACCGGGACTACTTTCCGACTCACGAACAAGAAAACTTCCATTTATACCGGAACTTAAGAGATATTCAGCAGCATTTCTCGATATCCTGCCATGATACCAGGAATGTTTTTCCAAAGAGTTAACTGGAGTTACATAGTTTGATGGCACCCAGCCAACTTGACCACTGCTTGAGTGAGCCTCACACCATTCTCCACTCTTGTTGTAACTTAATATGCGAACTTGCTCACCTATCCAAAAATATTACCAGGTTAGTCTTTAGATAACTAAATATAAAATTTGTTAAGGTGATCTTAATCAATACGTTTTGCTTTACCTTTCTTTAAACCTAGTTGATTTTCACCACCAGCTTGAAAGTCATATAACGCAACAAAAAGTTGCGGATCATCTTCTTCTTGAGCTAGAAGATTTTCTTTGCTGGTCCATCTAAAACAGTATTAAAAAACATTAAATAAATTTAAAAAAAAATAATTTAAATAAACCATTTTAACATGGATAAATGGCATACCTGTTTGCAGCTTCAAGAAGGCCACTACTTGACACAGAGACATGTTGATCTAAATTAGATTGCTGTGAGATTGACTGTACACTGGAACCACTTGGTGGATCACCTTCCGGTAGGGCAGGTATATGTGGAAGTGGTCTGCTTTGAAGTAATGCTTCTATGTGAAAAGCAATACATTAAAAGTTGTGCAAAAACAAATTTATACAATTTTTTGTATTTTATACATTTTTTATATGAATGGATGTTTAAGGAATTTGTTATTATCAATTAAAACATATATTTGCATTTGCTGCTTATCTGCTGCAATTAAATTTTACAAAAGCAATTTATTTTAAGCTTATATTAGTATTGTTATCTAATCTTTGAGGATTAAGTCATTCATCATTTGTTTATGCGTAATGTTAAGATAAAAACCATTAAATTTCAAATCACTATCATTATTATTATTATTTTTATTTATTATTATATTATTTTAAATAATTATAATTAATAATCAGTAATTTGATGTTAAAATTTTACTGTTGTGGAAAGTTAGTTTTATATGAATATAAAGTTAATTTTCCTCAAGTAAGCTGTTTATTTATTTTTTTAGACAAAAGTAAAAATTGCTTAATTTTGTAAAGTATTGTAGTTTTACTATTGTAGCATAATGTAGTCATAAAGAATACATTATTTTTAGGATTCATCTGTCCTGTAATTTAAGCATCTAACCAGCAATTACACTAACCTGTCATCATGACTTACCTATGACTCATTTAAAAAAAAAGTAAGAGAATCAAACGTGAAACGTTCGTGTTTTGAATACATCTGACTCCATAATTATATATGCAGGAACGGAAGAAGAAATTGAAACGGAAAAAGATATGACCAACATGTACAGAAGAAGTCATGTGCATAACTAATTTTCTCAGTTGTATAGTTTACTGCACTATCAATATGTACAATTAGAATCTCATCAATAACAACTCCCTTATACCAATAAAAAGTGAGCAATGAGAAGTTTAAAGTTAATAACATGTTTAAAAATGCTTTCTAGTTTCAAATATAATGGCTTCAAATATCATTATGATAAAAAAGAAGTCTTAGCTTTATTGATAATGACTTGGATTTGCACACAATCAATATTTAAATTAAAAAGCAGGTGCTAAAAAAAAGAAGCTAACTGCATTCTTTGTATTATACAATTACAAACAGTTGCTATAGTGACTAACATAATTTACAGAATCAATAATTGATAATGCTGTTCCCTAAAACAAAAACTTGACCAGTAGAACTGCTAAGTGAATGATTCAAGGTTAACATGATGCACAGCACACAAAAAGGGGATTTGAACTTTTTCCAACAGGTTTTTCATTTTAATATTTACAGAGTAACATTCTGTTTATACAAAGAAAAATTTTTAAATGCTGGAGAATACTGTATGCATGAAAATAAATAGACATAGAAAAAGAAGAAATATTAAGTATATATGCGTTACTGTCATGCATAATCTGATCAGCTTGCAATCAATAACCAGTAGTGAAACCTGAGCACAATCCACACATATAGACACGTGTACACACAGCTAAGCATGTAAGAGGTGGATAAGTGTGTAATTTTAATTACAAAAGCAAGCTGTAAACAATCAATAATTCATGGGATAGGTGGCCTCGATTGATGCTCGTTGACTTGACAAATCACAACAAAACTAAAGAGATATCATCTAATCTTCGTGTGATAAGAACTTACAAGGAAGTAGCACAGAAAGAGAAAGATCACGAGCAACAGAAAAAGGTAAGCAGGAGCACTGCAAAGACATTAGAGAGCAGAGGACCTATGTATTTGCTGCATAAATCTGGATAAATAAAAGTTGATTCGTAGAGGCAGTCAGCAGACAGTTGAACGAGCACTGATGGTCAGGAACAAAAAAATAGAGAGGGGGGAGAGGAGGGGAGGAAGACACATAGAGACAGACAAAAAGAGAGAGATAGCATACCACTGTGCTCAGTGAAGATGTTGGAGCCCATGGCCCGGGAGTCCTTAGGATTCCTGGGCTGTTTCCGCGCCTGCCTGACGACTGTGCCGGGCGGAATGACTCCTCTGTCCTTGGTCTGTTGAGCACCCATAGTTCATCCCCGATTACCATTACCGTTGGCGCATCACTATTCCACCCCCATAATCAGTTGGGCAGCCGTGTCTCACAGCCCGTCTACCGGTGGGCGCACTGTACTTATCACTGCGGCTTCGGGCACTCGTGTCACATATTGCGGCTGCGACCCCGGGCGGGACTGCACTCGAGCGACGTCGTCGTCGCGCACTTTCTCTCTCGCTGCAGCTGCGGCCGTGCGCGCGACTCGGCAGGGCAGGCAGGAAGATGTTGACACCGCAGGCAGACAGGCAGACGGAGAGAGAGAGACACACACGCACAGAGACACACACACACACACACACTGTGCGACGTTTCAGCGATCTTCGCTTCTCGTCGATCGTCACTGCGGGAGGAGCAGCGGCAGCAGGGCGCCGGACCTCGCGGACAACGATGAGGACAAGGACGGCGGCAGTGGCTGCAGAGCTCGGAGCCACATATTCCGGTCCAGACTCCGCACTAGACGTCGCGTTTCTGCTGCACTCGCTTCCTCTCTCTCTCTCTCTCTCTCTCTCTCTCTCGCTCCGCACTGTGCGTCAGTGTGTACACTGTACCTATCCACGTGTATGTGTGTGTGTGTGTTTCTGCAGCCGTTTCGTTTCTCCCCTCGTCGTCGGACGACTCAATAGGAGTAGCAGCAGCGGCAGCGGTGCGGCTGCGGAGCAGCGCTGTACCAACTGCTGGCGCTCGCCATATTTGACAGCAGTAGCACTGGGGGCTTTCTTTCTCCGTCGCTCCGCTAGCTCCTAAGTATCTCTCGCTCGCTCGCGCTCCTTCGCGGCTCTGTACTCTGACGTCGATTATTTAGTTGCCGAGGGAATTGTGGAGCGGCAGCACACGATATTGGCTTCCCCCGCCGCCCACCGCGATTCCGATACGCTGCCTAAGCCTAGCTGCTGTATATGCACTTTTCTATACTTGTGCAGTGTATGAACACAGCGCGCAGGAAGGAAGCATATCGTGTGCTCTGCTCTCAGATGCTGCTGTCTCCCTCGCAGCTCGCCGCAGTCGCCGAAGACGACGTCGCGCACGCACCCCACCTATTGTGTGCGTATACCTATGTGTATAATAGGTATACTTACACGCAGTAGTGCAAAGTCAACGCGGTGGAGAGGCCTTCTCTCTCTCTCTCTCTCCTGCGATGGCACATGCGTACACGCGGCTTTCTTCCTTATATATACTTATTTGTGCGCGCAAAGCAGTCGCGGCTGTATCAGCCAAGGGGAGAAAGGAAAGAGAGAGAGAGAGAGAGAGAGAGAGAGAGAGAGAGAGAGAGAGAGAGAGAGAGAGAGAGAGAGAGAGAGTCGTCAGCATAGCAGGCGTCTGCTTCCCGGTCGTTTCCGTTTTGAAAACATCCCCTGCGTCCTATACATTGAACTTGTATGTTTTCTCGCGATCAAGCCACCGATGCGCTACATTTGGTTAACACCTCTCCGATACATTGATTGTGACTCGCTTTTTTCGATATCCTATATGTGCAAATCCACAGAAAACCGGATACTTCAAGGGGTCTGAGTGAACAAAATTGAAATTTGAGGGCACACTTATCAGACCAACTTTTTTGGGTTCTTTAGGTCACCCAGAACTCGAAAAACCTTGGGTTCCTGCAATTTCGAAATTATATTTTTGCCGGGCATTTTAACGAAAACTAGCCACGATTCAACTTTACCCACTCAGTGTATGAAGCTGCAATCCATAAATGTGTATTGCTAGGATCGAAGTATCAGAAGAGAGCTTTAATTCGAGGGCTGGTAAGTTAAAAATGGTTGCCTAGGTCAAAAGTGGTCTAGGTATTTGAAAATAGCGAAATTATAGCAAGAAAGACTCAAATTTAAGCTCTTTTCTTTTACTTATGCTTTCAAAATTTAGATCAACGTTTTAATTGTTCGATCAGCTATTATATGCCCATCAATTATATCGCTGTTTTTTTATCGTTTTCATTGCCATATATATAGCTGATGAAACCAGTAAAAAATTTATCCAAATTTTGAAAGTAAAAGTAGAAGAAAAAAGCTTTAATTTGAGGGCTGGGTGGTTAAAATTGACGGCTCGGATCAAAAGTTATGAAAATTTTAAAAATGGAAAAAACGCTGATTTTTCCAAAAAATTGAAATTTTCACGATTTTTTGCTATTTTTAAGCCTAGATCAGCCCTCAAATCAATTCTTTTTTTAATAGCGTCGATTCTATTAAAACGCATTTTTAAATTGCGCCTCCAGGCAAAAAGTGGCATTTTCCTGGTTTTCGTTAATTTTCCCCATGTTAAATTCCCATAAGAGAATTTAAACTGCCCGGCAAAAACTAGGTATTTCGAAATCGCGGGAACCCAAGGTTTTTCATGTTCTGGGTGGCCTAAGGAACACAAAAAGTTGGTCTGGTAGGTGTGCCCTCAAATTCCAATTTTCTTTACTCAGATACCCTGAAGTGTCCGGTTTTCTGTGGATTTGCATATATACGTATGAGAAATAATGTGTCAACGATGACCGATAGTGCAATTATTATATTCAAAATAAGTGATGAGCCGTATAATTTTTCTTCGAACAATAAAGTTCTACACTCCGTGCATTCGTATAAAAATTTTACACGCACATGTCGTTTGCAACAGTGAATCGCGGAGTCTGTGCGAATTTTATTCAACAAAATCCCATGCAGGATACAATTATTGTTCATATATTGTCACACACGCATGTTCTCGCGTATGGTAGACATCGATATGAGTAATTTGAGAAAACGTTGCGTTGTCAGTACCGACTATATTGCAATTTCTATATAGACTAGGTTATATTTAGACGAGCTAATCAACTTGCGAGTGCAAAACAAAAATTGTATTCTTTTATATACTTAATGTTCCAACGATTTTATTCATATAAAATATAAACACATTGGCGGAAATACGGTTCATTATTGGAAAATGTTATTTTTTTAATTTATCAAAAAATTATTTGAAAGGTACAAAATACTCTCTCAACAGATTACGTTATACTACTTAATTATAGCTATTGTAGAATAAAAATAAGGAATAAAGTTAGTGCTCGATCGAGTTCTAAATAAATGCAAGTCGACTTTTAAAAATCCTCGGGACGATACAAAGTTAGAGAGCAGTCGAAACGTTTCTTTTCATTCAACAAATATCGCGAAAAACTTGCCCCAGATATGAAAATATTATCCGTATTGTTGTTTTTTTCACACAAATAAGATGGTACCTATAAAAATTGTTGATATATATTGAGTTAATTTATACGTATAAGTACGTTATATGATATAGCATAGTAAATTTAACTTACAACTCCTTTGAACACTTCTGACAGTAAACCGTTTTGAGAGTTTGTAATCATCAAGAGGTAATAAAGCTGCTGTTCGTTAATACCATAGTACTTAACGACTTCGATATTCCCAAATAAGTTGCCTTCGGGATCAATGGAAACGTTGAAAAAAATCAAACCTATATCAAGGATGTCTATCGCATAATCAAATGACGTGCCCTTTCCGTACAATATATTCCATTCAGTGCGATATAACCCGTCGTTCTTTGGCAAATTTACCTATAATTATAAAATTATTCAATGACGATTACTTATAATTATGTATGTTTATGATTGTTATAAGAAGCGCTGTATATTTCTCGTAGACTCGAAGGGTATTATCTTAATTCCATTGTTCATTACATTAGGACTTCATAAAACTATACATTGAAAACTTACAGATGAAACTATATTGATAGGGTTTCGAGACATTGAGCCTACTGATTTCAATTGCAATTGTTTGTATAGAGTTTTATCGATCTTGTCGCATTTTATCAAGTTCTATATATAATATCGAAAATAATGGAACGAAGATTCACCATTAGAATCAATCGGAAATCTTATCGACTTGAACTTTTGTCATCGCATGCAGGGAATTTTACCTTCATTAGATGCTCTTTGTGATTCAGCTCTATATGGCGAACGATATTATCGTACGAACACTTATCTTCGCAGGATTCGAGTAAACAAGAAATTGTATAGTTATTGTCTTTAGTGGATGTGCTATCTTCTTTAATCGCACCAACGGTAACATTATGGTTCTCTTTTACCATAAATGACGCTCGTGTATTAGGTTGTAATTGTTCATCCATTTGTGTTCCAACATCGATAACATTTAACTCGGTTTGAGTTTCAATGGAGCATTCACTGAAATTCGTTTGCGTGGATACCGAATTGTTATCTACTTCGGTTTGGGTATTTACAGAAATAGTTTCAGTCGAAGCAGTTTGAGTTTCAATGTGTTTTTTTACGATTTTTCTATTGATACGATGTGCTGGATCTAAAATTGAATTCTGCGCACACCGAAGAAACATTAATATTTTCATTTGTAAAAGTGATAAAACACTGCATATTTTATTGCAAATTACCTTAATATCGTCAAATTTGGACGATAAGCTCTCAGCTAAGTAATTACGCGAGCCATTAAAATTACTTTCGCACGATGGGCATACATTGAGTCCATCTTTTGTTTGACAATGTTCACAAATGTGATGACCCTTCATACAAGTGAATATTAATCCAGATGGTAATTCCCAACATACCGGGCATTGCAAAATATCCTCTAGGTCTTCAACGTACTGTAAACAATGATTGTGGATTATAACGCGACAAACAGAATTCTGAATTAGCAATTCGTCCAAAGTATCGTTGTGTTTTGAGATTTCAAGCGAGAAGCTACAGTTAATTGGTTTTGTAATTTTACATACACCATTTAAATTTTGTATTAAACATAATGTCGCAGCAAACGTAATGGGGTAAATTTATTTTAATACAGTTTAAATAAAAAAGAATGTTCCTTTTGATTTGTTTATTATTGGCTTCTAATATACTTATACGTCCGTTAATTCGTAAAGGTATGCGGTAAATGTCAAACAAAAATCTGTCTGGTGTAATACATATTTAACTCTCGCTCTCTCTCTCTCTCTCTCTCTCTCTCTCTCTCACACACACACACACACACACAAACATTCATAAAATGTAGGTACAGGTACTACTTTTAAATGAACGTAAACTAATATACATCGCGGCATTATTACGTAATTTTCTTTAAAATTGTTTAAACGGAAATTACAACGCTAATTTTGATTCAGACACTTGGCCAAATTCTCGGCAGTGTTTGTAAACAGAACTTTATATCACACAGGGGTTTATCATATATGGAATTATGAATCACTATTTTTGGAATGATAGGTTGGAGGAATGTATTATAAATAATCGTGCGGCTTTATCTATAAGTGTGCTATATATTAATTACCTGCATGCGAATAGTAACTAGCGGGTCGTCCATGTCCATGATGTTTTGTATATAATTGATCAACTTTATGTATGAATACGGAGTCTACTCATCTACTTAACGTTGTCGGCAAAAATCATGCAAATTTTTCTTATCCTCTTGACAAAATTCATTACATCTCCGTAACTGCTTATATTGTCACCTCGTCATATCAACCTTTTGCACAGTAGTAATTCGCAATAACGATTTATGAACCTAAAAATTTAACGCAAGAATCAAATATCTTCGGATGTATAATTATGAAGTGTTGTTCAAGTCACACCAGGCACTAACTATATCTATTACTTCGAAAATGCGATATGTTATTTCAAAATCGTAATCTACGCCTATACAGTATATAACGATAAGAAACGCGCTTAGGACATCAAGCGTCATTTCTACAGAGCGAATGAGATATCATGGAATCAAGTCGAAGTTTTTGGACAATAAAGAAAGACTTGTCGCAACTTTTGAATTTAGAATTATTATTACCAAGCATTTAAGCTAAAAAAGACATCGTGGTTTACCTTTCTATTTGTTCTCATTTAAATTCAAATTTATAATTATTTTCAAAACAAATATATGTTTAGTTTACCCAAGGCGAAAACTAAGCATACCGGGCTAATTAAATCATATTATTTTTGTAAAAATCATAAAAATAGGTACTAATTACTTGACTTCGAAAAATCCTGAAATGTTCATGATTTTTCGATATTTTCAATCGTAGACAACTTTTTACCAAATCAAGCTTTTTAAATTGAAACTGTTTTCGAGTGCTTCTTATCCTACTATAATATACATTTTTTGTTTGCTCGCTAAAGAAATTTAATATTGTTTCGTAGAATTCCTCGTGTACATTTTTAATCCTTAATTTTGAGGCAATTCTCCCCATTTTAATTTTATTGAATTTCATTCGATTTGACCGTGTAGTTCAAAATAATGGTGTATTTCAAAATAATTGATATATATGTCTGTGTGTGTGCGCGCGCGCGTGCGTGTGTGTGTGTGTGTGTGTGTATATATATATACACGCACATATACACACACAGACATATATATCAACGTATTTTGCTATAACGATATTCTTTGATTCACGGAGTGATAATTGCAACTCTAAATATCTGTAACGTGCAACTTTACAAATATTCAACCCGATAATAACTATAATACATTATAATCGATCGAGCAAATACGTAATTAGGGAGCTTTCGCTTACAGCCGGCATCTGGCTCCGGCATTATAAAATGATCAGGTGGATACCTAAAATCTATAATTACGAATTTCTAACCTCAATATGAATAATCTTGTTTTCATATTTATTTATTTATTTTCTGTACCGTTTATTTTAATATGAAAACTGAATTACTTTAAAAAAATCATCTCAGTGCACAATATATATTTTATTTCTAAAATAATGGAGGTTAAGTTCACAATAATTTGCGGATTACCTTAATTTTGAATGTGAGCAGGTGTCTTTAAAGTTTGAATCTTCAGGATTATTGCTTTCTTCAATAAATATAATGTTCATACAATACTTATAGGTATACTTATACAGTATATATATATATATATTTATTTATGTTGACATTATGTCATCCAATATATACACATCACATACTAGTGGATGCGAGCATCCAAGACGACCGGTAAAAACCTGAAATCCCTTTGTCCGAGTGTTATCTCCAACGAAAGTCGAAAACGTTTTATAACTAAAAAAAGATATGGCAACGTTGCTCCGATCACTTCGATATACACGCAGCGAATCATGCAACGAACCATCAGTCAGAGTGATTTGGGATTGGCTGGTGGAGTTGCTAGAAAACGATCGAGTAGAAAAGCCTCATGTTCGAAGATCGCAAATCGCATAATATGAATCTGCTCTGTCTATGTTTTGATGCATTTGAAAGGTACGTTAGCACCGCTACCTTCTGCATTATCTTCTGTTTGACCGTTTAATTTCTTTCTTTGAACTTGAAGAGTTTCTTAAATGTTATTTTTTTTCAAAAGATTTTAGTGCTTTCATTGTTGATTTCCAAGTCAGAATTACGCTCCTTATTACAGCTTGTATAATGGATAACGATGACGATATTCTTCAAGAAATTCGTATGAAGCTATCTATTCATTGTTACAGAAGATTTAAACAAATATTCATTCAAAAGCCATAATGATGTTTTTCTCCTACTAGTATGCAGAAGTTTTGAAGGAAATTCTAGAATGCCCAGT
The DNA here is from genome assembly GCF_009193385.2 of Nasonia vitripennis. Taxonomy (NCBI): domain Eukaryota; kingdom Metazoa; phylum Arthropoda; class Insecta; order Hymenoptera; family Pteromalidae; genus Nasonia; species Nasonia vitripennis. The sequence goes on along the minus strand of NC_045757.1, from coordinate 20,703,643 downwards.
CTGTTATGAATTGCCAAAAGGAATAATAGCTATGTGCAATGAAGGGCATCACATATGTTCAAATTGTATGTCTTTGCTCAAAGAAAAATGTCCTACATGTCAAAGGAGCTATGGTAGTTGTAGAAATTATGTGGCTGAATGCTTTGCAGTAAATTTGAAGATATCAAAGTAAGTTTGTGTAATATGTACATATGTACATTGTACACTACGTACAATATGATTTTAAATCTGCTATACCTCCTTAATTACTTAGCATGAATTTTTAACGTTATATATATATATATATATGTGTGTGTGTGTGTGTGTGTGTGTGTGTGTATATATAATTTATCAACTTTGTAATTTTTGCAGAGCTCTATACTAAATCCTCATCATGCTTCAAATAGGCAAGTTCTAAAAAATAAAGTTTCCGTTGAAGTGCAAACAGAGCTTACGTATTCAAACTGTTCATTAGAGAAGCAAAGTAGTAACTTTTTAATTAATATGAAAGTTGATGGTTCACAAGAGGATTGTTCTCTTCCAAATTCTCAAACAATTAATTCGAACAAATCTACAAATATGAATAAATCACTCACATTTCAAGTTCCAAAAAGATCACGTATTAAAATGAAAAAAAAGTAGAAAAGGATCAAATTCACCAAACTCTTGAAGTCCAGATAATACGTCTTTATTCGTGTAAACAAAATATCTATATTCATAAAATAATATATAGCAGTCAAAAGTTAATTCACATCAGATGAATATGTAGGATACAAGTTAACACACAAATTTAAAATTGTAACGCTCAGAAGATCACGAGTTTTTGATTAAAAATGCATTAGTTTAACTTTGTTATGATTTTATCAATACATGAAAAAAGACAGTAAAAGTTAAGTTAAACGTGAATTATGCACAATTATTAGTGTAACAGTGTTGTAATTTTTACATTCTTGGTAAGTAGTAAAAAAGGAAACCCCTGATGATTTTGAGAGTTTATCAAGTATGAATGTATGTATATATTTACATACGTATGTATATATGAGACATACAATGTCTTGCGATTCCCATGCTTAACTACTGCGACATCAATATTAGTAGTAAAAGTACGTGGATCTCAAGAGGTGATTTAGAATCGATCCTTATACTACTGATACCTGTAAGGAGATTGCGTCTAAAAATGTAGTCGAAGCGCGCGCCAAAATGATTTCTTGCATAAGTAGTACCTACAAATCACGTGATACGGAGGAAGCAGGGAGGATCGAAACGCATGCACCAAGTCAAATTCTCTAGCAGCGGTATTTGCAGCAGCTTCTCTATACCTATATAAGTATTATGTATACTCGCATTGCTCGCTCGCTAATCGCTTCTACAGTTCTACTGTCTACATTCTCTACATTCGCTTCGCGCGCAAGCGCTCCGCGCCGCGAGAGAGAGGGAGGGAGCGAGTCGAGCTCAGCTCAGCTCAGCTCCACCAAGACGAGGATAGCGCGAGTCCTTTCGCGGCGCGCGTTCGTCGCGGACTGTCTGTCTGTGTGCAAGCTATGTCTACTGGTTCTGGTTGCAGTGGTCGCTCTCCCGTGTACCGTGTGCCCGCCGTGTGCCTTTGAAGAGCGCAGAGCAGAGCTATACCTATATACACACACACACACACACACACACACACACACATATATATATATATATATATATATATATATATATATATATATATAAGTTGATATAAGTAGCAGCGAGCAGCGGATCGGATCGACCTGCAGCGGAGACGCGCGCGCTCTCTCTCCTCTTCTCTCTACTTCTCTCGAGCAGCCAGAGGCCCCAGCAGCAGCTGTAGATCGCGAGCACACCATGGACCCGCGGAAGCTGACGGAGCTGCTCCGGGCCACCATAGACCCGGGTCAGCAGAAGCAGGCAGAGGAGCAGCTCAACCAGGTAAGAGAGCCCGAGGCGCCTTGCCGAGAACCGCCGCCCGCGAACCTAACCCGCTTTCGCGCTGCGGCTCCGGAAAAACGTGTTCGCTCGTTTGCCGTATAAGAGCGAGCGGTACGGAGCCCTGCAGTGGATTGATGACCGAGTCCTTGCCCTCGCAGCTTCGCGTTCTTGACCTTTTCCCCTTGGTTGTTGCTGCAATAGCTCGCGCGCAGCTCTGTTTCTCTCTCCCTCGCGCTATACTCGCGCGAGTATACTTGTGCCGTTCGCTCCGCATGTCGTCCACGTTTTTCCAACTCGTGGCCCCCCTTGCGGCAGTCTGTTGGCTGCCTGGCGGCGCGGTGAAAACCGCTATGGCTTACCTTGTTGCTTGTACCTACTCGCGGCTGGGCGAGAAGATGGTCCTGCCGTTATATGCTATATTAGCAAGGGGATTGCAAGATGAGTTTTTCCTTACAGATGTACAAAATTATTGGCTTTGCTCCTGGCCTGCTGCAAGTGATCATGTCTAACGATGTGGATATGCCTGTGAGACAAGCTGGTGAGTCTGGTTGCTAATCATCAATTGAGGAGACTGGGCCCTAGCTTTATCAGCAATTCTGTTTCAGGTGTCATTTACTTGAAAAATTTCATCGTTACCAATTGGGCTGACAAGGAGGCTGAGAATGGAGTTGTGCCATTTAGTATTCATGAGCAGGACAGAGCCATGATTCGGGATGCCATTGTCGATGCCACTGTGCATGCCCCGGAACTCATTAGGTACGACTGAAGAAACAAAGCAAATAGTTACAAACAGTTTGCAGGTATAATTCTGTTTTTGTATCCTCAGGTTACAATTAGGTGTGTGCATTACCAATATTGTTAGACATGACTTTCCTGGAAGGTGGACACAGATTGTTGACAAAATTACAATATACCTTCAAAATCCTGATGCTTCCTGTTGGCCTGGTGTTCTTCTAGCTTTGTACCAGTTTGTAAAAAATTTCGAGTTAGTTTCAATTTTCTCTAATTTTTTTTTGTCCTCTACGATTTTACAATTTAAATATAATTACAATTTTTTATATAGATATAAAAAAGCAGAAGACAGAGGACCACTTCACGAGGCAATGAATCTTTTGTTACCTATGATTTACCAACTGATATTGAGACTACTACCTGATGCATCTGAGCAGTCTGTCCTTCTTCAAAAGCAAATACTCAAAATATTCTTTGCCCTGACTCAATACACACTTCCCCTAGATCTTATTTCGAAACAAGTTTTCTCTCAGTGGATGGATGTTATTCGTCAAGTAGCAGATAGACCTGTACCACCGGAAACCAACAATCCTGATTTAGATGAGGATGAGCGAGCTGAACTGCCATGGTGGAAGTGTAAAAAATGGGCACTTCATATTCTTCAGAGAATGTTTGAGAGGTATTTATAATAATTCACTCTTAATAATTTTAGATTAAAGTTTGCGTTGACTGCACAACTGAATCTGCTATAGGTATGGAAGTCCGGGGTCAGTCACCAAAGACTACAAAGAATTTTCAGAATGGTACTTGCAAACATTTAGTGGAGGAATACTTGAAGTGTTACTCAAAATTTTGGATCAGTACAGAAGAAAAATTTATGTCTCACCACGTGTCTTACAACAATCTCTTAACTATATAGACCAAGGGTAATTCGACCTTTTTTTAGATTTTGCTCATGTTAATTTGCTTGTAAAAATAACATTTTTCTTTTTATAGAGTGAGTCATGCATTCTCATGGAAATTTTTAAAGCCCCATATGTTTGAAATCGTTTGCGATGTTTTATTCCCTATCATGTCGTATACAGCAGAAGATGAAGAATTATACCTCACAGATCCTTATGAATACATCAGAGTGAAATTTGGTAAACTATCTATTTTCGAGATGATTTAACAACACTTTAAAATTATTATTCAACAAGCATTTCGTTTCTGTCTTGACAGATATTTTTGAAGATTTTGTATCTCCTGTAACAGCAGCTCAAACTTTATTGCACTCAGCGTGTAAAAAGCGAAAGGATATGTTGCCAAAAACCATGCAGTTTTGTGTTGAAGTGTTGACAAGTGCGAACACTACTCCAAGACAAAAAGATGGAGCCTTGCACATGGTAAAATTGATATTATATTTTTAAACTTATTTATGAGAAGCTAATGTATCGTTTTTCTGCAGGTTGGAACATTAGCGGATATTTTATTAAAGAAAAAAATTTTCAAAGATCAAATGGATAAAATGCTGATGCAGTATGTATTCCCTGAATTCAACAGTCCACAAGGATTCATGAGGACTAGGGTATCTTAATTTTTAATTATTTGGAACATTATCAATTGCCAATTTTAGTAAACATATAAAAATTATATTTGATGTATGATATTTGTAGGCTTGTTGGGTATTGCATTACTTTGCTGAAATCAAATTCAAGCAGGAAAATATTTTAGTTGAAGCTGTCAGGTTAACTACTAATGCTCTTTTGAATGATCAAGATCTTCCTGTCAGAGTTGAAGCAGCTATCGCATTACAAAGTTTACTTCAGGCTCAAGATAAATCACAGAAATACGTTGAACCTTGGATAAAACAAATTACGTTAGAACTTTTGAATATCATTAGGTTAACAGAAAATGACGATTTGACGAATGTGATGCAGAAAATTGTTTGCACGTATCCTGAACAACTAATGCCGATTGCGGTCGAAATGTGTGAACACTTGGCAACGACGTTCAGCCAGGTACTCGAAACTGATGAAGGTAGCGACGAAAAAGCTATTACAGCAATGGGATTATTGAATACTATTGAAACTTTATTGTCTGTAATGGAGAACCAGCCACTCATAATAGCTCAAGTTCAACCAATAGTTTTACAAGTTATTGCTCACATTTTCAATCATGGTGTTATGGGTAAATTACTCAATACTCAAAATATGATAGAGAAATTACATAAGTTTTAATTTCATACCAAAAAATCTAATTAATTTTATTCCCATTTTCAGAGTTCTACGAAGAAGCTTTGTCGCTTGTATATGATTTGACAGGAAAATCAATTTCCGAAGATATGTGGAAAGTGTTGGAATTGATGTATGAGCTTTTCCAAAAAGATGGTTTCGATTACTTTACAGACATGATGCCTGCTCTTCATAATTATATCACTGTAGATACCCCGGCATTTTTATCAAACGAAAATCATATTTTGGCAATGTTTAACATGTGCAAGGCTGTGCTGGTCGGAGATGCAGGGGAAGATCCCGAATGCCATGCAGCAAAACTTCTTGAAGTAATAATTTTGCAGTGCAAGGGTCATATTGACAACTGTATACCACCGCTCATACAACTCGTGTTAGAACGATTGACGCGAGAGGTCAAAACTTCGGAATTGAGGACAATGTGTCTTCAAGTTGTTATCGCTGCATTGTATTACAACCCGACTTTGTGCCTCGAAACCATGGATAGACTGCAAGGTACTTTAGGACAGTCAGCAGAGCCGATCGCATCACATTTTATTAAACAATGGATTCATGACACAGATTGCTTCCTAGGGTAATTGTTCTTTTCTGATAAAAATGTTTGTTGAATCTAAGCATTTGATTAATTTATATATATATATATATATATATATATATATATATATATATATATATATATATATATATATATATATATATATATATATATATATATATATATATATATATATATATATATATATATATATATATATATATATATATATATATATATATATATATATATATATATATATATATATATATATATATATATATATATATATATATATATATATATATCTTTTAGACTTCACGACAGAAAACTTTGTGTTCTCGGATTATGTACGATCATAAGTATGGGTCCAAACAGACCAACCGCCGTTAACGAGTGCGCGCAACAAATCATTCCATCTTTGATACTTTTGTTTGATGGACTGAAAAGAGCATATGCTGCTAAAGTAGCAGAAAGCGAAGACGAAGATAACGGCGACGACGAAAGCGATCTTGAAGAAGGCAATTTGAAAGTTCTTACTGTTTCGTAATACGACGTACTTATAAGTAACTGTAAACATTAATTTTTATTTGCAGTATTATCTTCAGATGAAGATGAAATTGATGATGCGGGTCAAGATTACTTAGAAGAGCTCGAAGAAAAAGTAATGAAAAATCAAAATCAACACATGTTTGGAATTAAAAGCGCCATAACGACCGATCACAAATCAAGCGACGATGACGATTCGGAATTCGATGCTAACGAAGAAACTGCTCTCGAAAGTTATATCACTCCACTCGACTCCGACGATACAAATCAAGATGAATATATCGTTTTTAAGGAAGTTATGCAAAGTGAGTAATTTTCATCTTATTCTATATCTTATTTTCTTGCTTGAGGCTTGGTTATTAATATTAAATATTTTTAACAGACATTGAGAGGACTGATACAACATGGTATACTGCATTAACTAATCATCTGACACCAGGGCAAAAGACGTCATTAACCGAAATTATAGTGTTGGCTGATCAACGCAAAGCAGCTTTAGAGAGCAAACGAATTGAGCAAAGTGGAGGTTAATTTTTTAAAATTATTTTCAAGCCTGTTACTGCAGAGTATATCATATAAGGTTTAATTTAATTTCTTAATATTCATTAATCTAATTTTTTTCCGCAGGTTATGCTTTTACTTCACAGACTGTCCCCACTTCGTTTAATTTTGGTGGCACGCCTTTAGGCCGATAAAAATATAAACGTTTTTATTCTAATGTAAGTAAAGAAATTGTATGGTAAGCGAATCGAACACTCGTAGCACGCGAATGCAATATGACCACCTCCAAGACAATTATGTATTTCCTACTTACTATTTTTGTGTAAATTAAATGTACATTAGTAAGGCAATTGGAGGGACTTGTATACATACTAGAAAATCGTGTCCACGTTTTAATCTAAATACGAGGCTCTTGCACTGTCGATCGGTTATGTCGACCCGTACCAAATAAAATTCGCTGTCGCTCAGTGATGCTATGTAACCGGTTACATAAAGTATAATAGCAAGTATTTGGACTTTTAAGCCATAATAATATATCTAAAATAGTCAAATGCAATGTGCGACGATTTTTGGTCAAGCTAAATTTCTTATACTTATAAATTGCGCCCCTGCACATGATCAATTGGAATTACGAAAACAGACAACGAAGATCATCTTCGGTATATAATCGGGGCTTTTACTATGCGAAAGTGTTCTAGTGACGTTTCTACTGCAACTCTGAAGGAGAAAGTATAAAACTCTTTCAATTTTCTCTATATTTGTTAAAAGAGAAGAAAATAAGGAATATGTTAAATTGTTGATGTAAAATATATTCAAACGTAATTTTTAATAAGAAACCAAAAATATTTTTTTCATAAATACAAAGCCTGCTCCATGAACATGTGTGATTTGCGTGAAATATTTCCCGTCTGCGATAGTCATAATAAACAGTCAGAACACGTGTCCTTGATATAACTGCTACCTATTTTATGCATCGCAGATAATCAATATAGCTTTTGCAGAGAGCCGGCATGATAAACTGTCCTCCTGTCATTACCGGTCAATTTTATAATTTTCAAAGGATTGCTTTACATTACTTATGAATCTTCCAAAGAGAGAAGGAGCTCATGCCGCTAAAGTAGATTTATTTTTATGAAAGCGTTTGTATGGCAGAATAAATTGCGCTGCTCCTTCTCTCGGTGGTTAAAGGACAAAATTGCAAATGAAGAGTAGGAGAACTAAAGCGGATGATAAAGTAAAAATAATTATGCATGTATCAGAGCCCGAAATGATAACGGCGTACAAAGCAGAGGTGTTCTGTGCTGTGATTAACTTAAAAATGGACAACTCTTTCGTACTACTGAATTTCTTTATAAAAAATAGTAATAAATGTTGGAGAATCTTAAGTAGTTATTGATTTAATATCCAGATCGCCATATAAGTATCAAACTTTTATTTTTTTTTTATGAAAAATAGTAGAGAAAGCAAAATCGAGCACTGGTAGAACTGAGCTTTAGTCGTCGATGGATCTTTTTACAGTGAAAAAAATAATAAAGACGTTAAAAAGTGCCTTGAAGTGATGTTGAATTTGGGACCTAAGGTGGACAGAACTGTTTATCACAGTAGGTCGGTCTGAGGCCAGGACACTTCTCTAGTTTATAAGTTCAATAAAAATAAACACAGTATACTGTATCGTGTCGAAAACAAAAAAAAATCAGCGAGGATAAAGCGAACTGTTCTTTTGCTCTTTCTACATAAAATATAAGTTGGCGTAAAGGCCAGCCCTTGTTTGTAATAAAGAGCGTCGTTTTTGTAACGATATTTAAATTATGTGAAGTCGTATGCTTGAGTTTCTCGACGTTGTGTGAGATGTGAGTTGGGGGTAAAGACACACGGCCATACTGGTGCTTTAATATCTAGACGGAAGTTCGTGAAAAAACTTCATGATTATTATTATTATTATTATTATTATTAAACTGGAAATGCAGTCTACTATGCAGCGTTTGTTATTTATTATCTTACCAAACCAAACGCCAATACGTTCATTCTCGTGTAAGACTAACACGAGTGATCAAGTAAAGCAACAATTGCTTGTAAACAGACTTCTTTATTATCATTAGAGTAGATAATTATACATTACCAATGGTTACGATTGATTTTAATTAATTATTCAAATCTTTTGCGCCAAGGCAAGTAAAATGATGTAATAAATATTAAAAAATGATAGATATTAAAATAAGTGTAAAAGTGATGAACAAGGATTACACTTTATAGTTATAGGTACTTTCTTCTTAATAATAATAATAAACAAGCATCTTGAACACCTTTCCTGTAACTTGAATGATCATCGAAGTCTGACTGCCTTGGTGCAAGATTTATTTTGTCTAACTCTTTGTAGCTGTTTGGAAATAAATGCTCGTGCCAAGTTTTACTTAGTAGTGTTTTAATTTGTACTTTTTTCAGTGAAGGATTCGCATATATTGATGATTATCAGTGATGGTATTAATTTGAGATTATCATGCGAATCCTTCAGTGATTCATTGCAGTTATAATAAAAAAAGAGCTTGAAGTCCACGCTATCTAAGGAACAATCATTGACGGTCTGAGTAATATAAAATGAAATTTTTATTTTTATTTATTTGCATGTGTGTCGCGAACGATTGAAACGACTTAAAGCTATGCAAGCGAGCGATCATACACGCTGTTCCCACGCCTGTCAATCCTTCTTTTCAGCTGTTATGATAAATCTACATATGGGCTCGGCCCTTTATTTGTATTTAAATTATAGAACTATGTATACTTCAAAGATTCAGTAGATTTATTATTAGCCGAAAGCATAAAATACTTGATGAATTAAGTGTTTGGAGGCTTGGCAAGACGTGAAGAACGTAAGTATATATAAAGTGGACACACAGGCGACGGCGAATACACTGCGCCGCCCTGCACTCTTCCAATATTTTAGTATCCTCCCTCTGATTGTAAGTCTTTGAGGAGGCGCGCATAGTGTTGGCGTTGGCAAAGAGGAAACAGTGTATCACTTGAGACACCGCTGGAAATAATATTGTCCAACGTAACCTCCTCGCATTGCTTTAGCTACATTTTGCTCAAACACCCTTCTATTATTTTGTAGCACTTCTGCTGCATCTTTATTCAGAGGGTCCTCTGGATTTGGTTCCTAAAAAGAAAATTGTAGTATTAATTTCCACATAGAAAAATTCACTAACTTTTTACTAATTGAAAACTCAATTTATCTTTCAAGTGGTTTACATTGTGAAGCAACAGAAGATTTATCTCAAATGTCTAATTGCTAGGTATAGTAAATGCTGATTGATAAAGTGAAAAAAAGTTAATTTTGTATAGATAATAGTTATGAATAAGTAACTTTTATACCAATTTGTTCAAACAATCAAGTTTAAATCAATGCTATTATAAGTAGTCAATATGGATTTAAGATATTTTCTTTACATGCAGTACTGCCATAAACACATTCCTATATTATAAAAATATTTTAAAAAATTAGCACTTTAAAGATAATAAATGTGTAATGCAAGCTTACCAAGAAAAGATACTGTAACCCATAAACAATTGAATTTATAGTAAGGACAGGCTTCCAGTCTTCTCTCAGTATATTTAAACAAACGTTTCCTTCCAAATCAATGTTGGGATGGTACACTTGTGTTTCGCACTTGACCTTGGGAGGTTCATGGGGATAGTTGGGTCCAACTTTGAAGCTGAAGATAAATCTTCCACCTTTGTAAAATCCCTAAAATGCATAACATGATGATAGAAAATTTTTCTTTGAAACAGAAGGTAAAAAAAGAATTATGCTTGATCAAAGCTAACCTCATCAGGGCAGATAATGAGCTTGAATGTGAGCAGATCATCGGGGTCTGGAAACTCTGTATTACAGGTTTTTGGCAGATTTAGCTCAGTTATGTCTAGAAAAGATATACGATTTGCAAGTTAAATTTTTGGCGGAAAAGGAAGCAGCAGGGAAAAAGGCAATATTTGCAATATTGATGCAACAAAGAGATTGTGGAGTTTAAAGTGCAGTAGGAATATACTGCTCTCTATATCTACCTTTCTGAATCCTCAGCTGTGCTGCGGATGCTTTTTTCCCAGAGCCCGTTTTTGGACTTTCTCCATCCTTCTTGGCGTTTTTCAAGGAGAATAACTTGATCATGTTCAACTGGGGTTCGTCGAGTCTACGAAGGCATATAAGTACTTAATTGGCGCGAATAACGGCAAATTAACGCGCGCACAGTCGACTAGAAGCAACACTACTGTTTTCGGAGTCTTTTAGGATGTGTGCTTCAATATCGCGTTGCACTCTCCCCCGAGGATGCGCTATATAGGACGATAGCGGATAGCCTTGCACTTTTTTGACACACGCCAACCAAGCCGAGGGACACGACACGCACACGACAAGACGGAGACGGAGGGACTGCTCTTGAGAGTTGAGACTTGAAAGTGTTGAGAGTGTTGAGACTATAACGTGCGCAGGGGACTATAGGGAGGGAGCAAGGGGAAGAGAGAGAGAGAGAGAGAGAGAGCAAACGAGTATAGGTAACGAGGGAGAAAGAGAGAGAGAGAAGAGTATCGTAAGATCAGCAGTCTGCAGTCGACGTCGTTGGCGTCGTTGCTCTCGCGCGATTGTGAATTTCGATGAGTAAGTGGGCACAATCGTGTGTTAGTCTTTCCGTTGCCCCCGCAGCAGTCTGCAAGACAACCGCCGACGCGACGATTTTTCGCTTGTGCTTCGATGGGTATTGGCTCGTCCGTATAGCGCCCTCTCACTCTATCGCATTCTCTGTCTGTCTCTCTCTCTCTCTCTCTCTCTCTCTCTCTATTATTTGCGAATATCACAGCCCCACTCTTACTATAGCCATATATAGCTATATATAGTCTTACACTCATCCGCAAAAGTCGCTATAGGTTGGGATAGGTCTGTTTCATATATATAATGCAGTATCGAGTCACGTGTGCGCCTATCTATAGCAAAGGGTCGCGCGTAGTGTTGGGTTATGACGGTAGCAAGACCGCCATAGACCGTATGACAAAATTAAGACAGACGTCAAAATAAAACAGGGGGGTTATTCTGAAGTGATAAATACAGTGATACAGGATAAGCAAAGAGCGATACATATTGTTTTCAGCTCTGTAGCAGTAGATGTTTTTGGGATGAATAGTATTTTCCTAGTTATTTCCGCGATACGCAATGAAAATGCGCGAACCGATTTTGAAAATCAACGTGATACACTTTTAAAACTCTGTGATAAAGCTTATCGCTATTGAATATTTTTAAAATGTAAATAAAGATATAATGGAAACATTATTATATCGTATTTATTGATATGAAAGCGTGGCAACTATAATAACGCGGCTCATAAAAAATGTTCATAAAAAGTTGGAAAAAGTTTAAATATTTGGTAGAACCCCACTTTAACGTACAAAGTCTGTTTTTTGTTCGAATAACAAATGTACATTTATAGAAAAAATTTAAACCATTATATGATTAATGTTGCAAAAGATAAGCTATTAAAACTGATAATATACAGTGAAGCCCTTGCTAAAAAAAAATACATTACAAAGTAAAAAATTATAACATCATAACCCTCCATGAAAAACTTTGAAACTAGCATTGTTTTTTTTAACTTTGAAAATAGTAACACGTGTAATTTTAGAATATTTTTTCAGTATACTGGACTTGATTCCAGAAGTTATAGAAGATGATGATGATGAGCAAGAAATCAATCCACATCGTGGCGAAGATTATTTACAAAGGATTCAAGAGAGACACAGACTCGTCCACCTATATTTTAATTATTCAAAAATTGAATTTTGTATTCATGCATTTATGCATGCACATGCATGCACTACCTATAAAAGAAACGCTACTCGCTTCATTTTGAAGGACCTTTATTCGTTGTCAGATTGACAGTGTTTCTTGATCGATGATGATAATGTTAATAATTAATGATAATAATTAAATGTATTATTAGATATACCTAATTATATTTAAATAAATAAAGTCGCTAGAATTCTATAGAGTGAGATCATTTTTAAATAAAAAATTTGTAAATAAGTATATAATGTGAAATGGATTAAGGAAGGGCAGGGTATAATAAATTATGCTACTAAGCAAGTGAAAGCTGTACAATTAATTTTAAATGAATTTTTTGTATTTTTCTTATGTTGTTTACATTTTCAGGTTATTATACTATCATTCTCAAAAACATCTACCATTCTAGAGATTTTGAATAATTTCTTATTCACGGTGATATATAAAATCCCTAGTGATAAATCATTAGTGATAAAACCTATATCCTCAAGTATTTCACTTCAGATTTCAGAATAACCCCCCAGGTGTTGGATTTACGACTATCATAATTTAAGACCGTCACAACCCAACTATATTGATGCACCCGCATGTCATAATTTTTGAAACTATATGAAAATATTTGTTTATCCAAAAGTTAGATTGTTTTCTTCTTATAATTTTTATTGACTGTGAGTAGTATCCGTTTGAGCTAAGACACCATCGATGCGCCACATCACATGTTTAGTCTTTTTTTTTTGTTTTTGTAGTTTATTATTGGTGGAAACCTATACAGATATTCGGAGGACGCCATTACCCTAACTAAATTGACCTACAGCTTTAAGAGGAATCCGCGAATTGCTATAGGGTGCAGAAGGTGGTTACTTATCTCATGTGACGTTTTTCGCACGAGCAAAGCGAGTGAGAAAAGTCACAGGTGGTAAAAATCACCTTACACACCAGTATCGAACTGAATTTTATACTACGAAAGCCGAAAAATCATATTAAAGTTATGATTTTGTGGTTAGATTGGTATAAAATCATTTAATTTTCAGTAGTGCCGTCTTTTTCATGGGAGGTGGGCACGAACCCCAGACCTTCGATGGATATGGATCATTTTCAAACCGCGTGCCAATTGCGAGACGTCACGTCACAATTTTATGACGTCCTGTCATAATTTTACGACCGTCATGATGTTAACTTTTTGACGGGTCACTGTCACGTTTCCAACACTAGTCGCGCGCATCTTCCCCGGGAAATTAGAAATCCCAATTGTGCTTGCCACTCGGAAAATATTTTTCCACGAATACTAATAAGCGCATTTGTTTCTATCAAAATTGGCTTAACGAACGGCGTCTTGTCTTTTTCTTTTTACAATTATTCAGACTCTTTAAACAATTATTATATCTGTACATGGCAATAAAAAAAGGATATTTAAAAAATGTACCTAGTTTATTGAACATTTTGTTTTCAAAGTTTATTGTATAGAATAGAAAAGATATGAAAGCTTGAAAAAATCGTGAGATTAGAATGAAGAACAGCAACACAACTCTGTATAATTTTCGCTTATAAGATAAAATTCCTATAACAGTAGTAGTATTGCGATAATATAGCTATTATAGAATTATGTAAACTATGAAATATATAATTATACTCTGTACAAATAAATATAACGGGTTTTAAACTTTCATGTTTTGATTTAAGCTTCGATTAATTCTTAAAAAGCGCTATTTACAATTCTGCACCACTCCATACAGTATTTACATTTTATCAGCTTCGCGGGTTCACGAGCAGTTCTTATGATGATATATGAAACCAATACGTGTTCGAAGCAGAGCTTGGGATTATGACGCACAGCGTACGAAATGCGTGCACGAAAAAATTATGAACCATTGGAATTTTCACGAGATTTAGTAGTAAACGGCTCAATACCCATAGACCAAATGATATCTTCGTTAGTCGTGACTGTCACTTCTGAATTGTCGCTGTACGTGTTGGAGGTGCTCACCATGCCACCGAATTCCATGCGAGTGTCGTCTGTAAAATAAATTATATTATTGAGCAAACACAGTTACATAAGCGCGAAAAAAGACAAATATATATACATATACATACATATTTCCATCACCATAGTACACATCAAGCTTTTTTTTTATAGAAATGCTATTGTTTTCGTAAATAGTGTGACTCGCTGGTATCACGTATAGAAAAGGAAGAATAAACTTTTTCTTACTCAAATTCCATCGTAGTCCTGTGGTCGATACTCGACTGCTGGAATTGCCGAATGGCACAAGAGCACACCAGCATTTTTGCACTACCAGTTTATCAGGTATAAGTATTTTGTGTCTGCCTGCTTTCAGCAACCATGTCAGCGAGTTTGATGCAAGCTGTATTATCTATATTCGTGAAATCGCACATTTTAATTACAGCCTCTATGTTCGGACATTGTTAAAGAAAAAATAATTTGCCGGCAAAATTGGAAATAGTACATTATGCAACAAGGGTCGAAAGTAGCAGATTTTCCCGCTGGTAGGTTTACTGGCAGTAATTACCAGCGGAAAAAATCTACTTTCGTCCCGTGTTACATATAGTACTTTATTTCACTCTCGACTGAAATGGCTACTATTTGTTTCTTAAAGTCGACGTGTTTTTTTATATTTTTGTTTCATTCATTAAAAAATAAAAATATTACTTTTGCCCCGCAAACAGGTTTACGGGAAAAATATGCTACTTTTGCCCCGATTTCCAGGCGCAAAAAGTGGCCATTTCAGTCGGGTGTGGAAAAAAATACCTCCGTTTGAGGATCGACGATATTTTTAGTTTTGTAGAGGGTGTTGATATTGGCGACTATGTGATCAAACCTGCCGGACGTTTCGGCGAGAACGATGATTCCGTCCAACTGTAACGAGTGGTCATGTAGTTTTTAAAAAATTTAAATTTCTACACTATACCTTGTAGCACAAAATATTAATTAAAAAAGGATTACGTGTATATCATTTGCCGACGCGTAAAGCTGCAATTGCGTCAGCGCTTTCGTGTAGTCCGTTTGGTTTTGATCGGGCGTACGTATCACCTTGGTGCCTTCGATTTTCTCCATTTTCTGCAAAAGCTCCGGCTCGATGCTGTCCATGTCCCCTAAATTAGTAGCTCAATAAGAAACGGCTTTCAAATTGAAATATTAAATTCTCAACTAGTCAAGCTACCTTTGAATTGCTACAGTTGTATAAGAATTAAAATTTATTTTTACATTGTCAAAGTAGTACAACAACAGTACGTATTGGATAATGCAGATACCTGTTACAAGTGTTGGCAGATAGTCTTTGCATTTTCCTTGCAAGAGATTTTCGGTCTGTTCTTCGCCAAGGTAGTTCATCCATCGATTTGTACCGCCATCCACCGTTACTGTCACTTTCGCTGTAATGTGCCGTTTTGTATAAACATTATGAAATACAGAAAATTCGAATTCTATAATACATTGTCTTTATAAGAAACGACAAATTTATGCCAATGCATACGAAAATGTAAGAATGATATAAGTATTTTGTTAAAAATAATATGTATTAAATTTATTTTGACATAATAGCAGCAAGATCACTAAAATGTGCATTTTAATTCATTACGTTTTATGATATAAAGACGGTATAACTATTGGATATAATCGTTACTTTAAAGGTATTTATAACAGCCTTATGAAAATGTATTACGCCACAATCTTATCATTTAAAATGATTATTTTGATGCATTACATACTGTGACAATGTAATAGCGAATTAATCAAGAACATGAATTATTGAATGACAATATTTTTTCAATCATAAATTCGATATATTGATACCTTTATTCCAAAGACGAAAAACCATATCGTAACCTAATCGAATAGGCCTGTTTAAAACAACGACTGCGTGGTTGTAATCCGCTGGACATCGGAAAACGTTCAGTGGATCCCATATTTTAACTTTCTGAGCATTATCGTTTTGCATCACAAAAATATGACCTCTTAGTCAGTTATAAAGGAATATTGCGGCAAATAGCTTCAAGTTGTTCTAGGTTATACATGCGCGAAATATACGTTCTCGGTTAAATTATCCGCATAGCTTCGACAACTTTTATTTTGTGTACTCAAATTTTACGTTAAGACCACTGGTTTAACAGAAAATCGTAAAAATTCAACTTGACAATAAATTTAAAGGCACAAAATGGAAAAACTATTAGACGTGAACCTTGTTCAAAATAACGTAATGTGTTTCTGCACAGAGACCACTACACGCATTACCTATTCGCGCAGTCGCTCTTCGCCGAACGATACACGCCAACCAGTTTATGTACATATATGTGCAAGCTAAAGGTGCCTGTATTTGAAGCCTTGACAATGATGCGAAACTTAATTGTATTCTTGCGCAGGCGTTTCCTTTTTTCATTTCAATTTTAACATATTTAACTTTATTTAGAAATAAATACATGATGAAAAAATCTCCCGAGATTGTTTTAACTTATTAAGAATTATGCCAATATTCAAGAAAGCTTTTACTGCTTTTTAAAAAATTCCTGTAACATAATACTTAAACGTAAGGTAATTGGTTGCAGTATAGCCTTGCTATTTTTTGCCATGACTTTAGTAACACGTTTTTCCTGAATATTAACCTTGTACTTTTCAGCCTTTAAGATTAAGTATACAAAAAATATAATTTAGTTTGCAATATTTGGAAGTTTTCACATTATTTTAAAAATTATGAAATTTGAGTTAATACAATACAACTAATAAGATCTAATATTAGAAGTGAAAATAAACAGATTAAACATTTTCTGTTTATAAAAATAAATATTTAACATCACAATGGCAAAATATGAGAAAATCAATTTAATTTGTAATTTGAATTCTTCGTACAAAATTTTTAGATAAAAACACTCACTTTCATGCAAAATAATAAGAAAGAAATGTCTTATTTTGATTTGAAAGATGCTTATCATTTATCGAAATGCTACGTGATTGCGGTGCGATTCATTTTATCAAGTATAATAACAATCGACATACGAAGCTCTATAAATCATCTTTAATAAATTATTTGTTCTAAACTCTTGAAAAATGAGTAAAAAGCTAAAAATTATTTTATTGATGAACCCAAATTATTTGCTTCTCTGAAGATTCAAGTTAAAATGAATATTGAATTTTCTTAAATGTTTTCAAGTTGTGAAAAAATAAAATTTGTAGCCAAGTACTTATTACTGAACCTTTTTTATATTATAAAATGGATTAATTAACATTTGTATAAAAAATTAGTTGCTTTCGTTAACATATTCAACAGGAATGCAAAAAGATATTAAATTAATCATTACCTTTTAGTATCGTGCATAAATTAGTGCTTATAATTCGAATATAGTATTTAATCATTTCAGTTATAGCAATAAATTAAGTAAATAACCATTAGAGATATTTTTTAATATTTAGTTATTGTGCAATTTTTCTTGGCATTCTCCATACTTCTAAATTCCCCCTAGTATCTCCAATTGCCACCATTTCACTAAAATTATAGAATATTTTTATTCATACAAAACATTTTCGTTACTACAATATAGAAATTAACAATTTCTGTAATTACCGTTTTGGATTAAAGCTGAGACAGCTAGCATTTTCTCTATTTTCTGAATACAGCATTATTTTTGACAAAGGTCTGCCAGTTTTAACATTGAAAAATTTTATCTCAGCTCCTGCACCATAAGCTAAGAAGATATCTGGATTTCCAAAACACCAAGTTAATTGTACTAGAGTACTTTCAGTTGTAATGGCTTTCAAACTAGCAGGCTGAAATTATTTTTTCATTTAAATCAATAAAGATCACAAAATGATTAAAAATAAATTTGTTACTAATAATGTATGTACCTGATCAAAATCATAAATACGTATTTCCTTATCAGATGCACACGAAACAAAGATGTTTTGTGTAGGAGCACTTTTAATGCATGTTACAGTGCCCTTATGTCTGTCATATTCGTTTACAACTGGATCAAAAATATTTTCATCACCTATAAAAAAAAAAAATTTTAAAATCACAGAACAAGAGATTTATTCTCTTAGAATATTCGTAAATGTTTTTTTATTACCTTCAACAGAGACTGCCTGATCAAGTTTACACTTATAAAGTCCACCACACAAAGTACCAACAACAAATAGGTTTGCCTCTTTTGATGAAAAATCAAAGCATGTGATAGACAATCCAGCTTCTGCAGCTCTATCTTTACTACCACTAGCACTATGAGGTCTAGCTTTTTCAGCAGGATTTTTTTCTTTGGCAATTTTATAGCTAAAATAAAAATTATTTTATTTGTTGCAAATTTTACAAGAATCATATAGTTTGTATAAAGAAAATTACCGCTTGACCAATGTAGCTTGTGTAAACTGTACTGAAAGTTTATGAATAAAAATGTAACCTTCTGCACTGGAAGTTACAAGAGCTGATACATCATTAAAAATTCTCAAATTCCACTGAACTTGTGAAACCAAATCACCATGTGTACAAACTTGCAAAGGTGTTATCGATGACTCATCCCTGAGATTCCATACCAATACATCACCTAAGGTATTTGAAAAATACAATCAATATGATTTTGAAAAGCCATAAGATAGTTAAAAAGTTTAAACCATTAAATAATCCAGCTGCAATTATTGAAGGCTCTTCCGGATGATAAAACAAAGAAGTAACGCAAGAAGAAGCTTCCAATGTTTTGCTTGGTGTAGACATTAGTAAATTGTCTTTTGAAAGATTATAAAACTCTATTTTTGTGAGATCATTGCACCAAGTATCATGATGGGTTGCACTATGTGCTACTGCTAAAGTTCCACCTCCAGTACTCCATGTTACACTACTGATTTTTCCCTAAAAATATATTTCATAACTATCAAAGTAAATATGTAATATAATAAAGTAATTAAAACATTGATTTAAATAATAACCTTAAAGTCTGACATTTCTAAACTGTTTAACCTATTGATGAGTTGTATATTGACTGTAGATTCTCCATTGCTACCTACATCATAATCATCAAAAGCATTAGATCCATGTTGTTCATCTAGAAACTGGAGTACACCAGGTGTAATACGCTGGAGAAATTCAACTAGACTATCATGATTATACTGTGGTGGTTTTATTGGTTCATTAACAGTTTGTGTCTGTAATAAATTCCGTTTTTATAATGAGTATCAACCACTGTTATTTTTATTCAGCAAGAATTAAATTTTTTAATCACCTCAATACTTTTAGTCTCCACCACTTGAACTTCATCGGACTCGTAAACTACATGCTCAGTTTGGATGTTTGCAGCTTTTGGAGATCTAAATAAATATCAATGAATTAACAATTTTCAAGGATATTTATAACTTAAAATTAAGTTAATGTTTTTGGCTAGAAAATACTAACTTTTCATTGTTTGTTTGTGGCTCAAAGCCAACAGACTCAGAAGAATTATCGTCAAACATATTTACAAAACTTGTTTTTAAAAACACAATAAAAAGACATAAAAAATATTGATTCACGCGTATTAATTTATAACCTCTTGCAGGTTAGAATATTGAAATACGGTGTAGTGAAATAAATAAACTACTTATCATAAGAAATTACTGAAGACAATCACTACGAAGTTTATAAAAATATAATACATAATGTCATTTGATTATTTTAACGTTTATGATTGTTAAACAGTTGACTGTTGAACGAATGTGTCACATTATATACGCGCCGGCTGTTTTGCAGGCATTGTTCGCTATATATTATACGTATATGTATATAGATATACATACGGATTGGTTCTCTTGGGCTGCGTTCACAATTGAGCGTATACGTTAGGGTTTACAAGGGGTTTACGTAGAAAATAACGTTTTGGGCAGTACTGCCAATCCACTGTAGCAGACTGCAGTTGAAATGAAGGAACACACCTGCTCAAAATATAACCTATAAAAATGTTTAAATTTGAATTGTATGGCAATAAATTGTAAAATTCTTTTTTCAAATAAAATTATAAAATTTTGTAAGAGAATGTATTATATAATAAATTAGTTTCTGATTAAAAAAAAAGGTCTACCACTGTCTCAAAAAAGGAAAGGAGAATAAAAAATAACGCACATTTCCAAATGAAAATTTTATTATTATAATTCGTTAAATAGCATAGGCAATGATTGTATGATTATGTTTAGATTAGAGCATGTTTTATATAACTTAGCCCAACGTTTTTATCATCAAGAATATCGAATAGTAAAGAGTCATAGAGAACAATTAAACAAAACTACCCATGCATCGATACTTATTTGCAAGACATCAATTCAAAATGGCTTTTCTGAAGATTGAAGCAATATATTGTAAACCAAATTTAATGTCAAACAATGAAGAACATAATCATACAATCATTGCCTATGCTATTTAACTAATTAAAATAATAAAATTTTCATTTGGAAATGTGCGTTATTTTTTATTCTCCTTTCCTTTTTTGAGACAGTGGTAGACCTTTTTTTTTAATCCGAAACTAATTTATAATACATTCTCTTACAAAATTTTATAATTTTATTTGAAAAAAGAATTTTACAATTTATTACCATACAATTCAAATTTAAACATTTTTATAGGTTAAATTTTGAGCAGGTGTGTTCCTTCGTTTCAACTGCAGTCTGCTACAGTGGATTGGCAGTACTGCCCAAAACGTTATGTTCTACGTAAATCCCTTGTAAACCTAACGTATACGCTCAATTGTGGACGCACCCTAAAGCTGCGATACACCATACCTATATATAAGAATTTTAAACGCAAGTAAATTAGTATCAGATATTTTAATATTTATAGAATTATTTATTATTATATCGTCGCTCCCCAAGAAGAGTAGCATATATATTTCGTTATTCGCACCGAAGACATGGAGATACGTATGTACATTTCAATTTCACGCGGCTCAAACTATAACATATATTGATTGTATAAAATGAGAAAAACTTATATGATAATTATTGATGATTTTTTTGTAACACACGAACGATTATCGCGTTTTTTGTACGTATTAATCGGGATTAAAGTGACTCTTTCTTGACCGTCGAATAGAAAGCGGTCAGCATTGGGCTAGCTGTTGGGCGCTTCAGCAACATCATCGCAATCTTATTTTCTCGCTGTTTTTGCTAGGAAATTTGGTTGTAATTAATTAATTACCAGTTCTCGATTGTCGCTAACATAACTTATAAAATATTTGAGCACGCGAGGCACATCGCTTATTATATATTAGTAGGAATGAAGGCGCGCTTCGCGCGCTCTTGATTGCGTATCTCTGTCTAATAACATTGGTAGAAAATCTACCATAAGTGTTGGGCGGCACACACTAATGTCTGCTAATATTCTATAAGCATATAACATGTTACTAAATCCCTCAAAACTATTTTTTAATAAATATTATTAATAATGCTCAATGTCGTCATCATTGGTTTGAATAGTGAATTTGAAGAAAAGTTCAGTATAAGAGTCAGTGGGTTTGTTTATCATTACAATGCCATTTATTTGCATTATAAAAAAGCTATACAACTGAAATTTTACACAGATACTTACTATGCTACCTAGAAAACATGTAACCTACATGATTATGATTTAACTGTTTTCATTCATATTTTCACATCGACGCCCATATGAATTTTTTAATTTAGCGCATCAAATTTTGCTTGTAAACAGTTACACAGAAACTACCATTTCTAGCACATTGTATTTCTGGTTTCCAGTGTATTTTTACGTGAAGAAAGTGATAAGTATTTTAGCTTTTTTGTCAAGGCATTAATTAGAATTTTTATTTTTAACAGTTGTGAGAGATTTTGAGACCGATACCTGTTTCTCCATTTTTGCATTTTTTCTCATTCGAAAACTAACAGTTTCTTTTGTGATTGTGGAAAGATATTTAAAGTTGAATTAACGTTAACTGAAATACTTTTGTGTTCGACTACAACACCCATGATAATTATTTAGTCGTATAGCATGAGTTTGCATTCACATCAGTGTCGGAGTCGAAATCAGAAATTTTTCAGTTAAGGTCGATTCAACTTTAAATATCTTTTCACAATCACAAAAGAAATCTATATGCAAAATATGAGCTCTCTAGACCTGTTAGTTTTTGAATGACAATAAATGCAAAAATGGAAAAACAGGTATCGGTCTCAAAATCTCTCACAACTATTAAAAGTCAAAATTCTAATTACCTAAAACCTAGACAAAAAAGCCAAAACATTTATCACTTTCTCCATGGAAAAATATGCTAGAAACCAGAAATACAATGTGCTAGAGATATAGTAGTTTCTGCGTAACTGGCTATAAGTAAAATTTGACCTGCTCAATTAAAAAATTCGCATGAGCCTGGATATGAAAATATGAACGATAACAGTTAAATCAGAATCATCTAGGTAACATAGGAAGTGGCAGTGTCATATTTTAGTTGTCTAGTAGCCTTTTTACAATTCAAAGATCATTGTATAATGATAGACTTAAACTTACTGACTCGGATACTGAACTTTTCTTTAAATTCATCTCTCAAACCTCACCGAGGGCGACTTTGGGCACAGAGACACAGTATATCTTCAAACTCTTTATTCTTTTAATTGAACTTCTCACTGACATTTAAAAAAAAAACTAAATAATATTCACACACTTTATTACTACTTCAAATAGGGTTAGGGTGCCACTTTTCAATACACATGTTGTAATACTACACACTCTTGGTAATGATTAATTTTTACTAAAATTTCTTGCTAGTTATATATTACATATATTTTATCTGTTATGAAGGTTTTCACATTTCATTTTAAACACCTCAAACATTTCTACCAGGGTTATGAGTTATGACTGTTTTGAGGGTTATGAATTTAAAGCGCGGTTCTTATCTCGTTGCCTAGGCAACCAACCAGCAACCAATCAGAATCACGTATTAAATGCTTCACAACAAAGGCCATCATTTTTTAAGAGAGGAGGAGGATATTGCTTGCTTGGTTTCTTCAAGGAGGAGGGGGGGGGGGGGCTGCGGGGTTCGCCATCTTGCATGCGTTTCCTTGGTGATCCATGAGGGGTGCGTGTCAAAACAAACTTTTGATTGTCGTACAAGTTGTCTGGCAGTTTGGCACGCTCTTATACTTTTTAGCAGTGCATCTTGGTCTTGATGTTTATTCAACATGAGAACACAAGTAACTTGGGTTGATAAAGTTCAAGGCAAATCTGAACAATGGTAAACTGCAATTGAAATTATATTTATTTTTGCGATAATATTCAATAAGTATGTTTTAACAATAGATTCAAGCATCCGCACTTCAGTGTATTTTGTCGAGTGTGTCTTCGGGGCGGATATAAGTAACAGCATACGCGGAATAAAATCTAGCGTGCGCGAGAAAATTTTAATGTGTAGGCGAAAACCAGAAACGATTTTCCGGGAAATTTCTCGCGTACGCTATTAAATTTTCGCGTACGCTATAGAGCTTTTCACGTGCTACAAAACTGACTTTTAAACAAATATGTAAATATGATAAAAGCGTGAGAGGTTATGTTTACTGTTTTTGATTTTCGAATTCGCAAAGAAATGTTCATGTATGATATATAAAAATAACCCAATTGACCTAATTATCCGACCCAAGGATGGGCGAGTCAGTTTTGGGTTTGCTAAATTCCGACGTTCTATAATATATAGGACTGTGATGTTGCTTTAGCAGAATAGTATTTTAAACTACTAATAACATTATTATTAGTAATAATAGCAATCACACTCGGATCTTAGAGTAAGGCAGTACTTGGACAAAAGTGAAATTTCGACCTATACCTGGACAGTTAAAAATGCGTTATAATAATAAATTGTGACATGTAATATGGAAAAAAAAGATTAGTATTGCTACCGTTATTATTAAAAACATGCTCGTGATAATACCGGGTACACTTAGGTATATAGTTTGTATAGCGTATACGCAATAAGTTATTACGCGCGCGCGCGAAAAATTTTCCCGGGAAATTGTCTGTTTTTCGCATACGCTATATCGGCCACGGAGACACACTCTATTTTGTTATTATTTCACAAATATTGACAATAGTCTAGATTCTACTAAAATATTTTATTTTACAGTATATATGATTTATGCTATAATCCAAGTGGAACACAATTAATAGTAGCTGCAGGACAGCATGTATTAGTTTATGAATCTAATGACGGTGCTTTAATTCAGTTATTAAAAGGTAACTAACATTTAATACATTTTACAACTAAAATCTGGACTATAATTATTAATGTTTGTTTGCTTTATTTTAAAGGACATAAGGATGTTGTTTATTGTGTCTGTTATGCAAAAGATGGTAAAAAATTTGCCTCTGGGAGTGCAGATAAGACCGTTATTATATGGACATCTAAGTTAGAAGGAATTTTAAAATACTCGTTAGTATTTTTATTTTAATTGCACGCAAATTAGTTCCTATTAACTATTTAATTATTAAGGCAAAAATAAATAAAATATTTACACAGGCATAATGAAGCAGTGCAGTCAATGCAATTCAATCCAGTGTCACATCAATTGCTAAGTTGCTCTCTATCTGACATTGCACTATGGTCAGCAGAGCAAAAAGCTGTTCAAAAGCACAAATCTGGAGGAAGAGTTAATTGCTGTTCATGGACTAAAGATGGCCAATATATGGCTTTAGGCTTGGCAGCAGGTTTTGTTTCTATAAGAAACAAGGTGAGCTTTGTATTTTTCATTTAAATTTTTATATTTATAATTATAGTTTCAAATTAAACTAAGTATTTTTTAAGGCTGGAGAAGAGCGATTGCGGATTGATCGTTCAGGAGATTCACCTATTTGGAGTTTAGCTTGGAGTCCTGCAAGGTACCTACTTTTTATTGTGATGACATCAAAAATATTTATTTGAAACGCAAATTAAACGTTAATATCTCCGGCTGATACCCAAAATGACACAAGTCCACTTTTCCCGAAAATCGAGAAACTGCGGATTTCATATCAAGATAGTTGTCATCAGAGAAATAATTGTCCTGCTTTCCGATTTTCAGATTTCAGATCTATTTAAAAAAAAATTTTTTACGTGTCGGTAGGACTTGGTTTTGTTGATTTACTTATTTCGGAAAAAATAAACTCTGAATAAAACGTTAATGGACTTATGTCGTGTAGTCGTTTTGCAGTTATAGCTATGAGAACTGTTTTGGAATCGTTTTAAAAACTCATTTGAGTAACGTTGTATGGACGGCGTGCCGATTGCCGATTGTCGTTTCCCTTGCTACTTTTTAGTCTTGCAATGCGCGTTTTGCAGGCGAGAACTACAGCATAGATAGTTTAATAATTTCCGACATAACGACATAACTCGATACTTTTGCGACATTGCGCAAAGAAACAAATGTATGATCCGGTCGAATCGGCCTGCACCTTATCGCGTCCCAATTCGTTTGCTCTGATCTTACATGCTTGTAACCGTTTTTTAGAATACGCGAAAAGTGGACTTATATCATTTTAGGTATCAGTCAGAGATACTTATATACTTACAAAACACATTTTCAATATTCAGAGAGGATCCAACAGATATTATTTGTATCGGCGAATGGAGTGGAGTTTTGTCATTTTACACTATAAGTGGGAAATTGATTGGACGAGAAAGAAATTTAAACTTTGTGCCCTTAAAAATGATATATTTTCCCAGTGGCCAGTACATTATTATTTCTGGTAGTAATAAACAATGTATTCTATTATCTCATGATGGAATTCAGTTGGCTACAATTGGAAATACTTTCACTTCATGGACCTGGAGTTATGCAGTACATCCTGAATCATCACATGTTGTGAGTTTGATGAATAAAAGTTAATTAATTTTTCGGTTTAATTGAAATATTCAAAAAGGTAAATTATATTTAGGCAATAGGATGTCAGGATGGAACAATATCTAATTTAGATTTATCATGGAATGTTGTTCATGGATTGTATAAAGACAGATATGCATACAGAGAAAATATGACTGATGTGATTATTCAACATTTGATTACTAATCAGAAAGTTCGAATTAAATGCAAAGACCTGGTTAGTATTTTATACACAAAAATATCATGAAAATAGAGTTGGTGTAAAGTTCGAAAAAAAAATTTAACATACAAATTTCAGATTCAGAAAATTGCCGTGTACAGAGACAGATTAGCTGTACAATTGTCAGAAAGAGTTATAATTTATGAACCCTCAGGAAATACCGAGGACATGCACTATCGAATCCGAGACAAATTGGCCCAATCATTAGAATGTAGT
This sequence comes from Nasonia vitripennis, assembly GCF_009193385.2. NCBI lineage: Eukaryota > Metazoa > Arthropoda > Insecta > Hymenoptera > Pteromalidae > Nasonia > Nasonia vitripennis. The sequence goes on along the minus strand of NC_045757.1, from coordinate 20,677,114 downwards.
CTGTTGGTCGTCACCACAAATAATTTAATGCTCTATCTGGATAAACGACTTCAAAGTCTATCATTCACTGGTATTATTGAAAGAGAGTGGATTCTTGATGGTCCCGTTTGCTACATTAAAGTCGTTGGCGGTCCGCCTGGCCAAGAACGTCTATTAGCTGGTTTGAAAAATGGACAAGTAATGGAAATTTATTTAGACAATCCATTCCCTGCTCTATTGGCCAAAGTTGATGGAGCAGTGAGGTGTGTTGATATTAGTTTGATGAAAGACAAATTAGCAGTTGTAAGTGATCAGGGAGTTCTTTCAGTGTTTGACATTTATAACGATAAAAAGTTACAAGAGTTCCACGATGTAACAAGTGTTGCCTTTAACAGCGCCTTTGAAGAAATGATGTGCTTTTCTGGGCAAGATTACCTAGCCATCAAAGTCGCTAATTTCAATGAATACAAACAAAAATTTTCAGGTATTGTCGTGGGTCTCAATGGTTCAAAGATGTATTGCTTACATGGTGCATCAATTTTGACAATGGAGGTAAACACAAAAAATTGACCCTGATGGTTATACGTTAATAAATATAATTATCGTGAATGCACAATTGAAAACAATTCTCACTTTCAGATGCCATTATCGTCATCCATGTATCAGTGTTTGGAAGCCGAAATGTTTGACAAAGCTTATGCCATTGCTTGTCTCGGAGTAGCAGATTCAGACTGGTTCGCTTTAGGCGTTGCAGCTCTAGATCATCTGGAATTCGGCATAGCTTACGAAGCGTTCGCTAGAACTAAAAAATTGCGCTATGTCGAAATCGTTTCCGAAATCGAGGAGAAGCTCAAATCTGGCGAGTGGGGAAGAGAAGCTTGCATGGCTACAGCTGCTGCGGCGATGGGCAGGTTGCGGGAAGCGGCGAAACTCTATCAAAAAGCTGGACTACAACAGCAAGCTTTGGATATGTATTCCGATTTGAGGATGTTCGATATTGCTCAAGAGTTTATTGCCACTGGTAACAGTCAAGATAGGACTACACTGCTCAGAAGAAGAGCAGAATGGGCCAAGAGCTTGGGCGAACCGCGAGCTGCAGCGGAGATGTTCTTGTCTGCCGGAGATGTGCAAAGAGCTATTAAAATAATATCAGAGTATGGCTGGATCGATATGCTGATAAAAGTAGGTAGACAACTCGACAAAGCCGAGCGGGATAGCCTGTCCACGATTGCTAAAAAACTCCGGCAATTGGGAGCAACACATGGAGCGGCAGAAATATTTAGCCGCTTGGGAGATGATCCAGATGTGGCCGATGTACTCGTAGATGCTCAAGCGTGGCACGAAGCATTCGAACTTGCCGAGAGAAACCCAAAACTCAAAGCGAGAGTATACGGACCATACGCAAGATGGCTAGCGGAAACTGGACGTTTTTCGGAGGCGCAAAAAGGTAAAATATATTTTACAATTCCGCGAATCAAAGAGGCGTGAAAAAGCTTGTTGAAAATGATGAATGATTGATATTCCAAAATTGATTCAGCTTTTCAAATGGCTGGACAGCCGGAAGAATCGATTATGGTTTTAACGACACTAGCAAAAAATGCAGTATGTGAAAAAAGATTCCGAGATGCGTCATACTTTTATTGGCTTTTGTCCCAAATAACGCTTGATCTACAAAGAAGTGCAGAAGAAATAAAAGCTCAGTTTATGGCGTATTACGATAAAGCTGACATCTATTATGCTTATCACGAAGTATATAAATACTTGGTATGTCGCCCTCATTCTTTATTTAAACTCGTAAATTGTGAAATATGTTTATTTACTCAGCAATGCGTGTGCTCTTTTAAATTGTGACATTTACCCTGATTAATAATTTTGCAGGAAGAACCCTTCACGGCCTTGATGCCCGAAGCTTTATTTAATATTTCAAAATTTTTGTTAACCAAAATTCAAAACACCAAGTTAGAGGGTGTTTCAAAGTTGACCATCATGTATGCGCTCGTGAAGCAAGCGCGATTGTTGGGAGCAAATAAGTTGGCTATGCAATTACTCGATCGTTTACGAAGTATGAAAATACCGAAGCATTTGCTGACACAAATCGAAACCTGGATGATAGCTATCAAAGCATATCCGTACAGGGACCCCGAAGAATTGTTGCCGCTTTGTAACAGGTGTTCAACATACAACGCGCTGTTGCCCACCAACAATGCATCCGGTAGCAGTTGCGCTCAATGTGGTCTTAAATTTCAGTATTCATTTGTTATGTTCGGTGCGTTGATTATTTTGGCAATTGAAATCATAGCACAGCTCGAGTTGTTCCTAAAAAATAATATACATTTTTGTTTGCGTCTTAGAAATTTTACCTTTAGTAGAGTTCGAATTGGAACCTGGCATCACGGATGAAGAGGCAGATAAACTAATTGAAGAACCTGTTCAGTCTACTGATAATTCGATCGATACCGAAAATCAATTCACCGTTTCTACAAATCAAACTGATTTATTCATGGCTCGATTAGTGCAATACGAGGTACATATCAATATTCTATTTTAGATCTACAAATTGAAGGAATTTGCATATAAATATTAACGATTTTTATGTTGTAGGACAAAATTGGTGGTTCCACAGTAACCGTTGGTCGGAGTGTTTTAAAAAGTATGGATTCATCTTCAGTATTAATTGTGAAATGGCCAAAACCATTCACTACTAGATATTACAGGAATCTGCTGCCTGATCTACAAGTTACATGTTGCAAATCTTGCCTAAAAGTCAGTACTCGCATTTATCAGTATTATATAAAGACCTATTCTTATTTAAATCGTATTTACAAAACTCACTCGAGATAATGTTTCAGTTATTCCACACAGACGACTACGAATTGGCGTTACTTCGTTACAATCACTGTCCGTTTTGTCGAACCCCTAGTAATACGGTTAATCAGAATTCTTGAAATTGAAAAAAGTGATTTTTATGAGAAATATAAATAGTTGTTAAGTTTTAATCATATCATGAGAAAATTTTTACAAAAATTATTGATGATTGTTAACAAAATATATATTTTATAAAAAATAATTCAAAAATCATCAAAAATTAATAGATGCTACTTATTTATTGCAAAAGCAACTCTTTCCTTACATAATCTGCAAGATATGAACTTTTTGCAAAGCATATATTTTGTCACTTCCTTTGGCAAACAGTCTACTTTTTGTTCTTTCCAGTACATATCCACCATTTTACGTTTATCAGAACTTTCGTGTTAATAAAGGATAATGTCAATCCTTGACTGTTTGAAATATTACCATAAAGGCGGTGCGCTTGAACGTGTTATCATGATCGTAATGTTCCATGAGTATAAAGCTGCATATTTACGATTCTTGGACTTGGTGTCAAAGTTTACAATCCAATAAAGTATAACGAAGATCCAAAGCTATTTGCGATTTTGCTATGAAGACGGTATTTGAAAGTGCTTTAATCGAAATGTTCCACATAAAGCTCTTTTTCAAAATTTACAATAATACGTTGCATTTCGAATGAATAAAATTTTTCTCATCGTCACCTGCGCGCTTAAAACCACCGACAGATAACAACGACGCGCCAAGCGTATATAACAGTTACGTCAACAGGTGAGTTCCATGAATTTTCTTTAAAGAGCGCTAATTGCCCTGATTGTAAGAGCACATGTTTCCCGTTATCTCTGGACCGGGGCGCGAGTGATCGAGGAATCTGCTGCGGTTCATTTGAGTCCGTAGACATGTTCGGGCCGCTGCTTGTTGTCGCTCTCATCGCACTCACCGTCACCTCGGGTCAGCATGGGCCAACTTTGGATTACAGCACAGACGAGCCGAGGGATGTCGGAGTTTTGCAACGACAAAAGCGCTGTAAGTCTTAAAAGAGTAGTCGAGATATTTTTCATTCATCCCTAGCGCATCGCATCCCTCGAGCTAGTTTCGTGCGTAGTTTATACGTTGCTTATTATATAATATTTTCTAGTTCACGCGGGATAGGAGACATTTTTATAAAATATTGAGATAGTGTTACAATTATAAAGTCGAGACTTAAATAGCTAGAACAATATACATACTTTGCAAAATTACCTATTGTCTTTTTCAAATGTTATTTTCCCACAGTTTTTCCGCTATTCAGCGTAGTGCGATTTCCTAATTCTCCGTGCACTGCAAGTAATAGTTTCAATGGGACATGTTTTACGAAAAGAGAATGTGCACATCAAGGAGGAACTGCCTTTGGCACCTGCGCGAATGGCTTTGGCGTTTGCTGTTTATGTAAATATACATACACAATTGTTTCCTCACATCTAAAATTTGTGACTAAGAAAATTTAATATTTGCGCCAATTTTATTTTTTTTGTTCTTGATATACAATGGCGCAGTTCAAAAATCATGCGGCACCACCACAAACGTGAATAACACGTACTTTACTAATCCGTCCTACCCAACGACCTACGATGGTGGGGATCGATGCGTGATAACAGTTAAAAGATGTAACAGCAATATTTGTCAGGTAATTTTATAAATGAATAAATTAATTAAATTTTCGCTGGTACTCCAAATACTGCAAATAAAAAAATACACGATACCGTCGCGATCTTAACGAAGGCAAATAAATTAAATAAATCCATCAAGGCCCTTAGAAACTTATGGTATATCACAGCCTCGATGAATTTATTTTATCTACCAGCTTTTAAAATGCAGGTTGAAAATATTAGGCGCTTTTAAGTAATACCTTAATCATCTTTTTTCCATCTTATATTAAGTATCGCAAATACTGTAAATTATACATGTTGCAGTTACGCCTGGATTTCTTAGACTTCACCCTTGCACAACCAACAGCTGATGGTGTGTGTGATTTTGATTTGCTGTCTGTTTCTGGCGGCGCATCCCGAGTACCACGAATTTGCGGTGAAAATACCGATCAACATGGTTGGCATTATAATCCATATGACTGGATATTCATTTTTCAGTAAATTGTACGATTTTTTCATACATTTATTAATAAATACGAATTTCTAGTTTACGTGGATTTTGAAGGATCGAATCCCATAACAATATCGATTGACTCTAGTACAGAATATACTTTTAAACGGCGATGGAACATACGAATACAACAGATTGCTTGCGATTCTGCGATGCGAGGTAGATTTCTTTTTTATATACATTTTTCGAGTGGACTATATAAGCGTCAAACAGAATAACTTGAGCTTACGATTGAACGGTTTTAGCACCGAGTGGTTGCCTTCAGTATCACACTGCATTATCGGGCAATGTTGATAGTTTCAATTATGGATCGTCAACTAATCCTCGAACTGTCACGAGTACGTTCTAATTTTTTGTGAGAAATATTTTCAACGCATTTTATCCCATACAATAATGAATTTTGAACCTACAGCAACAGATCCAACTGGAGCGGTGACGACGACGAGAATAGGTACGAGGGAAATGGCAAACCTTAACTACGGTGTTTGCGTAAAAATGGCATCAGGCTACTGTAGCCTTAGGTGGTCGGCGACAGATTTTTCGGTAACTGGCGATTTGACAACAACTTGTACGTATTTAAATATTTCTCTATAATGGTTGGCTTTGGCGTACATTTTTATTAAATATGTATTGTGTAGCTACACCAACACCTGCGTCTGGTACTGCCTGTACGACAGACTTTATTATTATTCCGAATCCGTTCGAAAGCGGTATGGCTACTGGTGTCGATAGATATTGTGGATCTAGCCTTACCGAAAAAACGAGTAAGTATTCGAAATCATTTTGTTTGAATTAAGTTAAAAATACATTTTTAATGTGAAAATATTTTTTTTTAGCTTTTTTAAAACCTTTTGTTTTATACGTTGTCACTGATGACACTGAAGAAGGTACTACTACAACTGATACAGAGAACAAAGGTTTCTCTCTTATGTACAAGCAAATGATATGTTCTATTTAAAATAAACAGCTTTTTTATACTGAAAATTATATATTTTTTTAACAATAGGTTATTTTTTAATAAGATGAATAAATAAAAGAAAATGTACAAAGTGCTGCATGTGGTAATTCCTTATTAATTGCTTAAGTAAACACTACCTGCATGAGAATCAACTTTCTCTTTTACAGCATTGTACCATGTACCTAGCTGTGTATATTTTAATGCATCTTGAAATGCCTCACAGCCTTCAATTGACTTTAATACTCCGTATACAGCAAGATCTGATAAATCAGGATTAGCACCACCCATGAAAGTTCCACCTCTAGCTTTGATGGCATTCAACCAAATATTGATCTCATCATAGAAAGATTCTCGTACATCCTCTTTCAGATGATGCCTTTTCTTTAGTTTTTTTGAAATCAACCACATTGCTAAAGCTCCTACGTTGACCATTATTGCTCTTTCCCATGATGGAAAGTATTCTTCCCAACGACCAACCTGGATAAATGTTTTTTTTTATAAATGTTAAATTTATCACTTTAATTTTCTATCTGTAAAATAATAAAAGCTTACATCAGAAAACCAATTAAATGTTTGATACGCTTCTCCCAAAGTTCTATACACATTTGGACAAAGGGTGTGTACAAAAACATCATCTGCCCATTTTCGCCATTTTCGTTCCTCACTACACAAACAATTAATAGTTTTTTCTTGAATCATTTCATAAAACGAATTATTTTAAAGAGCAAATGAATTTGTACTTACACAATATCATTTAAGCTTCTATCTTTTGGCGTAGAATTTTGATACATAAGGAAATATTTATTTACAATCTCATGTTTAAATACTCCCTTTTCATCATGCATCGCAATAACTGGGTAACACTTTGAAAGTTCATCTATTTTTTGTGATTTATCATGCAGAAAAGATGCTAAAACTGATACTATCAAAGAGCTATCATTCAGTGGCTGGTATCCTTTATTAACCTTTGCCAGAAGTATAGGCACCTTTCTGTAGTCAGACCAGCTGACTTCACGCCGAAGCACAGGGTCAACTTCCACAACATCATAGGACAATCCATAGTAGTCTAATAAAACTCTTACCTAAATAACGTAAAAAGTTGGCATTTTATTGAAAATACAACTTAAGAAATCTAAAGCTATAATAAATTTCATTACCTTGCAGCAGAATGGACAAGTTTGATACTGGAATAATGTTAATTTTAATCCTGTTGTATCAACAGGTGAAACTATCTGTAAGATTTAAGAATGTTTTGTAAATATTTTTATATTATAGATTATGTAATTAAACTAATAATTTTTAATTATTGCACATTTTAATGCAATACTTTTTCATATAACGTGACAACCATAATTCAAATACTGTTGTACACTGTAAAAAATGATTTATTAAATTAACTGAAATGTAGTAAATTTACATGAGGTTCCAACCCTTCGTATAGCAATTTTACTATGATCAGCTACGTAAAATTACAAAAATCTAGCAATTTTACTATCCTTGTAGTGAAATTGCTTCACCCAGCGTAGGTCGGATTAGTTTACTACTCTTAGCGTAGTAATTTTACAGGGGTCAGAGTCTCGCGTTCAGTGTGAAAATACTACCACCGTTGTAAAATTACAGCTCGCAAAATAGTAAAAGTACTATGTACTGTTGTGAATTTACTTATGCCATTGTAAATTTACTGTGCTGGGCGTGGGACTGTTTGGTTTACTACTGGGTTGGTAATATTACGAAAAAATTTTTTACAGTGTATGATGTAAAACAATCTTTATCAAATGATGAGCAGTGCAGAAGAAAATAAGAATCTTCAAAATTCTTCCATTTTTTGCCTTATAAATCCATAGTTAAATGGAGCAAATAAGTGTTATTTTAAGATCATATAAAAGTTTAATTTTGTGTACTTTAAAAAAAGATCATTCATCAGAAGATATGTTTGTTGATACAATAAATGAAATTAGTCCAGTTGGCTCATGGGCTTCACAAAATTGCAAACATTATAATGAAATGGAAAAAATATATTTAATATGAAAAATGTGTGCATCAAGCAAATATAAAACCTCATATACCTAGAACCTTTCTGAAAACAAAATCAACTTACCTTACGGGAGGGCTTGACATCAGGTTTGTATTTTAGGACCTTTACTTCGACTTCGGTGCCTTCTAAGGCCAATTTTTTCCTCGCATCGTTTATCTTGGAGATAGCATAACCTGCTCCCGCGACAACACCGACACCGGCTCCGATTAAACTAAACTTCAGGATACTTCTTGACTTGGGCTGCTGCACATATGTGCAAAGACTCCGGGAAGCTGATGAACTAGAGGTGACATCGTTTAGAAACAGGGTTTCCTGAAGATATTTAGTTTTTCTCGCGAAACCACGAAACCTGCACAGCACCGCCATTTTTAAAAGCCCGACGACCCCAACCGCAACTCGCAAGTAACGTGCGACGAGAGTTTCGATCGTACTGACGGTTTGGATACGGTTTTGAAGTGCGGTAACGGTAACTGTCTTCTGTTACATATATATATATATATATATATATATATATATATATATATATATATATATATATATATATATATATATATATATATATATATATATATAGGTGTATCGACATACCAACATCCATGCTGTCCGCCCGCACTCCGACTCGACTCGACAATCGACATAATCAAAGAGCTCTGTTAAGAGTTTAGAGTGCCTCTATATTCAAGATTAAAATTTCAGAAAATGTAATTATTTTTCGTAGATTAGTATCCTAAATAAGTACTAACAAATATTAGCATAGATAATAAAATAGATGATAAAATGTGATAAAATGAAAGTTAGTGCAGTTGTAAAGAGCGCAGTTATGTCTGGGTTTAAAGAAATAAAATTTAATGAAATTACAAATGAAGGTGATTTTTAAGTAAAACAATATGAATTCCATATTTTTGAAAACAAAATTTTTATATTCAATGTTCTTTTCCTTTCAGAAAAAGATTCGAAAGATTCGCTAAAAAAGCCTACATTTGCTTTTAAATTGCAAAAGAGTAATTCTAAGTTAAAAACGTTACAAGGTTCAGTAACAAGGGCATTTCCTGCAGATATAGATCAACAGGTTTCTGAAACAAAAATGAAATTATTCAAGTCTTCTCTGCTGGAAGTAAGTGATGAAAGCGATGAAATGAAAGACTCAATACTCTCCTACATAGAACCACCGTGGAGTGGTATGCCAGAAGATGTGTTTAAAATGGAAATATTAAAAGCTGGTGTGATTTTGAAAACATTGGATCTTTCATCTAAAAGTTATCATGTTATTGGAAAATCTCTATCCTGTGATTTTAGTGTGACGCATGAAACCATTTCCCTGTTTCATGCTGTATTACAATATAGAAAAACACGTGATTTTGAAAACGAAAAAGGAATGTATATTTATGATCTTAATAGCATGAACGGAACTTTTTTAAATGGGAATCGTATAATTTCTAACACATATGTTCGTCTTCATGGTGGATATATAATTAGCTTTGGGGACAGTCCACGGAAATATATTTTACAAACACCTAAAGATAATGAAGAAAAAGAAGCTGAACTTTCAGTCACAGAGCTGATTGAATTAAGAAAACTTGAAGCAAAAGAAGAAGAGAGATTAGAAAATGAACGTTTGATAAAAGAAAATGAAGAAACGTTAAGAAAAGAAAGTGAATTTAAAGGAATCAATTGGGGTATAGCAGATGATGTTAACGAAAACTCAACTTCTACAGAAGCAACTGAAAATTCTGAAAGTGACAATGAAGAATTATTTTTGGAGAATCCTAAAAAAGCCTTGAAGGATTGGTTTAAATGGGAAGGACATGATTTAGAATATCAAACAGAAGACAGAGGTTTTGGGCAATATTCTTGTTGGATTGTGTACGTATTGTTATTTTATTTTATAATTGTACCCAAGAAAATGTTGAAGCACATAGAAGATTGATAATCTTTGTTTTTTGTAGTTTGACATTAGATGCTGTAGGAAACACAGAGACAGTTGAAGCACACGTTGTTGGAGATAAAACAAGGGCTATAAATGAATGTGCGGTAAAAGCATGTCGAGTTTTGAATAGATATGGACTTTTACGTCAAGCTCATGGTAATTAATGCAAAATTAAATATTTTCTTTATCTCCCACTTAAAGATACTTTAAAACTTCATCTATTTATTACATAATTTTACAGAAGAAAAAAAGAGCATTTCGAAGAATTGGGAAGAAGTAGACTACTATGAATCTGACGAAGATAATTTTTTTGATAGAACTGGAGTTGTGGAAAAAAAACGTCAGAAAAGACTGAAAACTGCTGGAAAGATAGCTTCCCAACACGAAACATACAATTCATTGGTATATTTTCTCTTTAAATTTTGTATTGGTTGTTTTTTCATATTTTATCATTGTATAATTTTATACTTTTAGCAAGAAAAACATTCTAAAATTTTAGAAAGAATAATAAATTTGGAGAATTTGGTAGCTTTCCGAGATAACGAAAAAATTGAAGAAGAAAATCCTGAAGAAGATGCTGTAGATGCTTTTATGTCAAAACTGGAAACAACAACTATGAGCAGAACTGAAGTCCGGGACATGAAAATAGAACTGCATAACTTACATCAAGAAGAAATGCTATTATCAGAATCAATAAACAGGATGAAATCAGCTCAGCAACCATTTTCAAGCTCTTCAACTTAACACATTACAGAAAAAATAAATCAATTTTAAGCTTAAGACAGTAATGGCTGAAGTAATATGACTGAACTGAACAAAAACTGTACATACAATTTAAGTGTAAATAGAAGTAAACTGTAATTAGTTTTTTAAAATTGTTGCATCAATAATTAAATTTATCTAAAAAAGCCATTTTGCCTGATTAATGTAAAAGCTCATTAGTACACATAATTTTAATGTTATATCATAATCCAGAATCACATTGTCTTTATCAATTGAGTTATTCGTCTGTTCATATCTATTTTAAAGTAGAAATATATAAAAACAAAAATAAATGCGAGTTTCTCTAGTGAGCAAATGTTGCAAAATTATAAAACTATGTAAATGATTCTTCACATTTTACTTGGATGGTAAGTATACAATCTTTTTTATATAGCATATAACATTTTCTTCATTTGTTATTGTTATTTGAAATGCAGGCATAAATTTACAATTTTTCACATTTTTGTTGTTTTCACATTATCTTATATTTTTTCTATTACTTTCATATTTCTAAAAAATATAGTCTCAGAGATTATGAAAATATGATGCAATCTTAATTCACTACAAATTGTATCAAATGATGTAAGACCTAAAGTAGGTCCGATAATTAACGACAAACATTTGGCTAAATTGAAAAAAAGTCTAAAAATTAATAAGTAGAAATAGTCGAATCCAAAAGCCGTCATATTTCGTATTTCTTAGCTGCAAAAAATAATAAAAAATATGTTTTAAGTCTGCGCCCGTATACTGGCGCGCGCATTAGCATTCGTAAATGATTATATATAGATATATAAAAGAGTATTGCGAGTGAAGTGCGAGCTAGTAGACCAGACACCAGAAGCTGCACGACGAGTAAGTACACGCGGATTTCGGAGTTGTGACTTGTGAGCAATGCAGTAAGGGAGCACACACACACACACACATATATATATATATATATATATATATATATATATATATAGCACAGTAATAAGCAGAACATAGAGCGCTGTAGATACAGAAAAATGGTTAGCGGCCGGTAATGTGTATATGTTAAATGCATTGTCGTCGAGGGGCCAGCGGATTATCAGCATTTAAATTAACACCCATTTTATGAGTGAAACATGGCTCACCAGTTGCTTTCTTCGGCGAGCAAGTTAGAGAAGTTCTTACTTAGCCGATTGGATCATCTCCAGGTGTGTTCTTTACTCTTACTTATCGACATAACCTGTTTCATCATGTTGTGAGACTGCTATTTGGTGATATAATCGGACGTCATCCGTTTGAACGATTGTTTTATACCTAAATCGCGACTTTCCCAGGCAAATTTTAATTGTTCTTAAAAACTCCGTGAATTTCCAAGTGCTCTTACCCATTTTCTCGGATTCATTTAGTATAAAATTGGCCTATTTTTACAGACCTGGAGGAAGCTTTCGTTACTTAGAAATGGACCTAGGATATCTGCCATCGAACAAGTTCAGCAACAGTGGAGATTGCTCTGCAACAAGCCACCAAAAGGTTTTGAAAAGTATTTCAAGCAAGGTCAGAAAACAAAGGAGGCCCCTAAAGAAGCTGAAGGTCCAGCAAAAGACAGTAAAAGTTCACAAAGCGCAGAAGCTCCAAGCTCCAAGTCTCCAGGCTCTTCCAGCTCAGGACGGAAGAAAGACTTCACTTATGGCTTTTACCCTGGCAAAAACATGGGTGGTGAAGGAGGTGGACCTTTTCAGGGTAATGACAAATGGTTGACTCTTGGAGCTGTTGGAACTCTTGGTATAATTGGAGTCTTGATGTTTTCGGAAGGGGGGAAAGAAATTACGTGGAGAGAATTTGTTTACGGGTAATTAAATGGGATTTTTGTAAAAAATATTACAATCCTAATATTATAACAATAACTTTTCATAGAAATAATAATATTTGCATATTTTTAGATACTTAAATAAAGGAACAGTGGAAAAGTTAGAAGTAATAAATAAGAAATGGGTGCGAGTGCGATTATTACCTGGCACCAGTACAGATGTTAGTAGAGATAATATTTTTTTTTATTTATCATTGCCCTGTATTTTATTTAATGAACGCTGTTTTTTATGTTCAGGGAACATTATGGTTTAATATTGGCAGTTCTGATACTTTTGAAAGGAATTTGGAGAATGCTCAACTTGAGTTAAACATTGAGCCACAAAATCATATACCAGTTGTGTACAAAAATGAAATGGAATCAGGACATCTAGTATCTTATCTTCCTACTATTATTACAATAGGTAAACCAATTGTGATTGCTGCTTATTTTCCAAATGTCTACTTACATGTTAACTAAAGGTGCTATTAATTACAGGATTGTTATTATACTTCACCAGATCAACTGCCAGTATGTTTAGTAAGGGAGGACGTGGTAAAGGATTGTTTGGAAATGTTACTTCATCAACAGCTAAATTAATCAATCCAAATGAGATTGGTGTTCGTTTCAAGTTAGTTTACAGATGAATTTTTCCTATTTGTAAATATTTTTCAAGGGTACTTTAATATGTTGCTTACTGTTGCAGAGATGTGGCTGGATGTGAAGAAGCTAAAATTGAGATTATGGAGTTTGTAAATTTTCTTAAGAATCCACAGCAGTATATTAATCTTGGAGCAAAGATTCCCAAGGGTGCAATCTTAACAGGTATTGCAGTCTATTTTGTAAATAATTATCTAAATGTAAACATTCCATTTGTAACTCTATTATACATTTTGTAACAGGACCTCCTGGTACGGGTAAAACTTTATTGGCAAAAGCCACTGCAGGAGAAGCCGATGTACCTTTCCTGACGGTATCTGGTTCAGAATTTTTGGAAATGTTTGTTGGAGTTGGGCCATCGCGCGTACGAGATATGTTTGCACAGGCCCGCAAACATGCACCTTGCATTTTGTTTATCGATGAAATCGATGCTGTAGGCAGAAAGAGAGGCGGTAAAAGTTTCGGTTCTCATTCTGAACAAGAAAATACATTAAATCAACTTCTTGTGGAGATGGATGGTAAATCAAGAAACGTTTAACTTGTAATTGATTTTCTAATGAGGCATTAAAATATGATTTTTTTTTTTAAAAGGTTTTAATACGACAACAAATGTGGTTGTTTTGGCCGCAACGAATAGGATCGACATTCTCGATAAAGCACTTTTACGACCAGGTAGGTTTGATAGGCAAATCTATGTACCCGCACCGGATATTAAGGGAAGAGCCTCTATTTTCAAAGTGCATCTTCAGAATTTGAAAACTAATTTAGATAAGATCGAGTTGTCGAGAAAAATGGCTGCGTTGACGCCAGGTTTTACAGGTAACAATCGTAATATTATTTGACTTTACGTGTCCATTGGCAGATTAATTTTGAAAATGTTTCATATATTAGGAGCTGATATTGCAAATGTCTGCAATGAAGCAGCTTTAATAGCTGCACGTGATAAAAGGGAGAGCATAATAATGAAAAATTTCGAACAAGCTATCGAGAGGGTAGTGGCAGGTATGGAAAAGAAAACAAATGTGTTGCAACCAGAGGAAAAGAAAACGGTAGCGTACCATGAAGCAGGACATGCGGTAGCAGGCTGGTTCCTACAACATGCAGATCCTCTTCTGAAGGTATCATCGCGGATTTCAATATATTTCACGAAAAATTAGTTTAAATTATAATTATAACAAATGAGTCGATTCCATCTTATTCAGGTCTCCATCATTCCCCGTGGAAAAGGGTTAGGATATGCCCAGTATTTGCCACGTGAACAGTACCTGTATACAAAAGAGCAACTGTTTGACAGGATGTGCATGACCTTGGGTGGTCGAGTTTCCGAAGAAATTTTCTTTCACCGTATAACGACTGGCGCACAGGATGATTTACAAAAAGTAATCCAATAATTGTAATACAATTTTTAAAGACAAGATTTCTAATTTTTAATACTATTTTTTATCAGGTAACACAGAGCGCTTACGCACAAGTTGTTCATTACGGCATGAACGAAAAAGTCGGCACAGTTAGTTTTGAAATGCCGCAACCTGGAGACATGGTTCTCGACAAACCTTATTCTGAAAGCACTGCTCAGCTTATCGACCAAGAAGTCAGAATTATGATCGATACCGCACATAAACACACAACCGCTTTGTTAACAAAACATAAAGCTGATGTAAATAAGGTGCGCGTTGAAAAATAATAATATTTCATGCCTTTGAATGTAATCTGGTCAACAAAAGCACTAATTTATAATTTAACTTTCTTTGAATACAGGTAGCTGAAAGACTTTTAAAACAGGAAATTTTAAGCCGAGATGACATGATTGAGCTACTTGGAAAAAGGCCGTTCCCCGAAAAGTCTACGTATGAAGAGTTTGTTGAAGGTACAGGATCCTTTGAGGAAGATACGACTTTACCAGAAGGTCTCAAGGAGTGGAACAAGGCGAGGGATTCTAGTGATACAAAACCGGATGGTAGTTCGACAGAACCGCCGATTTCGCCATCAGATCCGCCAAAGAATCAGCCTGAGCAGCGAGTGTAATTATATTTATTCCTTTACATTTGATAGAACGTGCCGACACACTCTAATGTAATAATCGATAATTTGTATGATAGTTTTCAAAATATACTTTTTAAATAGTGATAATTTGCATCGACGATTTCATGTGAATCGCGAACACAATGAGCACCGTTGTTTTTCTTACGCTTGAGATTTCCTGAATGTATAATAATAGTAATAATAATTTGTTTTTGAAAAAAAATTCACGAGGAGTTCACTTCTGATACTGTTTGCTACATCAATGCGTTCACGGAGTCTGTAATAAAGTACTTTTATAACATCGGACTGACTTGTGTGCTTCTCTTCGAACCTCGTTAATTCAGTGTTGCTGTAGTGTCAGAAAAGGAAAATAACAAGTGGGCACGATTAAAACTAACATCAGACAGAAATGCTTCAGAACATTCGTTTATTTCGCGTTACTGTCACGTACAGAGATATTCGTAATAAAATTGAAAAAACACGGTTTATATCTACGTGGTCGGGGTTATATTTGATACAAAGTTCGATTCTATTTTACTTAGCTTTTTTATCATTCTTTCTCCGTAATCCAAGTCTATCGTGCAATGACGCTGTGATACAATGTTTTTTATACGAAATTTTGTATTCTTATTGCGCAGTGGTATGCAACGAGTCAAGGACGAGAGTAATTGCTTTTATGGAAAGCCAAGATTTTTGTTGTTGTCGTGGAGTTAATATTTAAAACGCAAGTGCATATGTTATAAGGTCAATGTTTAGGATTAGTGAAGAAAATAGCCAAGTTACACATTTGCATTGACCTTTTGATGGATTGGTTTCTTGACTCGTTAAGCAATTTTCTGCAATAGCATTCGACGTACAAATTTTTGGCACTTGAAAGTGTGTCTAAGTACGCGACATCTCTCTTGCGCCTTATGCCGTGATTCAATCGTCAAACGTTCTGATGAAATTACGAAAAACTAATTAATGCTTATTGTGTGCTAAACTAAATCGATACAATCAACTAAACTTTAAAGCATTATTTGAGGTGGAGTATTTCTAATAACAAAGCTTTATTTGCACGAAATGCATATATCGTCTACTTCTTTGATCCCATGACAGTCTCCTCGAGATTTTCTTTGATCTGATTTGTTTTCTTTCTTTTCGCTCTGTTCTTTTTGCACGGTGCTTTCACTTTCGCCGAATTTTTGAGTACATTCTTCGCAGCTTCTACAAAACTATATGTTGATTTTATCGAGTAAATATCTATAGATTCCGAAAGTATTACCATACAACTTAGTGCTAATCACTAATCAAATATCGTACAATCACTAAATTATTGCTTTGTCGTACCTTGTATCACACTAATCTAAACCCTATGCTCCCATTCCAGGTTACAAGTTTATCGTCTTTTTTAATCTTTTTTTTCGTTTTTCTTTTGCTCTTATCCGAAAACTCAATAAGCTTGTCAAAGATTGCTCAGTTAGCTGATTTCTTGAGTCTCTCTAGAAATACCAATTATACAGCAAATCAATCGACATATATAAATTTGGAAAATTTCTCTATAAAATGTCTCCCATACGAAAACGAAGAGGCAAGTGTAAAGGTTTCTCTATCACCTGGTCATTTAAAAATTTTGAATTCTATCCAAAGCTTTGTAAAAAATTCTAAAAACATGCGCTGTATAAATTTTAAACTTTATATAACTGAATGCAATCTTTCACAAATAGCGCCATCGCTTCTTCACGCAAACGCACTTCCAGATACTGAAATAAAGCTATTTAGGTGGATTACATAAAGACTAGATCAGTTTTCTCCAAATTTTCGTACCATAAGTGTAATATAAATACAGTCGTAAGTGTACATGGGTACAGGTACCGAAAGAACGTACCTTTATGTTTCTATCAGCTGTGTACATGAAATCGTATTGAGAACAAGATTTATAATACGAAGCACGCAAACTATACTATAAAAATCTACTTGCTGTTATTTATATGAGCTAGCAATAAATTTTCACCAATACTTACAGAAATCTATGTAATTTCAAACAGTTAACGGTTGTTGGCGATCGATAATAAGTTGCTTGAAAATTCAGAGCAAACGCATTTGCTAGCTAGCGCGATTTGGTATTATGCGAGTCGTCCGTAAATTATGAAATAACTGTCAGGCATATGTAATTAAAGGATGCTAGCTTTTTTTATTGAAATATCAAACTTTGGCTTGAAAAAATGTAATGCGGTTATCACTCGCTATAATTAATTATTAATTAAAATACACGCTGAGTTTTGGTGTTTGGTCGTACAAGTATATCTGTTATACTGCGCTTTACTTCAGAATCAGGAAAAACGCCGTGTTATATAATAATATATACTAGTTAATTATTGACTACCGTTACGACATCTTCTTACAGGTAATATGCATTATAATCGATTGACTGTTCGAGTATTATTGGTATAATAATATTATAGAAGGTGAGATTAATTCATTACTCTAATGTGGCCAGACGCGAATATGATTTACAATGTATTAAGTGTCAAGTTTGTGTTTTATTTTTTCATGCTATGTGTCCGTGTAATGCCTATCTTTGTCTATAACATACTTTGCGCGTTAACGTTCTTCCTAACTTTTTTTTATATTATTATTATTATGTATTATTTATGTACGTGTCGACCCTCAATTAACGAGTTTATCCTCATGTCTCGACTTTCAATGGAAATGTAAAAAAGTTCTTTCTTTTCATTGTTCCTTTTTACTCGACGCGTAAAACAAACTCTTCATTTAAGCAGACTCAACTGTCCTACGATTTACTTAAAAAAAATTTAGAGTGCATTTTCATTACACTTATAAAAATATTCGTCGTGGTGTCTATACGTTACATCTCATGAGGAGAATAAAACAAAAATAATCATATCGTATCGCTGGCGAATTTGCAAATTGAATCGCTTCTTTAATTCGTATAACCCAATTGACCTCTCATATAAATCTATGTCGAAGTACAAAAATAGTCTTTCTAATACAATGTATTTATTTTTTTTTCTTTTTGACGTTCTTTACGAAAACTCGAGATTCAAAGGTCGATACTTGTATATATAATCGATCGTATAATCTCTTATTATAAATAATTTTTGCCTATAATAAGTTTGTTCTTAAAAATTAGTACGCGTCTGTGTAAATGCAAAAATGTTAATGTACATAGTGGACTACTGGCCTTCTTGTACAAGATTGCTCATTATCATGTTTATATAATATATCATATATCACATATATATATATATATATATATATATATATATATATATATGTGTGTGTGTGTGTGTGTGTATGTGTGTGTGTGTGTTAAATCGACGGCTCACCGATGACAGTCAATGCAGACGCTCAATCGTCGGATTATCCTTTTCAAGTAAAAAATTTAGGTTTGTACGTACACGTCTATGTACGTAACTGCGTACAAGAACATATATATCTAAAGAATCATTGTTGGCTTTGAAACAATGGTGTTGACGACAAAAATGACATAGGACCCTGCTTTGACTTTTATCACTATAATGAGTTTTTTCTTGGTTCTTTCATTCATTCGCTCGTGTATGCTTAATTATCTTTCATTCGTTTATATTTATCACTACGACTGGAAAGTGACTAGATTTTTTTTACATGTGGATTATAAAGGATCTCGTATTTGATCTGACTAGATAACTGTTTGTTAGTTTTAACTTTTTAAAAAGCGTCTACTATTATTGCACTGTCATTTTTAGATGGGTAAAATTACGGGCTTTATTATAGATATTCTTATGAGCAGTTTTACCACTTCTTTCATTTTCTTAAAAGTACTGACAAGTAAATTCTACCTATCTCGTGGTCGGGATATCATTTCTTCGAAATGCAAACCTACATGTTCCCAAAGCACGAATTTCGTGACAAAATAAACTCAATTTATAGCTCTAAAAAAAAAAAAAAAAAAATTAGAACGAGGAAAAACTTATATTTCAAAGTTTTTTGATTCAAAACTTTGAAAATTGATGTCCCAAAAAGTAATCAATCTTCCCTTTGAAAAGTTTCGAGAGCGCGATAAACGCGTACCTATAAGAGTCCCTTTCGTCACGAATCGCGAGCTTGACAAAAAGCCCTTTCTTCTTCCGCCCTTCGTACACACTCTCTTTCTGTATCAGCCCCGGTTTTTTTTGCGCGAGCCACGGCATCGCGAATCTGCCGCCATTAAGCCCCGACAGCGCGCTACACACAACACGTTCCATAATTCAAAAGCGCGCAACTTGTCGACTCCGCTCTCGCTAGCGCGAATCACTTCTGGTCAGTGTGCGGCACACAGTAGCCAAACCGCAACAGGTGGCTTCTCTTCCTCTCTGTCTAGCCCGTCGTCCTGCGTTAGCTACAGGAGTCGCGTATAGGTGTATACATACGGTGGTCGAAAAATTTCTTCTTCCGAAAAGAAATTCTGCACCGTAATAGTATAGCGCGGACACTTGGCGCGGTGAGTCCGCCTAAGACTTCGAGATATTATGAGGATTTGCGGGGATCACCGAGTTTGCTGCGAGCTCTTTGTTTGCGGGAATTTTGTCACGGTCGCCGAGGGCTAGATAAGGTTTTTTGCTTTTTCTTTTCGCAACTGACTTCATTACTTTTTTAGCGGGAAACGGCGTGCTTATTCGGAAACTGGAGATATTGTGGATGTATCACGCCTTCGAGCCGCCTGTGACAATCAATATGGTTTTTGTTAGTTACTTCCCGCGATATTATCTCGGCGTTTGATCGAGTGGAAAAAAACTTGTTTTGCCCGGCTACGAAATAGTTTCACGCTCTCGGAACTTTTGCCAAGTGAACATTACAAAACTTTAAGAGAAAGTTTTGCACTGTATCGGAAGGCATCGAAGGAAAAAGTTGCCTTTGGTAAACTAGCGTTTGTCCGGCTGAAGTAGAATCATTAGTTAATCTACCGGCCAAGAGTAGTTGCTTTTGATTATGCAAATTGATGAGGAAAAAAATTACTTGGCTGTCTATGCGCTTTCCTCGTTCTCAAAAAACAAGCAGCCTAAATATCACAGAAATTAACAACTTATACAGAAGATAGAGATGACACGTTTTTCGCGTTTCTTCTTCTAAACAAAATTGCACAACCTAAATCACTATAAGAATTCATAACGCAGCGAAAGCGACCAAGCGTACCTTATTCTTCGTTACAACTCTAATTGCGTTTTATATTATCAAGTATACGCCACGTTAGACGCTTGCAACCATTTGTCTCTTTATGCAAGACAAGTAATCATTAGTGTCTATCATATAATACGTGAAAGATAGAGAGACGCAGCTAAACTTTGCGGTTAATTAGAGATTCGATGTTTTCGGCGTTTTACAATGTCTCGAGTAGCTGCGCGTATATATGTATATAATAAACCGCGTATCGTACGCGACATTCGGCGTCTTTTTCAGCCGTTGGGAGCCAGCCTCGTGCAGCGAGGCTGCGCTATACCCCGAAAGAAATTATCCTCGCGAATATTATATGTATTTATATGGGTATGTGAATGCGTTGACCCTAGCACAATCGTCAACGCGATTTTCTTGATGCTTTCGCGAAAAACAGGTATCGAAACGAACCAACATTCTGTAACCATGATATTTCTGCAGAGCATTAAAGTATACCGTATGTCGAAATTCAGCAAAGTATTATTTGAGGAGCTTCAAAATAGTGATATCGTTTTTGAAAAACTCATGGTAAAAATCTCGTATAGACTATAGTTGACTCCGACAATGATACTCTATAACTGGTATTGCTTGATTATATTTTTATAAAAGGAGGAAGAGAAAATGGTTGTTTCGATACAGGTTTTTCCTTCAAATTCGCTTGACCGAGCACCTTTGGTGTTAAATCTGCAGTAGATTGATTATATAGCAAGGCATCGCAGTAAAGAGACTCTCGTGCGAGTTTGACAGAATTACGCAATTATTATACAATACACACATATATAATGTATAATTCGTTATTCGTTGTCGGAGATAATTGGTACAGTTCGAACGAGACGTCCTTTTCTTTCCTGGTCCTCTGTTATGGTCTGCGCTTCGCATGATAATACTTGCCATTGACTCGTTTGCAGCTTCAGCTCGCATTTCCTCTTGCAACAAGACTGTATAGCAATAATTTCCTATAGACGTACAAAGAGCTCCATTGATCAAGCGCCGCATTGGAGTGAGATTGATATATAGAGAAGAGAATACAGAAAGTATAATAGCCGTTACCTCTCGCGCAATCTCGGTCTCGGTCCTTCGAAATACGAGGCTGCTGGAGAGCTCGAGGTGTGGTTGCGAGGGGTGGGCTTAGGTGGGCGCGTCGAGGTCGTTGCCGGAGTCGTCGGCGCTCTCGCGTTGGCAGGCCGACTCGAGGTGCTTGTTCAGGTAGGACTTGAGGGCGAAAGACTTGTGGCACTTGGGGCACTCGTAGTTCTTGTCGGCCGAGTGGGTCTGCATGTGGGCGCGGAGATTCGAGCGGTCGGCAAAGGCCTTGCCGCAGTGGGCGCAGCCGTAGGGCTTCTCGCCGGTGTGGCTGCGCAGGTGGCCCTGCAGCAGCCAGGGCCGCGAGAACATCTTGCCGCAGACGCCGCAGCTGTGGGTCAGCTTGTGGGTGAGGACGTGCATCGCCAGGGCGGGCATGCTGACGTAGGCCTTGCCGCAGTGGATGCACTTCTTGGCCGACTGCGAGTCGATGCTCCGGTGGGTCTGCTTGTGCCGCGACAGGTTCGACGAGGTCGCGTACTGCTTACCTGTTGAGGCACGGACGAGTTATTATTTTCTCGGATTGCGCAAGAGGCTTTACCGCGAGAATCTTTCGCGACCACCTGCATGTGTGAAAAAGATACGAAAATCAATAATTGCTGCACGGACTCGTATATATTTTCGTGCTGCTGCCTCGGGGCGCTCTCTTTACGTAATTTCGAACAGCCGCTCGCGCGCGTAACCCGTTTTTTCATTTAAACGACTACTTATACTTTTCACGCGCAGCGAGCGAATTATTCGCAATACCCGGGCTACGCGTCAAAATTCGAGGAAAACGAATGAACTGCGTTAACCCCTGACCTGGCAAACGCTATGACGTCACGTGCAGAGCACGTTGTTCTAAAAACACAATTTCCGTCGAACGTGAGCGCTCGAATGTACTCGCACGTCGTCTCGTCGCTATACATGATTCGCGGCGAAGGGCCGAGATGTACGATCGATTCATAAATCACGCGCGAGTGTTTTCTCGCGGCAAGAGAAACGGCGCCACCCTTAAATTGCCTAATCTCCCCTCTCGATCTTTGGCAAATCAGCGCTGAGAGTAGCACGTCGAGCGAGTGGTAAAAAAGGCCGCGGCATCGCTGCACGGCGGAAGAGAGAGAGAGAGAGAGAGAGAGAGAGAGACCGAAAAGTTTATAATCGATCGTTTCATCGAGAAGAAGTACGACTTGTATACGTCGAGAGAGATCGCTGCTGCTTCCTTTCGCCTGCAGTAGTGTGCAGTCGTATATAGTCAGCTGTTGTTGACTTTGTTGCCAGGCGCGGCGCCGCCGTACTGCATGCGCGGGTCTCAACTTTGGATGATACTGATGTATAAGCTACCTAAAGCTGTCCTTCATTGCTTCGAGAACTTGACTATACAATCGCATGAATCTCGAATGCGCAAACTGCATAGGTACAAGAATCTAATGCCACTGCAGCTCAAGTAGATAAGAACGAGAATGGTCAGACGTTATCGAGAGGTCGAACATTATCCGAGTTTTCGTGAAACGCGCTCTCCGCAGTAGAAAATAACAATTCTATCTTACACAGGCCAGTTATTGTTATATGATAGGAAAACAAGGCCATTCATCAAAACGTGCGAGGTCTAACTATCCAGAGTCACGCATCGAAGAGCGAACAACTGTTTCAGCCCCCATCTTCTACTTACCACACTCGCAGCAGACGTATCTGCCGGTCCTCGAGGTCTCGGGCTGTTCGGTGCTCTCGGCCTCCCTCGCCTTGTTCTGCTGCTGCTGCTGCTGCTGCTGCTGTTGCTGCTGTTGTTGCTGTTGCTGCGCCTGCTGTTGACCGGGTGGCGGGACCTTGCGGTTCTTCGACCTGCCGTCAGCAACGAGTAGCGTGTCGTAGGTATAGCTCGCCGCCTTGACCTCGGTCTGGTCCTGCACGACCGTCTGCACCTCCTTGTCGCGTAGACTAGGAGGCTGCGAGTTCGGGTTGCTGTTCTCCACGTCGCTGCTGCACTCGGACGTCGGTGGCGTGAGAGGCGGTGCCGACTCGACGATCGCCATCGGCTGCGCTTGAGTCTGAGCCTGTTGGATTATTTGCGGCTGAGGTTGAGCCTGCGGTTGAGCTGGCTGCTGCGGTTGCTGCTGCTGTTGAATCAGAGGCGGATGGTGCAGCTGTGGCTGCAGCGACTGGGCGATCATCGCCGCAGGGATCGTCGGGGCACTGTAGAAGAGGATCTCCTGAACTGGCGACAGCGGGATGAAGACGCCCCCGTGGCTCTGCTATTGGGCGGATAGAGAGAGAGAGAGAGAGAGAGAGAGAGAGATAGAGAAGCACTCGTTAGTCGTGCGCGCACACAAGTTGTGAGAGCGAGGCGGTGATTAAACTTAATGGCTATACGGCTTCTGGCTGTGTAATTTCGAAAGCGAAGGTATACTTCAAAGTTGGTTGATAACTCGATTTAAGAGCGTCTAGCACTGCGCTGTTATTCTTTACAGGTGGTTTCCACCTGTTACGTGCATGTCAGGTTTCTCTGCTGTACAGGACCGGAGCAAGCAGCAGAGATAAATGTCTTTTGCAACTACAGCTAACAATCTACTATAGCTAGGGGCCGGGAAAAGTCTGAGGATATCTAATAGATAGTAAAAAGTCGGCTGACCGCGTGCAGCAGAGTGGCCGGCTCGTAGATGATCCCAGTGGGCGGTCCGGTCGTCTGATGGATGTGGGGGTGTTGCGGCTGCGGATGATAGAGCGCGGTGGCCCCCGTAAGGTCGATGGTGTTGACCTGATAGATCGGCTGCTCGCTCGGCTGGTAGACGGTCATCTCCTGGACGTCGCTCGCCGGATGCTCGATCACGTTCTGCGGACCGATCGCGACGCTCGGCGGAGGCAGGGGCGGGAGCGAGCGCGACAGCTCCAGCAGATCGTGGGCCGCCTCCGTTTCCGCTGCCGATCTGTTAACAGCGTCATCGCCGGTCATTAGCGATAGAGTCGTACGACGAGTTCCCCCCCCCCTCTCTCTCTCTCGCTCGTAATACCCACCTGTCCCTGAAAAGCGGCAGCTCATTGCTGGGAGGTACGCAAGGCCTGGGTATGAGCACTCCCGCGTGGTCCGTCGGCGTCTCGTTCTCGTAGCAGTGGAGGGATCGCTTCGACTGCTTCGGCCGGGAGAACGCGGACTTGGCGAGCGGCTGCTCGATCGACCTGGGCGGTCTCTCGGGCGACACGCTGATGATCTTGGCGTCGCCGGTCTTGTCGTCCCTCGACGTGTTGTTGGTCGTCGTCTTGGCGGTTTCGACGCTGCTGCCGCTGCTGCTCAGCGGCGACGACGTGGCCACGATCACCGGTAGCCTCTGGTCCTTCGACAGCGAGTGGGCCGGCGTGGTCTGGTCATCCTTCTTCGACGAGAAGTGGTGACCTGAAAGGCGAGTTCGTTGGTGGAATAGGTGTATTGGGTATATAGTATAAGTATAGCAGGGAAAACAAGCAGTGCGTCGCACCTGAGGTAACGGGCGAGGCGTAGCGCGGCTTGGGGGCCGGCAGCTTGTTTTGCGTCTCGGCGAGCTTCGGCGGCGGCGGCGGCGTCGGGCTGCGACACCTCGTGCTCCAGCCGTCGAAGCCTCTGGCGACGCTGTTGATGTACTTGTTGCACAGCGCCTTCTTCACCATGTAGCAGCGCGGCATCTTGCCCTCGACTCGAGCCACCGTGCTGCGGGCTTGTGTCTCTCGCTTCGGGGGAAAACAAATAGTCGACTAGCGCTTCCGTGCGCGCGAGCGGCCAATATCCGCGCAGCAGCTCGCCGGCGCCGGCGCGCTTTTGTTTTCCTCACGACACTCCTTTCGCTCTCTCTCTCTCTCTCTCTCTCTCTCCTTTGATTCTCCGCGAGTGTAAATAAGCTCTCGCTCCTTCTCTCTAGTATTCTAATAGTCTTCTGCTACGAGCATTCTCCTCGGATACTCGTAATGTCCGAAGTATATGTATACCTTGTCGCAGTATTGCTTTCGTTGTATTCACGTGGCTGGAAGTGTCCGGGGGAGCGAGTCGTGATATCCTAACCTATTAGTGGAGCAGTGGTCGGGGGTAAAAGCGTCTAACGAGCTGATGGCGCCTATCGATCCTCGCGCGCATCCTCATCAGCGGCGTGTGGTTGCAGTCCTCGGCTCCTGCCTCGTCGTCGCGAGCAGCAGGTAGCATGGCGGCGACGGAGTAGCTGCAGTCGCGTCTCCTCGACGGACTGTCTACTGTCTAGGAGCAACAAGTTGGACAACAGGTCCGCGCGCGCGCAGCCTGGCCTCTGACGGCTTCTCCTACGCTCGTCGCTCTCGCGCGAAGCCGCAGGTAGGTACACTATACGCCGTGTATACGCCGCACGCGCGTTTGCGGTCGATAATAAAATGTATGCAGCGACAGCCAAGAGCGAGCGAGCGAGCGAGCGAGCGAGAGAGAGAGAGAGAGAGAGAGAGAGAGAGTAGGGGTGGACGCCGCGCGGCGCGCGTCCCTTATTCGCTTTTTACACGGGCCGTCGTCGCTGCCGCCGCTGCAGCTTTATCGAGCGCGCCCTCCTCTGCACACTGCTCTCCGGCTCTCACTCCGCTGCTTCCGGCGCCTCGCACTGTCTCTTCTGCTGCACTGCCTAAGTAAGTAGTCGCACTGCGGCAGCTTGTCTTGTCTAGACTCTAGAGTCGTCTCACACTCGCGCTCGCTCGCGGCGGGAGGGAGGCCAGGACGGACGGATGGAGGAAGGAAGCCTGAGTGTGTGTCCGCGTGGGTGTACAGGTCGCCGCTGCTCCCGACAACACTGCAGAGTTGGACAGAACAGCAGGAGCTGCAGACGAAGAAAAGAAGAAGAGGAAGAGTGGGACAGACAGGAGGAGAGAGAGAGAGAGAGAGAGAGAGAGAGAGAGAGAGAGAAGAGAGGAAAGAAAGAGGAAGAGGAAGAGAAGAGAAGAGAAGAGAAGAAGCGAGTACCACCTGTGGGCGCGCAGAAGCAACAATTGTCCGCCGTATGCGGGAGGGTAGAGAGCGCGACTACATGGCTCGTGATACCGGGTGTGGCTGGGGTGCGACTGTCGGCCCCGTGCAAGGTGCAGCCGCCGCCGCCGCCGCCGCAGCCGCCGGTCGAGGGGCGCTCCGCCGGCGGTGGCGCAAGCGCAGACGAGCCCGCGGATCTCCGCAGCCCCTATATAGCTGCGCGCATCGATTTTCAGCCGCGCGCAGACCAACACCTGTTACCGCATACACAGCGGCTATACGTGCTCGGCTCTGCTGCTCGTGGGAGGCGAGGCCACAATCGATAGCCAGACCAGCTCCTCTCGGCACGCGCTACAGATATACGCCTGCAGGGTACGTATATACGTTTACACGCGGGAAAGAGAGAGAGAGAGAGAGAGAGATAAAGACTGAGCGACCCATACTCAGCTCGCTCTCTCTCTCTCTCTCTCTCTCTCCCTCTCTATATGTATATCGCTGCTGCTTCACTTTGTCGCGCTTCTCTTTCGCTCCTCATCCACTGTTATTGCTGTGCTGTACGTCTTGTATACCTATATAGGAGATCAAGCTCTGGGGGGGGGGGGGGGGGGTCGCAGCCGCTGCCGCCGCCGCCGCCGTCGACGGACGCCAGAGAGAAGGGAGGGACTAGTTGCGGCTAATGTACGCGTTGCTGATGCTGCTGCCGCCGCTGCTTTAATTGTGACGGATTTTCCGCCATCGTAATTGGGCCCCTGAAAAAGTCCAAAGAGATATTCCAACGATGATGATGATGATGGTAATGGAATGATTATCATCTGCAAGGTAAAATTAAACTTGGCTCCGTAATATCCGATACCGGGCTTTGAAAGCCTGATGATTGAGCTGTCAGCCGCACTCGGTTAGGTTTAGCAACTATGCTGATTATAATTTTTCGACGAAGCCAGTTTTATCATCGCGCTTAGCTATATATCTACAGCGAGCTTGATGGCTATAAATACACACTGCACTCGCGGCTATGACATCTTTAACGACGGTTCAGGCTCGAGGGAAATTAAGGTCGGATGAATCATCCAGTTGTATATTTTAAACATCGCTGCCTCTGCTTTTTCTCGGGGATCGATAGTTTTGCAACGTTTTTCGCATCAACGAGTGCCCTTGCTCTCAAAAACGAGTACATCAATTTTCAATCCATTTGCAGGGCTGCGTGATAGAATGCGCATAAAAAATCGGTTTCTCGTCTAGTAAATCGTCTAGTAAATCATAATGCAGGCAGCTCTATATTCACGATGACAAAAATAAATAGCGGCGTGTTTATATCTTGCCCTGATTTCCTTGCTTTTGTATAGCAAGTTCGCGAAGGAACACCGGGCACGGGTTGTCTTCAGACGCTGAATTGGCCAATTCGTTAACGAAATCCGATTGGTCCTCGATATATATGCGAGAAAGAAAAACTGGCTCGAGTGGCTGCTTTCGTCCCCCCGAACGACCTAATCTACGCGTTGAAAAAACACGTCCAATGTTTATTCGCTTACTATACGCGACATATTACAGAAGCAGGAAAATCAGCGAAGCATGCTTTTCTCGTTGGGCCCCTGTGCGCGCGAGCGTCCGGTGTATCTAACGAACTTTCAAGTAGTACAAGTCCGGTTTCGGTTGGACGCTTCATTTCGGCCGATGCGTGCGTAAAAACTTCATAAACAGAGGCCTGCAAAGCCGGCGGAAATGTGATTTCCAGTGCAGCTATACGTATAAGTACAGCGAGAGCAGAAAAGTCAATTCGCGGAAAATTATTCACTCCATATATTTATTCTCTAGATTTCGCACTCTCGGCTTCCCTCTCGACAATGCCCCCGCCTTTCAATCTCGTATATAACATATATAAGTACATACAGTGGAGCTACGGTCGGCTTTTTTCGCAAAATTCCGTGTAAAAAGCGTAATTGCTCGTGGCACGACGATTCGTGCCTACAAAAGCCCTCGCGTCGGCGGCGGCGGCGGAGAGATAGCGAGAGATAGAGCAACAATGAGCGCGGCGGGGGTGCTGGGACGAAGTAGGATGAGTAGCAGCGGCGGCGGCGGCGGCGAGAGAGGGCCCTGGAAAAAAGGGGTGAAATTCCGCATTCTAGTGGCCGGCGCGCGGAGGAAGTGCGCGCGCGAGTCGGTTGCTCGGCAACGCGCGAGGCTCTCTCTCTCTCTCTCTCTCTCTCTCTCTCTCTCTCTCTCTTCCTCACGTGCAGCTGCACGCGCGCGCGGAAAACAATCGCGCGGCGTGTTATGTCGTCGCCGTGACAGCGCGCGCGGAGCCCGGGCGGGCCACTCCGATGCTGACGCCGTTACTTTTATCTCTTGGAAATCGAAGTAGCCCCCGACGAGAGCGAGTGGGGAGACAATAGATCCGCTAAAGATCCGAGCCCCACCGCAGACACGTGCGCGCCGCGCTGTCCCCTTCCGTATATACTCTCTGCCTCTCTCTCTCTCTCTCTCTCTCTCTCTCTCTCTCTCTCTCTCTTCCGTATTTACGGCGCCGTGACGTTTTTACAAAAATCAGCGTCCCTAGGATAACGTTTGCCCTGTAGAAATGCTGTAGGTAAACAGCGAGAGCCTTGCCGGGCCGTATGATAGATGAAAACGCTCTGCCTTTTTCCAACGAGATTTGTTTGGATTCGGAGGGGGAGAGGAAGAGTTTTTACGGCGCATAGTGCGACGGTCGCGCCGAGACGAGGGGCCGCGGCAAACGTGTCTGGGTATTTTTGTTGTTACAGAAGGCACTTTGACTGCATAAGCTTCGAGTATTGATTTCCTCGTGTCAATCTCGCTGGATATTTGCGCATTTTAACAGCTCTCCCCAGTAGCATAGACCTGTTGTTTCGTTTCTTCTTGCGTAAAGCTGGCGCAACTCTGAAAATTCACTTTAGCTTGTCGTTATAATATTATTATCACGACCTGGATAAATGTATTTATTCGGGTGATTTAAAAATTAAAAATAGAATAGCAGACACTTTCCGAGTTGTGCTAATTTAATGGCAATTCGAGGTTGCCAGCTCTACCGGCGTGAGACTGCTGCATTTTCGTGGTAATAAAACACGCATTTTTCTTCTCATTACAAATCCTTCCCTGCTGCAAAAAGTTTAAACTTGCTCTTTACGTTGTTACATTCGAACACGATGATCTTGTTAAAAAATACAATCTTCTTTACGTCCATTGGCAATAAGGATAACAAGAACTCGTCAAAAGAGGATACGAGAAAGATAAATAAAAGCACTAGTAGAGCCTATATTGGCTACTAAACTGCAGAATTAAGTATCTAGCGCTGGTAAGGAAGAAAGCGTTGCTGGGATACGTATAATAGGTCTCATCGGAACGCGGCACTGATTATAATAAATTGTACTATCGCTTTATAACACAAAACAAGGGTGGAAGTGAAAAATCAAAGCGCTCTATTCGAATGTACATCATATATTTTATGTGAGATTTATACTGCGCGAAATCGTATGCAAATACGAAAAAGTATGGTAATCCATTTGGTTTATTACAGCTGCTTTTTTATCAACCAACTGGCTTATAGCTGTAGACCCGTTTGTCGAAAATGTAATAATAATTATATCAAGAAAGACGAATGAAAATTTCGTAGAAATATAAAGAATCACCCACTATTGAAATACATCGCGGACAAGATATCGTTTGAAAAGCGAGTATCAGCATGTAAATTGAAACGCGACTGAAGCACGTATGCATAGCTGAATTAAAAGAACGAGCGGACCGAGTTCAGAATGGAATTACGTACACATCCGCAAGCCCACGAGGGAAAACTATATAACTATTCCTTGAAATGCAGCTAGGGCATTCCCAGCAGAGCAATCAATGATTTTTCCTCCCGGCAAGCCCGTAAGCGTCGCATCGCCGCGCAGCCCGAGTAGCCCGTTGGTGTACCCCCGAATGATTTTTCTCTCCCCCCGCTGTCCAAATGGCCCCGCGCGCACCCCTCCTCGAAATTTCCCAATCCGTCCGAGTTTTCAGCCGACTCACGAGACTGCAACGCGCTTACATGTACGCACACATATAGCTCCTCTTCTCAATCATAACATTGAGGGGGTGGGAGAGAGAGAGAGAGAGAGAGAGAGAGAAGGCGCGCACTGCACATAGTGCAGTTGGCTCGGGTCTGCAGGCCGAAAGAAATCAATAAAAAGGATTCGTATGTAAGAAGAAGGACACACGGGCCGAGTGTGTGTGCGCGTGTGTGTGTATGGCTCGGGTTATGCAACTATCGCGCGCTCGCTGCTGAAAAGGAGAGCGCTATATACCGCTCCGCGCTATATACCTGCGGCGCGAGCGAAAGGGGGCCGAGAAGGAGAGAGAGAAGCCCGGGGGGTGCACGCGAGGATGTTGTAGAGGGCGAAGGCCTGCTCGCGAGCTGCGCGCGAAGGGTGTTACCCTTGAGCTAGCTGCACGCTTCCCTCTTTTCCTGGCATTCGACTCGCTGTACTTTTTCTCTCTCACTCTCCGCTTCTCCCACCGCTCCGGGTAATACTACGCCGTAATACTACGTATACACACATACTACACACACGCAGAGACTGTTAGTCAGTGGAAATTGCCCGGCTCGAGGAAACGGATCACCCTCCTACAGCGCATTTCCTCTCTGTTTATGCGCCGCTGCTCTCTTAACTGCTTTCGCTGCTGCTGCATAATAAGTCGCCCCTATACGCGTCTACGTGTGCCTCTGCAGCCGGTGTATTAATATATTAATGCGCTCCGCGCATACGATCCGTTTTCAGCACTATACACTCCTGCAAGGGCGAGATCAGCGTCGTACAGCCGCGAATACATATACATATATGCGCGCCGGATTGTATTTGCGCGCGGCGCGCGTGATTCATCGATCGATATAACACGCCCGGCGAATTCACGAGCTTTGCGGCGCCAGAGGGAGAGAGGCTTTTTTTGGCAGCGTCAGTCTCTCGTTCTCCCTATACGCGTGTGTATGTGTGTGTAGGGGCTGGATAAAGTTCACTCGATCGCCAGAAAGAGAGGGAGAGAGGCCGGCTTTGGCGCTGCGCGCGTGTGTTTAGAATATTGTGAGCTTGGGATTACAGAGAGAGAGAGAGAGAGAGAGAGAAACTCCCTCCGCGCGGAGGCCAACGTCATTGTTTTGCGGCTTGAAAAGAATGATTTTCCGTTTTTCCGCATTGAATGGATAAACCCTGCGCATGTTCCCATTCGATTCTCGCTCCTTGAATTCACGCTTTCGAATTAATCAAGGGGAGATTTTTAAAAGCCTTACACAATTTTCGATAGGACGTTGCAGACATCTCGGCAAGGAGGAAGGCTTTTAGAAAATGGACTTCCTCAAGTCGGGATATCGAAACTTTCGCTTTCCAACTTTTCAACTTTATTTCCTAAAGCTAGATAAATCCTCTTTACACAGCGAGTCTCTAAAGTTGAAATTTATATTTAAATCTACGGGCCATATGATTCGGGACGATAAAATCATCAGCGTTTATAGTTGAAGCAAGGTCAACAGTCTCTCCGAGTGCTGGCAATTTAAATCTAGAACGGATAGCCAACTACGAAACGAGGTTTTTATAAGTAAAGCAGAAGAACATTATTTTGAGGTTGGAAATCGAGGTAGTAATGACACTAATATAACCGTTCACGTTCACGGTTAGAACTGATGTGTAGCCACGCGTGTTTGCTAATTGATAACAACGCGCTTATCGCGATATAATCTTCCACTCGTCAACAACTACAGACGCGCGCTCGAAGCGATAACGCGCGCGAGTCAAGCGGACGATCAAGCGTGACACAACGAACGATAAAAACATTCGGACAGAGAGAGAGAGAGAGAGAGAGAGAGAGAGAGAGAGAGAGAGAGAGAGCTTTCGACCGAGTCGACACCCGACAGCAACAGCACCTGCGGCTCGCTCGGTACACCCAACGAACAGCGCGATTAATTCCTGCCGCATAAATAAAAACCTTCTCTACTCGCCGCGCGCGCTTTAATATTCATTAGCCCAGATAAGATCCCGTCGCGTTATACAGCTACAGAAAACAGCCAGCGGGACAATACTTTCGCTGTATAAACACATCCGCCGAGCTTTTCCTCGAGCTCGTCGAGCAGCGCTGCGCCTAACGAACGCGCGCATGTATACACACAGTGGCGCGCGTTTGACAATCGGCGCGCTTTCGTGCTTGCGCGAGCGGGCATTAGTTCCGTCGGTGCGGAATAATTTATGGCGTTTTGGTGCGCGTCTGATGTAGGTCTCGATTCGGCCGCCCCTGGGGGCATCGCTGCGTGCCTACAGCCTTACCCACACACACAGTGTACAGAGAGAGAGAGAGAGAGAGAGGGATGAAATTAGCCCGGCGCGATGTATAGACGCGACTATCGGCCCGGCCTATAACCAGACGCGGTGGATTCAACGTATCCTCATCAGCTGGCGTCTAATTTCTTCGCGCTCAGCGATTTTGATTGCATAATTGATACGCGCGCAAGCTCCCGAATAATGAGCGCATCGCAAGATCTGCGGGACAACCACCAGTAGGATAGCTCGTTCTCTCCGCTGGAGAGCCAGATAAACGCATACGCACACAAGCTCTCCTCGTCGTCGTCCATTCCCCGATCGCGCGAGTGTGTACACTGCTTCGCTGTATAAGGGCGACTTCCCTCCCTTTCTCTCTATGACCGAAAAGCAGCCCGCGATGCGAATCTCCAGAGACACGCCATACGCTATTCTCGAGTCGCTACAAAGCCGTAATCGCACGCGAGCCTTCTCTCTATCTATCGCCACTGCTGTGCTCCCGCTGTACTGCCACCGTATCCTTCTCCAACGACCGCGACCATTGCTCCCGCGACGCGCTTCTATTATTTCTCTCCGGACTTTTAACGCCAGCGCATACTCTCCTCATACATTCAGTAGATCGTTCAATAGTCCGCACGACGATAAAATAAGCGTCGCAGGCAAACTGCCGAGGCTCGCGCAATAATAGCGCCAAACGATGCCCGGCCATAGGGCGCACGTTTCTCGCTCGCCGTTCCTTATCTCTCGGCAACGCGACTCGCGGAACTTACAGACGGCGAGATTCGCGCGCGCGTTTAAAGTTAGATTTACATCCGCGCGGCGTAAGGGCTATTCTTAGCATCAGCTGCTCAAATTGTGAATTGCTCGAAAGCGGCTGTGTATCGCGCTCATCGCGATTCGGTTGATTATTTTTATGCGCGCTGATAAAAGCGAGCGTTCTGCACACAATTTTTATCTGTTGATTTAACGAACGTGAATTCCCCGCTGACCTATTGTCCCAGCTCGCAACCGGCATCTTTTGCTCGACAAGGAGGCTAACTTTATCTTGAAAAAATGACACGATGAGAGAAGGGAGACGCCGGATTTTCGTATTTTCGCTTCCCTTATCGGGGCTTTTCGCCCGCACCCTCCATTCGCTTTTTTTCCCGCGTCTGTTTTGTTCTTCGCCGGGAAAATTTCTTGTATTTTTTTTATCGCAGTTTTTTCCTCCCCCCCCCCTCTCTCTCTCTCTCTCTCTCGCTCTCCACCTTTCTTTGTCTTATTTGCCGGACGCTCGCGCTGCTCTCCTTCTTTTTTCGGCCTTTGTGATTCGACCGTTTTTCCTCTCGGTTGGAGCCATTTTTCGGAGCTCTCGCGGCCAGTCGCGCTCGTCGTGCTTCTGTATAACGCTTCCATATAGTCATCGCACGGCCAATTTATCTCTTATGAACGCTTCCCCGATGCAGGGTAATTTTCATTTCGGGTATAACGTCGTTGTCACGATAGTACTCGAGATGAATCATGTAACTCTAAATCCTGAAGTATATAATACCGCATGAACAAGAGTGAGATCTTTTACTTCTTGTGTTGAATATTTCAACTCATTTTATGTATGAGCATGGATTTTAATCGAACTTAGCGGATCCACATCAAGCGTGGATAAAATTGCCGATAAGAATGTGAATACGCACCAGTAATATTCATATTATAGACTTGGCACGTCAGATTATATAACGCGGAAAATGGAAGAGTTCCTATTCGACACCTATCTTCCTTATAGACTGAGACAACACGTTCATAAGCGGTGTGAGAAAGGCCAGTTCAGACTATATAACTTGGCAATACTGATATAACTAGCTCTATGCGTATGTAGAGAATCTTAGAAGATTGCTTGATTCAATGGTTATTTTATTTTTATTTTACTTCTATATTTGCAAATGTATTCAATGCTTAAACCAATATGCTTTTCAAGACTAGTCTAGAATACATATCTGACATATCTAAAAAATCGAAACAACTACGCAAATGCAACTGAAACCAGCAGTTATAGCATGAGTGGTCGAAGCAGTAGGCCAAACAAGGCCGTTTTAGCATTGATGTAACACTACTACATATCTATAGACTCGACGTGCATATTGTTACGAGGAAAATGGAAAAGTGCTTATTTGCCACCTATTTTCACTTATTACAGACACAGAGAGTTAAGTTTATGGTGACAAAAGAGATCGCAAAGGGTCAAGTCTAGAACTGCTTTATTTTGGTAATTGATATTGTTCATGCATAGCGGTTCACACTCACGTACAGTTAAAATCAGGTAAGGTATCAGGGCTCACAAAATTGTTTTTAAATAAAAATGTTTGTGGTGCATAAGTAAGCTTCAAATTTTGATTTAAAAAGCTCAAGATATTCCTTCGGCAATATAAAAGAATACACCCCTTAATGATATTTTTTCAATTTTCAATTTTCACTCCTGGAAGTTCGGAATTCAAGCATACACAGACGTTGCGCGGTTAAACAAGCAGTCAATCAGAGGCTGGATAGAATAATTAGCTTGTCTTTTTTAGAATTAAGGATATATTTCAACCGTGAATCCATGGATTCGTGAATCAACGACTCGTTTCAGAGACGAAAATTTGCATTTCAAAGCTTTCATTGGGATCAATTGTTTTTCAAAAAGGACAGTAGAAAGACTTGGTTTAAGAAGTGTAATGTTTTCACTCTAAAAATCTACCGTTGTTTTCAAAAGGTCGAATCATTCACAGAAACCGACCAACAATAAGGTATCCTCCAGAGCGTCCTTCTCGCACGCGCGCGCAAACAAATATACAAACTAATACCATTATTTTTTGTAATCGGAAAATTTCTCCCCCTTGGTGGATGATCCGCTTCGCTCTATGCGCAGCTCTCCCACCGCAATTCTGCGGAAACTTTTAATAATGGTCCTCGACACAGAAGCTCCGCTCTCGGTTCGATCATCAAATGCAGCTGTGTGCGCATTTTCGCCCCGGCTTCGGAGCGAAGCATCGACGAAGATCGTCTCGGAAAGGAGCGAGAGAGAGAGAGAGAGAGAGAGAGAGAGAGAGAGAGAGAGAGAGAGAGAGTGAGAGAGAGAGAGAGGCATAAGCTTCGATCGAGTGCATCTGTCGCTTTCTCACATTTTCCTATGGCTTTTTTTCGCCTGGGCTCATTTCAGCGGGGAGGAGAAAAATGGGATTTTCGCGCTGGGAGAAGAGAGCCTTCCCGAGTTTTCCCTTGCGCTCGGGGGGTAGCTCGATATGCATTTGAATGTACATTGCCATGCGATGATGGTCCTGCGATTGCCGCGCCCCGCGTAACAAGCATTTTCACCCTCAGCTCGGAATTTTTCGAGAAAAACCTGTGGACGCTATAGTTTATGGATGCCCTCGTGTAGTATTGCCATCAGTGTACAATGGAAACGAGAACAAGAAATTATACTCCGTGTTGTATGCACTAGCAGCAAAATAGAAAACAATAGGTTATTCTCATGCAAATTTTCGCCGTGGAAAAAGCCCTCACGGCGCTGTTATTGTGTGTATTACACACCTATAAACAGGAAACTTTTTTCGAACTTTTTGCGCA
Organism: Nasonia vitripennis; assembly: GCF_009193385.2. Lineage (NCBI taxonomy): Eukaryota > Metazoa > Arthropoda > Insecta > Hymenoptera > Pteromalidae > Nasonia > Nasonia vitripennis. Next base: position 20,640,921 of record NC_045757.1, on the reverse strand, counting down.
CCAGCGAAATGGCTTCATCTACAACGACAAGATACAGTCCTAGCTTTCATTTTTCGAATCAGCTTTCGAGCATACCCTCGATCGATCTATAACAATTTTGTTTGCAAAAACGACGGCGAGGAAGGATGAAATACGTTCTACACGTACGAACGCGAAAGTTTTACTTGTTGAGTCGCAGCGGAGAAAAATTGTTGAATTCAAAGCTATAGGCATACGACACGATACGCATGTATAAGCAAAGGAAAAAGCAACGACAGCTGGTATGGGAAAGGAACTCGCGTTAAATATTCCGCTCATGACTCCCTCTCGAGAAATGCTCGCGTACGTATACGCGCCCCAAGTATATGTCTATGCGCATTCGGGGATGGAGTAACGCGATTGGCCCGTGTGTGTTGTCAGCGATGCTCGTGCATTCGTATCGGGGAATTTGAAAAAGGTTTCGGCTACTGTAGCGCAGAGAGCGCTATCGATTTTGTAGTTTCTTGGGTAATGTTGCTTTCGTGAATCAGCCGCATCCGGCCCTGTAATGGCGTATACTTATGCGACTGCGTGCGGTAAATTCGGAAAAGGGGCGCTATATATGACTCGACGTTCTTCTGCTTGTATTTTGTTATTCTCTATGCACGACTGCGTGCAAATAATATAAGAAAGTCAAAATAAAAGGACGCCAACCTTGGGTCTCTGCAATAAAAACCGAGTGCACGTTTTACGTCCAAGTTACGTTATAATGCCGAAATCACGAGAGCTCGTGTATCGTTGGAAAAACAAGAACGCCGAGCATTTCACTTCCCGATCGTGTGCATACACTCGATCCCGAATTCTCCAGAGTGCATTCACCTCTACAGCCCTCTCTCTCTCTCTGTGCCGCGTCACGTATCCCCATAGTCACCCCAGCTCCGTATACGGTTTCGAACCTTCTCCTCTCTCTCTCTCTCTCTCTCTCTCTCTCTCTCTCTCTTCCTCTACACGCTTACACACATAAGTTCATTTTCTTTTCCTATATCCCCGTACACACATCAGCGCGCGCGCGTGTGCCCTTTTAATCCTCTCCGATATTTACAGCCGGCACACACAGGCGCATCCCTTTAAATCATTCCGATATTTCACGTGCAGGCATAAGTACAGGGAATGCGGCGCACGCGCCGTTTTGTCACGCGTGTATAATTCCGAGCCGCCCCAAAATCCGCTGCAGCATCGCCAGCCCGGCGAATTTAAAAAGCCCGAGATGCGTGCAAAGTATATATATAGCTGCCCCCCTGCGCGCGCGTCGAAGGCAACAAATGTTCGGCGCTAGATTCAGGCGTGAAAAGTCTGCCCGATTCCCTCTCTCTCTCTCTCTCTCTCTCGCTCATTCCTCAATTTCATTCGGGGGCCCCTTGCGCGCGAGCGATAAGCATCGGCCCCCCTGCATATAACGCGCGTGCGGACAGATGCAACGCGCGCGCGGAAAAGACGCGGCGACGGTGCAGAGCGCGGGGTCTTTCGGGAAAGGAAGGCTGTCGTACTCGCGCCGCAGTGCACGTCGGGGAGATATTCGAGCTCCGGCGGGCACGTGGGGAGAAATGGTCGCTCGCGCCGCTCCGCCAGGTGTTGCCGCCAGTAGCTGTGCCTTGCGAGCGGCGGTCGATCGACGGCACGCGCGCATGTGCGATCCCCCACCTCGCGTGCACCCTCTCGAGCTCTCCTCTGCGCAACAGGGATGACGCGTGCGGGGCTCCCTCTCTCTCGCTCTCTCGCCTGTGTCTGTGTGCGCTCTCGATATTTCTCCCCCGACCCGACGCGACGCGACGCGACGATCTTATACACAGCGTTTTTCTCGACGCGATGTATAGCGCTGTGCGGCGCTATGTGCAGGGGGCCTGCGCAGTCGCGCGCCCGCGCGCTGCGGTTTGAATCCACACAGCTCGCGAGACTCTGTTGCGGAGGCTCAACACGTATGCGACGGAGGGAGAGAGAATCGCGAGGGCATTTGCTGCCGATAGCATCCCCCGTCGTTGCAGGGTAATTTCCGATACGGACGAAATGCGTACCGAGCGCTGGAAAGATTTTGCACGCTCGAGCCGAGATCAATTGATGCTCTCGTCGGACCGGAGAAAAAAGCCAACGCTCCTTTAATTCCGAAGGTGCATCATACGCTCTCTCGGCTGCAGCACACCCCCTCCCCCTCCCGCGCGCACATACACACTCACAGGCGGCGGAGTATATAGAGCTCGCGTGACGGGCACTGCGAAATGCACTGGCGGGCGCAAGGCCGCGGGGAGCAACAGAGCGAGCGCCGATGCACGTGTGCGAGCGCGTACGTGAGCCACCCCCGTGCATCGCGCGCGCACACACACAGGCAGAGCGCCGCAGAGCCGGGACGAGGGGGGCGACCACTCGCTAGTTTCCGTGTACGAGTACGTGTGTATGCGAGCCAAAGGGGAGAGCGCGCGCGCGCGCGGAGAAGGAGAGGGAGGCCGAGGGTACGAGGGGGTAGCAGCGAGCGAGCGACGGTCGAGGGTGTGCGTGCGCCAACCGACGAGCAGCCGAGCCAGACAGACTCTGAGCGAGCGTCGCGACAGACGTTGAAGCGCTCTCCCTCGACCCGCGAGAGAGAGAGAGAGAGAGCGAGAGAGAGAGAGAGAGAGAGAGAGAGAGAGAGAGAGAGAGAGAGAGAGAGAGAGAGAGACGAGCGCCGAGTGCAGCGAGTAGGCCGCTGGCTGCAGCAAGCAGAATCGGAGCGTGCGCGCGTGAGAGGAGCGGCGGCGACGGCGACGACGGCGACGGCGACGGCGACGGGACGAGTGTGCCAGTGCGTGGATATCCGTATCGAGGCAGTGGGATGAGGGGCGCCGCAGTGGAATCGGGCCGATGACACGGCTCCGCCGCCGCATCGCCGGCGCCGAGTAGACGCCTCGCTCGCTCGCGCACACACTGCATCCGTAATCGCAGCCGCAGCAGCAGCAGCCCCGAGCCAGAGCAGCGGACCAGTCCAGCCAGCGTCGCCGTCGTCAGGATGCCGCGCTGTCTCATGGCCAAGAAGTGGAAGGCCTACCCCTGGCCCGACCGGGCCGAGGAGCAGCACCAGATGGAAGTGGAGCAGCAGCCGCAGCCGCAGGTACTCGACGTCTTCCCCGAGGCGAAGCGCGCGCGCCAGCAGCAGCAGCAGCAGCAGCAGCAGCAGCAGCACGAGCAGCAACTGGCCGCCGCGCTGCAGACCGACGACGAGGAGATCGATGTCGTGGGCGACGTCGACAGCGGCAACAGCAGCGGCAGCGAGAAGAGCGAGGCCGCGCAGCAGACCTGCTGGGGCCCGCACAGTCCCACGGCCGGGGCCACGGCGCCCAGCCCTCCGCCCCTCAACGCCTCCGGAGCGCTCTACTACCACGGTGAGTCAGGCGCGAGCCGATACCACTTTCCTCTCTCTCCCTTTCCCTCGGAAAATCGCGACGTCGCATCGCGCGGGAGTGGCTGGCCGGTGCAGCCGGACGTGCACGCAGAGGAATGCCACACCCTTGCCCCTGTGTGTCTGCGCGCTCCGCACACTTGTGGCTCGCCGAGGCCCGCTGCATCTTCAGGTGTCACCTCTCTCGGCCTCTGCCTGCACGTCGAGGCCGTCTTCCCTTTCGGCGGCGCGGCGCCGGACTCGTGCTCGCCCTCGCAGGGGTGAATGCCTCCTCCCCACGCACACGCGCGTGACGTGCGTGCGCGAGCACTTAGGCCGACATGTGACGGCTGTGCGAGCGCGCCGCGTCCATTAGTTGCCCGGAACGACGATGACAGTCAAATCCTCAGATTGATTATGCTCATGAACCGCTCCTCGCGTACGCACAGGCCGCCCAGCCACTCTCGCCTGATCGAAGCCCTCTCCCTCCCTCTCTCTCTCTCTCTCTGCGGTCGATCGGCTGTGCAGGCAGATGACACCTAGCTCTCTCTCGCTCTCTCTACTCGCACCCCTCGAGCTGCGGCTAATAGTCGTACGTTGGCTCCGCTCCCGAGAGCCGAAGCCTCACGCGTATTATCGACCAGACTGGATTGTTTCGTCCGTCTTGCGTTGCCATTATAATATTGTGTAGTTCGTAATTGCCAGTCGCCCGCGCGCACGGCGGCCTCGATTCGGCGGTCTCCGCGATCCGCTGCAGCAGCAGCATCTGGGTCATCGGCTGATTTTTCATCAGATGCATTAAGGCCGTCGAGTGTGCTCGTATACGCGAAAGTTTAAACAATCTGGTCGCGCGCGCGTTGAGCCTATACGAGAGAAAAGTTGGCGGAAAGAGCCATTACTCGGAGCTGGCTTATTGATTATTGATACTCGAGAGGGAGAGAGGAGCGGCCGATTTCCCGAATAAATTTCGTCCGTCCCCACACGCTGTATATCGTGTATCAGCAAAGCGGGGGTTGTTTGCGCGAACGCGATCCGACGCTGGCAAAAGTGTCGTGTCGGAGTCCCCCCTCCCCCTCTCTGCGCGTGATTGGCTGTCAGGCTCCGGAGCTTTTTATCGCCTATATACGCCGGAGATAAGCGACGAAAGCACGCACACGCACGCACACACACACACACACACACACACACACACACAGAGGCCTACGTCCTTGAGACCACTCGCCGAGCGAAACAGATACGTTTCTCGCCCTCGCCTTCTCGTACTGTATATAGGAGAGCCGGCGCTAATCGAACTTTTTCTTCTCGCGACGCGCTTAATTAACGAGGCCGGGGCGAGAAAGAGCGGCTAAAAATACACTTGTTGCTATAGTGCAACATTGCCGCCGGACCACATAATTATGGCCTCGTTTTCAGAAAAAGCCCGCGGACTTTATTTCCTGCATCGCTCTTAATTTCGCCGACAACTCGTCTTTATTTCTGCCGCGCGCGGGGCTAACCAGGATCTAACGTCCTCTCCTCTATATGCTCTCTCCGCGGCAACGAGCTATCGATTCGTAAAAATTTCACGAGTGATATAGCGGATACGCGCGGGGCACGAAATTTCAGCGATGGAACGATAATTCCGCCCGGATTGAATAATGCATCAGGCGGCATCAGGCGGCGATTTGTGCGATGCATATCTGAGCGTACGCAATTAAACAAAGGGATACGCAGTTCTATACTAATTCGAGGATCGCCCCTCGTTCGAGCAGCCGCAGAAGGACGTAACACATATACTTAATTCGCTTATCTTTATTACGGGCGACAGGTGGCTTCTTTAATAATGTCCGCGTGAACGGCGTGTCGGATCGCGCGCGAGCTGTCTTTTCTTATTCGCGCTTGTATGCACTCGCTCTCTGGCACGCGGCGCCGCACGTAATGCATCCTTCTAAGGGTTCATCCGCGCGGCTGCGATCCACTTTTCATAATGTGATATTCATTTTCATAATGGCACGAGCGCGCGCCGATGCAGACTCGCGGGGCCGTGTGTATAAGGCGCGACCAAACTGTTGATTGCAGCGCGAGGGCTGTACAGCGGCCGCTAACGAATCGGAGGAAAAAAGTAAAGGCAAACGAAGCGGCGACTGTTGCATAAAAGATGGCCCGTAATTTCGGCGGCGCGGATTGCATAATCGCGGCTATTGGAAATTTTAACGATGCATTTTCTAGATGCTGAAAGATTCATTGTCTGCCCGCCGCCTCGGGCTCTTTGAGCGCTGCTCTCATTTTCCTCGCAGCGGCGTCGTATAATCCGCCGACGCTGAGGCTCACCTTTACGTCTCCCTCTCGTAAAAGTGACCGAAAATCAATGAGCGCGAGTATATAGCGACCAACAAGTGGTTAAGCTACTGCCGCGGCTGCATAACGGCGAAATTGCTGCGCGTCTCGATTGCAGTCGTCGCTCGCTTTCTCTCGCTTTTTGTCTCGGCCCCCGCGCGCGTTTCTAATTGCGAGAGAGATGCGTCCCTTTTTGCGCGGACTATTCAGAGACGCGGCTTGATTGAAGCGCCGGCTGTGTGTATGTGTGGCTCCTTATTTTCCTCGCTGCGCTGCGGCGCGACGGGGGACGATGATTACGCGCGGTGTTCTCTTTTTCCTCTCTGCTCTGCGGCTTTGTCACCCGATGGCGTCTCCTACTTTTTTTTTAATTCCTCATCGTCTCCGCTATAACACACCGAAAAAATCACCGATCGCCGCGTATCGGCGCTTCGTTACAGTTTGTTCCCCGACGCGAGAGCGCAGATGAGGATCGCGCATTATGCAAAGTGCACAAAAAGCTGAGGCGCACAATGGCCAGTGTGTCCGAGAGCGGGCGATTGTTACGCAGGCTCTATCTTTTATTAGGCGGCCATTGTTTGCCGCGCAATAGCCGCGCACGGCCCATTTCACGCGAACACATACGTCGCTGCCGTTTTCTAAAACGGCAGAGAGTAAATTTTTTTTCCAAACGAACGCTCACGATTGATCGTCAGCGATTTTTCGAGGTCGAACCCTTTGTGCACGGCGCGCGCTCTCTCTCTCTCTCTCTCTCTCTCTCTCTCTCTCACGCTCGTCGCGTGAACAGTATAGCATCAGCATCAACAGGGCGCGAGAGAGCCGTGCGAGGAGAAAGAGAGGGTGAGAAAGAACGACGCTCGTTCATTCGACGTTATCGATCCCCGCCCCTCTCCACTCCCGCCGTTCGCCAAATGCACTTCTCCGCCTCGTTCACTGTACACTCTCTCTCTCTCTCTCTCTCTCTCTCTTTCTCGCACACACACGTACCCACGTCGGCCCCCGCCGTTTTTCGCTGACTTCCTTTTATTTTAGCCAATAATGCACGCCAGCAGCAGCAGCGAGAGCTGATCGATCCCGCCACGCGGAATCCTCGAGCTTTCGCAGGGATTCACGCTTCTCTCTCTTGAGCTAGTGTACATAGCGCCGATTCGGATATACGTAAATTGCTTTTGGGGTGCTGGCTTTCCCCCCCCCTCTCTCTCTCTCTCTCTCTCTCTCGGCGAGTGACGAAGGACATGAGCCGTGGCACACTTGGCGTAATTCGGATTGTTTTTTGCGCGCCCCTTTTCTCTCTCCTCGTCGCTGCGCGACTGACGAACGACAATTATACTTTGGGGAATCAATCCAATTTGTACGCGCACTAGTCGAGGGGTGATCGCTCCTGCAAGTGTGCACGCCGGGAGCCTCTCCCGCATGTATATGGCTGGCCGGAATTTTCGAAAGTTCGAGCGACTTTTCGGGTATAGCGCCAATCGGCAATCGCGATAACCTTCCTCTCCCAACGACTCCGGAACACATCCGCACCGACGGAATATTCCGAAAAAAGGTAGTACACGTAGGTGTATCCGAACCGGCTCCGATGAAATATTCATACACACGCGCGCACGCGACGAGCTTGCAGGAAGCCAGCGCGTCGACGTGATTAAGAATAAGGTAGGGAAAAAGGAAGACGAATATACACAAGCGGCTCTCTCGTCATCGTCTTTTTCGAGAAACGCGATCGCGCGCTCGCGCGCACCGTTAGGCACGACATGCAACAGATATAAAGCCAAACGGGCGAGAGGGTATAGGGGGTGGGGGTGGGGTGGGGGGTCTATATAGTGATTATGCCGTTATTCCGTGTCCGACGCTTGCGAGGCGCGCACATGGCGCGCAAGCAGCTGCTGTCCGTTACAGGAAATGAAATACTGCGGCTACCGGGTGATTCATGAACGTCGATATCTCGCGACTCGCCCTCCCGCGCGTATCGCTCTCTACTCCTTCAACGCGTACACACACACACACACACGCGCGCGCGCGCGCGCGCAGGGACGCAGCTGCATCTACCTGCGTTTGTTACGAATAGGCGCCCTTAATTCTATTAATGTCGCGAAATTGATAGTGATGAAGGTCCCGGATCTGACCGATTATAGCGATTGCTCTCTGTTTGACGAAAAATACCGTTATCTGATACCAATCGCGATTCTGATGTAAGACACAAAGTTAACAATAACAAAGCTCTTGCTCAACAGCGCAGCTGAGCGCTTCCGATAGCACTCTGCAACGTTGCTGAAACTTCTCACATTAGACATCGCGAGGCTTTAGTTCGAATCGCCCCAAGAGTGTACAGCGTCACGGAGGGTGTGCTTAATCCCCCGCTGCAACAGCGCTACGCTCTCGTATCAACGATTCTGCGCGCCGATAAGAAAACCTATTTCCTTTCGATTCGATCAACATCCTTCTGTGCGCTGTTTAACCGGGCTGTTTGTCTGAATAATTGCAGATAGAGGAAGAGAGGGAGAAACTATATCGAATATTCCGACTGCGCGTAAAGTTCCATCCCGGCGGACCTTGGGCGCACGTGATTCTATAAAAATACCAAAAACAGAAGCGCAGCCGTTCCGGATTTCATTTCCTCGAATGATTCGCAGTCGAATTTTCGAGTTGATTAAATTTCCTCGAGAGTGAGAGAGGTCGCGTCATATCCCCTGATTACTTTTCCTTGCTACAGTGTCGCCGCGCTGCAGCTTTTGAAATAGCCGCGCCTTATCGCGTAGGTATGGATCCGAAAAATTTTAATCACTCCGGGGGATGGCGCAGCTACTTTGCCGGTGATTACCGTGATTTATTACCGCGAGCCCAGAGCGATGGAACTGACGCGCGCCTTGAGCCTCCCAAATTAAGATTCTACGTGGCCTTTAATTGCAACGGACGCGGCGGAAGACGGCCGAGGGGGAGCGATACGGCCGCAGACTGGCCGAGGGAAAGAGATAAATGATCTGCGGCTTACGCCGCGCTTAGCTCCGAAATGAAAGGATAAGTTGGTCGCGCGCGCGGAAAGGAAATCAGAGAGATTGCGCCTGATCAGACTCTCATCGGCTTCTCCCCGATCGACCCTCTCCGACCATAATAGGTATATAACATATGCTCACGGCCCGTTCTTGCTTGCAGGCTACACGCACGAGGCCTGGATAAACCATGAGGAGCCGCCGAAGTACGCCACCCTGCGCTCGGCCGCCGAGCTCGCCCGGCCGATGGTCCCGTCGCCGACGCCCTCGCACCACCACCAGCACCAGATCCACGAGCACCAGCAGGAGCCGCACCCCGAGAGCTCCGAGCACTCGCTGCCCCAGCAGCAGCAGCATCAGGGGGCCGCCCTGCCGCCCCGCAAGAGCATGGCCATGTGCTTCACCAGCACGGGCACCGCCCTCTCGCTGCCCCCGAAGAAGAAGGACATCTACCGGCCGTACAGCCTGCAGCCCTGCGAGATCCGCACCTCGGCCGAGGAAGACCTCTCGGCCGCGCAAGCCATCCTCGACCTGAGCGCCTCGCCGGCGGCGCCCACGCACTCCATCTTTATCCACACGCTCTCGCCGCCGCCGCCGCCCCAGCCACAGCCGCAGCCCATCCCGGTCTCCGTTCTCGTGCCGGTGCCGCAGCAGCAGCAGCAGCAGCAGCAGCAGCAGCAGCAGCAGCAGCAGCAGCAGCAACAGCAGCAGCCCGTCGCCGTGAGCACGAGCCAGCCCGAGCCGCAGACGGCCCAGCCCCAGTCGCCGGCCACCGCCGAGGTCCCCGGTGGCCAGCAGTCCAACAAGACCGTGGCCTACACGTACGAGGCCTTCTTCGTGTCGGACGGCCGCTCCAAGCGGCGCTCGAGCAACGCCGCGGTCCCTGAGAAGGAGGCCGCCGGGCAGCCCGACCGGCCCAAGTTCACCTGCACCGAGTGCGGCAAGCAGTACGCGACCTCGTCGAACCTGTCGCGGCACAAGCAGACCCACCGGAGCCTCGACTCGCAGTCGGCCAAGAAGTGCATCCACTGCGGCAAGGCCTACGTCAGCATGCCCGCCCTGGCGATGCACGTCCTCACCCACAAGCTGGCCCACAGCTGCGGCGTCTGCGGCAAGATGTTCTCGCGGCCCTGGCTGCTGCAGGGCCACCTGCGCAGCCACACCGGCGAGAAGCCCTACGGCTGCGCCCACTGCGGCAAGGCCTTCGCCGACCGCTCGAACCTCCGCGCCCACATGCAGACCCACTCGGCCGACAAGAACTACGAGTGCTCGCGCTGCCACAAGACCTTCGCCCTCAAGTCCTACCTGAACAAGCACCTCGAGTCGGCCTGCCTGCGCGACGACGAGCAGGGCTCGACGGGCGCGCCCGCGGTCGGTCAGCCGCCCCCGCACCAGCTGCCCAGCGCCAACAACAACCGGGGATTGTAGCAGTCCCAAGCCGCGGAGGCGCCGGGGGACGACGCGCCCACCTGCGAGAGCCTCAGCTAGCGTAGTTTATTGTAAGACCTGACCGGCTAACTCGTCGATCTGAGAGGTATTTATGCGACCTCACTCACGCGGCCGAACGCCTGATACATGCCCGCGGCTCAGCCGGCTACACCCACACCCACACACCGCACACCGCGCACCACACCTCACACACAGACATACCCACGCGCGAGGCGCGCGCGAGGAGGTTCCGCTGCAGTAGGTTATAAGTAGAAAAGTGCCAGTACCATGTAGATGAGATGATTATCTTTAACATTGACTAAAGAAACGTCCAGTAAGTTTAAGTGTATAATGAAAAAGAAAGGGAAAATAAAAACGTCGCGGGAGGAATAAGAGAGCGAGAAGAAACGAGTCCACGCGGACGACGATGCAGTCTAGTCACTCTAGTCGAGATTACTAAAACGTACGTTATTACATAGTATATATTTCCTAGGATACGTAAATGAAACGTCTCGCTCTCTCTTTCTCGAGACCTCGAGTCGAGAGCCAGGTCGTATACACAAGCACACACAATCACACACGACAGATCGATTCGTTTATTTGTTCGATTTCGTTATCCACAATATGTACCGCACAGCGAATCCGTATTATACTTGCAAGCTGACGATTTGGGGAAATACGCGGCGAAGACACGCCGGGAAATCCCCGGAAAAAAGCGGGGCTGGACGAGCGCGGGGTACAAGCGGGTCGTTGATCACATAATATTATCGACGCCGTCGCGATTAGCGGTCCGTCGCGTCGATAAGGCTCTGGCGCTAAGCACGACCGCGTCGATCGTCGTGTAATCATCGTACGGGATTTGTGGATGAAGTGCCTTGAAATTGTCTTGAGGCTTTTTTTTTACGTTAATTAAAATGTCGAGCGGTCGCGGCGAAGTACTGCGGCTGCGCGCACCTTTATCAGCGAAAATTCTTGGCTGCTCTGCTGAGAAATCCCGCCGCCCTCGGCGCCGTTTTAATCAAAGCAGCCGAGATTCGCCTCTAGCCTACTTTCCGGCGCACCATATTTGATTCTAAAGATTTTTCGGGGCTCTAGCCCTCGCGCGCTTCGTGGGATTCCCCGGTGTCCGTCGGCGCGCGTCGGCTTATTATGAAAATTATAAATACAGCGGATAAAGCAAGAGAGAGCGGAGACGTTGGTTTAAAAGGACATGCATTCACACTTACTTACGTATGCACGTACATTCATAAACACTAACGCAATATGTAAGACTTAACCAAGTAAAAGCCCTAAACGCGTATGCAATAACGACTTAAGGTTTAAAACAAATAAACAAAAAAAAAAATTAGTGCAACACCAAGTAACTAAGCGCGCGGAGGACGAGGAAGAAGATATGCGACTATTATATTATTCTTCGGCTCTACGTACAGGGCACACGGTTGAATATGCCAAGCATTGTAAATCGTCGATATAAACCACTAATACACCACGTATTATGGTATAAACTTCTTTTGTTAAACTTTACTAGCGAGCAATATTAACTCGAGGCGCGACATAAGCACGTACGGTCAAAGCAATGTTTCGACACAACGAATTAAACTTTAATCTAGAGAAAAGCGAACATCGAAAAGATATAACGACGACGCCCTTTCGAAGGAGATTCAAAGATATTTCCCCTATCATACATAGATACGCATATACGATTCCGCAATAACCGATATTTCGACCGAGCGATACAAATCCGCGTGCGAGAGTTGACGATTCCCGCGTATACTTGAAACTTGCGAGCATGCCGCCGTGTTAGAATGTTAGTATATATAAGTATGTGGCGCTTCATGCAGTGATTAGGCTTATCAAAAGAGTCGAGCGTTTGTTATCGAAGAAAAAACTAGTCAAAACTTGGCTCTGAGCCGCTTCGGAGCCGTTATGCCCGCGTACTTGCCGACTCCGAGGATATGATTGAGAATAAATTGCGTTCGATTTTTCGGAGAAGAAAATAGGTGCTTTCAAGTCAATAAAATTATCTTTTTTTTTTAGATGATAGTATTATACGGTCGCGAGCTGGGTCAATTACGAGAGGACATTTTAAAACACAATTATGTACCAAGTCAACGCGGAGCTAACGAATCTAGTCAATATTGTAAACGGGAAATTCGGAACAGCGGCGCCGAAGCGACTCGAGTCTCGAAAGAACGTCCGCGAATTATACAGAGAATTATGTAAAGTATAGTGAGTCCCAGGCGCCGTGCAATTAGTTGACTTACATGCGCGAGCTCGGCGGAAGCGAGCGAGCAGCCATCACACATACCGATCCTCTAGAGATTTTTCGATTGACGTTAACGTAGAAATTTACTTACACGCTTATATTATACATTCGCGTGTATGGGAGTGTCACTGCGCAACGAGAGAGCAATCTTTTTTTATATGAATAAACGATAATTTTACTACATTACACACACACACACGTATATATATATATATATATATATAATATATGAAAGGATTATCGCGAGGCGTCATTAGCAAAAAAATGCGCGAGATAAGACATATTAAGGCTGTAGAAAGAAATAAGCATGATGTGTATAGTAGGCGATTTGACGCAATATATTTTTGTTCTCGAGCGTTTAGAGTCTGCGTGTGTATAAGTGATTGAGCATGATGTGTAATATATAGGTATTTAGAAGCAAGATCTGTAGGAGATTTAAAAGATATACAAAAGAGAAAAAAAAACTAGTCGAAAAGTATCCCAAAGATCGAACAAACATTATGAAACAAAAAAAAACATGCGAAAAGGGGCGAAACGTGCCGAGCGATATTAGATTACTATTACGCATCTACTGTAGAGCAATACATTAAGCAATGATCTGTATTGTGTCATTGTGTTATCTTTAGTTCATATAAGTATATAAGAATCAGAGACTATAAGACACGTTTCTACATCATGAAAGAAAAATTTAAAAAAGCAAGACATCTTCATCCAGACGTCCGTATTTTAGCAAGCACTATTATTATACACCAATTTATTCGAAAGTGCGGTAACGTATGATTATTACAAGCAACGAAAAGCAAATGCAGAATTTTGATATTTAAGCAATTTTAGAACATAAAGCCTTTATTTGAAGTCACGTTGTGCCAGCTTACTTGTAAATAGTGTAACGTGACAGCTCCGTACTTAACATTCCGTTAATCAATTTATTTGAGTCTTGGTGTGATTGATTAGTTGGTTTGCTTATTATACGTGTTTTTTGCGATGCACACTGTTGGATCATTGATCAGCAGCAAAATGATCGATGATCCCACGACTATGCAACATATACATTATAATTATCGAGCAACCCCGTTCTGATTTATTCTATTTATTATTATGATATACAGCATTCATTATTGCTATACCATTATTTATATACAAGTATTATTTAATTATTTACGTCGAAAACACTCATTATTATTATTTATATTATGATTAATTAATTATTATTGATGTTTTATGTGAAACAATGTTTTTTTGCATTACAAACCATTGCAGTCATTTTATTATTTCCACACTCTTACGTCACCACCACCATCCTTGATTTGCATCTCATTTCAACATGTTCAACTCATATATTATACATTCGTGCGCAGTGTTATACACCTATATTTAATTATGAACATTATTTTTGTGATTTAATATTGATATTTATGCTAGTACAACGATTTTATACAACGACCGAGATGATAGCGTACTTTTTTTTATAAAATAATGTCGATTGCCACATTCTTTTCGAGAGCAGCATGTTTTAATATCATGCGCGAGTCCCTCTTTTTTACATGTAGATTATATAGCTTGTGTAATGCTAGTCAGAGGGGAATATGTGGAGCGCAAAAAAGCGGAAAAAAGCCCGGGGATAAGCGTGCGCATAATTTTCGTGCTTCGAACGTGCGATATTATTTTTCTAGTAGCCAATTAATATTCGCGAATCCACGTGCGGGCGGGGGGGGGGGGGTGAAGGTCAAGAGTATTGAAAGCGAATATCTTATACAGGACTCGTTCCGAGATCCTCCAAGTGTGAAAACACAAAGTGCAATGACGCGGAAGTGGCATAGTCGTGATCGTTATATCTATGGTTCCTCTCTGCAGTGTTTTTAAAATGTAAATGCAGCCGAAACGGCAGAGAACGAAGAGAATGGTCAAAATCGTTGTTTTGGGTTTTTCAAATTTCGATTGGATTTTTTACAAAATTTCGGAATAAGGTATAATGAACGTGGATTCGCGATTTTATAAAAGAGATTTGAAAATTCATGGGTACAAAAGCGACTTAAGAAAACGATTAGTATAGTGATAAACAAATCCTGCGATATGACATATGCGACGCTGATTGAGGTATCTATACATATTTACGAGAAGTTTTAATTAGATACGCAAAAAAGAGTTTACACATAGCCTTGGCCTTAAATTTTTCGTGGCTGTGTAAGTGTAAGTAATTCTAACGAGGTCGTAACGTTTATACGTTCGGCGACTTTTCGGCTTCCACTCTTTCGTCTAATGAATCTTGTATTACTCTGTAACCGACTTTGTATCGCGCAAGGCAATTTCGTTGTCGAGACCAAATAGTTATATACATTGCTGCTAAAAGTTACACGAAACTCTCTGAAAATTTCTCTTTCGATGTTCTTCATTTTTCATAGATGTGTACCTACCACTTTCTCGTTTCTCATAATGAGCTTCCTTTATCTGCTTTCAAAAGCTTTCGCAGCTCTCTTTACTGATTCTATACTTTTGAAAAACTCTATAAGAGATCCGCACCGTTCGCTGCAGATCTCCGCTTCTCCTCTGCTAACGACATAATCTGTCAATCGCTCGAAACCTCAATTAGAACACTCGGACGAGAAGGAGTCCCGCTCAAGCTCAAGCGAGTTATGACGCTGAAACTAACTTTGCATTGCTCTCTCTCCCGCGGAGAAATCAAGCCAGCCAAGTTCGATTCGGCGAAACTTTTCGAGCGCGACTACTGCGGGAACTAAAGGGATATCGAATGTATAAATAATGCAAACAGAGGCAGAAGGCAAAGTTTCTTTTTTCGAGCGAGTTGATGAGCGCCGCATCGAATAGGATTTGCGTCCAATAGGGGATTCCCCGGACTGTATTATACTCTCGCGGCTCCTTTCGGCAACAGCAGGGGGGCGCCAAGTTTCGCCCCTTTCCTTCTATCGCGCTAATTAATCTGAGCTCGAACTTCACGGCACGCTATATACGACTTTATCTCGATCTCCTATGCGCGCGTGTGACTTCGCGGATGTGCTTGTGTGATGCGCCTGTGTGCAGTACTTCTAAGACTGCGCGCGTGTGTGTTTTTCCCGGCTATCTCGATAAGTCCCAGTCTCCTAGACGTCCCTTCCAAAAGCTATAGCGCTATTCTGTACATACACTATACTTCTAAGAGTTTTTTAGGATACGTGAACATACGCGTGCTATGTATTTTCTCCTATTATTATTATATAAGCGGATCGGGATGCTCGTCGTCAACCTGCCATCTGGTGGTCAGATCGATTACCATTGATACATTATTAAAGCTGCAGTTTGTATAAACGACGCTGTGTAACATAATTATACCTATAGAGTACTGTATATTATGCATGCTTATAATGGAATTCGCAAGTAATCTCACGATGAACAACTTAGTTGGACGGGAGGTCTTCAGTTTACTAGGCGAATCATCGGTCGTTTCCAAGTCAATAGCAATTACACTATATAGCCTAGGAGAAAAAAGAAGCTTATATTTTCAGCGATCAATGAGATGAAAAAAAAAGAATCGTGCGATTTCGCTGCTTCGACGGTATATGACCATCGAGGGCCGTAGGCCAGTTATTTATACTGGGGAGCATCGCGATTTTTCTTCTCACTCTCTATACTTCTCTCTATCGCCGCGCGTTCCATGCGAACGTCTCATTCTCGTGTCTGTATCGTCTGTGTATATAGCTATATATCTATAATACTACGTAGTCCGTCGTTCTCGTAGCTCGATATTATCCAAAAGCTTTTGGCTTGCCACTCGTTTCTTCCGCTATTTTATCGGCTTGTCTCTGCTCTGAAACGATCCCTCTCTGTACTATATACCTATACATAGCACCCAACCTGCGCTTTCTATGCACATGCAGCGTATGCAATATTCTCTTTCTCTCTATATCTTCCATCTGTGTGTCTGTCGACTTTCTCTCTTTCTCTCGGTATATGCGTCGATCCTCTCCTTCCATTTGGGACCTAAAGGGGCGATAATATGCTGCAACACAATATAAAAGCCGATTATATACTCGAAGGACGATCTCTCGGACTCGAGTCTACTAATACTTATCGAAGCCGTGTTCGACGAGGAGGCGTTGTTAACGTTCTGGAACACGCACAGATCGCTGCAGTACTGCAGCTATGCGTACGGAGGGAAAATCTTCGGCATCGCGCACTCCTTGCGCTGTGCTCAATATAGCCGCGGGTGTGTAATGCACGTAAACGAGCCAGTTCCGCGCGATATATATCGCCTCCTCGTTTAATGGCTCTCGAAGTCCGGAGCACACGATAGAAACAAAGAGATTATCGTCAGACTGATTTAACAAAGCGCATCTTGCACGCGAGGGAACAGTTCGATTAAGTACGTTATAGTTATATATTTATAAACGAGAAACAACAACAACAAACAAAACATATATTATATATAATATATATATATATATATATATATATATATATATATATATATTATATACGTCGCCTGCTTATGTAACGACCCAACGGAAGAGTCTGCATTAATAGTGATATAAACATAAATATAAATATAAATATAAATATATATATATATATATATATATATATATATATATATATATATATATATATATATATATTATTCTTAATATACAATTAGAGTTGAAATTATATATATTATATAAAAAATATTATATTATTATATGCGCGCGCGACAAGGTCTAAAAGCGTATACATGGACTTTAATCGGAAAAAATTATGTAACACATGCAACTGTAAAGTTTAGCCGCGAGGTTGCCAACTCGTACCAAGTGTACTCAGATATACATAGATAAAAACTGTACACACAGCGCATCGCGTTCTCGACTACTTTTATTTCAAAATGAAATCGACGAGTTCGACAGTCCCCGCACACAGGACTGAAATAATAATGTCACACAATACCTTCTTCACTGAAGTGCATTTCGATGTCTCCTAATACATACATTATATAATATTGTCTGTCATGTACGAAATTCACGAGTACGAGTCGATCGATTGACACGATGCGCTAATTAGCAAACGTATATATAACATTACACGTAGTGTAGAGAAAAAATTAGAAGTGGGCATGTGAGAGATGGACAAATGGAAAGATGAGTGAAACCTTTGATGGACTCCGTCGATAAATAATTAAATGACTATATAATATAACTTAGACGAAATGCGCTTATTGAGAAACAAGTACGATTGAGCTGTAGAGAATATAATATTATACGATGTGTTCAAAGATGTTTAGTCCACGAAGAAGTAGTATCAAAGACGTGCACAAAACGACGATGCTATGATGTTAAGGATGATGAATGTTTCGTTACTTTGTAGTGTCCCATATAGGTCTGAAAATTCAACATTCACCGTCAAGTCAATAATCACTGCAGAAGATCAATAAGCGGTACACGCATTGAATTCGAAATTACTTGAATTCCGACAACGACACATTCATGATACACAATGTAGAATTTAATTCCCCCCTATATAGCGAGAGAGAAAAAATACGACGTTCAGCTGACGCAGCGCTAATAGCTTTACACGAGTAAAAGTAAAGCAATAAATTATTCCGATTAAATTTATTTCACCAGTCGAATAAATGCTAATTACGTTTATTCAGCCTTTTTGGGATTTAAGGTTAGTTTGCAATTGCCGATTGCGCCTTGCTAACATTTGCATTATTATTCGCCGCGGGTATAATATATAATTTATTCAGTTACGGTTTATCACGCCCGCATGTTTTTGAAATGCTTTATGCTACTATATGTTTCGCGTATAATTTGAAATTCGATTAGAATAATTACATACAATATGCAATATATACCTGTAATCAAATAGAGTTACATTTACTGCTATAGAGTTTCTGATACATTTAGAAGACGTTAGTGAAAACTTATTTAAATGCTCCATTACGTTTTTATAGTGTTGAAAGATAGTGTATTTTTTACCGAGGTTTGCAAAGTAATAAATTGAGGAAGCAATATATAAAAGTAATATTAAAAAATAAACAGATATTTTGTGAATTAAAAAATAATGTATTTACAGCTATTGTAATAAAGAGTATTAGATTTAAATATATAGTCTTGTTTTTATTTATTTCATGATTTATATATACGGTTGATGATTCTTAATTTCAATGTTATGCGGGATTCTGTTGGTTTTTTCCTTTCGTTAATTGTGTTGTGAAACATTTCAAAGGCAATCGTGAAGTAAGTTTTAATGAATAAATTGCCAGGTTACAATTGTGATCGCACATGCAAAAGAATAAAATGAGTTAGTGTTGCAATCAACATGCTTTCGCGTCCTCTGTATAATATGCAAACGCCGTAAATAAAGGTGCATAAATATTTTGATCCATTTCAAGGGGATTTTCCTGCTGTTTAGCAAAGTCTATTTTAGATAACAAATACAAGTTGATTTATAGCTTTGAGAGAATGTTTTAGATGTAAATATCGTCGCATACAGCATAAAGCGCCTTTCAATGACAGATATTTCAATGTTTGAGTGATTAAACTTCTTACCGTGCAATCAATAACTCATGAGTTTTTGAAACAGTGAGGACCAACATTGTAAAAAAGATCAAATTGCCGAAAAACGATCCAAGATTATTATTAGTCACAGAAAGCGACGTAAAATATTATAATAAACATGGAAACATTTGTTATTGAAATGCTATTATATCTCGCGCGAAAAATAAGTTCATCGTAGATGGACTTGTTGATGGCTGCACCTCAGACAGCAGAGAACCACCTGTAACTGCGAGTTAAGATTAGAAATGATTACGCTTTTCCGCATTCATTGAGCAAACTCTCCACCAAAGTCGTCTAAAGTTTCGTCTCACTCTCGTAGGAAAAATGAACCGAAAACGGAAGCATTCTTTTTTCTCTCGGTGCGATCTCGAAGTACGAGCGCGATAGAGAGAATAATCAACAGGTGAAAAAAATTGCAACAGATGTAAGTAGTATGTAGGAACGATTGGTCGCGCGTTATTTCGCCACTTTGCAAGTGTGAGGAAACCTTGGAAGCTTGATTAGTGCGTATAAAGCAAAGAGAGGTATATATTAATGATTCTAATTCTAACGATAAACGAGTATGCATATAAATGTGCGAAAATATGAAAGGCACGGCGTCTATATTTAGCGTACGATAAAAATAGAGCGATTTACCAAGTAAAAAATAGATTTATATTATATAACTTTAAAGATAATTACTGGCAAGTGCTGGGCTACCGGCGGGCCAATATTCAATAAATATCGGTGTGCGAAGCTAATTTCCGTTCGGAAGGCGTACCAATCGTTTTATTGTGTATTGTATACTGTATACGGCGATTGTAATTTTCCGGAAGCGACGTATATTTATAACAAACGAGACTACACCGGCAGCGAGCTGACAGGCGCACGAGCGATGCAGCGCAGAATAATCGTAATAACTTCATTATTCGTTTCTCCGCGACCATCAGTAATTTTCGGCAATTAGAGCTGAGCGGCGACGAAACGGAAAAAAATTCGAAGCCGCACTGGATAATTGCCTCGGCTCGATTAATGAAATTTTTCGCGCGCGCATCGAAAATAAAAAAAAATCGATCGACCCCCACAGCTGCATCAGCCAGCTCCGCGGCGCACACGCGATCTCAGTGAGTGTGTGTGTGTGTGTGTGTGTGTGTGTGTGTAGCAGAGCTGGTGCTGGCCCAGGCGCAGTGCCGGAGCACACGCTTGCATACGAAATATGTCGTGCTGCATCGTTATAGGCGTGCCTGGCACGTGACTGCCATTATTGATCGGACGAAAGTGCGACGAGAGCAGGCGACGAGAGAGGGTAGGGATCTCGAGCCGCCGCGAGGGGGTGTGTGGGTGTTGTACGCTACTGTGCAGGAAGAGCGATTCTCCCTCTCGTCGGGAGCGCGAGCGCCGATCATTCGGTCGTAACTCGCGTACGCGCGTTAGAAGAAAAATCGAGGCCCGCTCGATCGCGGCCCGCAGTCAGCGAACGATGTGTACACGGTGTATATTATCCTGATGTGCTGTCTGTGTGTCGAGGGCGACGTAAAGAGGAGTCGTGCGTTATTCTCTCCGGTACCGTTTTTGGAAATTGTTTTGGCTAATGGGCCGTGTGATGCCGCCGAGCTATTCAACTTGAATTCGAATGATTTTAGGCTTCCAATGCGTCAGCCGCCCACAAGTTTACTTCTACCGGGATCGAAAAATTTGCACATCGTTGGCTGAGGCGCTGCTCGAGTTGCGCGTTCGACCGAGCATCATCGAATATAAGGAAAGAGATGGACGAAGCAGTAATTCGAAAAACGACCTATTCTTACGACTTATTCTTTGTGCATAATGTTTTGTCGCGATACTTATCTTTCTTGTAAAAATGTCTGTGCGAAAAGGCTGTTGATCGTTCGGAGCGGCCGTCGCAATTTCTCGGAGACGCAATTTATAAGCAATTGTTGGATAGCGAAGTGATGAAAACAAAGCAATGTATATTATGCACGCGAAAAAAGCACGCAAAATATTAATACTACACTTTAAGATCTGTCAATTTCGGAGAGAAGTTCATTTTACTTTGATGTTCTATATTATGATGTACGATTCAAGATTTTTCGCCAAATTAGAGTCAATGAATATTCGTCAATGATCCTACTCGCAGTCAGGACCGAAGAGAAAAAACAATAGTCAATGAACACCAACGTGTAATAATGAAAATTCTGATGTAACCAAAAGCAATTTTCTACAAGCGTGCTGAAGTGCCTAAAACATTACATGTTATTATTTTTAATCGATTCAACGTCGATACTCGAATGAGGCCTGTAAACATTATTCCTTGGAAACGTCAACGTGAAATCGTTAAGGAAACATCGCGTCGTTATATTATTATTATTTTACACTAACGCAACGTTCATATTTTTCGATGAAACTAAATTGAACAATAAACGTCACAAGCAATATATGTTAAATATATACATTACTGTATAAAGACGTGCAATATCTTGAAGGATTAAGCAATCGAGGACAAAAAATCCAGGCTATATAGAAAAGAAATATTGATATTCGTTATTATAATAAATTATCACGTGGGAGCGCAGAAAAATGTATCGATACGTAGCAACGAAAAAAAATGTCAGCGAAGCAACGAAAAACAAGTCCGCCAAGTAACTTACAACGAGATCGATAGAAGGAAATAAAAATAAAAAGTGCGAAGTCACGATGAGCCGGACGTTTCGCACAAAGCGGACGTACACGTAATATACAGCAAAAACTCATCGATCATACAAAAAGGGGGCAAGAGGTTCGCGGTCTAAGAAGTTAAAGAGCACCTACATACATCTCTGTAAAAAAAAAACCGGCTCAATAGTATGCGAATACAGAAAACTCGAGCGCATGCCTATCTCGTGGGGATCCTTCCGAAGAAGAATTAGATGAAGAAGAAAATCAGAGCAAACGTTACCGCGGATCAAACGGATCGAAAATTACCGAGTTATAATATATAATAAAACACAAGAGTATAATATAAAGAACATCGCGGAGAAGATCATTATACAGGGCGGGAGAAAAAAGCCTCGACTGATATTTCAAGGATATTGTTCCGACTGGATGTCCCAAGGAAGCCGGGGTATTCAAAAGCAATAAATGACGTAGGGCGGGGGATCGTCGGCTCGCACAAGAGTAGCGCACGATCCCGAAGCATAAGTATAATATTAAACGTAGGGCAAAATAATAGTACGTAAGAACGAGGAGCGACTTTTTAAAAATAAATGCTTCTTTGTAGTAAAACGGAGTGAAACGAGGTGAGAGAATGCGGCGTAGAGGACCTTTGTAAAATTGTATGGGATGCATGTAAATTGAGCAAATAATATATTTGAACAAACGAACCGGTGTTGTCACTTTTATGGGACATACTTATAGTTTGGGTTTCTTTCCCTTTGAACCGTCGAAGCCGAGTCGATTATCACTCGCGAGTGAAAATTACTCTTGCGAGACACGTCTTCGAGTGCATTCCACAGAAGTAGTAGACAATAGTTGATAAATATTGTAATCGAAATTGCAGGATAGGAAGAATTATACGCTACTTATTATCGGCTGGCGGAAATTGATCGAGTAGCCTCCCGTTCCATCGAAAAAAACTTTTGTATGAATA
Source organism: Nasonia vitripennis (assembly GCF_009193385.2). Lineage (NCBI taxonomy): Eukaryota > Metazoa > Arthropoda > Insecta > Hymenoptera > Pteromalidae > Nasonia > Nasonia vitripennis. Next base: position 20,618,432 of record NC_045757.1, on the reverse strand, counting down.
AAACCTTGTAGTATTCAAATTAAAGTAGCACTTCTCTCGTTACTAGGGCGTAAAGTTGAACTTTATGCACGGGTAACGATCATAATTTTTTGCCGCGAGTACGTGTGCGAAGCGATTTTACGCATCGTTGAAAACAATGCGTAAGGAAGTACTTTACGACGGATGCGTAATCACATGCACTCGTTAGCGCACAGCTCACGGTGAAAAATAGTTTTGTACCGACATTATTCAAAACGTAACAATAGTTCGTTGAAACTATAACTATACACACAGCTCATAATTTATTCGCGACCGCGAGCATAAACTTTTCAATATTTTTAAAAGCGTGCGACAAAACGATCGTTTTGTCATTGTGTAAACTGGGGTGTCGAATGAATAATACATGAACGATTATTGCACATCTGGGTGAAGAACAAAATGATATATATATATATATATATATATATATATATATATATTATATAAATAACTAATACGTATGAATAACGAACTAAAAAGCAATTCAAATGAGTAAATAAAGCAATGATACTATAATAATCCTTCTCATTATAGGGATGTCGAGTTTTTTCTAGTAGCATTAACTTAATAAGGGACGTATCCATATTTTGTAGCGTTTACTTAAACGACATGATATTCACATAAATATATATTCTATTATATGATATATATTATAAAATAAACATTAAAACAACATAGCGAGCGTAAAAAAACGAATAAAAAGCAATATAGCAAAAGTACGTGTGTTAGAACGAAGGGGGTTGAATTTTTTGAGAAAAACGACGGAAGTCATGGCAGATAAAGGGATGCGATGATGAGAGCAGTGCAGATGCCGACGAAAACAAGAAAACGCACGATAATACTGAGTTAACTATATATATTTATTCTATATATAAAAGATACGTTGAGTTATACAGAATTATAATATGAAAAAATAAAAAAATTCGCGACGAAAATAAGTAATTGATAATATTATATATATATATATATATATATATATATATATATATAATATTATATATCAATTACTTATTTTCTTATATAATGATAATATATGCATTAAAAATTAAACGCATGTATATTGAATACACCAAGAAAAATAATCACGTAGAAGCAATGTTATTTATAATACTTATGTATTAGACAACACGTTGATACAAATGCATGCGAGTATGAGCGATACGCTATGCTGGAATTTGTAGTTTTGCAGGGCCAGAACTGTTATACCATACGTTGCTGTGGAATAACGAAATCTATATGTATATTTGAAAAAGAAAGTTGCGAGAAGAATTATGACGGCTTGAAATAGTGTTTTCCTTTCCTCTTGTTATTGAGACAAATTCTGTTGAGTTCATCGCTTGTTACCGAAAAAGAGACTTGTTTACGATTAGTTTTGCAGAAGAGCGATTTTGAACTGACGAATATATAACTTTTAGACTGGTTTTTTCGTGTTACATTTAGCAAAATATCATTCGAACTTCATTCAGAATATATCTATATAAAACTATTTTAAAAAACGAAGCAAATGCAGTAAAATTAAAAAAAATGAATAATGATATACTTACATAAATCTTTCTCTTCTTCATCAATAACGACTAAATCGTTTAAAGTTTCCCGTTATATTGCAGAATGATAAACACGATAAAATTATCCTAAAACATTGACGAATCGTCACTGAAAGCAGTGATTTGGACGGCTTGCATAGTTTATAGTCTGCGTTTCTGTATATATTAGTCTCGAAAGTAAGTCGAGTCTAACGATAACATTTGGAACCATAATAATAACTGCATGCGACTTAACTTAACTTAGGGCTATACTGCCGCTAAAGCAATACAAAGAGCAATATAGATTATATAGCGAGTTTACATCTTAAAAGGAAATTGATGGTTATAACCAAGCAGCTGTTGCATTAAACACGCGTAAAACGAAAGAATTCAATGCTGGTACACTATTCGATGATCTATAAATTGAAGTATTAAAAACTACTTATTCCTTGTGAGTGGAAAATTTGAGTGACAAAAGGCATATATTGTAGAGCAACGATGTAATAAGGGGCATGAAACGCATAAAATGAGGATCGAGAACTCTACAAAAGCTGAACAAGGCTAGGACGTAAAAAACGTGCGCTTATAAAACAATTATAATATAGATTTACGCGCACTTATATTCTGATGAGCCACTCAATATTATACAACTTATGGTCATAGCTAATAACGAAAAAAAAAACAACTTATTCTAACCGTATAGTGCTAATTGTACGTAGCAATTGCGTAGATGAAAAAAAGCACTGTAATGCCTAAGTACGCTGCTCCAGGCTGGAAACTCGGACTTTTTTCGCATTACCCGCGCGAACAAGGCTGAAATACGTAGGGAAAGCTTTTTCCGTCGTGTCGAGAAACTCTTTACCTCGCCCTGAAACAAAATTCATTATGATGAAGTGAAAGAAAGGCAGGAGTTTACCAGAGGTCGTTGAAACGATTTTTTTTTGTTTTGTTATCATGTTCGAATGTTGTTCTGTGTTCCATTCAATTGCATTGAAAAACTTTTTGCATTATGATGAGTGGGTTATTACTATTCCGTACTAAAAGAAAAAAGTTCGAGTAGAGGAGTTTGGCCTACAAGGTAGTGATATGTAGACTAATTTTAAAAAGTAGAAAGCTAAACAGATATATTGTAGATAAGTATCACTTATAGTGGTTGCGATACTCTCGATTTGTCAAAACTTATTTTCTCGCTGTATTTTCGTAAAAGATCCCAGAGCCTCTATACTTAATAGTACATTGTACAACAAGGGGCGAAAATGGGCTTTTCCAAGCGAGGATGATGTTTGAGCACGAGTGGTAGTCGAGGGTGCCGTAGGCGCCCGAGACGGACACGAGTGTTCAAACATCATCCGAGTCTGGAAAAGCACATTCGCCCTCGTTGTTCACCGTGCTTTTTATAACAAGTGTATAAGGAAGACCATTTGGATCGCTGATGAAGTGGATCGAGAATGGAGTTTTTCGAGTCGTTCACTACGGTGGGCGTGTATAGATTCATATATATGCGTGTATATATATATTTTATTTTATTATTTTATTTATTTAAATATATTTTTAGTAAAGCTTTTAAAATTTAGTAAATCAAAATTTTAATAAACTGCAAATTTTGAAGATGAACAAAAAAAAAATGAATCGAGCGGACCGTTTCGGCCCAGTTTATAGGCGCCGAAAATGGTTTTTTTTATGCACGTGTTATGAAAACATAGTTGTTTCTTCTTAATGTCATTTAAATGGAAAGTTGTAAGTGACGAGAATACGCATATAGATATACTTTTGGAGTTTTCCGTCCATTTTCAATGAAAAAAAACGTGCATATGGATACGCTATCGTTTTTATTTCGTGTTATTAATATATATTGTAGATCGAAACGAAAAATGAACACCTTTTACCGAACTGAGAACAGATTATGTGGCTGACGAATCGAGAGACAATGTTGCGTGCCACCTGATTAATGAACAAAAAAAGTGTAGAAAAGTATTGTAGACCGGTGTGTGACATAAAGCAGAAAATAAAGAATCAATAGTGACGCTAGATGATTAAACTTAAGCTTCGATTTCTCATTAAGAGGAATTCATTTATATTACTAATGAATATTTACATACGTTTGTATTATTTGTAACTAGCTCTAATACAAAACTCCATTGTGCATCGACGCTGTTACATGCAAACTAAAACGAAACAAAAAGTAAAATAATAATGAAAAAAATAGACCGCAAGACGAAACGGTGAAAGAAACGAAAACGAGAAAAGTGCGAGACACGGATAATGAAATCTGAAATTGAAAGTTGCGCGGAATACCGCGACTTTCGAAATGTAACCCAACGGACCGTCATTTTTATTTATTTTTCATTCTATGGATTTTGGAGGCCTCGTCTCCTCTCTGGTTACAAATCTTCTCTCTACTTGTATCTGTCGCTCTTTATCAGGTCTATCTTCTGAAAAAGAAATTAAAGTATATAATGGTACGATATATTTAGCAAAAAGCGAAAATATGACTACCAATGTCGAAATGGTTCCGACGGTGTTGGATGGTAATGTTACGCGACAAAAATGGAAAAAAACGTTGATTGAGCATTGTTATCTATGTAATATGACATAGGATGTTTTGTATTATATTTTCATAATAAATAGAAACGTAGAAAAAATGTATCAATAGTATTAATTCTTTTTATTTCTATACCATGCGCATTCCAAGATTCCTAATTTAAATGTCTTTTTATTAGGTTTCTTTTATAATTTATGTCAAATGAATCGACCATTCAAAATGCTTGTGATGCGAGGATACTCAGGTAATATGTATTTCGTATTTAATTTTACGAGCTCTAACAGAGATGAAGGACTTCATATTGTAGCCGATCTTTGCTTATCATCCAACTCTAAAACACCGAGTTCAACGGGCTTATCTATAGGTGACAATGATTTAGTCAGAATAGCTTCACATTAAGATTAACATTGCAAAGAAACCGATTCTCGAAATCATACACGTGTATGTCTATCAGATTATACATATTTATATAGGTATTAAGGACATTATGCGGCTGCAGTGGTGCTCATTTCGGGATTGTCTTTTACTTAAATTCTATAAATTTTCTGGATCTAGCTAGTAAACGTAAAACCTTCGTTTTTATTAAGATATTATAAAATATCATCGTATGTGAAAAATTAACAAATGTCTAGAGTTTCAAATACTTAAAAAAGTCGAAAGATTGAGAGGCACTGCACACCTATATGTATTGATAGCATGGGATTGAAATTTTGCATTATGTTGCATCTCGAAAAAATACCGCTTTTTCTGTCAAATTTTTTTTCCTATGCGATTCGTACTTTTATTTTACAGCGTATGCTGGTGTTTTCGAAACATTTTAAAAAGGGCTTATTGGTTTGCAATTCAACGAAGCGACTCTCGATATGGAGCTTAGCAATAGGGATCCTATGTTAAAGGTGTGAAAGTTGAGGCTAAAAATCTTAACATTTAGTACCGTTTGGACTACTAAAATGTTGCCCATATAAAATACATTTAACTCTGCATATAGATCCGCGAAGTTTTAAAAAAAATTTGGAAAAAGTATTTTGTCGCAGAATATTTTTAAGATAAACTATTTTCAAGAGCAAAAATGTGATGCTTATAATTTTACGTAGGTTTTACAAATTTTTCTTACTAAATTACAATAACTCCATTATTTAGCCACGAAAGTTTTTCTAATATTTTCAGTTTCATAATGAGATTTTTATAATTTTTAGTTATATTTGCACGAAAAAAAGTCAAGTCCGGTCGCCAATTCATACTTTTTTAGGCACGACCGCGACACGGAAGTGCCTTATATAACTATAGTTTCGTGTGCGAAAAATGTGTGAGATGCGATATCTCACGCAATTTTCGACCGATCGGGCTGAAATTTTAGGAGAAGTCTCCTTTTGCAAAAGCTAAAAAACTATTTTTTTTTATCCCGATCCTCTACGTCGTTTTGAAATGCGGGGACAATTTGTTCGATTTTTAAGCGTTTTTTTAATAAAAATTTTCCTGTGATGTGATTATCTCGGAAAGACTTTAATCAATCGGGCTAAAAATTTGTGTGCCAACTCCCCTTATAACAATAAGGTGCCAAATTTATTTTGGGCTTTATCCTGCATGTATACGCAGAATGCGGTCACCTCCAAAAATCGCTAAAAACGTTTTTTTAGCTCTAAGTCGAATTCTAAGCATTCTACAAAAAAAGTTAAATGGAAAAGTTATAGATCTTTGAAAAATACAACTTTTTCCCATTAACATCAAATCATGAAAATGCTTATAACTCGAGTTTACAGCCCAAAATCGATTTTTTACAGCTAAAAACCAATTATTTGCCATAAAACATTACGGTTGCATTAAAATATTAAACGTAAAAGTTGTAGACATGTTTAAAATACCACTTTTTTCTATTGACATCAAATCATGAAAATGCTTATAACTCGAGTTTACAGTCCAAAATCGATTTTTTACAGCTAAAAACCAATTATTTGCCATAAAACATTACGGATTTACGTTTTACATGAAAATGTTAAATATAAAAGTTGTAGACATGTTTAAAATACAACTTTTTTCTATTGACATCAAATCATGAAAATGTTTATAACTCGAGTTTACAGCCCAAAATCGTTTTTTTTACAGCTAAAAACCAATTATTTTCCATAAAACATTACGGATTTACGTTTTACATGAAAATGTTAAATATAAAAGTTGTAAACATTTTCAAAATACAACTTTTTACCGTGGCAAACATTTTTTTTAAACTCTTTTTGACATACACAACCCTAAAAGCGATTTTTTGATACATAAATTCAATAATAACTTCGGTGCAACATGCCCCATTCAACCCAAATATTTTCAGCAATTTTACTATATTATTAAAAGCTGAAAGTTATGTTTTGGCCTTTATCTCATACATATATACTAAATTAAACCACTTTTTTAATTAAATTATAAAAAATGCATTTTTTTTTTACGTGGCATTTGGAACTCGAAAGTACATCGCCTTATCTACGCAAGCCTTCCACGCTGCCCTATCTTGTGTCAACCCCACCCAAGATGCACCTCTCCGATCGACACCCACCCGTCCTATTTCTACTAGATCCGCTTTTACGTTGTCCTCCCATCTACGTCTAGGTCTACCTAGAGGTCGCGTTACCATCGGCCTGCCCTTCATCACACGCGCTGCCGTACGGTCGTCTCCCATTCTCGCTACGTGCCCTGCCCATCCCAATCTGCGCGATTTTATTATTCTGTTAATATTTGGTGACGCGTACAGATTGTGTAACTCATCATTGTGTAGTCTCCTCCATTCCCTGGTTTCCTCATCTTTCTTCGGCCCGTATATTTTTCGCAAGACTTTATTTTCAAATACCCTAAAACGGTTGTCCGCCTGCTTAGTGAGAGCCCACGTATCGCACCCGTACAGAACCACCGGCAGTATTATTGTCCTGTATATTCTTATTTTAACGTTTTTAGACAACAGCCTCGACTTAAGTAAATTACTCACGGCGTAGAAGCAAGCATTACCCGAATGGAGTCTCTTATTTATTTCGACATTAATCTCGTTTCTATCATTTATGGTCGTACCCAGATACCTGAATTCGCTAACCTTTTCAAAAGTAAAATTCCCAACTCTGAGATCTTCCTCCCCTCTGCAGATGCCTAGCTTATCCACAATCATGTACTTTGTTTTTGATTCACTCACTTCTAATCCTGTATACTCCACCGCTTTTATGAGGATTTCCGCGTTTCTTGCTACCGTTTCCCTACAATCCCCCAGTATATCCAAATCATCTGCGTAGCCTAGTATCTGCGTTGTTCCATTAAGCGTTGCGCCCAGCTGGCTAACCTGCATTTTTCTAAAGGCATACTCTAACGTTAAGTTGAACAGCACCGTAGAGAGCCCATCCCCTTGTTTTAAACCATCGCGTATCATGAAGGGTTCTGATACATTACCGCCTACTCGGACCTTTCCCGTGCTTCCGTTCAGACATATTTGAATTAATCTCACGAGTTTTTTCGGTACACCGAGAAGTACTAGAATTTGATACATTTTGCTTCGCTTAATAGAGTCGTACGCTTTTTTAAAATCTATAAATAGTTGGTGTATGGTTTCGCAAAATTCCCACTTTATCTCTAACAACTGTCTTATGGTAAACATTTGATCGCTCGTCGATCTGTTGCGCCGAAATCCGCACTGATAATCTCCTACTATATCTTCCGCGAATGGAGTGAGTCTAGCTTGTATTACGTTTGACAGAACTTTATAGCACGTTGCTAAAAGTGAGATACCCCTATAGTTATTGCAGTCTGTCTTATCCCCCTTTTTAAAAATCGGTATAATGATAGATTCCTTCCAATTTTCGGGTATTGTTTCATTTTTCCAGATGGCATATACTAGTTTATAGATTTTGAAAGTGAGCTCGAAGCCCCCATATTTGAGTAACTCAGCTGGTATAGAGTCATTTCCCGCGGCTTTGTTGTTTTTTAGTTTTTTAATCGCGGCCTCTACTTCTTGGTAGCTCGGTTCCTCCACGTGGGGTTCAGCAATGTGAATTTCGTCCCCTATTTTCGTGCACGTTTAATAATTTATCGAAATAATTTTTCCACAGCGACAGTAATTCGTTGTCATTTGTTACGAGGTCCCCGTTTTCGTCCTTCATCAATTGCGCTCTACTCCTAAAACCCTTTCTGATGGCGTTAATCCCTCTGTACATTTCGCGGGGGTTATTTTCCTTACTGTTAGTTTCTATTATCCTAATAAGATTCTTTTGATACTCCCGCTTCTTATTTCTGTAGATCGCGCTCGTCTGTTTCCTTACGTTAGAATACTCTTCTACGGTCCTATCGCTTCTATTTTGTAAGCTATCTAATTTAGCCTTTTTGCGCCTTTCAAACCAGACTTCGCACTCTTCGTCAAACCATGGTTTGCTCTTTGGCTTTTTCTTTTTACCCAGTACTTTGTTCGCGGCCTCTTTTACCGTTTTTACGATGTCCCCCCATAAGCTATTCGGTTCGTCATTCCCCTCCGGCGATGTGTTTGCTTCTTCAAGTGCCTGAAACCTGTTATTAATTTCTATCTGATACCTAATTCGCTCTGTTCTATCTCGTAGTTTCTCAATATCGAAGCTTTCTACCTTGTTTGCTCGCTTACTATTTTGATTCGCTACTAGTCTAGCTCTTAATTTGGCTACTACTAGAAAGTTGTCCGAGTCGCTATCTGCCCCTCTGTAAGCCCTTACGTCAAGAACATTAGTATGACGTCTTTTTTCAATGAGGAAATGATCAATTTGGTTCTGTGTGGCCCCGTCCGGCGATGTCCACGTTGCCTTGTGTATGTTCTTGTGCTTAAAACACGTAGTTTTGATTATAAGATCTTTTGCCGCCGCGAAATTTATGACCCTAATGCCGTTATCATTGCTGGCTTCGTGCAGGCTTTCCTTCCCTATAGTAGGCCTAAACATTTCCTCCCTACCTATTTTAGCATTGAAATCGCCTACTACTATTCTTATGTCGTAAGACGCGAACTGGTCGATTACCTGCTCTAAACTTTCGTAATAGAGATCCTTAGCTTCTTCTTCTTTGTCCTCCGTAGGACAGTGTACATTAATAAATACATATCTATACCATTCACCTTCGATAATGATGTACGAGAGCCTATCATTGACGGATTTGAAACTTTTAACCGAATGTATGATGCTTTTGCTTACGAGAAATCCGGTGCCTAGAGATCCTCCACTCCCGGCCCCATACAGGTACGTGAAGTTAACCGATGCTAGTACTCCGCCATCTGGCCACCGCGATTCCTGTATTGCTACCAAATCTAGATTGTACCTATCAGCTTCCTTTACGAGTTCTTTAAACGCACCTGCTCTGTATAGACTGCGAACATTCCAAGTTCCGACCCTTAAGTCCCTTTTGGTTCGGATTTGATTTTTTTGAGCCATGATGTTATGTTAAACCCGCGCGCTTCGGATCCTGTTCCGATCGCAGGTGAGTCCACCGTTCTAGAGGTGATAACCCCCATACCTCTCTAGAACTAAGTATGAGAGCTTTCCGACTTTGACGAGGACAGTGTCAACTCGTCGTCAGACACACTACGGTTTCATTCTCGCATCCTAACGCCCCCCTGCAAGGCAGCGTGCCTTCGCTGGCATCGTTACCGCGTAAGACCAGGTGACGAATCATTCTACACATCCCCTTTCGGGGCAGTTGTCATCGCTCCCGCATCCTCCTCGGCAGCAGGATTTTTGCCCATTTTTGTAATGTGTGATGAAAGAGATAGATTGAGAGATAAGAGATAATGTGAAGTGTTTTTGTTGTTGTGGTGCTTGCGTAGTGTTTCTAGATGAATGCGTTCGACAGTGTGGGCTCATCACACCCACGCCTGTTCCTATCGGCTGTCCGCGGCTGCTTATTCAATTTATTCGCAGCTAACCTCTTTCTCACGGGCTGTTCCTCTATCCGCAACCTAAGGACGCGCTGTGTAGTGGTGATAGGCACCCACCCGTCCGATCTGGATGACAACGCCCAAGACCCGCTTAGGGTAGCGGCATTGTAACAGATAAAAAATGCATAATTTAGGAAATACGTAATCGCCGAATACAATCCGTGTAACTTGGCATCATATAACGACGTACGCTATATTAATTAAATCTTTTAAGCTGAATCAGTACAATAAGTAAGTTTAAGTAAGTTTAATTTTTTTTTTTTTCTTTTTTTTTTTTTTTTTTATCGTAAGTACAATCAGTACAAATAAGTTACTAATTTTCCAGTAGTTTTGATGATAGTGTTGATGACCGCCAGAAGAATACCAATCAAAACTTTGACAACAATATTGAAAAAAAACAGGATAACACTGTATAAGCACCGACAGGTATTACGAACGCGAAGCGCGAGCGTCAGCGGTCGTGCCTTGCATCGCGTCGCGATGCAAGGCGGCAAGCCAACGCGCCGTAAGGCCGCGCGTGGTGCGCTAGTTAGAATACACATTCATCAATCAATGCTTCATATAACAGTTATTGAAAGCTTTACATGCGTATGAATATCTACTGTAAATTTGTAACTGTTAACTAAACAAACAAAGTATTTGTATCTATTATGAAAGCTAGACTCCTGTAGATTATAAAAGACATCTACATTTTTCTGTGCAGGTATTTGCAATTTTAGTAAAAGTGATCTTTTGAACATACTCATTCTCACATTGGCAATGAAATCATGACTGTTCAGTGAGTAGTAATAATTCAATTCAGTGGAAAAATTATTATTTGAGGTGTCTGATAAGCCATTTGCTGTAGGAAAATACTTATCATTAGGTAAGAAATAGATGATACACAAAGTATATATTTGCTTATTATTCAATGAAAGATTCTCTTTTGTTCCATGGTTAAACTGAAGTGTTAATATTTGTTTATTTCACGCATTAATTCATGAATGTCCCTATATCTATAAAAGATTTTTTAGTATATTTTTATATGTAACAAAAAACATGATGCATAGGAAATGCATATCTGGCTTACTTTTATAAAGCTCAAGTAGTATTGTGCTTCAATAAAAAGCTGAGGGGCTTGTCTATACAGACTGTCACGTTTTAGCACTTAATATAGTAGAGCAGCAGTATAACCTTGCTGCTCTTTCTTACTATTAGCATATGTTGCATCGCTTACTTTGAATGTTCAAATAGTTTCACATTGCAAAGATGTCAATTTTTTAGAGCAAGAAGACTAATACATATAGTTCTAAATATGCTGTTACTAAGTTATAAATGTCAATTAAGTTTATACATGTAATTTTACTTATCAAATTTTTTGCATTAGGTCCTGCGTTATAATATAAGAACTAAAAGATGCTGTCTAACCAACCGTTTCTCACGATAGTTTCGTTTTATTTTGGTGCATCATATTTTTTATTTTATTTTGTGAAACTAAAAAATATAAAGCATCTATTCAATTTGATTGATTTCATTTTTCTCGCTTTAGAAGTTTTTTTTTTCATTTGTATGCATATTGCACAAATTTAAGTTATGGCATTAGATACTTATGATTTGGTTTATATTTAAATATTTCATTGATTTCTTTCGTTTGTTTGCTAAATTAATTTTGTTAAAAAAATCTTGTACATGTATATGATACTCCTATTTTTATTTTAAAAATTTCAGTTTTTGATAATGATTTCATGATTTAATAAAATCTTAATAAAGCATTTCGGCTTTTCTAATTATTGTTCCGTATTGAACATTTGTACGTAACGCAATATTTTTTTTATCTTTCATATCTCGTAATTACGATCAAGTTTGCCATTCAATAGCTGTGTCTGAAATCCTTAATCAAATAATTCTGTTATACTACCTTCTGGAAAAATAATACGTTGACCCTGAGAGTTTACTGCGTTTTTCGTTTAAAAAGAATTGAATTACGCGAGTGAGAAGTAGTGCCACGTTAATTGTGACATGTGTAGCAAGTAATCGATCAATTTTTTAAATGAAGTTTTAATCAGTACTTATCTATTTTTCGATAGTTTTGTGGTGTGACTTAAATTTCTTGTCAATATGTCAGGCATAACGTTAGTAGTTTTGCTGCTTGCTTTAACTGTGCATGGGGAGTCAGCATTAACATCTGTTGTGCGAACCAATAAAGGGCCTGTTAGAGGAGAAATTTTAACAACAGTGCAAAATGAACTCGAGTTTGCAGCATTCAAAGGTATTCCATATGCCAAGCCACCAGTAGGCGATTTGAGATTCAAGGTAAGACTAATTTTTGATTCGTATATTATGCAGCACCGCGGCATTTAAAGATACTAATAAATATTTATGAAAGCTTGTATCTCAAGATTTTTATGTTGTTGTAATTCTTTTTTTCCATGTATCGATCAGGCAAACTAGAGTGTTTTTTAACATCTGAGTTATACTTTAAATATAATTTGAAGTCTCACATTATGTGAAAAAGGTATAAGTTCCAGCTACAATTTGTAGGCGCTTTCCGCTATTTTATAAGAAATACAAAAACTATATCTTCATAAAACGAGGTAACGAAACTGATTGATGCAAAGAAATATCAAGACAATAAATTATCACTACTGTATTTTTTTCTAATGGATTATTATTATCAATTTTGTTTGTAACGCCGGGAATTAACTTTTTGACGAATTCATACGTAAAATGCGGGTCAAGGTAAAATAAAGTCATCGTCAGCGGAGTATAGTTATCTTGTGACAGATTGCAAACTTAATCGTTTAGATCAAAAAAAGTTTTTATATTGTTTAATTAATACGATTACTGTTCTATCTAAAATTTTTAGATTCAAACCTTTCTCGCTATCATAAAATGTCAAGCACAGAGTGTTATTAAAATTATTGTAATTACTTTGAATTCATGTATGTGAATCTAAATAGTCATATATTATTATATTTATTTTTACTAATTATTCGTAGCCTCCAGTAGAAAAAGAAGCATGGGAAGATGTATTGAGTGTTACTACAGAAGGAAGTATGTGCATTCAATATAATAGTACAGATTCGACTGTAGTTGGTTCAGAAGATTGTCTATACATTAATGTATTCACACCACACGTAAGAAAGTCTCTAATTCAAGATTGTTTATAATTCTTTTGAAGTTCTTTATATAACAATAATACCAACGTTTTGCAGACACAATTCGATGAATCTCTTTCTAAGCCTGTTATGGTTTGGATACACGGGGGAGCGTATAGAACCGGTAATTCAAATGCCTCGTATTATGGACCTGATTTTCTTCTCGAAGAAGATGTGGTTGTAGTGTCCTTCAACTATCGACTAGGGCCGCTTGGTGAGATATTCCTTGTGTATACATTATGAGAATTTTTTTTTTATAAATGAAAGTATTATTATATTTACTGGACTATTGTGTATACTAGGATTTCTAAATTTGAATCACGAAAATGCGTCTGGTAATTACGCGTTAAAAGATCAAAATTTGGCTCTGAAATGGGTCAAAGCAAACATTGCTAACTTTGGCGGTAATCTAGATAAGATAACAATTTTTGGCCAAAGTGCTGGATCTGTCGCTGTTGATTTGCATGTTCTCTCGGACATGTCTGCTGGTAAGAATAAATATACCGAGTGTGATAAAATTTACTTTTAACTAACGCACTTCTAATCATAATTAATTACTTGCATAGGATTATTTAGTCAATCTATCTCCATGAGTGGAGCGCCTTTATGTTTGTACTGGGGTTTCCAAACTTCTTTGGAGGCAGAAAAAGCAGCTTTCTTACTCGGATCGAAATTAGGCACCAATACGCTAAGCAAAGATACTTTACTCAAAACTCTCGTCGAAGCTTCAGCTGTAGACATTATAAATAAAACTAATGATATTCCATTGGTAATTATTTTTCTTTAGCGATGCATAATTTACCCTGATGAACAATCAAAATTATTATTAAATTATCATTTATTGTATTCATTCACAGATTCCATTCAGACCCACGATTGAAAGCACTGCAATTGCTAAAAAGCAGCAAAAGTTCTTAACAGAATGTTCGCTGAAGAAATATTCCAGTGGTAATTACAACAAGGGGCCACATATGATGGGTTTTACGTCATCTGAAACCGTCGCTTTTGCTGGAAGTAAGATAACATTTCATGAACATCTTCAACTCATAATCAAAACATGCAAAATTATGTAAAACTTTTGTTTAATAGGTGCTAGTAATTTGTTGGATATGGCTACTGCAGCATTAACCTCTATTAAAACAGCCACTCTTAATATCAACCTTCCTTTCATAAGCGAGGTCGCTGCTATGTCTACCGATGCTATTGCAAATTTGACGGAATCAGCATTGTATCAACTGATTGACGTGAGGGAATATTTCTTTGTTTATTTAAACCATACAAATAAATTCTTCATATTGCGTGTTCGGTATTAATTATAAACTTTTGTATATTTAAGGAAACATCGGATTTGCTATTTGTTACTGGAATCGATTCAAAACAACAGCTGCTCCGACTTCATAACAAATACCCAATTTATTATTATAGATTTTCATTCAATTCAAATTATTCTGCCCATAGGACTGACGGTGTTGATCTCGATGGTAAAAATACATGAATAAATAGAAACGATCAATGTACTAAAAAAATATCACATTCAGGCGCAATAAAATTTGATTACTGAAATAACTTGAATTTTAGGTGTTGGTCACGAAGATGAATTACCCTATGTATTCTATAGGCCACAAGTAGAGCTTCCTTTGGATCAACCAGAGATCGAACTTACGAGAAGGAGGATGGTACGACTATGGACTAACTTTGCTAAATATGGGTTGGTGTTATTTTATTATTTGTCCATATTAAAACTAATAGAAGAAATTGATTTATATTTTTTGTTCGTTTTGTAACTTATATTTTACTTTTTCAGAAATCCAACTCCCGATGGCAGACGCGACCGCGAATTGGGCGTAACATGGCCAGATTCTGGACTTCTAGGAAGACATTTAGAAATAAACAAAGATCTCGCAGTCGGATTACGCCCTACAGATGTTTCAGTGAAGGCTTACGAAGTAGCGGGACTTGGAGCATCTCCTATATTAAATGACTGTTCCAAAAATATCATTTCTGGCGCGATCGATGGAATAACGAATATATTTGGTTAGCGATAATACGTTTCACTTGTAAATAAAAATATATTCTAGAACACTCTTTTTCTTTTCAAATCGACTCGTTATATAGCAGTTTTTTTATATTATAGCCTTCTCAAGTCCTCTCAAAGAGGCTTATATGGTTCTTTCCTCTGCCCGATACCACACAATGGTATATACCGGCCAGAGAGGTTCTCTATAGTCGCGATGCATGTGCATCACATCCGAATGTAGTGCACATGCATCTCTACTGGACCTACAGTTTAGTTATACAGTGCGAAACTGTATACGGTGGGATCCGAACCACTGGAGCTTTGACGTTATAAGACACTTATGTATATAACGTACAAACGTATGTAAACATATAGAGGTGTCCCGATGTCAGGGATCGGTACAAGCATACTGATGTTTTCAAATATAAAAAAGTCTAACTGAATATTTTGCGATGTTAAATTTTTTACATATTATATTTGACAATGACCAAGAATTGACATTTAATTTCATCACTATGGTCAATTGGTCATTTAAATAAAGATACTGACGTTATAATTAAACGTTGTTTATTTTCTGTTCCTTCACTCGCAATAGAAAGAACTTGAACAGTAAAAGCATTAGCTATATTCTATTCAGAATTCTTCAGTTTTGACTTCGCTAAAATGTATTTTAGAAAAAACATTTTTCAGTAATATATTCTGTTTCTTAAATTTCTAAAACGATTTTTTTTTCAATTTAAAGAATCATCGTCGCAACATTGAATTCAATCATGTCAAAGATTAAGAACATTCTAGATAAATTGTATCATTAATTGATATAAAACGCGTACATTTATTTTTGCAAAACCATGTAGTAAATTACTTATATTTCCTGGAACATGGAAGTGAGTTGCATATTCAAAGTAAAGACATCGACAAATACGTGACTTATTCTACTACATCTTGGAATATTAAACTTTTTTAACACTCCAAAATATAATGACAACTTAACGTATCGTATGCATTCATTTTTTAAATAAAACACTTTTTTATGTACACATTTACTTTGAGTACGTGACTTTCAAAATTACCGGCAGTTCAACATTCTTCTTCATTGATGCAAGAACTTGCGGCACATACGTATAACTGTGGTATAGAAAATATAATTCATGTCAACATACAGAAAAGTTTGTAATTATAATTTTTCCAAGATATAGATTATTTAATGGTAAGAAGACGAAATCTATACAACTAAAAAATGTTAACTTAAGAGATTTTTCAAATGCTTGTAAATAAATGGGCTTTAAATTACATGTCATTTGATGAGATACAAACATAAAAAAATTACAATTGAAATATACTCTTTGTTATTCTTTTCTATTATTTCAATTTCATTTTATAAGTTTTGTTATACAAAATATAAATGTCAAAACGGACTTGATATATTTATTTTATTGGACGCCGGACAAACTCTACGCAAAAATAACCCACATCCTACACAAAATAATTCTACACAGGAAATAACTGCACGGAAAAATTCTACGCAGATATTTACTGCACGGAAATTCCCTACACACAATTTTCAGTAATTTTACTACACCGCAACAATATTATAACAATAGGTTATACGATTGTGTAGTTTAGCTAGTCAAATTATCGAAAATGTGTGTAGGGATTTTCCGTGCAGTAAATATTTGTATAGAATTATTTTGTGTAGAGTTTGTCCGGCGTCTTTTATTGTCCTAATATACCTCTATGATAAAAGGGAAGATCATAACCGCTGCACACTTGTTTCAATATAAAGAAGCTATATTATTTGTTTTTTTTTTAGAACTTTTTAAGAGACTCCTTTATTTCATTTTTGGAAGATACATCCAAGTAATTCAGATAAAATGAAATAATCGCTTCATTTGTGCTAACAGTTCTTAAAGAATAACTGATGCATATAGTTATTAGACATAGTCATTTATTCATAACTTCTTGAATTCAAAATTTTATCAGTTAATTCATAAGTTATTCATCACACATGTAGTCTAGACGTGTAGCTTATACGTTATGCCTTGTAATCGTTTTAACCAATTTTAATAATACTTATTAGTTATAACGACCATGACTTCCACAAAAATGGCGATGGTAATATTCACGATCCTTTTTGGAGTATTTCTAAGGATCGAGTGTAAATTGACAGATATAGTACATACAGAAACAGGGCCTGTGCAAGGTGAAATTTTGCAAACGGTTCTCAACTCTGTCGAATATTCTTCCTTTAAAGGAATACCATATGCAGAACCACCTGTTGGGCATTTGCGATTTAAGGTAAATTTAATGAATTTCGTAAATAAATGTTTGTTGTAATATACTTAGGAAATTTTATTTAAAAAACGCTGCAGAATTTATTATTTCAATTTACATACAACTAGGATTTCCTAAGAATAAAAAATAGTACATTACGATACGTGTGACTTAAATGATTCTTTTTTACACGGCGCAGTTAGCACCCGAGCATAGCGAGGGCGCTAAGCGCCGTGTAAAACTGAACCATTTAAGTCAAGAGTATCGTATACAAATTTATAGCACATACTGCTAAAATCAGCAAGTCTCGCCTATTCGTGACTTAACAGCGGATTTTAGCCACACTGTACTATAAAGTCTATTACGGCACAGCGAGTATTAGCACCCGAGCGTAGCGAGGGAGCTAAACGCCGTGCCGTATCGGACTATTTATGCCACGAGTGTCGTACGTTATTTTATAGCACTGACTAGCATAAATCCGCTGTCACGCCAATCCGTGGCCTAAACAGTCCATTTTTACACCGTACACTTAGCGCCCGAGCGTAGCGAGGACGATCAGCACGCTGCAATAATGGACTGTTTATGCCACGGATAGGTGTAACATAGATGCGGATTTATGCCACCCAGTGGTATAAAATATACTTATACAATATTTGTTAGGAATATTCCTATTCGATTTATTTGTAAGTTTAATATGCGGTTATTATATGAATGATCTTCATATTTTAATTCTGCATACTTTTTTAATGCAAACATACAATTATAAGTCATTTGTTTAAAATTTTAAATTATGCAGCCACCTATTAAGAAAACACCCTGGTCAGACGTTTTACGAACTACTCTAGAAGGAGCTAATTGCGTTCAAAGGGATTTTGTGTATCATAATTATACTGGATCCGAAGATTGTTTATATTTGAATGTGTATACACCACAGGTATTTCTATAAATTTCAAATTTTAAAAATTTATTATTTTATAGATCATAAGGTAGGTATGTAAATGAAATATGCCTATCATGCACTTAAAAATAGTACACTATTGCGTAGATAACAAAGATAAAAATAATGATAGATATTGAATTGAATTACTATTTTTAATGCTATGCAAATTGCTTATTTTTCTTTTTTGATCGTTCATATGAGTTTATTATGATTCAAAAAAATTATTTACTACGAATCAATCTGTTATAGACCCAGTTTAATAGTGCAGTTCCTGTTTCTAAACCTGTGATGGTTTGGATATATGGAGGTACATTCAAATCAGGCTATGGAAATAGTTCATTGTATGGTCCAGATTTTCTAATAGAAGAAGACGTTGTTTTGGTTACTTTCAATTATCGTCTTGGACCTCTAGGTATGTTTACTGTAAAACAAGTATTTCGCTAATAATTTTATAAATAGACTATAGTTAAGCAATTTTGTATTACTGTCCATAGGATTTTTATCTTTAAATCATGAAAGTGCAACTGGAAATGCCGGATTAAAAGATCAGAATTTAGTTTTACGATGGGTAAATGAAAACATTGCTAAATTTGGAGGTAATCCTAAAAAAATTACCCTATTCGGACAAAGTGCTGGGGGAGTCGCAGTAGATTTACATGCTTTATCAGATATGTCCAAAGGTATATTTAACATAAAATGAATAATTACATATTTTTCATAACAAAAATTAACCTACAACGTTTTCATTTACATTTAGGTTTGTTTCATCAGTCAATTTCTATGAGTGCATCACCACTTTGTCCCTGGTCATTTAGCACACCCGATGCTTCTGAGAAACAAGCTTTTGCATTAGGTTCATTGCTGAACGTTAAAACTAATAGCAAAGAAGAGCTGCTTGAAGCTCTCTACAAGACACCAGCTGTATTGCTTATGCAAAAGACTGAAGAGTTAGGATCGGTAATATGATCATAGAAAATATTTATACAAATTTTTAGGATAAAAATCAGAAATTATAGATTTATATTTTCATACTTAAAAACATCAGATGAATTCACCATTCGCGCCGACTATTGAGAGATCTGACATAGCTATGGATCAAACGAAGTTCCTTACTAAATGTTCTTATGATAAATACATGGATGGTGATTTCTCAGATATTCCTCACATTACAGGATTCACCAAACATGAAACATTACTCTTTACCAAAAGTAATCACTATTATATTTATTTTAATCTAATAAATAAGGGCTTATATTTTATAGAAAGAATTAATTTAAATAAGTATTTTGAAAATCCATAGGTCTAGAAACTATCATGGACTTGTTGAATACAACAGCAAGCTACGTCAAATCCATACCATCTCTATCCCCAATCTCGATACCATTTATTGATACAATAATTTCCATAGTAGAAAAAGGCACCACTTTTATTTCCGAATCAGTAATAATGCAAATTGTAGAAGTAAGTAATTAAATTATTATTATTATTATATATAATAAAAGTGAATAGAATTATACCTAATTTTTTTTTGTGTAGGAAACATCAGATTTGCTATTCGTACAAGGTATCGATTCCAAGCAAAAATTGCTACATAGAAAAAGTAAAAGTCCTATTTATTACTATCATTTAAAGTATGAAACAGAACGATGCATCCACAAACAACTGTACAATATAAGTCTTAATGGTGAGATAGGGCGTTAATTTTTAAATTTGAATTATATACATGCCATTGGAAGTTATCGCTCTTTTGGAAGAACTGATTCGATTTAATTATGAGTTCGAATTTTGTTTATTTGCAGGAGTGGCGCATGGAGATGATTTTGGATATCTTTTCCACATTAAAGTAGCTAATCTTTCGCTCGATGCAAATGACCTTGCGTTTATAACTAGAAAAAGAATGGTACGATTGTGGGCCAATTTTGCAAAATATGGGTATGTCACAATTTTAAACAAAAACTATAGTATATAGCATCATAAGTATTTATACAATTGCGTACTAAAACGTATTTTAATATGTGCCAAAAGTAATCCTACACCTAATGGCACGGACGATGATCTATTGGAAGGCATGACATGGCCTGCATCGGGGTCGACTGGTGCTCATTTAGAAATTGGTAAACATCTAACTGTGGGTCAACGACCAACGAAACTAAGGGTGGAGCTATATCAACTGGCCAATGGTCTTACTCTACCTCTACAAACAGGATGCACAGCTAATACATTAACTGCTATAGCTAATTTGTAAGTTTCATCCTGAAGAACGTAATAGTTTTTTGTATTATAATTTATTTTGCCATATATTTTATTTCTCAGTTTCCAAAGGCCGTTCTCTTCATTGGATAATAAATTTGGCTAAATACAATGCTCCAGATCGCACGGAAAAGTTTCTGAAAAAATAAAGATCTATTTATGATTTGGGAACAAAAGAATATATGAATCTAAAAGAATAAAAGGATTACTAATAGTGTTATCATGTGAATGCCCCCACGAATCAACCAAATTGCACAATGATACAATCTGATCGCTTTAAATCCTTTCATCAAATTTTTTTTCCTGATAATTACTCTCTAAATTTCCAAGAGTGATTTTTTCACTCTAAAAAGAAGTGATCAGTAAGATCACTCAAGTTTGAGTCATAACATGATCCAAATCACTCTTATAGAGTGATTTTATATCACTCTATAAGAGTGATTAAAAATGACTCAAAGTAATCGAGTGATAAAATTTTCCTACTCTGAATCACTCGATGCTGGTATAAATTGACTTATCTAATAATCAGATGTTTAGTGACATTATGCAAGAGATTGAACCTTGCTTGTTATTTTTATATTTCTTGTATACGAACGTGGAATGTGTACAGTACGTGCTCTATGTATGCTATACGATTGTCGCTCCCTACGAAGACTAGCACAGTTAAAATTTTCAAACCAAAACTAACACAACTCACGATTTGCTGAGAAGAGTAGCACACTTCAGAAATGTCGCCAAGGGTGGCACAACTCACGTATTTCCCGCGAAGACTAGCACAATTCACGATTTATATTAATTAAAATGTGCGTATTTTACGTTTTTATTGGGTTATTGGGTTGGTTAAGTTCATGAAAATCTTGGACAAAGACAGACAAACCTCAAAGTTTTAGAAAGTTTCGGAAATTTCTAAAAAAGTGAACAATTTAAAAGAAATCTTTGTAAAAAACTATTGTACTTGGGAAAACAATTTTAAATTCGGTAAAAAGTTCTAAATTGTGTATATTTAAAAATGTTCATTAGGGACAGTTGTGCAAAAATCGGGAAAATTTTATAGAAATTGGTTGTTTATAGTTTGAGTTGTGCTAGTTTTCGCGGTAAATCGTGAGTTGTGCTACTCTTTGCGGGAAATTTTAAGTTGTGTATACAGTCTGCTTTTCTTCTCTAGTGCAATATACTTACACGATTTTTACGTATGTCCGCTGCAAAGTTCGTTTTTGTTCACCGCTGAAAAGGGAAAAATACTGCCTTGTTTACTATACTGAACCACATACTCTAGTCTACTATGACATCACATACTGTTATGTTTGTTTGTACCCGAAGGCGAGGGCTCATGGACACTAGTGCTGAGGCACTACAGTAGAAGCAGGGAGCACACGTTGCACATTTTTTCTAATTCAACAAGAAGAGAGTATGAACCGGTATGAACTTCACGCTAGGATGGGTTGACAAATAACAAATTTAACTATTAACTTACTAATCTTTACAACAAGGTAAAAAGCTGCAGGTAAGTGTGAATCTATTTACTTTCCGACAAAGTAAAATCGAATTTATTGAGTAGGGAATTTGATTAACAAATATCTAAAAAGCATTTGGTTAGATAAAATATATTAATCATCGGCAGAATGGTATTTGTGATCAACATTCAGAAACAGCCTATAAACGGGTTGCATTATTTATCAGATCTATATTCTATGATATAATAGTCTACTTTATAATTTGTGATACCTGTTCCGCAGTCAAGTTATTTAGCATTAAAGTACAAAAAAATACTGAAACATTGTATGTACTTGTACTAGATTGTATGTAGTAAAATTATCGGTTCAATTCAAATGCTTATAATTGCAGTATAACTGAAATTTTCATAAAAACGTAGCAAATTGCAATAATTAGAGTGATAAAGAAAAATACCAACAATTTTATCGGTTACTTACTACTGCATTGGAGGACGAATTTTTCTTGTTTTAAAATAGTTGTCGTTTTTTACTAATAAATTTCTTGGACGTTGATGAACGTGTAAGTAGTCTGGTACTTAAAAATTACATCTGACTTACCAAATAAACCATTATACTTCAAATATAAGTTTATTGTGGATAATATAAATCAATATCTTATAATTAATGTTAAAGGGAAATGTAGATTAAATAGTGCAGAACCGATTGAAAATATAATATTAAAGACAATGCAAAATTTGTCCAAATGTTTTAAAGTAAAAGTTTCTATTTATTGTTTATATGAATTTTTAAAAATAATATTTATATTGAAACAATAATTATATTGTATTGGTAGTAGTTATTATATAATAGGCTTTAATATTTCTGAACATACTGAGCGTTCAGAGTATTTTATTTCATACCAAATCTGAAGGTTATATTATGACATCGCAATAAATAGAAACTTAAAATATGTGGCCTCCAATATTTCTTAATGCCTCGTTTAAGAAACTGATAGTGTTTTTTTATATTTGTGCGTAAGTGATTTCGAAGTTCTTTCCCCCACTTTTTCCATATATACGATATACGATTTGGGAAACATCGTTAGTCCATCAGTAGACATCAATGAGACAACATAAGACATCTAGAGTTTATTTCTAGTAAAATCAACAGTAAAAACGTTGTAAGTAATCATAATTTTTAGTTAATTATTGTTTATTTGTAAAATTATTTCTTCGCCATCAAACCTTTTATTGATCGATAACTTTACCTATCAACTGACGTTTCATTTTACAAGAGTTTAATTTTTTTTATGAAATTCACGCAGCAATTATATGTAAGATATTATTATGCACTGCTTATACATTGACATTTTTTGCCAATATGATTTATAATTTGTTATATGCTGTTTCTTTATGATCGGTTAGTTATTACTGTTAATGTAAAATTCTTAACTTAAAATTCTTAAATTTCAGATTTTTGAATTAGGACATTAAAAATGTATAGCAAATTTATTATTTGTTTGTCTATTGGCATTATTGGACTAATTATTAACACTGAATCAAAGTCGACACCTGTAATTCTGACTACAAAAGGACCAGTGCAAGGAGAAGTTTTAAACACCGCAATAAATTCTGTTCTCTATTCATCATTCAAAGGTATTCCGTATGCTGAACCTCCTTTAGGTTATTTAAGATTCAAGGTATATCACTTATTTTACTATTGCATAATATATACATAATGTTTTAACGAATATCATTGTATATTATTATTTTCAAAATATCTATAACAATTTGTTTTTTTATTTTAAGCCTCCCATTGAAAAAAAGCCATGGTCAAACATATTGCCCACTGTAATAGAAGGTGCTAACTGTCCTCAAAAAGATTTTGTTTACACTACTGAGTATACAGGTTCAGAAGACTGCTTATATCTAAACGTTTATACTCCCAAGGTAATTACATCTGTATACGTCATATTTATCGTACTGAGCTTGAACAAAAAGTACATGTAAGATAATTACTTATTTTAAATAATAATTTTAAGTATTTCTGGTCACTTTGTATTGAAAACATTTGTTTGAATTTCCTAAAAATGTATATAATTAGAAAAATAGTAACTATATTGTTTTTGGCTAATAAAAAATTTTTAAATACAGTTGCAGTTTAATGATACCGCAAGTGATTTACTGCCTGTAATGGTATGGATTTACGGAGGTTCCTTCAAATCTGGATATGGAAACAGTTCTTTGTATGGACCTGATTATATTATAGAAGAAAATGTTGTTCTAGTAACGTTCAATTATCGACTAGGTCCTTTAGGTGTGGAAAATCTATTATAGAAATTATTTATACATACGTTTCAATAAATTTACTATCGATAAAACGTATTAATTACATAATTTTTATGCGATTAGGATTTTTAAATTTGAATCACGATAACGCAACAGGAAATGCAGCTCTTAAAGACCAAAATTTAGTTTTACGCTGGGTCAATGCAAATATTGAGAAATTCGGAGGTAACCCTAAGGATGTAACACTTTTCGGACAAAGTGCTGGTGGAGTAGCAGTCGATCTTCACGTACTATCAAGCTTATCACAAGGTAAAGTGTGCATCATATGCTATACTACTGCAACTGTTGTAACTGCGACGAACACTGCTTGTTGTACACACAGATAATTATTCAGTGCAATCAAAAAGCTTTTTATACTAATAGGATTATTTCATCGAGCAATATCAATGAGCGCTTCCCCTCTATGTCCTTGGGCTTTCCAAACGCCCGAAGCCTCAGTTTCACAAGCATTCGACTTAGGCAGAAGGTTAGGAAAAACAACTAAAAGTGCCGATGAATTATTAAAAACTCTTTACAACACCTCTGCTATCGAAATGATGAAAATAACCAACGATATGGGATTCGTATGTTTTGATATTGCTTCATCATTTTCGAAGATAAAATAGTTCCGAGTACATACAAAATTATTTTTTTACAGGTGAATCCGCCATTCCAGCCAACTATAGAAAGCACAACAGTTGCTCAAGATCAAGAAAAATTTTTAACAGAATGTCCGTATGCGAAATATCTTTCTGATCAGTTTAGCAAAATTTCTTACATAACGGGCTTCACATCGAATGAGACCTTACTTTTTGCTGAAAGTAAGTAAAGTAATCAAAGTGAACAGTTACAAAAAAAAACTTAAAGTTGTACATATTTTGTATTACTAGAGCCGTTAGGACTTATATTTATATACTATACTAATTGCTTATACTGCTATAACTATTTTTGCTTGTGTCATATACTTTTTTATAAGAATGGACTTTTTAATAGCTGCTGAAAAATTTTTGGATGCCGTAACATTTGCGACAAACGTTGTCAAATCCGCCCCGAGTAAAATTCCAATTCCATTGCCAGGCAGTAAGAAAATTCTTGGTGTTCTCACCAAGGAAGTCAAATCTCTTTCGAATTTCGCAGTTGATGAAGTGATAAAGGTTAGTTATATATGAATTATATAAAATCTCAGAAAACTGTTTTGAAAAATCCAAATGATTTAAGAGTTTTTGAGACTCACAAGTATGATGTCAAAGCCTTTGTTTTATCGAGTATATAAAACCGGGCTTCGAATACAAGTTTCTAGCAATAGTTTTGATATCATAGTTTGAAGTCAATTTGAAAATGTATCTTTTTAGGAAACTTCGGATGTTATATTTGTAGCAGGGATAGATTATAAGCGAAAATTACTACAGGAACGCTCTGGTCATCCAGTATACTTATACCGTTTTGCTTATCAATCTGATGACTCACTACATAAACAACTTTATAACATTGACATTAATGGTAATATAAGATTTTGGTATATTGTTAGAACTTTAATAGTGATAATTTTAACAATGATTTAAAGGAGCGGCTCACGGAGACGACTTTGCATATCTTTTTCATATGACTGTTGTTAACCAATCAACGGATCCGCAGGATCCGTCATTTATTACGAGAAAAAGAATGGTTCGTTTATGGACAAATTTCGCAAAATATGGGTAAATGAATATATATCTTGGAAATCCTTGCCTATTTTATACAAATACGCGCAGTGGCGACCCAAAATTTACATATAAATTAAATCAATATATTTCATTAATTAATTTGTTTGCAGTAACCCAACGCCGGAGGGTGGAAATGATACGTTACTGCAAGGTTTAACGTGGTCTATTACAAAAAAACACAATAGCTATTTAGAAATTGAGAAAAATCTCTCAATTCAGCAAGATTTTCCAAAGCATGTAACAACTAACCTTGTTGAAGCAGCAGATGTAGTAATATTACCTCTTCAAACTGGATGCATCGGCGATTTTGCGAAAAAAATAATTAACGTGTAAGTAAGCTAAAAATATAAGAAAATTAAATGTTTTGTAATAGAGTCGATAGAAGAAATATAAGTTTGCTTATTTACTTTTAGGAAACCATTTACTGACGAAGTTAAGTCAATTGGAAGCACGATTAAAAATACCTCACAAGCAATATTTTCTAAAATACCAATTATAGGTTGAATATGCTGTGGTTGATAACATCACGTACGAATGGGTACGAAAAAAGCGAAAATATTTTTAATCGCTTATGCCTCGAATACATTTTTTATGTTTCACGTACGCATATATTTAGTTAGCTCAAAAGTTATAAAACTGACACTGCTACTTTTAAAAATACTTAAGTTTTTTTTCCTATTAGCGTGCACAAAGTTCGATTTTGCGCATGCATTTGCGTTCGCAAAGCACCACTTTCCCACATGTTGACAAGAGCGTGCGGGAATGCAACTGAGCGAACGGGGATGTAGCTGAGCGTGCGGGAATGTGGTGAGCGTGCGGGAATGCATAAGAGTATACGAGCGATTCCAAGGTGTATACGCGCGCGCCATCTCTGTCACTCTCTTTGCATTAACACGTGCGAGCGACACTGTCTCCCCGAGCCCGAGCGCTCTCGCTCGCGCCGGTTTGTTTACATCTTTGTCGTCTGGAATGGACCTGTCAAAACGTGCGTTCTGTGTGTTGTATTCTGCCATTTTCTTAATACGGACAACAAACGTCAAAGTATCAGTCGCATCGCATCCGCTCTTTAGAAAGAACAAGTAAAGCGAGAGTAAATAACTATGAATATAGTAAAAAGTGATACGGATAGCGAGGGTGAGGATGTGTCTAATGATGTGCCAGCTGAAATGCTCGCTGCAGCGAAGGAAATAGCATTAAATTCATTGCCGAACATTTCCAAACAAAAGTACACAAAAGTGTACAACGAATTTAAGAAATGGCGCAGCACAAAGAAGACAACGTCATTCGCCGAAAATGTTTTTTTTTTCATTTTGTAAATTGTCACGTTACGATAAATATTAATAATAATTCAAAATAATAAATAAATCAGATTTTTCTTAATTTAATAAATTTATAATAGTTCTATAATTTGTTTTATTTAGCCCCCTGAACCCCCGTCCCAGCGCCCCAACGCCACCGTTCTATACGTGCCAATTATTCAAAATAATTGTAGTGGTCGAACTTTGCGCAACTTAATAGGAAAAATAGTATACGATACTCGTGCGCACGTAGGTCATCCCGCACTCGCTTCGCTCGTGCGGGAACGACCTACTTTGCCCACTCGTATCGTAATGTACTATTTCTACAAAAAAAAGTTGGCACACCTGCTAGCTGTGGCAAACTTCAGAAAGCTTGCACATACTTTAATAACCGTGCGCCTTTTCAAGTTTCAGTTCAGTACAACTGTCGAGTTATAATTGCGTGTCCTCTTCTCGATTTATGAATATCTTGTAAATGTGCAATTAATATATTTTATAAGTTGTATTGTCATATTAAAATGTAATATTGGTTTAAATTAATACAAACATTTTATAAATATTATTTTGAGAATTAATTTTTATTACGAAAATGTCAACTGAATCTCTGTATAAAAAGGTAATGTGAATATCGACCTCAATTCTCAAAATATTGACTTGAATGTAGTTTAATAAATATAAATAAATGTATACGTAACGTGTTTCTCTTACAAATGTACGATAATAAAATCATATATTGCTCAACACTTAGATTTTTATTTGCTAGCTTATTTATTTTTATTAAATAAGGGAAAAGATAATAGATATTTAATAGAAATTAAAATTTACGCGTTGATTTAAATGATGT
The DNA here is from genome assembly GCF_009193385.2 of Nasonia vitripennis. Lineage (NCBI taxonomy): Eukaryota > Metazoa > Arthropoda > Insecta > Hymenoptera > Pteromalidae > Nasonia > Nasonia vitripennis. The sequence goes on along the minus strand of NC_045757.1, from coordinate 20,590,215 downwards.
TTATGAAACGTATACCTATGCATATTTTGATAATGACATTTGTTTATATAATAGGGTTTCAAAGTATGGATCCCACATGTAAACAAAGTTTGGGAGTGGGCAGTGATTTTGGAGGACTACAATATAGATACAAAGATTCTTCATATTGAAACAGGATTAGATCGTGAAATCAAAATTTTGATTATCAACTCGAATTCTGATTTACCACATTTATGCAATTCTGAAGATTTTTTTATTGATGAGAAAAAGAATTTAGCTTCCTTAAGAAGTGTACACGAAGCAAGTGTTCTTAATAATTTACGGTTGCGCTTTGAAAAGGGATGTGTTTACACTTATTGTGGCGTTACAGCAGTTTTTATAAATCCATTTCTTAAACCAATACCACGCGAAGCTGATAACATTTTTAAATATCGAGGCCAGACAATTGACGATCTCAGGCCTCATATATTTGCTCTCGCCGAGAAGATCTACTGCAGACTCGAAAGGTTTTCTGATTGATTATATTCATCTATTTTATTTTTAGTAAATTTTAAATTAAGGGGCACATACAACACTATACGTTAAATTACACCAATATTATACGTTAAATATGTATGTATAGTAAACGAGAAAAACAAGGTTCTTTTTGCATCATTGGAAAGGGCCTTTTTTGGGAATAAAAAAATTGAGGCGATTCTTTAGCATAAGTATTTGGCTGGAGAGTGGGCTTAAGTCGCTGCCGTTTTTTGATAAAAAATCGTTCAAAATTGCAAAAATTTTCCCTGCTTGAGCCGCAAAATAACATTTAAGTAATAAAGCTTAAGTCGTTACCGATATAGATATAGTTATGTTATGCGAATGTCAATACAATTCAAGATTAAATGCTGATTTTAATTGTTTTCAACAGAATAAGCTGATTGAAATCCTTGCAATTTTTAAGTTTTTTTTTATAGAAAAACCGCAGGCAGGAGCGAATTGAGCACACTTTCCAACCAAACAGGTACACTAAAGAATCGCCTCGTATTTTTTTATCCCCTAAAATGCATACGTTAGGGAAATCCAGCGTCACAGACACCCTTGATTTTCTCATTTAGATATATATATATATATATATATATATATATATATATATATATATATATATATATATATATATATATATATATATATATATATATATATATACATATATACATATACATATATAAATTCAACATGTAATGTTACTGGTGTAAGGGCCCCTTAAACATTAATTGTACAGGAAAATACATTTTCTGACTCACTTAGAAAACTATGAAATAATATAATTGATATTGTTTTTGTTTAAGGGAAAATCGTTACCAATCTTTAATTTTTACTGGTAAATCAGGCGCAGGTAAAACAGAAAATGCTAAATTGGCTATTTTATACCTTGCGACTATAAGTGCCGAAGTAGACCAAATGAAAGATAAAATTACTGCTTCATCAACAATCTTAGAAGCTTTTGGTAATGCCAAAACAATCGGTAATGATAATTCCTCCAGATTTGGGAAATTCATGGAAATGCAATACGATGCTAATTATCATATAGTTGGAGCGTCTATTAGAATATTTCTTCTTGATAGATCGAGAGTTGTCAATCAGGTACAAAATAAAATAATAAGTCTTTTAGTATTTTTTGAGCAATAATTTTTCTTTTGTAATCACTAAATACATAAAATCATTCACCCAAATATTTAATTGTTGAATACTAAGATAGATTGTTTCGAATCTTCTTGTATAGTGAACGATTATTTAAAGGATTTTCGCATGCGCTATTTTATCTATAAAATATATTATTGTTTATTGAAAATCACGTAAATAATCATTTCTTTACTGTTTAAACACCTAATAATGTGTAATATTTTTGTAACAGATACAAAACGAACAAAATTACAATATATTTTATGAATTGTGCTCTGTCCATGATCGTTTCCCTGATTTACATCTGAATAGACAAGAATTTTGTTATCTGAATACAAATAATTCTTCAGAAATATATTCAAATTATTCAAAACGATTCGATGATTCAGTTGAAGCTTTTAAAAAATTTGGCTTTACGGTTCAAGAGCGACGCGAAATTTTGAAAATTTTAGCAGCCATTTTGCATTTGGGGAATTTGAATTTTACGAAATTTGAAAATTTGGAGGGGAGCGAAAATCTAAAAGGTTGTTTTATCGCGGTAAGTTCAAAGGTCATATATTTGTGTATTCGAATGGCTTAAAAATATTTGAATCTCATACAGATGACGTGAATCTTGATTATTTATTTTCAAGGAATCCCATCAGTTAGAAATTTTAGAGAAGTTACTCAGCTTGAATCCGCAGTCAGCGCAGGATATGAAAAAATGGATGTGCCATAAGAAAATTTTTTCTAATGGAAAAACTGATGCGTGTCCAATGTCAATAGAAGAAGCTGTGAAAGCACGCGATTCACTTGCAAAGTTTATTTACAGAAAACTTTTTATTTGGATAGTGTCGAGAATCAACTATTTGTTTTTCTCGTCTTCAAATTTTCGATGCTCCATTGGAATCCTGGATGTTTATGGCTTTGAAAAGTTCGATGTGAATTTGTTTGAGCAATTTTGTATCAATTATGTTAACGAGAAGATCCAACAAACCTTCATTCAGATGGTTTTCAAATTGGAACAAGAGGAGTATTTGCGAGATAACATTGGATGGAGCTTCATAAAATATCAGGACAATAGATTGTGCCTCGAACTTTTAGAGGGCGAAAATGGAATCATCCATGTTATAGACCAAGAAAGCAATAATGAGGTAAGATAAAGGTAGCATACAATGTAGAACATTTATTATTATTACGTTTTAGTATTCATATGAATTTCTTCAGGTGCCAAGAGAAAGGCCGTGGATAAATGCAGTGTTCGAGAGTACGCCGTCTAAGGAATCAAAGCATTTTGAAAGGCCGAAATGCAACGACTCTACAGATTTTATTATTCATCATTTTATTGATTATGTGCAATACGATAGCAGAGAATTTTTAGAGAAAAATGAAGACAAAGTTTCACGAGAACATATTGCGTTTTTAAGAGACTCTAATGTAAGATATTGCAGAATTTTATTTACATTTGAACTACGTGATTCTTATTATTAGATTATTCTTCTTATTTGCAGAATGAAGTTCTACTTATGTTGTTATCAGATGATCTTTACAGAAAGAGTATACCTAATCGGAAAAAAAGACCAAGGAGTGAATCTCGAGAGCCGTTAAGCGAATACCCAACCAATACAACGGTTTGTATACATTTTACAAAGAAGGTAGAGCATAATGAACACATTTTTTGAGACGAAGTTACATTTTCTATTTACGAGGTACAGCTGATATCTGAGTTAAAAGAATCTTTGATCGACCTAACAAAGGAACTGCAAAACACAACTGCACACTACGTAAGATGTATCAAAAGTAACGACGAAAGAAAATCGTACGAATTCGATGCAGTGTACGTAGCCCACCAGATACGCAAGTACAATGTTTTGGACGCAATTCAGCTTTCATCAATGGGTTACTTTAGTCGACAAACCTACGCAAATTTTTTCAATCGCTACTATTGTTTGTGTGAATTTGAAGGGATCCAGCGCGACGACCTGCAGGAAACGTGTCGAGTGATCATTTACAACCTCATTGAGGTAATCTATTGTATACGGCAAATTCGCACTCGGTACAATGCATTTTCAACAATTCTTTGTTCCACAGGATTCAAAGACCGTGAAATTCGGCGTAAAGTACATTTTCTTGAAAGAAGAAATTATTAATCATCTCGAGAATCTCCGTCGAGAGAAGCTGAATCGAGCTTGTATTATAATTCAGAAGGCGGTTCGCCGCATTCTTCAGCAGAAACGCAACCAAGAAACCAGACGAGCTGTTTTGAGTCTGCAAACTCAGGTACGTAATTACTTGATCCGTCGTCGTCAGGCTCGGGGCGCAGCTGAAGATCATGCTCTGGTCAAGAATGAGACCCGCACAATGGACGAGATAAGGGCATCTGCTGCGACAGAAATCCAGAGACTCTTCAGAGGATTCCGGGCACGGCGCTTTTCTAAAAAGAGAGTGCGCGACATTATCACTATACAAACTTGCATCAGAAGATTTCTCGCACAAGTTGCCGCAGACAAGTTGAGGGAGAACAGAATTGGGCAGGTTCATTTGTTGAATGAAGGTTTAAAGGCGAAAATCGGCGAGTTGCAGCGCGATATAAATGCTTACGTCGGTTACCTTTCGTCCTTATCAATTGTTCACGTTGACTCGATTCAGAAAAGGTGTTTGTTCTGCTTCTAATTTTAGATGGATATGAATTTGACGAAAGAACAGCTAGATCAGGTGCAAATGATTGCTGGCGATCAACAGTGCTTTCAAGCTAAAAATCGACTTATAAACGAAATTATTATTAGAAGGATTCAAAATATCAGGGATGAGGGGAAAAAAGTGAAACCCGTGGAACTTCCTGTAATAAGTGAGCATCAGGTTAGTGTGCAATTGTTTATTTCATACGTATCGTAATATTTGGGCTCGAGTACTAATTAATATATAATGCTGAACTTCAAGGATCTTGAGGATGTAAGAGCAAGACCCGCTGATATTCCTGTAATGGATGAGTTGCAGGTTGGTCTACATCTGTTCGTTTTGCGCGTATTATAATATTTCAGTTCAAATTCTAATTAACACATAAACTTGAACTTTCCAGGATCTTGGCGAGATAAGAGCGAGATCCGCTGACCGTCCTGCAATAGATAATGAGGTAAAGATCACTCGTTCATTCTGTTTTTATTTTAAAATTCCAGTCGAATTTTTACTAACGCATGATACTGAACTCTCAAGGATCTTGGCAAGATGATGTTGCGACCTGCTGATCTTTGTGCAATAAATGATGAGGTAGATGTTAATAGGATTATTCTGTGCATATTATAATAATTCAGTCAAATTCTAATTCATACTTCATTCTAAATTCTCAAGGATTTTGATAGGTTTGAAATGAAAACCGTTAACCTTCCTATAATAGATGATCTGGTAAGTGTTGATCCGTTAATTTTGTCTTTACTGTAATATTTAAGTTTAAATTAGAATTAATACATAATTTTAAAATCTCAAGGATCTCGAAGAGGAAGAGGAGAAAGCTGCTGATCACCCTGTACTGAATGAGCTGCAGGTTTGTCTGAATCCGTTTATTTCCTGTGTATTTCAATATTCCAGTTCGTACTAATTAATACATAATCATGAATTCTCAAGGATCTTGGGAAGGTAAGAGCGAGACCCGCTGACCTCCCTGCTGTAGATGAGCTATAAATGATTATTCGTTTATTGTGTTTCTAATCTATTTTAATACTATAGTTGAAATCCAATTAATACATAATTATGAACTCTTAAGGATCTTGGTGCGGAAGAGGTAAACGCCATTAATCTTCCTGTAATGAATGATCTGGTACGTGTAAATCCGTTTTTATGTGTTTATTGTAATATATTAGTTCGAAATCTAATTAATACATAATTTTGAACTCTCAAGGATCTTGGTGAGGAAGAGGAAAACTCCATTAATCTTCCTGTAATGAATGAGCTGGTACGCGTACATCCGTTTATTTTGTGTTTATTATAATATATCAGTTCGAAATCTAATTAAGACATAATTCTGAACTCTCAAGGATCTTGGCGAGGAAGAGGTGAACGCCTTTAATCCTCCTGTAATGAACGAAGTGCAGGTTACTGTAATTCTGCTTATTTTGTGTGCATTGTAATCTTTAGTTTAATTATGCTAATTACGCTTATTAAAACACAATGCTGTATAGTTGCAGTATGAGAATAGTAGAACAGTCAACGAAAACAGCTTAAGCGAGGTCTTCAAATCGTTGTTGGCTACAGAAGAAGATTTCTCGCTATACCAGCCTCTATTTCAAGCTTGTTTCAATTTCGATCAGCGCATGGAAAAATTGATGGAAGCTTGTGGTATTAACCGGCGCGAAGTCGAACGAGCAAGACCCGCCGGAAGAAATGGTAATAGTAGACTTTCTCACTGTAAAAGATAACTGATATAATTCTCTTCAAACATAAACCTACTTACTGCTTTATAAACTACTGTTAAATTAGGCATATAGGCAAACGTATAATGAATGCATTATTCAATTTTTTGTTTGTTTAATAATTTATTAGATGGCCAAGGATTTGTTCTCTCCCAAGGAATGTTCCAATTTGAGATTGCAGATATTGAGTCACTGCTAACTCACCTAATAGGTAATAAATAGAATTGCCTCAAACATTTTTATTTCAATGTCATGATAAACTAAATTTATTTTCACTTTGAAAAATTCAAAATTAAGATTATTGCGATTAAAAAGGTTACGACGTTATTGGCAAAAAATTAATGTGATTATGCCATATTTTTGAATTAATATTATAATTACACCTTCTCCTGAACGATGCTCGTAGAAGATCGTTCGATGTATCGCCGGTTGCATACTTTGAGGACGTCTGTATAATAATTTTGTACTTGTCATAGGCAAACAGTTCTTTTGTTGAATAATTTTTAATGCAATAATAATTCATAGGGGAACTGTAAATTTACAAGTATAGTTATATGGATTGACTAATAATTATAATTGGCATGCATTCCATAAGTTTTGGCATTATTATAGTTGATGATGTTATGGAATAAAGGATCATTTTATTTAGCTCAAGTAATAGTCAAATTAATGATCAATTGAATCGATTAATTAATTTTAATTGTTGCAGGACTGCCGACTTTAACAATAACAAACGAGAAACCAGGCTTGCCATCACGAATTTTATTCATGTGTCTGCGCTACCTTGACTGTCAAAATGACTTTATTTCAGCATCTTTGATGTTGGAAAAGTATGTAGAGGCAGTTGAGAGCTTAATTCGACAGCGCGGCGATTTGGAAACATTCCTTGTCTGGCTCGTCAATACTTACCAGCTCCTCAATTACCTTAAGCAGTACGCGAGAGTACACAACAATGTCATCGACCAATTCCAAAGTTTGAACACTAATCAACAAACTGAGCATTGTCTTGTGAATCTTAACCTGGAATCATTTTGCGGGTCGCTACTCCAATTGGCTGAGTCGCTCGCCCACAAAGCTGCGCAGCTTATGAAAACGACGATTTTTGATTTAGCAGAACTAGGCATACTCGAGTATAATCCGGCATCCGTGAGCCACTCAGAGTATTCTGATTCGGATGGAGAAAGAAGCGATGATTCTAGAACGGAAACAAATGAACAGGATGAAGAAGAATTGGAAGATGCGGTGGAGATTGCAGATCTTTCAGACGGTCAAGTACAACAATTAATTTATCAATCGATTCAAGAGTTAGCGCAAAACCAACCTGTGCCAATTCAAGAGCAAGAGCAAGCACAAGAACAGGAACAAAATCTGCCTCAAGAGCAAGAGCAAGCATTAGGGGACAAACAAGAACTGGCTCAGGAGCAAAATCAAGTACAAGAACAAGTGCAAGAGCCGGCGCAAGAACAACACCAAGAACCACCTCAAGAGCTAGAGCCAGCGCAAGAACAAGAACCAATAGAAGGTCAAGAACAAGCGCAATTACTTGAAGAAGAATACGATCAGGATTTCCTCAGGATGAAAAGAAATGCGTTGCTACAAAGACTGACGGATTTCCATCTAGCAATGGAAACGAGTGGCCTGGACGCCAACATGAGACAGCAAATGTTTAAGAAGCTTTTTGATTTCATGAGCACAATTCTATTGAGCTACATTCTTTCACATCCACAACTTTGCAATGTCTATCGTGGTGCAGTGTCGAGGTAATTAGTATTGCACAAAATTTATATTTTTATTTATGTGTCAACACACATATTAATCGCGAACAATCGTAACTGTTTAGAGTGAATCTACGCGCTATCGAAAGATGGGCTCGCTATTATAAATTAAATGTAGCAACCATAGCTCTTGGCCCAATAAAGCAAGCGTTGCGGCTGCTTCAAATGCAACCAATGGAAGATTATGATGTATTTTGGATCGACAAGTTGTACGATAAATTAAACAGTGATCAGATTCTGAGAATTTTGAGTTGCTACAAACCAGCTTATGCAGCAGATCAGCAGATATCGCCGACTTTGATGCAAAAATTGAAATTTAAACTGGAGAGGTGGGACGGACGGGACGAGACGGTAACCGATTTCAGATTTTTATTTTGGAGCTTTTACTATAAAAATACTTTGCTTGTTCATTCTACTTATTCACTTGATAAAGTAATTGATTATCACGTTAACTATTATTATTCCAGGTATTGATAAATTCAGAAGAATACCCAGTAATCTTTCCATTTCGTCATTGCTCTTTACCGTTGGAAGAAGTTGAGATTCCAGCAACGTTTGATCTTCCTATGCTAAGAAAGATTTAGAACGACAAGTTTTATGTATAAATTAATTTAATAATGAGATTCCTGAACGAATGATTTTTAAGAATGAAATTACAATATAGAAATGTTATTTATTTATTTATTGCAATTTTCAGCCAGAATTTTTGCATGTAATTGTAACAAGAAATAAAATCATGATTATCGTAATTCCTTAAATTTGGTTTGACTGAGATTAACGCAATTATAGACATGGAAAAAATTTGTTAAGTTCAACGATTTTATCATGTCTTTAAGAAATGAATAAAATCGAATGGAGTGTTTGCAGTCGTTAAAAATATAAATTGTCATGAAATTATAGCATTATAAAAATTTTACGATCAGATTTATTTGGCTATATCTTTATTGACATTTCATAAAAGAAGTTTGACAAACGTGTTTTTATAAATCGATTCATTTACATATTGCTCTGAGAAAGATCGAAGATTGGCAGTTTTTTGATTGATTCCTTGAAATATTTGATCCCTCAACAAAATGATTTATGAAACATCGAAAAAATTACATTATCATAGAAGCGCAGTAAAGGGTGACGTTGTGAATAAGATAAACGTTATTAAAGTTATTTATTCCCCTTTTAAATAAATATCTTCATATTACCACATGCAGAAGTAAAAGTCTAACTTCATTAGCTTGCTGATGAATTAATGCAGAACAGCGTGTGGAATCTCTGATGGTCGCCTTGCATCTGGGCTCTAAAATAAAATATAGAAGAAATGCTGCGAAAAAATACCGCTGAGAAGAGAGATTTTATACGCGACGATCGCACGGCAGACTGAGTTTTTTTATTGATGAATAATGGCGTCAGAAAGAATATAACGCACCGCCATTCAAAAGCTCAACAGAGAAAATTATTCGATATAGTGTTACAAAATAAAACTTCTATCGATAAGAGACAAGTTCTAGGATGAATGGAGAATCAGCTACTTCAGTTGATTTCCCGTACGGAGTACCAAGGACGAAACAGCACAAACTATTATCAGCCTACTGGTGGGGGATAGCCAACTCAGACTAATAAAGAATGCGAAATCAGTATGAGAGCAGTGGATGACGCTGAAAGAATATCATCAAAAGTCAACTTTCTCAGTCAGAATACAGTCACAAAGACGCAGTACAGCATGACGGTAGTATATTATAGTGTTATTTTTACAAAAGGAAAGGTCATCTAAAGAGCCGCAGTGCACAGAATATAAAGCTTGGCTATAGAAGCATCAAGAAAAAAGCCAATAAGATAAGTAAAGAATCTAAGAAGAAAGAAGAAGAAACCTTGCTAGATATGGCGTCTACCTATAAGAAAGGTTTGAAGTTTTTCTTGGCGGTAAGGTAGACCAAGAGAGTTAGATAGTAGACTATAGTATGACAAGCCACACGGTACATCGAATCGGGAATTTTTCGAGCAGGTCGTTGGATAATAGGCCGCTTCGTCGACGTGGAAAAAGACATCATGAGAAACTTCACCGAAGTAAATTATGACCTAGATTAATTCAGTCAAATAATATAGAAGCTTCCGCAGAAATGCGCACGTCTAGCAGAGGAACAAATTAAAAGTGAGAAACATTTTGCCAAATATCAATACAACATGCAGTCGTACTACTGTTCAAAATAAAGATCCTTCACTATAATAAAAAAATTTGAGATTGCTGGGAAAAAGTTGTGAAAGATCGGCTTCATCGTCATTGCCAGCCTATATACATTTCTATAATGCAATGCACTCTTTGATTGGCGAAAGACCGGTGGGTGGCGTCGAAGTTTGCAATGGGAAGAACCACCCAGCGTGTCGTGTCGGCCGTGTCTAATGGTTATTATTATGACATGTTCCGCGCCCGGCCGAAGGACGGGGTTTTTCCGACGGCTATACTTAATGACTATCTTATCTGTAGCCGCACAAAGGGAGGCGCATTCTTGCATAGCTTTATATATGCCTGGATAATATCTATACGAGTTAATATAATAAGAATTCGCAGAGTACATTTATATTTAAATACAGCTAGGAAACTGTTTATTAGTGACCTCACACAGAGATATCATAAACCTTATTTATTGAGGAGAAAGTACAACTATCTGGAAAATCGCACCATTTAATTGGCATCATTTTCAAGTATTCATAAATATATACACGCATTCGATGTCAGAAGATAAACTTGAATAATCGGCCTTTAAAAAACAAGAAATTATTCCAGTGTTTTATTTCATAAAAGATCATCTGGGTCTAGGCCGGGTTTCGAAGATTTTATTTACATTCTGCTATAAAGATACATATATTTACTTACAATAATAACCAAGTATCTCGAACATTTTTAGTTGATATCATAATCTTTATATAATTTAGTTTTCTTGCAAGGAATGTTTATACATGATCTTCAGTTGAACTGGTCAGGTAATCTAAATCCTTATACCTATACACTTCTCGTTAAATGTATCATACATATCTTATCTTGTTTTAGATCTATAAAAGTCGTACATACGGACTACTTAATACTCTTTGCACAATCAGTTACAACTTTATTTTTATGGAAAGCCAACGTTCTGCTACACTGCAGTAAGGGGAAGTAGTATTCGACGAAACGGAATCCAAAAAAGCTTAAAAGGTTCACACAATTAAGTTATCTCGTTTAAAAAATTAGCCTGGTCTAGAAACGATATATTTTGAAGTACGCTTCGTTCAAAAAATGTGCAAAGCATATACTTTTCCCTATATTCATTGTTTGCAGTATGTATTGCTCCGCGGTTATATCTCCAGCTGTCCAAATTCCCGAAAGCTTTTCATGGGACGCTCCTTATCTGCTCGACATCGGTCGGGCGCATGGGAGTCTCTTTTCCTAACTTGTAAATCACGCTCTTTTATTGAGTTATCACAATTACGTCGAATCCCCACTTTCCGGCGCGGTTTGCAGCTATCAAAGTTGGCCGCCTGGTACCTTTCGCCTCGCTATTGACACGAATTACTGATTCAGTCGCCTAGAACGCCAGCTCCTACTCACTTTGAGATTGCGAAATATACGTATAGGTGTGTACGCACATTACGTACATATATTTACATGCGCGGACGACGAAGGACGCACAGGAAAATAAACGCGCGCAAGATACGATAAACTCATCGCGCCAGGCTGCATATTACTTTGATTTATTTAGTTCGATTTTCGACTCCCGGCAAGATTGATACAGCTATACGAGCGCTCGCGACTGGCGGAGTCTTTAAGCGGCACCAGTGTACTTTGTATCATTCTCTGTTTCATCCCGCGACGTTATGCACTACCTACTGCGCCAGTAGCTAAACCACCGATTGTCGACTCTATCGTTTATATTGCCCGCGCGCTCAGTGAGCAACGAGACATTTTCTACTATTCGCCGATACATCGCGTAAGGATATTGTTTTGTGATCTTCGTGAGTTATTTGACAACTTTGTGGACGCCAGTTGGAAACAATATTTGATACTACGAGTATTATGCCACCTGTCGACTGTCGTTAGCCGCGAGGACAAATAGTGAAGAAGCTGCAGATGTGATTTTATCAACACAGCGTTCACTTCGATCTACCAAGCGACAATTATAATTATCAGGTACCAAATTACTTTTCCTCGCATTTTACAGAACAACATAACCATCCTGGTAAAAATTATAGATTTGTTGAAACTAATTTTAAAATGTGCATTTAGTTTGTCTTCATTTAATCGAACTTACTGTTATTGGATGGTAATGTTAACATGAACTGGGGCATACTTTATCTCGAGATTATTCATTCGTGGTTTAAATAAGCAATTTAACAGAAATGACGAGAGAGCGCGTATACCTAAGATCATAATTATGACACTCCTAAGATGTGGAAAACAGTCACGAGTGAATGAATCTGCAAAAAAATGAGCACGCGCGAATAAAAATATTCAGAGTTAATTAATAACCATGTATATTATAATTTATTTATTTAAATAATCAGGTGTTTAGCTTTAAGCACTGGTAACAGCATTTAGAAACATTTTATCATTGTTTCTGAAAAGAAACTTCTCGACGAAGTGAATATTGATAACGTGAAATTCAATATTTTCGGCATATAGATGATTCGGCATATATTAAAATGACATTAATTCTTATCTGAGCAATCGTTGTCAAACAATTTAATTCCATTACCCCTCAAACTATTTCAAAATATCACACAGTTTTATAATGAATGGAGTTTATGGGTAACTTGTTCTTTATAATAAAAATTGTCGAACCAGTAGTTGATGACTTTTTGTAACCGAATCTAAAAATATGACGAATCTCGCGACAAAATTGTCTCTGATTTAAAATTTATCTAGGTCTTTATTTTTAATAACAACTACTCGTGCAAAAGCTTAATTTAATTTTCAAAAGAAAAATAAATGTACAAATGAAAGTTTAATAAAATAACAATTGAAAAATAATAATACTGACGCAAATTCCTTGGTAGAATTTTCGGTATAAACTTGCAACCTATATGGAGAAATGTGGCGTGACTAGTTATTCTTGATGCTTATACCAAATTATCAGAATTTCAGTATTTAATGTATTATTATAATTTATCAAATCTTTATGCAAAACATGTATAAAATATATTGTAAATATTTTTTAGAGCCAATCCGTACGAAATTATATGTATATATGACTAATTGCAAAACGATATCATGCATACCGATTCTGTCCCAATCCGTCATCGTCATTCTTGCAAAACAAAAATTGCGAGCAGATAATGTAGTAAGAGTACGTAAATTCATAAATAATAAATATCGTGTCCATTTTTTTTTAATTTTATTACAAGTTGAACAAAAAATCTTACGCAATCATAATTTCTAAATTTTTAAATAATGAATCCCAATACCTAAAAAAATATTATAATTTGACCTGAAAAAAGGCTCAAGGTGAACTGCAGTGAATTAAAAAAATTAAAGTTGCCTATATATCTTACAGAGAATAACCTTTTTGTGGTTAGGACTACTTTTTCGGTAAGCTAAAACATCTGGATGATAAAAACGCAAGCGTAACCGCAGCAAGGAAATCACACAAAACAAGAACATTTGTTATTAACGTTTCGCAAGAGTTTATATTCTTGTGTCGTTGAGATTAGAGAAATCTGCTTTTTACTCTTATTTTCAAAGCAAATTCCCATTATTCATAATAAAGACTTAAAGAGTTCACCTTGAATCATCGTCAAAGTCATTTGAATGAAAGTCGCGTTAAAATTAATAAAACAATATTGTACAGAAGTTTGTTAATAACAAGACAAACACATTAACAACATTTTCATATTTTGTTATTATCAGTTTAATAGTATATTACGATACATTGCGACTTAAACTGCCCAATATTACACGCCGTGTAATAATGGGTCGATTTCAGTCGCAAGTATAATATCGTATACTATTTTATAGCATCTGCCTGCCCTAAGTCCGCTATGCCACAACTATTCGTGACATAAACAGTCCTGTACTGCACTAAAGGACTGTTTAGGTCACGGATAGGCGTGACTTAAACAGTCCATTATTGCACCGTGCTTTATCGTCCGAGCGTAGCGAGGTAACGGTGTAACAACTAACTGCACGGTGCAGTACAGGACTGTTTATGTCACGGATAGTTGTGACATAGCGGACTTAGGGCAGGCAGATGCTATAAAATAATATACGATACTTGTGACTCAAATCGACCCATTATTACACGCCGTGTAATTTCACTTCACAAAATTTCAATTCACGAAAATTAAGTTTGTTACAAAGTAATTATAGCAGACTGTTATGACGTAAACGTATATTTAAGTATTTCGTATGTTGTGCAATCGTTTGGGGAAAGATCAATGTTAGTAATAGGAATATATTTGGCTACTTTTATTCTAATTTACATATTATATCTATTCATTTATATCTTCATTATTTTTTTTATAGTAGGATTATTGTGGAATTAAGTCGATGACTGTCAGTGCTTTATCCGAATCTTCATATTGTTGATGTGGCAACTTTTATTATCAAAGAAAGCTTTATATAAGAAGAATAATTCTTTGTTACTATATAACCATGAGTACCTATTAGTCTAGGCGCTGAGCACTTTTCGTCGGACTTGAATGGCCAGTAGATCACCAGGTTTTTTCTATGTATTTTTGCCTCCTGAACACGAATTTGGAGGTTTCGAGGTCAGGTAATTTGTCAATAACAAATTACCTGACCATTCTTGGGCATTCTACCCTCGAAATTCGTGTTCAGGAGGCAAAAATACATAGAAAAAACCTTGGTGATCTACTGGCCATTCAAGTCCGATGAAAAGTACTCAGCGCCTAGACTATATATGGCCCAGAAAAAAAACAAAAGAGTCTCTGAATCGGCGGAAATGCGCCATTTATATTCGCTGACCAGAGACATGAATAAATTTTTTTAGTGCCAAAAGCTTAAAAGTTTGATTTGAAAAAGTTGAGTATCCCACGAAAAAATATACCTGTTTTTGTATCATATTTTTTACTTTTCGAGTTTAGAATTAATTAATATATGAGTCATTCTACGAGAAGTCGGACACTTCGAGGTCGAAAAATCGAGCTCTTGCAATTTTGAGGGCACACTTACTAGACCAAGTTTTTTACATGCGCTTGGACATATAATAAGTAAAAAATATGGGTGCCACCTCCAAACCCTATGCCAACAAAAAGTTTCGGGCCAATTACTAATTGCCAAAAAATAGCCTTTATTGCAGCAGGATAAAGAGCAATCATTATTTTTTCCGGCATTAATAGACAGCGCGGCCCGAAATGTTGAATTAAAAAAAAAAATCGTTGAGACTTGAGAACGACCGTCTCTATGAAAAGTGGCGAGCAATTTAAAATAGGGTAAAAATCGTCGCAAAAGCATAAATCTGAGAAAAAAGTAAAAATTCTGGCTTTCAGGCATTTTTTCCCATTTTCGACGATTTTTATCCTATTTTAAATTGCTTGCAACTTTCGATAGTGACGGACGCTTTCAACAATTTTTTTTTTAATTCAAAATCTCGAGCTGCAATGTTCATTACTACCGGAAAAAATAACGATTACTCGACCACGTAATTAATTACCCAAGGCGCAATAAAGGCTATTTTTTGGTAATAAGTAATTGGCCCGTAACTTTTTGTTGGCATAGGGTTTGGAGGTGGCGCCCATGTTTTTTTACATTATACTGTATGTTCAAGCGCATGTAAAAAACTTGGTCTGGTGCGTGTGCCCTGAAAGTGTCCGACTTTTCGTAGAGTGACTCATAATTATATAGGTTAAGGCTAAGAGATTTTTTAGAAGTTCAAGCGTTTCTTTTGTTTTTTTATGATATTCGTAATTTTTTTAATCACAGACTTTTGTATCAAAGATTTCCACAATTTCGCAATTTCGCAGCAAACTTTTCCATACACTTTTTTCAGTGCACTACAACAATAGTTTTTCGTCTATAAAATTCATTTTTATGCTACTATGAAAAAAGCTTAAAACTTGCGTCGAACCTTATTGTCCTTATAAATCATGTGGTGCAGTGCATAAATATTTATGGATATATAATATAATAGATAGCTTTTCACGTTTTCTCTAGTAAAATCTTTTTTTTTTATTTCAACTTATTGTCAATGTTTGGATTGACTACTAGATTCGAACTTCACAGTTTCGAGTAGTACGATTGTGATATTTATCTGATAAAGTGACAGACATTCTTATCATCGTCGAATATTAAATGTCGAGTACAGGTAGTAAATTACACCTGCAATTCGGATTACATGCAACATCTACACTCTATGCATGCATCGCTATTACTATTATTATTAAAATCACGGATAAAGTTTCGTTGGAAACCTGCTGATCCGTTGGTGAATCATAACGGTAATACGATGAAAAAAGCTGTTGGCATCCGATCTGTGGCAATACCGCTCATTAGCTGCTATCAGCAGCGCAAACCATACGCCGGCATCACGTGAGCTAGCGCCTGAGTCTGAGTATATCGGTATGCATACACGCGTCAGCAGCAATAAACAAACGGCGAGGAATAAAAGCTCGTGCGCGGAACGCGCTTGTTCAATCGTGTTAGAAAAATCGCGCCACACACGTTATACTTACAGTCAACAACTATGAGGCAGCCGGCCGCTTGCACTTATATAATTAAACGCAGCTTATCGACGCGCCAAATCGCGGGCGTCTCGTTCCGGCGTCCCCCGCGCGTCACGCCGTGTGCGCACTCGATATTGTATTGCTAACGTCGGCTTGTCAGTCATCGCGAATCGTTCGCCTAACGCGACTGTGCGGATTAAGCAGTTGAGCGCGCGAGATTCGTGGTCGAGCTGCTGGTCATCTTCTCGCCCTCGTCGTCGCCGCGTGCAACACTGACGCAGCCATGGCAACAGGTGCTGCGCTGATACCTCTACTTCCTCGTTGTGCATCTTGTCATCCTTTACTCTCGCTCGTCCACGCGTGCGAGTGGCGTTTGAGGATTAAAGATTGATGGCTGTGCCTTTGTTTTTGTGACGTCGGTGCTCGTGAGGATGTTGCCGAGAGGCGAATATTTCGAGATGAAAATTAAAGCGACAAAGTTTTTTCGCGTGTGTGGCCGAATTGAGCGTATACGCCAGTCCCTTGTCGGACGACTGAGACGACGATGGCGATTTCACCGCGTTTCGTTAGTTGATTAAGAGCCTTATCGGTCTATGAAATAGTATTCATGCGTGCTTACACATCACGGAATATTTTTATCGTGTTATAATGTTAATGTTATGAAAAAAAAGCAAGAGGCGTTTCTCCACTTCTTCTTCAGTTCTTGCTTACGTAAAAAAAAAAACAACCGGCTATGCACTAATGCACGTGGGTGTATCTAAAAATAAAACTGGCACCAAACTCCTGAATAATATGCGCATATATCGCGGATGAACAGATACAGTAATCCGAACTCGAACAATTTATATTTAAACCAGGGAACACATTGATATTATTGCGAACGAGGAAAACTATAACTACGCGAAATTCGCATAAAAATGCTATATTCGTTTCTTCATTGTTACAGAAGACACGTGCGACGAGATGTCAGCTATTATGCCGGAGCTAGTTGTTCGTCGTCCGGTGTATCAGCAAGATGATTTACATCGATTAAGCCAGTACACGAACCCGCAAAAACCACGTGAGTATTATTCCCGATATCACGTGCTTATATGCACTCTTGCATTATTATACATACAACGATTTCGCGATAAAACGTGAGAAAGTGTTCAAATTGATGACTGATAAGTTGAGACTGTGCGACTGTTTAATCTTTGTTCGTATAAAAATCTCGGTCTCGTTTTATACGGAATCAAAGATACTTATATTACTTATATAATACGATTGAAACATTTAGTAATAAAATTTTATTTCAAATTTCAAATATCAGATAGTCCAATGATTTGAAGACTCTTGAACATTACAATCTGGCAGCTGGCCACTTCTAAAGCTATAAATAGAGTTTTAATTTTAAATCAAGTACGGTTGTAGTTTATCAACGAGTGCAAATCATTGTTTTCTATTTGTAATATTGTAGTCCGACTCTCGGATTTTGTGACATCGGGAAACCTCCATACGTGCGTTTACAGAAATGTCTGATAACATCAAAGCTCCAGTGGTTCGGATTCCACTGTATAATCTGTAGGGCCAGTCGAGATGCATGCGCACTGGATTCCGATGTGGTGCACATGCACCGTGACTATGTGGAAATCATAACGCGTACATGCGTCATAATATCGCATTATGTTAAGAGCACCATTTCATTTTACAGTTGGGAGAACGATAAAAAACTCAATAAAAAACATCGAGCCAAAATCATGCATACGGCGCCTAATACC
Organism: Nasonia vitripennis; assembly: GCF_009193385.2. NCBI lineage: Eukaryota > Metazoa > Arthropoda > Insecta > Hymenoptera > Pteromalidae > Nasonia > Nasonia vitripennis. The sequence continues at coordinate 20,572,011 of NC_045757.1, read as the reverse complement.
CGTGATCGGCTGGTTACCACGTTACCATTTCAAGCGAGATCTCTTTGGAGATCTTATCGCTGGAATCACAGTGGCGGTTATGCACATCCCCCAAGGTATGCTCATTTTGTCGTTGTACACACGTGTATGATTGGCATTTTGTGAATTTGATAATCGCTAAATTATTTTCACCACACTAATTCACAGGAATGGCCTACGCGATTCTCGGTAACGTACCGCCCATTACTGGTATTTACATGGCGTTTTTCCCGGTACTCGTCTACTTCATATTTGGAACGTCGAGGCATAATTCAATGGGTAAGTTGCGTCCACAGCGACGTAACGATATGTTCATACAATTAAATTATCGAATCATCTTCAAATACCTTTCTCAAATTAGGAACGTTCGCCGTCATCTGCATGATGACGGGTAAAATCGTACTGACGCATAGCTCGAGCCCGGTCGCCGGAGTTGACAATTCGACGGATTCGCAAATTCATGCGAATCTCGATGCGCCGCCAGGGCATTACTCGCCGGTCGAGGTCGCCAGTGCGGTTTGCTTCATGGTGGCGTTGATACAGGTACAAGCGAAAATTCCAAAACATCTCGTGCCATTTCACCCTTGCATGATAGTGACAATAATAACCCAAGGAATCGCATGCAATAATCCACGAGCATCTCGCGTTGCCACAGCTATAAGTTTCCCAAAAGTTGATGGAGTCTCGCGCACACATCATTCTCGTGCGCGCGCGCGCGAGCTTTATTAACATATAGGCGAACCTATATCCCGACGCGGCGGCGCTTATTCATATTTCATGAGGCGCTTCGCGTAACATCCATACGCGCACTTACTCACACATCCACGCAGTACGGAACAACATGATATACAGCGAGGGCGTTTTCCACTGTTGGCAGCTGGCTATGTACTTCCTGCGCCTGGGCGTCATATCCTCCCTATTGTCGGAGACGCTAGTCAGCGGCTTTACCACCGCCGCAGCAGTCCACGTGCTCACGTCCCAGATAAAGGACCTCTTCGGCCTCAAGCTCGACAAGCGAAAGGGAATCTTCAAAGTTCTGCTCGTGAGTATATTGCATATAGCGACACCTAGAACGAAAATGGTTTGACTCTCACTTAGCGAACTATCCATCTGGATGTGCAGTAGTCGCCCCTTATATGCCCTTCTCTTTTTGATCTCTCCAAGGAGTAAAGTTCGTAACCAGTTTACCGGAATATTGAATGTACCTTTACATAATTGCGTGCGCGCACCTTATACTATGTACATAGATCGCTGCTAATTGTTACTTTGTTGACGATCGCCTAACGATCGTTAAATTATAGTCGTTCGAGGAGAAATACAAGCTCGTTAATTTAGAAAAGTTAAAAATTGTTTATACCTTCACTCCTCGTTTATAGTCTACCTTGGATTCTTTTTATCGAGTTTAACTTGAAACTTGGCTCACACAGATAATTTATAATCAGCGTATAAAGCCCTGAGATTTTATACGTCATCATTACTTCTTACGTTTTTTATAATATTTATTAATATATTAGTTAGTAAAAGTTTACTTATTTAATAAATTATCAAATTTCATTATTAAAAAAAGTGGAACCAGAAATTTCCAAGTACAAAAACTAAGTTTATTTTTCAAAGAAAAGACCGGCACACTCAATTAAAACAATGAAATGGTCAATTTGACACAGAGCAATTTTAAAATAATTGATCAATTTTCAGAACGTAAGAAGTGTTTATTATTTCAATGCAAGCGCATAATGGACATATTAAGTATAAATTTGTTTGTCCTCGGTATTTCACGGTTTTGTGAAACCTTCATATAATTAAGAGCTTTGACTGCGATGCAGCAACGAGATAAATCGCGTAAAAATAAAACAAGATTACTTTCTATTCATACCCTGTTGAAAATATAGAGGTGGATATCTATATGGATGATCCATGTGGATAATCCATATGGATACCCACCTATATATTTCTAACAGGGTAATTTATATATATAAGTGTTAAAATTGCCCAGCACATAAAAACTAACGTACACCGAGGCCGAACATTGAGTTATTTTTTACGATGAGGGATATTCTAGAATGTAAAAATAAAAACGTTTCCGGATTAAAGTTTATTTCCTACTGTGTATTCTGAAAAAGAAACCGCGTACAGGCATAACGATCGTCCTGCTATCATTTGTCACCGGGTAATTGCCGCGCGCATTTTCCGAGGAATGGAATTAACCGACGCCATACGCAATAGTTTCTTGTCGACCACGACTATTTTCGCGACTGATTTACGAACGAGCCACGTGTTTTCCTTTCGCTGCGGGCAAAAAACGCGCGATTGACGCACCGACGCGTCACGAATTCCCGACCTGAAATCAGGAGGGCAACGGGCTTTTCTGTCTAGCTTTGCACCTGGATGTTATTACCTCATTCGAACGTCGCGACACAACTGCAAACTCGTATGATTTGCTGTGAGAGATGTAATTCCTTTTACGTCGTGTTCACTGGCCAGACGCGACAAAGTACGCACGCTATAGCTGAAGGAATGAGAAAAAAATTCGAGCAACGACGCTACCGTCTTGACTCAGGACTTTTTACGGAGAAATCGTTGGAGAGTCGTAATTACCGTTAACTTGGCTGAGTCTTCTGAATGTTGAAAGCGAATACCTAACGCGAATTTAATATATCAAAAGGTTTACAAAACCAATAATTTTACAACAAAGATAAATGCTTTTTAACTATTCTTTACTTTTTTCAGACTTACTATGATATAATTAAGAATATAGACAATGTAAATATTGTAGCGATGGTTATTTCCGCTGTGACCATAATCGTCATCGTTTTTAACAATGAAATATTGAAGGTAAAAGATTATGCCATACCGATAAATTTCAAAGCAATGTTAATGTTGCAATAATTTTCTTACAATTTTAGCCTCGACTAGCCAAACGCTGTTCATTTCCCATTCCGATAGAGATGATTGTAGTAGTTCTAGGTACAGTGATATCGATTTATGCGAATCTTGAGGATGTGTATGGCATCATCACTGTTGGCCACATTCCAGTTGGGTAAGACATATTTATCTTGCATTCAGAATTTGCAATTCAAGCTACTTACAAGAGTACAAAATAACTTGTTTGCGCATGATAATATAGCAGTATACCGAAAATTTTAAAAAACAATCTTGCATTTTTCAGTTTTCCACAACCAAAACTACCTCCCATGGATTTGTTATCCGACATAATTTTAGATAGTTTTGTGATAACCATGGTGTCGTACACCATCTCCATGTCGATGGCTCTGATATTCGCTCAGAAATTAAATTACGACGTCGACTCCAATCAAGAATTGATGGCTCAGGTGTGATATATTGCATGTTGCATATCGGAATGTGAACGTATTGCCATATTGAGTAAACTCTAATATTTTCATTTCCTCGACAGGGACTCGGAAATCTCGTAGGTTCATTCTTTTCGTGTATGCCGTTCTGCGCTTCACTTTCCAGGTCGTTGATCCAGCAATCCGTAGGTGGTCGGACGCAACTGGCAAGTCTCGTTTCCTGCGGGATTCTGCTCTTTGTCCTTTTATGGATTGGCCCATTTTTCGAACCATTGCCAAGAGTAAGTTTTCTTATTGCGCTTAATATACAGCGATGCCCTAATAATACAGTTGCCTTCATCATCCGCAAACTTTCTCTCTCTTGCGATTTCGTGAACACTGATATAAATCATGTTTACGCTCTTCGAATTTTCGAATTCTCTATATTCCAATCTCAGTAAGAAAATTATTGGAGCGAATCGTTACAAAATTAACGAAATTTTGCCCAGTGTGTTCTAGCGAGTATTATAGTGGTGGCGCTGAAGGGTATGCTGATGCAAGTGAAGGACTTCTTCCGCTTCCTGAGATTGTCGCACGTCGACGCGACAATATGGCTGATGACCTTCTTCACCGTAACTATCTTCGATATTGAGTACGGATTGTTGATCGGAGCTCTCTTGTGCCTGGCGAACTTGCTGACGCTTTCGATGCGTCCTTACACCTCCAGGCTCGCTCTCGTGCCCGGCACCGAGCTCTACTTGGATACCAAAAGATTTAAAGGAGTACGATTCAGCCGAAATTTGTAATTCTTTATTCATGTTTATATATTTACGTGACTCATTACACATCCGCTGACAGTTTATTATTTTACGATTAAAATTTAACCGTGGATACAGAGAACTGTAATCATTAATTCACTATTGAAAACAAATTAGTCATCTCTTTAATGAAAATAATTTTACGAATCATCAGTTTTAAGCACTTTTCAACAACAGTAGTTAGTTCTGCAATCCGTATTTAATACTAAATTTTTCTTTTTTTCTTTACACTTATAGACAGTGGAGATACCAGGTATCAAGATTTTTCATTACTGCGGCGGATTGAATTTCGCGTCGCGACAAAGCTTTCGGAAAGACGTATACAGAATAGCTGGAATCGTACCACAGAAAGAGTTGCTTTTGCGCGAAAAAGCCGAGATCGATACTAAGCAGTATCTTGGAGATAATACTAAAAAGGTAAAGCTGACTAGAATTTTTCATATTTCACTACTATGTATTATAAGCTTGTTGCGTTGCACAATCATATCTTAATGTTATTATCATATCTAAATGCATCTCAGTTTCGGAGACAAACTGATTTTTGATATCAAATTATGCCAATGTCTTTTCAATGTCATAATCTTTAAATTATTGTTATTAAAATCCATGTTTTTTGTCATGTTTGTGTATTGGTTGCAGTTTTTTATAACTCAAAAGCTCAAATCGACGGGACGACTTTAGTCGACAGTATGAACAGTGAAACGCGGAGTTGGGAGTCGTGATACGCTGTTATCTTTTAAATTGTAAATTAGCTTAAAAAATTTTATTTTAGGATGGATGTGAAAATGCAGCATATGATGGAGATAATGCAGGCCTCTCCGCCCCTGAATGTGTAATTCACTCAGTAAAAGAACACAAAGTACGATATTTGAGATAATGTTACTTGTTATTCATGTTTTGCGCGGATATGTCATAATTGCTTAAGCAGATTATTAGTCTTCTCAGTTTCTATTTTTTTTTTCAACGCGTAGTTCACTAACATTCTTAACGTTGCTTTATCGTGTTTAGAAATAACAAAAAACTAATTTGACATCATTTCATATATAATATTTTATTTAATGATTAATAATAACTGATTCATCATAAAATATTGTTTATGTAACACGCGAACGATTTTCGCGTTTTTCGTACCTATTAATAGGGACTAAAGTGACTCTTTTTTGACCGGCGGGCAATAAAAACCTTTATTGCCCGCATATTCAAACAGCGGGCAACAATGGCCTTTATTGCCCGCAAAATTTTTTTTTTGTAATTTGAAAAAAAAGTTGATTTTGATCAATTTGCATTATTTATTATTAAATAAAAAATGTACAAACTGTTATGTTCTTGAACAATATATAATTTATAACTAAATATAAATTAACATTGTCGAAATTTCTTATTTTTTTCATTAAAACCCTTTACATAATACTTTATTTCATTTTTTTCCAATTTTCTCATTATAAATTCGGTACTGTTAAAATCAATTATTTATTTACAAAAAAAAAAAAAAAAATGAATTTGACTTTTATATAATGTTTCTTGTAAGTTGTAAGAAGACAAGAGCACGGTTGCCGTGTCAAAAAATAGTCACATCAGTCCCTCTTAACACGTACGAAAAAACGCGAAAATACGTCTGCGCGTTACATAAAATGTGGTGTGCACCAAGGGCTAAGTGGGCTTTTTGGCCTCGTGGATTTTGCAGTACTCGTCTGCGGCTCGTAAACGCCCTCGCCTTCGGCTCGGGCTAACTCGCATTGACTCGTACTGCAAAATCCACACTCGGCCTAAAAAAGTCCACTTTACGCCCTTGGTACACAATATACTATTATATGCATTCCATATTATGCAATGTCTTTCTTTGTTGAAAATAACACTTCAAATTATGTGCACAGAATAATTTAGAGACTATACTGCTGCAACACATGATAATTACTTCCGAGTGCCTAGATGTAGCTCATGCAGAATTCGTACAAAAGCTATTCTATTTTCGTGTCTTGAAATGCACAACTAATAGCAGAATAGTAACTTTTGTGAAATTTTTAATGATTCAATTTGTCATGCGTATGCAAAGGTAAAAAAGGTTGATTGTTGAGTTTGTTTATGTATGCTTTACGATAAGTGTACATTAAAACAGAGGGATATGAAAAAATGCTGCTCATAAATTGTGGAAAGCGGGTCAGCTTCGTCTAAAATAACATTGTCAATAATAAATAATTTATCAGTTAACTATGCAGGCAACTCGACGTCATCACGTGTCAATAATACTCTGATAACTCATTCTGGAGTTAAAGGGCCAATCTATACTTATTATCGGTTGGGGCTATCGTAACAACATTTTATTTTGCAAATCAATCATAAATATCTTCTATTTAATCTCATTGAGACAGACTCATTATTACCGCATAAAACGTATAATGTTTATTAAATTTGTCGAAAAGAGTTCAACGACTAGAATTATCTAAAGTACAATATAAAACATATGATGTAATTTTTTTTGTATCGGTAACATTTTTATCAGTGTTTTGATAAGCAAAATGTATCTATAATCGAATTATTATTAACAAACTGTATATATGGTTTAAAGTTAAAGGTACTTGTTTTGGACTTCTCATCTGTGGTGCATATCGATCCTGCTGGAGTCGCGACACTACGAGGAATCGTTGACGACTTTGCAAAAATCGACGTTTACGTTTACATTACTGCATGTTCGGGTAAGGATTAATTTATTATATTAATATTTATTAACAGATTTGAAATATTAAGTACGCACTATTTTTGTATGTGTTATTGAATAAGATTTAAATCGAAACAAGGAATACTTTGACATTATAATATGTTATCTTACTAATTGTGATTTTTTTATTGATCGAAGCTAGCAATGTCATTATAATTGACACTTAGAAGCGTAATGGATGATAACTCGTTCTATTGATTTTATCCAATACTCAAGCAAAAATGAAAAGAAGTTAGTTAAAAATTGACATTATTTTCAAACATTTAATCCAACAAGAAAGATGATTATTTGACCTACTTTGTTGCATCTAGTTTGTATCGCATAATTAGTAGAGATATTAATGGCCAGCTAGCTCTGTTACGAACATCTTAAATTAAAAATCGTGTAATTTACACAAACAGAAAGCGTATAGAAAAACGGTAAACATTAAACAACGTCGCGTAACACGAGAAACGCCTAAAAAGTAAAGCATATAATGCTCCATAAACAATAATATGCGTAATACGCCGGAATTGCATAAAATTACGTAAAGCGCGAACGCCCATCGGATACCCCAATTTAACCGGCTAATTAATCGAAAGTACTGGAAGTGCACTTCGGCTTATGTGCAATGGCATATAATACAGCGATCGACGCGAAGGCGCAATGATCGCTCGCTTCCGCCTGTTATTATACGCGCGTTACATGTGTCAGGTGTAAATCGAATTAATCCACCTCGGAAGATTTCGACTTGTCGGACTTACAGCGCAAGCAATTTTTGTATAGAGGAAATAAGCGCGAGGATGCTTTTTCACTGTTCCGAGTATACATCTGCGGCCGTTTCACGCGCGATGCGTTATCGAACTTGGTACCTACATACAGGTTATTGACGTTTTATGACTCAAGAGTCACGATGCACGGAAGAGATTCAAATACTATTTCGAAATCCGAAATAACTCCAGAGAGAGGCGATTTTTTATGCTCGAAAATAATTCCTTCGCTTATTTTTCCTGTATCCGTATTTTATTTTAATTAAGAAATGTGTTTGGAATTACATAATACATATTATATAAGTTTGAATTCGGTTTAAGATATCGTTGTAATTTTTAGCTGCCATTGGCACACGATTCAATTAAAATTGTATGATTTTCGTTAATTTCAAATATCACGCGCTCCTTATATGAAATATTTATAAAATCAACAGATTACTATCACAAATCACAAATTAATCTATCACAAATAGGATTGCTTTCCGATTACCACTATAAATTACTAGTTAGAAAAATTTGTTCGAAGAATGCTCCACTTTCTCTTTGGAAATGAGAAATGTTTTGTAGCCAGCTGCATTTTACAGTTTTAATGATTTTTATAAATAATTAGCTGAACGTTTTCTTTAAGTTTGTTAATTAGGTCGATTTGATGTTTTTATACGTTACTGCGGGTGATAATTTTACTGAACAATGTTTTCCACTAAGAACATAACTAAATTTGCGAACTTTAGTAGTCTATAAGGCGTTTATTTGATAATTTCCTAATACATGTATAAGAAGCTAAATTTTCGCTTTCGCGGTCTTTCCAGCATGCGATACTGAACGAAGCTATGTTCCGATTTAATGTTTTAGGCCGTGTGTACGAGACAATGCGAAAGTGCAACGCCGCTGAAAGCAAACAGGATCACTTCACTATGTTCCCGACCGTCAACGACGCCGTGAATTTCGCCCGACACAAGAACCACATTCCGCCTATGCCGATCTGGACGGCCACGCAAACTCACCCGGAGGAGAATTGCATTAGCAGATTGTAAATATTCCTGTTTCGTTGAAAACCAGAGGGTAGAGCGAATCGGCTGTTGCCGCTTCTCTTTCTACGCTTGATGTGACCGTACGTGCACTGTCTGCTGCAAAAGCTTCAAACTTCCCGAAACCTACTTCTGTAAATAATCCTTTGCGCCGAACGTGTCTATCGTATCTCATAGCGCTAATAAGATGCTTTTCGTATTATTTTTTTAGAATTACCACAAAAGGTATATAAGTTCCATTTTTTTCAGTCAAGCATGAACGTTTTGTAAAAGGAGATTTCCGAGTCGTTTTGGTTAATATTTGATTGC